>NC_134954.1:44208515-44809651 GCF_965638725.1 Aptenodytes patagonicus | reverse complement strand
GGCATCCTGGCCTGTATCAGAAATAGTGTGGCCAGTAGGAGTAGGGAAGTGATCGTGCCCCTGTACTCGGCACTGGTGAGGCCGCACCTCGAATACTGTGTTCAGTTTTGGGCCCCTCACTACAAGAAGGATGTCGAGGTGCTGGAGCGTGTCCAGAGAAGGGCAACGAGGCTGGTGAGGGGTCTGGAGAACAAGTCTTATGAGGAGCGGCTGAGGGAACTGGGACTGTTCAGCCTGGAGAAAAGGAGGCTGAGGGGAGACCTCATCGCTCTCTACAACTACCTGAAAGGAGGTTGTAGCGAGGTGGGTGTTGGTCTTTTCTCCGAAGTAACAAGCGATAGGACGAGAGGAAATGGCCTCAAGTTGCGCCAGGGGAGGTTTAGATTGGACGTGAGGAAAAATGTCTTTACTGAAAGAGTGGTGAAACATTGGAACAGGCTGCCCAGGGAAGTGGTGGAGTCCCCATCCCTGGAGGTTTTTAAAAGACGTGTAGATGAGGCGCTTAGGGACATGGTTTAGTGGGCATGGTGGTGTTGGGTTGACGGTTGGACTCGATGATCTTAGAGGTCTCTTCCAACCTCAATGATTCTATGATTCTATGATTCTATGATTCTATGATTCTTATAAAGGATTAAGTTTCAAGGGCTGGAATCTGCATGAATCAGTAGGTTTAGAACAGGAACAGGATACAAGATTTGTATGGGACTGGTTAGTTTGTTAGATGAAACAAGGATTTTATCAAACATAAGCCTTTTAGGGAAAGCTCAGATCATATTCTGAAAACTCATAAGCACCATTACTGAGAAACTGTCAACAGATCATGTTTCTTCTTGGCAATCTCCTGGGGGATAGGGTGTTTTGTTAAGCTAAATACTACTCTTTACCTTCACAGCCATGCCATTGACATCTGTCCCTGCAGATCCTGCTGAGGCACACGCATTAGGAACAGTTGTTGTGCTTGTTTCACAGAAATGAATACATGACATGGGGATGTTCAATTCCCGACTAGCAACCTGTTTCAGGAAGAACAACATATCCTTCTCTGTTTTAGAAACATTCTAAACAGTCCAACAGTTCCCCAGTACTTGCTAGAAGTCAGTGATACCAGGAAAGATAAATTTTTAGGAAGTCCTATTCCAACCTCCAGCTGAAATCATTCTGCCCAGTTTGTCAGTACAAAGAAACAGAAAAGAAGGGCAATGTTTTAGCTGTACTCAAACTCCGGATTGAAATTCTGTAGTCCAACATTTGGTTCCTGATTTTGCTGCTTATATCCTGTATGACTTAGGGCAAATTATGCAGGCCCAGATCCCAAGCTTTCATTGACTTGATAAATCTCTTTACAGATCTGTCTCTCAATTATCCATTAAGAAAATATGATCATAAAAATATTGTCTGGACTGTATACTAATCTGAATACTGTCTTTTTTCCCCATGGGTTTTATGGGATCAGCCCCCAAAAAATCTTATTTCTAATAAGCCTCTTCACATACCATTGGAAGAATAAAAACCAAACAATCTGTTTTTTCTTCCTGCTGTCTCTATGACTCTTAATGAAGGCATCTTTGCTTTCTAACTCTACCAATGCAAAGAAGTAGTAGCTATGCTGATAAAGAAACTGTCCTACTGGTACACTAACTAATCAAAAAGAAAACCTGCACACTGTTTATCTGCATGACAGATAAAGCACAAGGTAATATTTGTTTGGATCATTTGTTACCTGGATCATTTTTGTATGAATACCCTGCCCCATTTCAATGCCACCATGTGTCAGAAGCACAGACCCATCAGTATAAATATGAACCAGAGCAGCAGCCTAAAAAAGAAAAACAAAATCAGGATTAGACTAGTGAGAAATGTGTTGTATACGGTGATGAATTGATGAATCAAAAGACAGACGCAGTTTTGAAGTGTATTTCAATTTATCTGTTTAATGCTTTTGAATAGAAGGCAAAATTTGGAATGCTAGTCCCTGCTCTTAATAATGTCTATAATGAACTTCAGAAGAAAAAGATACAAAACTTTGGAGGTCTGCTTTTTCTGTTGCTAGATCCTGAAACAAATCTACACCTGGCAACAGTATCTCAATGGTTAAAAAAGAAGCTGGAGGACCTCCCTCACTAGCGGCCGAACATGCAAATTGCTGCAAGTTCCATTTTCTCTCTCCTTAATGTTTGAGAGCCTTTGGACACAGGTTTTTCAACCGCATGGGTTGGGCAGGCTGTCAGTATTGGACACAGCAGGAAGGTTCTGAATGAGATTTTCCTCCTGGACTCAGTTGGAAGTAGCACTGTAGGCTACAAAGACCCTGTGACTTTACTCTTGAACAGAGACAGCCAGTATGATACGATACAAGTCAGTCAATTAATTTTCAATTGATAAAATGCTGTCTATTCCAGAAGCACTGGACACCTACATTAAACAAAATACAAAGACCAAAAATATTACTGTCCTCCTTTCCTTCCTTAAACTTAGTCTTTGATGACATCAAAGGGTTAAGTCTTTAAGAACAGCATCCCATAGTACCCCCATGGTCAGAAAGAGTAAGCTCAGAGCTATTGCTAGAATGGATAACTTATCCAATGAACACTTTGCCATCAGTGTTCAAAAATTTTTCATAAAAATGCTCAACTCATCTATACCAATACC
Source organism: Aptenodytes patagonicus (assembly GCF_965638725.1). Lineage (NCBI taxonomy): Eukaryota > Metazoa > Chordata > Aves > Sphenisciformes > Spheniscidae > Aptenodytes > Aptenodytes patagonicus. Next base: position 44,807,002 of record NC_134954.1, on the reverse strand, counting down.
GCGTCACAAGAGATGGGACTGGCCTTTAAGTAGGCAGGGTCCAAGCTGCCTGGGTCCTGAAAACCACACAACTTTGATCTCAGCTTGAAAAGCACTAGAAGCTAGCGTAGCCTTCAGGGAACAACCATTAGGAGGATGACAGTTTTGCAGAAGTTGAAAGATAACACATTTTGTATCCGAAGGTAGAGTAACTGTAATCTTCTATGGATAAAAAGCTTAGCTCACTTATTCTTTAAAGAAACTAACCTGAGAAAGATAACGTGTGCCTAGTCCAAATGGAAACTTCATTGGTACAATGGCAATCCCTTTTTTCTTCCAGTAATTTTGTTTGTTAAATTCATTGACAGCTGTTTTTCTACTGTGGTATGCAGATTTCTCCATACATTCATTCCAACACCGTATTAAGTTTTGTGGATCAAGCTTTTGTTTGAAGTGTGTCTGCTTGTCCTCCTTATACATATTTATTTCCCTAATCTGAAATAATAAAATTAACAGCTATTACACAATCCTGTTAAAGGCAGACTGACCATTTGGGGGGACTAGTAGACAACAAGAAGATTATCATAAGTTTTGTGAACAATTACCAGTTTGGTTCAGTTTGTAAAAGCATGCTATTCATTCAACAACCAGACATTGATTAAAAAAAAAGAATTTTAGCACAAATTATGTTTGACCTATAAAAGATCTGTTCAAACAGTTGAGCTAATCTAAAGGGTTTTAACTTTCCAACTGCATACACTTCATTTCAGGAGAGAAGATGTCTTCATTTCGTCACCTTTTCTGGTGATAAACCAGTTTTATCTGCAACTCCTGTTATCCAAGTTTCTGTCACCAGTGCTGACTGGGGAAAGCCAAACCCTCGGAACGCTGTGTTTGATGGCAAGTTTGTTTTGCAGGCATAAGCCCAGCATCTCAAGTTGGGAATCTTGTATGCATTGTCCATTTTTAATAAGGATACTTCTGCTACCTGAGGTAGGGGACAAACGGGTATAGTTAAAAGTCAGAACAGTGCTGCTTCAAATTCACACTTAAATCTTCCTCATCCCATATAAAGGCCTTAACTTGAGACAATTAGCTTTAAAATTGGGTTTCTGTTAATCACTGGTAGTAAGATTACTCTTACGCACACATACAGGCTTTACTTATACATTTCTCATGCAGCATATTAGTTTTTAGTTCTTTTTTGATATTCACAGAACACAGCTGATGTTACTAGTACTTGAGTGCTGGTCAGTAGTTAAGGATGTAACAGATACTTCATTTTGCGATTGATTTTGCTCCTACTTCGATATCAAAAGCCACACACAACTAAAAATAGGCAGATTAGATTTAAAGCAATAGAAGCTATGAAAGGAACTGATGAAAGCATTCAGAATTATCATGTCCTATGGAAATTCAGTTAAGGTTTAGTTCCACCAGAAAGCAATGTACTGCAGTCTACAGTGTCTTCTGGTTCTTACGTTTTTCTTTTAGAGATTTCACATGACAAACACAAAAACACAAGAAAAGGAAAATCCCATATTAGATACCTCAAATTAGGCTCTAGGAGTCAGTATGACAATAAATAAATAAGTTAAAAAATGTTTTGATGCCTCATGAAGAGGCCACTGGCTCTCTTCAGTGTTAAGTAGATTTCTCAGAATAGCAAATTTAAGCCTGTATTCCTACTGTTCCCAATGAGCTTTAAACAATAAACTTCAAAACATTTCTGCATAGAAACAACTGAAGATAGTTTTGCTGTAATAACTATGCATATGAATAATGTCATATAATGCTACCTTTTCACTTAGGAATTAAGTTGAAATGTTATTTGTGGAATAAAAAAAAAAAAAGAGGCATATTTTTTTTTTTTTTTTTTTATTATGACCACAACTTTTATGGACTTCAGAGAAAGTATGTGTATGAAGCCGATCAGCCTTAAGAGGGTTATTCATAAATCAGAGTGAATACAATGTATTGTTATAATACAACCCTTAGCTAAGCCGAAGTTTCTTCCCAGAAATGTCTGTTCTAATCTTGATGCAATCACAGAGAGTTAAAACATATTACTAATTGTTGACTGAACAATAACTAAGTTAAGCATCGATTACTGGTATTCAACTGCCATGCTGGAAGACCAGTCTTTATTACGATGAGCATTGAGCATCAAGCATCTTGGATCTCTCTAGGGTTAGGCTCCCATAGAATAAGGTCCTCTCTAAAGAAAGAATAAATCCCAAAATACTGTCTTGGGAATACACAGATAAGTCACACTGGCCCAGAAAAAAAACCGGACTGCAAATCTGGTAAAGCTTATAATTTTATTTCCAATAAACCTATTTCTCCTTTTAAAAGTGTTGAATTATTAATGCTATACTAATAGAATCAAATGGAATCACACAGCTAGACCACTGCTTATTGATTTAATTAATTAGGGAGTGATGTTAGAGAGTTAGGCGGTTATCACGTGCTATTCTAGCTGCAGCTGAGTTGGGTGGAAAGGTTACTCGGTTATCACTGCCTCCAATTCTAGGTCCACCAGCTTCACTGTATCATTGTAGAATTTCTTCTTAAGATGGTTCTGACATGTGATCTTCATTAATGTACATGATTTTAATAATGGATTTTTTTTTCTAACCCAGGTTATTTTTCAGAACCAGGTTAGGCAGCAATAGCATGCGCAGTTACACTGACAGATTTCAGAGTGCAGAAGATACCCATAGGTGGGGCAATGACAAGCAGATAAGGGGTAGTAACCTCAACAGACATTTGTTACAGCTAGAATAGCCTATGCAAACACAAATAGCTAGTGACTGATATTAACGCAAGCAACATTTTATACTTTACAGACCTATAAGTGAGGAACTGAGGTATACAGCCCAACAAATGCAGATCCAGTACAGAAACGCATAGGAGATAGTAACAGGACAACTATCACTATGAATTTTCTGAAGGCTAAGAAAGGTCTTCCTAGCCTTGTAGACATAAAACTTTAGGCAGGCATAAATGCAGGTACTATGTATTTTAAAAGGAATACATTGTTAATTGACATGTTTATAATGGGAAAATAAGCCTGAGAAACCATTCATGAAGTGAACAAGTAGGAAAATATCAAAAAGTAGTAGTGTTTCACTGAACTGAATAAGGAAAGGTTAAACTACTAGGTGTAGATTTTCCAGCAACCCACAGTCCCTACATCAGCAGGCTATATGATTAACAATACATGTGCAAGGGAATTTGGCCTTCATAATTTTCCAGATGATGATTCCTCCATGTTATATGATTTGTCAGCTTATAAAAGCCTTACCAGGACAGATTCATCAGGGGTGCATCCTCCATTAATGTAGTATTTGGCATCCACAGCTATGATCCTACCATTATTCATGAAGCCAACCTAGAAGGATCAGAAATAACTTATTTAGATTTTGGCACTCATTCATTTCTTCAGTGCTTGTATATTTTGAAAATGAATGTAACCCACACAATTAGGGTCATACTGCACTATTAATTTCTGGGCAGCATTCACTGAAACTATAGAAGGGCAAGAGAGGAAGAAAGTATGTTCCTAAGATATCGGCTTTCCCGCCTGGCATCTGTGATCTGTATAGGTACAGCATATAACAAGCAACATCAGCCCACTGGGAAAGGAAGAAGCAGGGAAGCCCAGTGGCTTCCTGTGTATTGCCTGAGATGGCTAAGTGTGTCATCTAGGAATGTTCACTGTAGACAAAGTGAAATCCCACTCTGACTGTAAGAATAGTGTCTGGCAGACGGAGTATGACATTTGTTTTTCTTAATGAAGAAATGTTATCTTTATCTCACATCTCTCTTTTCACCTGTTGCCACTAATAGTTCCTGAATTCTAACCATGAGCTACAACTCATTTTCAACTTAAGGGAAGCATCTTATAAAACTTCTCTTACTTTACCTATGTAGTAGAGATGGAAAAGAAGGCAGAAATTGTCCTAATGAATACTTATGACTGATGACAGTGCATGAGCAGGGAAGAGATTAATTTCCTCCATAGGGTGAGTTTTCTGTATGACACTGTTTCTGTGAAAAACTAGCTGCTCCTTTGTGTGAACCTAACCATATGGATGGTTTAAAATAAACCTCTGCAGAAGAAGTCTGAGCTAGCTTGGCTTCCCATTCCCAGAAAGAAAGACAGAAAGAGCTATAAAAGGAAAAGGACACGAAGGGACTAGAAAAAAACAAAACAAAACCCTGCAGAGATAGAGGCAGAAGCAGAGAAAGGACTGTACAGTAACAATCTCTTGGTTTCCTGGCAAGTAGCTTTGTTTTAAAATTGAATTTTTTATATTAATTTTCATTAATAGAACAAATATTAACCAGTAACACTGAAATACTTATTCACAGAAAATGGGCAGGTACTTTTTCTTGTGGCACTTACTTTATATTTACCAATAAAAGGATGACGGCCACCAGTGATTAACATATCATCCCCTCGGCTCAGAATAAGACGGACTGCTCTGCTGGTTCTAAATCAACAAAAGAAAAGTCAAATTTCAGTCAAAATAAGAGATGTTATTAACAAGATGGCTATTCATCATGTATCCAGACCTAGCCACGCATATAAACATGCATTTAGATTAAACTTAACTGTAATAGGCTTAAATATATGCTTAAAGCTATGTCCGAGTTCTTTTTTTTTTTTTTTTTCATTTACAATCATGTCAGAATTTTCATCTCATCTCTTGAAAGCCAATGAGATAACTCAGTGCAGACTTCTTCTGAAGAAATTGTTATTTCAGTGTTGAGACTGAACGGTGTTAAGTGAGCTAACAGCAGTTAGCATTCAACATTAAGCAAGAAATAGTCGCCTCTTAGCTATTCAGCTATTAGTGGAATAAAACCAAAACATGGATAATAATAAAAATATGAAAATTAGTCTACAAATGCATATACCATTTAAAATAGTTACCTTTGAAAAAATAGATATAAGATGTAAAATAAAGTCCTGACACTAAAAAAAGATTGTTTAAACTATAAAAAAAGATTATTTTTAGCATGGCCTGGTTAATCCAAAACACATGGCCAAAAATAATCGACAGCAGTTTGTACAACAGTAGTAACAAGAGAAATGCATTGAGCTAACCACTCAGATTACAAGATCATTTTCTCTAAGACAGGATGTAGCCTGTTGTGCATTCTGCAGCAAATCAGTTATGCTTATAAAAGAGGTTACTATCCCCTGACAGCTAATTGCCAAAATTGTCCTGCCAAATTTGGAGGGTGGGAGATGGAGCTTTATGTGTTGTGGTTCCTAAACTAATTCAAAGTAGTATCAGCAAAAACATAATATCTAATAGATTTAAGCTAATTTTGTCTGAAAGATGTTGGGGACTGAACTAGAACTACTTGTTCTTAAAAGCAGTTCCACTCATGAACTCTTCCTTCTTCATCCTGCTGTGCCAGTGAAGTTCACATCTGGATGGTTAATGTCATGTTTTGAATGTACGTACAAAGCCTCAGTAGTTAGGGACAGGCCCTTTTGAAATGCTCAATCATTGCAAGAATATTTCTAGCTTTGGTATTTCTAATACCAATTTCTTCAAGTCCCATTAATTTAGTTGAGGCTAGAGCTGCTTAACATAAGCAGTCTAACAAGACAAAACAAAGAAATGCACTGAACAGTCTTACAAAATGTGCAACAGTCAGGATTTTATGACTTTTTGGCTAGCAACTTTGGGAAAGGAGAGAGCATTTTAGCCAAAATGCAAGACAGGATTTTATGACTTTTTGGCTAGCAACTTTGGGAAAGGAGAGAGCATTTTAGCCAAAATGCAAGACTTGTTCACCCCATTTTCTCTTCATATCCCAATACACACGTGCCACACTTACTTGTTTGCTGCCACTGCAGCAACTGATGCCAGTAAGCCAGCTTTCAGGAGTTTCCCACCAAAAGCTCCACCAACTCGTTTAACATGGCACATGATCCTGTTGGCTGGGACGCCTAAACTTGCAGCTACCATCTCCTGTAAAACCAGTTTCAATCTTTTATGCTAACTCAAACTAAGCCTAAAAGTTAGGTTCTGAAATAAAAAACTTTCCTAGAAAAGGGTTCCATAGATGTTTCTAGTTTTTGGGTTTTTGTTTTAAATCAGATGAAAATAATTTTTCCTTAACCCTAGATTAAAGAGCAAGAAAAAGATAACAACAAACACTCAGCAGTGTTCACATTTAAAATCTCTACCATGGAGACTGTGAAATGGCCATGGACTAGAGTGAAGAATAATACCCTTGGATTTCATTACCTAAACAGTAAGAAGCTTCAGGTATAAGAAAAAGGGATTAGAATACAGTTTTTATTATTTTTATTACTAAGATCATAAATTTTATTTTAATTTTTAATTCAAAGAAAACCATTTGTTTTTTAACAATCTAAGGTCTCGCTAGTGTCAAGAATATTCTTGCTTCATATCATTTTCTCAAACACAGAGTTCTTCATGCTTCTTGGCTATTGGCAATACAATAATAATGGAAATGATAAAAGGAGCTGAACTGGGCTTTGAACACAAAATGCCAGTGTTGAGTCTGAAATACTATCAGTTTCATACACCATAGCTATTGCTATGTAGACCATACGCTATGTCAGCGTTTGCTTTACCATTTACCATCATGAAAATGATCAGAGGGCTGGAACGCCTCTCCTATGAAGACAGGCTGAGAGAGTTGGAGTTGTTCAGTCTGGAGAAGAGAAGGCTCCAGGGAGACCTTATTGTGGCCTTTCAATATATAAAGGGGGCTTATAAGAAACAGAAAGATTTTTTACCAAGGCCTGTACTGACAGGACAAGGGGCAATGGTTTTAAACTGAAAGAGGGGTAGGTTAAGATGGGACATAACGAAGAAATTTTTTACAATGTGGGTGGTGAGACACTAGAACAGGTTGCCCAGAGAAGTTGTGGACGGCCCATCATTGGAAGTGTTCAAGGTCAGGTTGGACAGGGCTTTCAGAATCTTGATCTAGTGAAAGATAACCCTGTCCATGGCATAGGCATTGGATTAGATGATCTTTAAAGGTTCCTTCAAACCCAAACCATTCTATGATTATGATTTTGACATGGAGCAGCAGTCTCACCTACAGCTATTAGAATTGATCAAACCCTCAGCAGACTCTGACTCTGCAGGGTGCTGATTGCTCCTCACCTCAATGGAAAGCTAACAGGGATGGATGAGCCTCAGCACTCCACAGGGAGTTTTTCGTAGAATCATAGAATCATTCAGGTTGGAAGAGACCTCTAAGATCATCGAGTCCAACCGTCAACCCAACACCACCATGCCCACTAAACCATGTCCCTAAGCGCCTCATCTACACGTCTTTTAAATACCTCCAGGGATGGGGACTCAACCACTTCCCTGGACAGCCTGTTCCAATGTTTAACCACTCTTTCAGTAAAGACATTTTTCCTCACGTCCAATCTAAACCTCCCCTGGCGCAACTTGAGGCCATTTCCTCTCGTCCTATCGCTAGTTACATGGGAGAAGAGACCAACACCCACCTCGCTACAACCTCCTTTCAGGTAGTTGTAGAGAGCGATGAGGTCTCCCCTCAGCCTCCTTTTCTCCAGGCTAAACAACCCCAGTTCCCTCAGCTGCTCCTCATAAGACTTGTTCTCCAGACCCCTCACCAGCCTTGTTGCCCTTCTCTGGACACGCTCCAGCACCTCAACGTCCTTCTTGTAGTGAGGGGCCCAAAACTGAACACAGTATTCGAGGTGCGGCCTCACCAGGGCCGAGTACAGGGGCACGATCACTTCCCTACTCCTGCTGGCCACACTATTTCTGATACAGGCCAGGATGCCATTGGCCTTCTTGGCCGCCCGGGCACACTGCCGGCTCATGTTCAGCCAGCTGTCAATATGCTTACAATAGTGGGGCATGAGGTACTTTGTTCAAAGGGAAATAAAAGACTTTTACTTCCTCCTTATCCTCACAGTTTAGTGGTCAGCATTTATCAGGGTACAGCAGTATGACAAAGCAGCTGTTGTTGGATAATCCAGATGTGCAATTTCACGTTCCTACTGCTTCTAAATTGTTAAGATAGATTTGTAAACCAAACTTAAAAAGCTCTATTGTCACATGTTCAACCACTTTCTCTGAGAATGCTCTGTATTACCTGAATAATTGCTGGATGCTGTGTCGACACATACACATCCATTTCTTTATCCTCTCCTTTTGGAACAGCAAGCACACTCTGAGTCTCCATGTAAAAGTGTTCCTGTCCCCCAATGTGAATCTCCCCTGACCCAAAGAGAAAAACACAAGTGTTACTGAGGGAAAAGGACAGAAGAAATGAACTAGGAAAGAACTAACTGCCCATCATCATGTAAATTATGGTAATCGGTGTCAAATCTTATGATGCTTCTTGTATGAAGGAGCAACATCTAAAATAAAAACAAAGATTAAACTCCTTGCAGAATTAAATTGGTCTTGTTCCAGTGGCATCAATAGAACTTGATTAATAGTGGAACAATATTGCCTACAAGTGGTGACAATATTAAATAAAACATAGATAAATTAAAGCAAGCATGGAAATACTGGACCAGGTCAAGAAGAAGGCCACCAAGATGGTCAGGGGGCTGGACCACAGGATGTATCAGAAGAGGTTGAGAGAACTGGGTTTATTCATCCATAAGAAGAAAAGGGTTAAGGGGAGATCTTACTGCTCTCTACAACTACCTAATGGGAGGGTGTACAGAAGAGCAAGCCAGACTGTTCTCAGAGATACACAGTGGAAGGATAAGAACACAAGAAATTCCAACTCAATATAAGAAAAAAAAAATTCACCATGAAAGTGGTCAAACATTGGAAGAGGTGCCTATAGTGGTTGTGGAATCTCCATCTTTGGAGGTATTCACAACCTGACTGGACATGGCCTTTAGTAACCTGCTCTAACTGCAACTGCTTTAAGCAGGAGGTTGGAATAGATGTCCCCCTTCCAACGTAATTATTCTGTGATTCTGCTTCAAGGACAGAGATGCAGAAAGCTTGAATGTAGTAGCAGGACCACAAGACCACTAGGTTTAATCACACTTTCTTCCAGGTGACCAAGAGCTTTCTCAGGCCTAATGGCTATATGGAAAAAAGGTAGAACTGGGACTTGAAGAACAGGCAGACAAACCCAAATACTGACAACAATTTCTCACCAAATGTATTCTGCAGTTTACCTTCAATTATATTATCAACAGTTTCAAATGCCTGATCAACATTTCCGTGTTCTAATTTTCTTTTTGGCTCAAAGAACGAGTTGTGCTTTATAGCTTCCTGCAGTGGAGAAAAAGAGAAATATTTTTTTAAAGTATTTGCAAAGTTCTCAGCTTGTTGTGGCATTTTACTCTCAGGAGAAACACTATTCTCTTCAGAGATTTGAACCATCAGCTATCAAAGTCAATGAACAACTGTATTTCATTGCTTTACTGTCATTGTTGATGAGTTTGTGTATTCAGTTTCAGCAATTCTTTCCTGATGTATCTTGCGTTACTGATGATAGCAGTTTCTGAAGAAAATGCATTCAGTTTATTCTACCTGCTCTTCCCTCTCATACATGTAGCAAATGACCAAAAGAGCACAGAATAAGAATGCAACCCCATCATCCAAAGAGTGATGCCATTAAGAGGGTAAGAAATCACAAGGACTAAGTAAAAGTAGAATCTATTTATTAAGTATGATTTGCTTTATTTCTAATAAGACTTCGTCACACTTTCAACTGTAATGAAATATTAGTAAAATTTGCCAGTCTTTAAAAAGAGACTACTTCTACTTTTATACCAGATAGACTGTGCTGTTACACCCCCCCCACATTATGGAAACCAGCTGCAAAGTGACTCCCAGAACTAATTCTGGTTCCCTGCAAATATGTCCTTAGTTCCTTACTTCCACTCATCTCATTAACCCAGCATAAGTCCATTTCCCTTATGACTCCCACATCACATTTCTAAGATGTTTTATATCCCTAACATCTTTCCCCTCACATCCCCCAACACTTTCTACATCTCCAGCCTAACTTTGTTGGCTTGCTAGCCTGACAACAGATACAAAATGCTACAGATAATCAGGAGCTGATCATTCAGCCAATATACACACATTGATTGACCAACTGGTAGCTACCAAAAGAATTATAAACAACCAGCGTGCTCATTGCCTTTTCCTCACTGGGAACATTAAAAGACTTCTTCTTTTCTACTCTTATGTTTATTATGATGAAACTTGTGGGACCTTAATACCTTTGAGGCTGTTGCCTATCTATCACAAGCGGTCAAAATTATCCGAAGGATTGAAAAGTTATTTATAGGGAGACTGACAGACTGGTTAATTGGATGTTCATATTCACCTTGTTTCCTTAGAAAATCATGTTTAAAAAGCAAGTGAAGAGTGTGAACTGCTTCTTCCATTAATTATATAGAGAAAACAATAAAAAAGCAAGAGAAAAGAAATTATCAGTACCTCAATTGTTAAGATCACCGGTTCCAGCACTTCATACTCTATCTTCACTTTTGCAGCTGCTTGTTTGGCATGAACATCTGAATCCGCAACCACAGCACAGACAATCTGACCCACACAAATCACCTGTAAAATACACATCACTTAATAAAACAGTGGATTCAAACTATTCCCATATGTGCTGCTGATATTCTTCTTTTGTGTAACCACTATTCATGTTTCCTTTTTAGAATTTTGTTTTGACTTAGGATCTTTGTATTTTTTAGATCATCCACGAAGCTAACAAATTATTAGAAATACCAGTACAACTAGGGAATCAAGGAAAATACACTACTGAAAAATGGATAAGTGATTTGGGAGCCTAACTTTCAACGAAATATACTCTTCCAACAACTCAGATGGGTTTGTAAGGTTTAATCTGTATTATTCCAATTTATACATTTTTCTCTAGGCAGAATATAACGCACATCAGCTATTTTGAAGTTGAAAAGGGAGTGGGAAAAAACTGTAAGAATTTACCTTGTTATATGCCTAATGTGATTCCTTGATGTACATACAATACAGAAATTCAAGAGTCAGCAAGTAAAATTTCATTATAAAAATCTGAAGAAAACCAGTAAAAATGAAGAAAATAGGTTAAAAAAAGATAGTAGTTATACCTTGTTTTTTGCAAATATAATCTCCGGATCATCGGAGTAGTAAAACTCGTTTGTAGCTGGTACATCATGAGCTGTTATGATATCGAACACACCTGGTCCTTTTAGAGCCTCTGAGGTATCTATAGATCTGATTGAGATATGGGAAGAGAGAAGTGTGATTCATTACTTTCACAAAGCGTTGAACAGACGAAGGGAACACAATACAGAGATATGTTTCTTGTACAGCCAGGATATGCTCAGAGGTTCAGACATGTCTTCTATCTCTGGCATGTGAAGAAGTGCAGGTCAAAGGCAATTTAAAATTCTACTAACCTGCTTTGTTTCTAGGAAATACTCTAGATGCAACAGGGAAATCATTGGCCCATTAGACTGCGCTGATTTAAAAAAAATCACTGCACAATTCCAATGCTACAGTTGCAACTTTCTAAGACCTCATCTACACATATAATCAAACTGATACAAATAAGCATCTACAAATGGAGAGTTCATGTAGAGAATTATAATAGAAATGGCAAGACCAGTATAAATGGAGAATGAATGAGAATCTATGGATACAGAAGGATCAGAAAGAATGGCAGAAAGTCTGTAAGAATGCCATGTTTCGATAACACCTAGTTTAGCAGGTCATCAAGATCCCAGCACACCTACAGGCATCTTCTCTGGACACCCAGATGAGAAGACAAAGGAGAGTGAATAAATCCTACTGACTCACAGAGACGGGGGTGATGTCAGTTCCTAGATGGTACCAAAAAGAGCACATCCAAACCCAGCATACTATCACCAACTTAAGAATAAGCCAGGAAATATGACAAGGATTCTATAGCTAGCAGCCCCAGTCCTCTCTGTCATCACAATTAATCCTGACCAGGCCACGTGGATACACGTCTTGGTGCCTGAACACTGGGCAGACAACTTGGATATGTGCATTTTGGTGCCTGAATGTTGAACAAACTGCTAGAACAGGTGTGTCTTGGCAGTATAAAAACATAAGTAAAAACAGTTTTCCTTCAGAATAAAACCCTCTTCCTCTCCTATAAGGCCTCATATGAGCTTTGCTACCTTGTTGCTGCAATGTTGCAACACTTTCCTACATTTTGAACAATTTTCTTTTTTCGTAATAGAGTTGAGATTTCAAAGCTATGTTGGTAAAGCTGAGTTTCGGTGCCTGCTTGCACTGCACAGCTCAGCAATTTGTGGAGGTACCTAGGCTAGCTCTAGGCTGGCTCATGGACCAGGAACAGTTCAGCTTTATTAGTGCAGTAATATGGAGTGAGACGCTTAAATCCAAACAGAGCCTTCTACTAGAGCAACAATATTGCTTCCAGCACCTGAGCCAGTGCGGGTATCAGGCATGCTTTTCTGTATACACATAACTCATTAGTCTGCTCTAAAAATCTCAGACAGCAATTCATAATAACACTTCCTTCAGATACACTTTGAATACTTACACAATCTTAGCATGAGCTCTGGAACTAGTGACGACAGCCAGGAAGAGCTCCCCATCCACAGAAGGAAGGTCATCAGTGTAAACTGCTTCACCAGTGGCATGCTTAATTCCTGACTGGTGCATAATGGGGCGTCCTACAGGATCCTGGGGAGACTGACTCAGCCCTATGCCCTGTATAGTCAAAAATACACACCCCACACCCCCAAACAGTTAAAAAAAGAATAGTCATGTTATTCTTAAAGTAATCAAAAAATCAGATGAAGGAACAACTGTTCATATTATCATCTTCTGGTTCCAATATTGTAAACAGATGTGGATGCAGGACCTGACTGCTGCTCCTGGGGATTTCTTCAATTTCTTCTCTTAAGGAGCCTTCCAAGAGCCTTGCACAGGTTTGTCTACTTGGATTTTTTCCTTAATCGTTTACATCATAGTGATACAAACAGCACTTCTTTTTCAGAAGGACAGTTTCCTCCCTTACTGATTGGTGTCATGAAGCTTTGATAATTTTCCAAATTATTCTCACAAGATTCTGCTCTGTATTTTACCAGTGTCTGGTGTTGTATTTTGAGCTATTTGCAGTGATTCCTAGGATTTGTCTTCCTCGCTGCAAGATTGCAACTGATCAACATAAATCAGTGAGAAAATGTTGTTTAAATATTTCCTTCCCAATTTTATTTCCTTGCACCTGTGTATGTGCCTTATTAACCTTATTTTGCTAAGTCTTTCCTGAAAGTTAATTCAGTGTTGCCAGTTCATTCTGCCACACCAACTAATTGTTGCCAACTTCCAGAGCACTTTTCCAATTTCTGGGTCAGTGTTCATACTAACTTTTTCCTTTTCTACATTTAGAGCTAGTTAATTGCTCGCAACTCAACAACTTCTATAGCTGCCAGCATACAAGTGTTCTGGCTACACATTTCTACCTCTTGCACTTTCTGGCACACTGTCTGCTATTAGCCCAAGGCCAAGAACAGACATTTTTCACTTGACTGCCTAAAGTTCCTCAAATGGCTGTCTCAGCCAAACCATCTCAACTTTTCCACTAACAGAATGACCAGGTATTTATCTTTCAGGATACACATTCTTTTTTTCCCCTTAATTTTAAAAGCTTAATAATGTTCAGATGAAGAACTCCAGACAAGAGATAGGGACTTGCAAAAGTTAGATAGAAATTTAAAGTGAAAAAACAGATTTTCTGGGTTTCTAAATAATTTCTGTTGCTCAGTGCCAACTGATCTGAATAACAAATTGTTTCCATTTCTGTTGTTTAGTCACTTTCTTGCAGCTGGGGAATAAATTGCTGAAAGCCATAGAGAACTAGTTCCTTTGATCCTGGCCCCTTTTATAAGTCCGTAGTGTCTTTTTTTTGACGATAACTCTGAAGGAAGCTGAAGATAATGACTTGAACAAATTCAAAGTATTTAAAGCTAAAATGTTATTCTAAAGAATATCTGAAAATGAAAAAAGATGTTTACCTAGATTTCATTTACATTTTCTTTAGGTTTTGAAAAACTTGAGATTTTTACTTGTGTATTGAGGGTATCAAAATATCAAAAATCCTTGCAGGAGTTCCCACCATGATCTAGTCACAAGGGTGAGCTCAGAAAATCCAAAAGGTGTTCTTTGCTGCCCTCTACTGCTGACTTCTTCAATACTCTTGTTAATTTGATCAGATAGCCATCACAAACTCCATCTTGATTGCTAAATCTACAGTAAGACCTTAGCGTCCTCTGAGATCTTAAGAAAAGTGTGTCTTGAGACAAGAATGCTATAGTGATAGCTATAGACCTGTTCTTTTCAATTTTCTTTATTTTCTTCTAATTTTTTTCCAGTTGGGTTGCACACTGCAATATACCAAGTTTAAGAGTCTGACAATGGAGTTTGTTTAGCATATTTATCTTTTGAGAACTGTTTAGAAGAAGTGAGTATACCTGTATGAGCCTATTTTTACAGACAAGGTTTTTCTAATTGAGATACAGTTAAAATCAACCACTAAGAGCCTGTTGCCTTCAATCCTTTGGAAGATTTGTACCTGAGCTTCACAGCAAGGGTCATGCTTAAACTGTGACTTTTTACCAAGTCTTATAAAGCACGGCACGATCTTAGAATAAAATCACTTGCCTGGTATATTTGGATACTCTGAGGCATTTTGTTTTTGAAATCTTGTAGGACACTCCTATATTCCATAGGTATGTCAGGATAGTGGCAAGGATCCTGAAAAGGAAGTGAATTACTACTAAAACTCACATTTTGAACATTAAAAAAACCCAACCAAAATCACCAAATACAAACTCTTTATACAGGAAATTCCTTCAAAACTCTCACAAGCTAGAAAGGCTCTAAAATAACAATTTTAAAACAATGTAGAGTTTTGAGATTTCACTAAATAATATTTAAAAATATATTGGATTCAACAAATATTCTTGTTTAAAGTAAGCAACATAAAGCAGGGATAGTCAGAAGAGCTTTGTTCTGGGGTCTGACCAAAACTGGCACAGAATCATTCCTGGTAATAGTAAATTACCTAGTAATGACAATTCAGGGGAAAGAGCTCAAGGTAATACAGAAGAAAAAGGCAAAAGGGATATTTTTCCTCATAAGAACAGATTTAAGACAAAAATAAGTAAATTACACCTAGAATGTATTGGGAAGTGAAATTTTAGAATCCTCCTCTCCCAGTCAAGAACTCATACAAGAAGGAGGGTTGGTTTAACACCTACAGTTGCTTTCCAAAGCCTTTATTTCTATTCTATTTATGTTTTGAACTACAGACAGATGGCGTAAGACCTCATGTGTGTTTTCTTTGGGCCTGGGAGCTCAATACTGATATATTGTTGCATTAACATTGCTCAGTTTTTTGTAAAGCCTAATTTCCAAGGTAAAGGTATCTGAGCACCTAAAAGTTAAATGGGCATCTCTCCATCAATCTCTTTGGGAGTTCAGCACTTACATTCTTCTGTAGATCTGAACCCCAAAGATAATATTTAACACATTGTAAAAATTGCAACCATCAACAGATAGAAAAAAACCTTTCATTTGCTTGCACAAAAGCAGACATGGAGAACTAATTTACCGTTGTCTTTAATGACTGCAATACTTCCAGGAAAAATCTGTAGAAGAAACTGACTATCAAAGTTTTCTTATAGTCTACTTTTTCACCACTGGCTGAGCCTGGAAGAGCAACTTCTTTAAGAACTAGTCTGCAAGCTTCATCCAACATTTGTTCATTCCAGTGTCTGTCAGGAAGAATAATAGATACAATCAGACCAGAACTCAAGAAATAAATACAAATTGCAGTAATACATTCGTACCATGGACCACAGGCATAATCCTGCTCACAGTGAAGTCAAAATATTGATTCTAATAATGGCCTGCAATTTTGAAAACAGTGTAGGTCAATGTTGCTCACAGAGGTGAGGTCCCTCAAGCCAATGGAATTGAGTGCTATGCCAGCCTTTTTAAAATAAATAAATAAAAAAACCCTACTACAGCTTTAAAGCTGATTTAACAGCCTTACAGATTATCACTGTTCTGCAAATACTGTCCTATATTTAAAGAAAAGTGGATAACAATATTGATACAAATTGTAGATGCTTTCAAGGGTTCTAATTAGTGCTGGATAATTGTTACATTTTCTGAAAAGGCTGTCTCCTTGAAGTCTCTCAACACAGTTAGTTCTCCATATTTACATAACCCTAAATATCAAAATATAAATCTGTTAGAATAAATTTACTCATGTAAAGCAGCAAAAAATAATGAGTAGTTCAACTAGTGAAACAGTTGCATACTAAATGGTAAAACAGTCTAGTGGTACTCCATTCAGATAAATGGTTTTATACTGCCTGAATTATTTGTAATTTTGTTCCTCCAGACCTTGGAAAGATGCTGCAAAGTGGGAGGGAATGTCAGAGATAGCTTCAGAGATTATTAGGATCTTGTAGATGAAGAAATACTGAAAAGGTTAAGGCTTGACTTGTGCTCCTAAGTTTATTGGGCACGTCTGAAGTTTGCAAACTTTGTATCTATTAGAGCCAAACTGAAGGACTCAAGAACACTGACAGTGGGGGATTATCAAACCTATGGGATACAGCATCATTTACCAATGCTCGGGTTCAGGTGCACAACTGACTACGTATACCTTATCCACCTATCTCACAGCTCCTATCTCATCTCTCTGCATACTTCACACCAGAGTTGCACCCATGTGCAGACTCCAAAATGTAATAATCCTGAAAAGCCATCATTAAGGTTTGACCAGATCACTCACTTGAACATAAATGGCATCAGCCAGGCAAGTAAAATATTTCTGTACTTTCACGCTCCAAGGAAGTACACCCAAGCTCTTAAAGTCCCTTTATTAAGAGATATAGAGAAGGCAGAGAAATTGTACCTTCCGGTAAGTGTCCAACAGGTTTGTTTTGCACAGATTGTGGTCGAGACAGCACCTCCGTAAAAAATGCTTAAATCTTTTATTATGTCTGTACCTTCCTCAAAAAGGACTCTCATTCCAGCATTGGTTATTGGGAGAGCATTTTCCCGTCTTGGTGCTTGTCGAAATGCAGAGACATACTCCCCCTGAGCAAGATCAGACAGAAGTGGGTAACCTGCAGACATGTTAAGTATCTGAAAGCAGAACTTGTTATTGCACTACGTGAAGCAAGAGAATAAAAAATCAAGAGCACAAATACAACTTCCTGAGCATTCAAGACCATACACTTCCTTCTCTTGACCTTTCAGTAGCTTTACCATCTCTGATTTTCTAGCAGCCCATACCCAATCCTCCATCATTTACACAGTTCAGATGACCTAGATTTTTTCACGGTAGATAGCTGGAAGACAGGGATCTTGTGGAGTGGAGTTGCATTTATAACAAGACCAAAAGCTTAGAGGCTTCGAAGTATTGCCAAACTTCAGTACTCAGATAACATGACCCATAATTCTCTCATAAGATCCCATATCCACTCTTGCAAACACAATACCAGTTAAAAACTACTATTCAGTTCAGCAACATTTATGGAAGCACCACACACATGTCCAATCTTATCTCATTTTAAGAAAAATCCTCAAGAGATGACAAAGCTTTACCTGCTTGATGCCAACCATATCACAGGTGAGCAGCCTGCTTTGGTGAGGACTATGGCAGCTTGTCCAAGACCCCTTTCTGTAGGGGGTCTAGACAATTGCTATTGCCCTCATCATTTTAGGGTAAACTTTTGTCTGAGTATCACTCTTTATATTTCACCAACTACCTGCTGAATTGTGTTTTTTGGCTGAAACTGGGAGATAGTATGGTACTGACAGGTTCAAATGTAAGGAATTCAGAAAGCGAGCAGTAATAGTGTTAATTTGTAATAGTGTAATATGTTTAAAGATAGTGATTATGCTCCCTCCTGCTCTTTATTTAATAGTCTTTAACTCTGCATAAAGCAAATCTAAACAAACTAGTAACTTACCTTCCTAGAATAGGGAATATGGACAGAGACTAAGATCTCTTCTGGCATAATGGTATTGTTACCAACTCCATCTGCAAAAATATCACTCAAAGAAATCTGTCGCTTTCTTCCTAAAAAAAAATCCCAAATCCAGAAACTTCTGTACAATTGTGCAACAAACATACATCAATCATACTTTAATTGGCAAGAAATACGTGAAGCCTTCCTGAGTAAATAATAACTGCAGAGTTTACATAACAAATTATCAGTGGTATGCTCTATAAATACAAATGACTGCTCCATCTTCCATAGTATCATAACACCAGAGTCCTAAGAAAATGCCCAGAGATCAATCCCCATTCCGTAATTCTCCCTTCTGATACTGCCACAATGATCCCATCCCCACTCCTGTCAATCTGTTCCAAATCTCTGCAACTGCTGTCATCACTACCTTTCCTTCTAAAATGTAAAGAATGAGGAAGAAAACTGAAAGGGAGAGAACTGCTGCAAAAGTAAAAAAAAAATTTTGAGTTTTGTTTTGTGTTGTTTGTTTTTGTTCTGAGATTCTGAACAATTCTAGGAGTCCAGAGGACAATAAATGCTATTGCCTTTTCCTTTCTCTTTTTGACAGATTACTCTAAAAGTGACTATGTTTGTCATTCTATGATATATACTATTAAAGGTGGGATTTGCAAAAGGGAAGAGGACAAAATTCTGCAATGAACCTAAATCTGTAAAAGCCCTTTGAACACTTAAACTTCATCTATGCTACATCGGGTTTGCCAATATCACTGCACAGTTAACCTAGCAAGACTTCTGGAAATGCAACATTTTAACACATATAATTAATTCTATTAATTAAACAAGCTCCATTGGCTCAAGGAGTTTTGTTGGTAGGACTGCAACTGTACCAGTAACACAACTGTCAAGTAGCATTGTCGTTCTGCAAGAACACAGAGGCATAAACATTGTACAGATGGAAATCCACAGTGATTCACCAGTGTGGAATTTAACAATGTGTGTTTGACAGATGAAGTCAAAGTGTATTTTTTACTAGTATTCTGTGTCCTTTGTACTTTTCACATGCTACCTAAAGGGTCCAATGCATTTTAAAATAAATTATTTCTCATTACTAGACAATATTTATCTTGCAGTAGCCCTGACCTATCCCAAGACTTTCTATAACCAGATAATCTTCTGTGCCATTTTTAAAAGGTTCATATATTAAAATACTCCCCTCACATTCAATGAACATGACACTTCAAGACTGGCTGCTTTACAGCAAGATTATTTTCTTCACGTTTTTCATGGTAGGTGTGATGATGACACTGTAACCTGTTCATCTTAGAATATCATTTAGCATTAAAATTGCATTCCTCAAATATAACTAGAGTGACAGCAAAACTTTAGTAAAAGAATTTTATTTTGCTGAAGTGTGAATCTGAAAAATAACACTGTCAAGAATAGCAGCACTGGCGTTTCTGGATTTTTGCCTTTGCAATTCCATCCAGAATACAGTTGGTTTACACACGTAAACGTTATTGTCCAATCCCACCTGTGAGCCTGCCAGGATCTAGGAAGGCACATTTTCTCTTACACTGTGATCTAACATAAATACTAAGAACTAATAGTGTTTCTGCAACCTCCTTTTCTTGAACAATCCACTTTTCCTATGCTTCACTGACTACCGTTTGGTAAAGAAATATGTTAAAAACCTGTGAAAATGCTGAAAACCCTCTCCCAGCAGTAAAGTTCTGCCAGGTTAAGAGAAAGCGATATGAATCAGCGATCCTATTCATCACTCAAATAAGTAGGCATATCATTAGAATTGTTAAGAAGATGCAAATGTTTGTACTTTCACTTGTCAGAACAACATTCTGACAGGTATTTTTTTTCCTCTCAATGCCAAATTATGCAGGAAGAAGTCATGGAAATCACACAGCATAAGATTTTGTGTATCTGTTCCAAGAAATCCTGGCTCAGAAACAACCCCTTAAACAATGTGTATTTCAGGGTGTTGAGTGGAGTATTACATGGTCTGAAATGGCAACACGCACCCTGTCTTGATCAAGGGCAAAAAGGACATAAGCCCTCTAGAAGGGAGAGCATGCAATTCCAGGCCACCAGATAGCTCATGTTTACCAATAATTTCATCAACCTTCCAATGGTAAGATAGTGCACAAGAAAAGGAGCAGGTAGAGAGGAGTATATATACAGTGATGGAAGGAAACTGAGGAAACGGGCATGGAAAATGGTGCTGGACTAGTGGCTCCTGTATCAGAAGTATCTGTGAGGAACGAGAAGCCGGAGTTCTTCTCAGGGCCAGAGGGTGATTTTAAAACCAGGGCAAAGCATCAATTACAGAAAAAACTACCAGGGAGGCGGGGAAGTAGTATACAGCTACTCAAATGGTGAGGTTTTATGAGTGCTTATAGCAATTCATTGCCCACAGAAGTACAAGTGATCTGGTTGGTCTGAATGCTTACCCCTGACATGAGAATCTTTGACATGTTCTTCATTTGCAAATTGCTTCTCTTGCAGATGTGATCTTGTATGAGAGCGGTAAAAGGGTTCCTTAAGAAATGCTCACCTGCTGTTATTTCCCCTCTCCCCATACCATAGGATCCTGTACCTCTGGCACTACTACAGAGGCAGGCTATCTCCGCTTACCTCTTGAAGCCAGATTGAGCATACAGTTGCTGGCTGCCAGAATAGGATTCAAGTCTGAGGTTGATTTTCTACTTACGATGTTTCCACCTAATGACTTGAAAAAAAGAAATTTATGTCACCTTTCTCCATCACCTTCACATTTTTATGTTAAGTGACAATATAACGTGAAGACTATACACAAATTTATACATACAGAAAGCTCAAAATATATGTATTGATAGAAAATTCGTTGCTAAAAACAGAATTAAAAATGCAAGTTTTACATGTGGTCAGGAGCAATTTCACATTTGTTACAATTTGTTACAATTGTTATTGCAAGTAATGCACAACATACAGCAACGTTTCTTATCTGTTCTCCACCCAGAGTTCTTAATTGCTGCAAGACAGCACAGAAAACCTTTGTCTTCTCTTCAGGGAACTCTGAGATTGCATTTGTCAAGACAGCTTTCACTAGAGAGAGGCTGCAGGCAGCTCCCAGAGTTAATCCTGTAACCAAAAGATTATGAAAGTGTAATGTGCGCATTGCTTTATTGCCTGGGTTTTAAACTATGTTCAGACTGTAGAGCTAGGATTGCTCACGTGGAATACAGGCCGATATAAGGAGAGGGACCTTTGCATATTAAAGGTACTGTGACCTTTCATTTCAGGAGGCTGAGGGTAAAGTTTCATGAAATGATGAAATTGAGCTAATAGCTCACCATTTCTACTAAAAGGGAAATCCCTTCTCTGCTTCCAGCTGCCCATTCCAACTGCTTCCCTTGCACCAACTATGAACAAGTAATTGTTTAGGTTATGTTTCACCCAAAGGTGAGTCAGCTTCAAAATGCTTTCAGCAGGCTCTTCCTATTTTTAAACATGATTTTTATCATAATTTGATCTTGCTTTGCATACGTACATTCTAGTTATTCTCCTAAGGTATCGGTAGGTAGTATTTGCAAAAAAACCCAAACAGTCCTAACACTGAATATGGTATTCTTTTTCCCACTAGAAAGACAACATATAACTGTAGGCATTTATTTGAGTATTTATACTTTTTTTTAAAGATTATACTTTATAAAAATTTCAATATTATAAAATGGTAAACAGTGCCTTTCTATTCAAAATTATTAACAGACTTCATTTATGTATGAATGTTTTTAATTAACACTGGAATTCAATCAAAAATATAAATCAAAAGATATATAATTTTTAAATGGCTTTTTATTAATCGAGTACAGCAATACTAAATTTTGTGTATTTAAAACAAAAATTTAATCAAAACATGTTTTGCATTTAAATCTGATTAAAGAGAGGAAATACTATTTCTAGCTAGCAAACTAAACTGCATATCTCTAGTTTTAGAACTAGTAAGTCTCACCTTCTCATAACTAGATTTTATTTATAGATTAAAAGAAGCAGTAAACATTCTCCCTGCTTTCTTTCAATTCCCAACCACTTTTCGGGTAAGAACAAACTGGTCACTGACTAGAACTGGATGACTGATCTGAAATGAAAAAGATATTCTAAATGCAATGACAAAACTGTCAAATACAGTTTACCACTTCGAACAAGTGGCTTCAGGCATATGGCAAGTAACTTTCATCAGATATAGAGTTTGATTTTCCTTAAAACTGTGGCAGTAAACTTGCACAACTTAATTTATATTTCATTAATTTAGGCTATTATAGTAAGTTTAAATCTATTTCTAGTTGTTATTTCTAATTTCAATAGAATTTATTTAAAAACTAAAACCTAGTCTAACCTTAACTAGAAAAATCTCCATGCTTATCTTAAATATATAAATTGAGGTACAAAATTTTTAATCTACAATAATTAATGCTGTTATGATTCAGAACAAGATTAGTTATTGCATATTAGCTATGCCAGTTTAATCACAGCCTGTTTTCTAATGTAGACAAGCATGCAATGTTGCTAAGTCTCTCTGTGGTTCTGTATGGGTCTCTCTCTGCTATACAGCATAGCATGGTACAGACAGCACAGACTAATGGGCCCCAGGATAATATTGCTGGTCAGTACTGCACTGTGTCATGAAGACAAAACTGTATCATGCACTGGGACGGCAGCCAGAGCCACCTTGACCTGGGAAAGAACCAAGCATGCTTAGGAATGAGTTGCATAGCACTTCACACCTTCAGCACTATGGAATGGAGCAGCATCCTTACTGCAGAGGAATCTCCTATGTCTGAACAAAGCGAAGTCTACTGACCGTCATCTGTGTGTTTCACCACATTCAGATCCGGGATCCTTGAGGGAGCAATAACAATTGGATGGAACACGCCTCTAAATTTCATCTCAGGTCCTATCGAATAGGAATAGACTTAGACAAAAGACATCTTCCATAATGACAACTCCAACATAGTGGAGAGTAAGCTTAAGGATGAAAATGCAAAAAGAATGATAAACGTAGCCCCATTTCTCCCATGCACACTGGAACTATGGCAACAGGAGCCATTCTGATTGTATACATACCCACACTGGTGTTCCCAACCACAAGAGGTGCTTTGGGGTGGGCAGCTTTCAGATCCAGTAATTCATCTAAGGTTACAGGAGAAATCCATGTCATTCGCTCCCCACGAAAAAACAGAGTTCTTTTTGGTTGATTTTCAGCCATTCTCTGATGGGGAAATATGGCAGATTTAAATATTAGTCATATAGACAGGTGCAAGGTCTAATAGACACTAGACTGAAAGTCAAAAGAAGTTCTTAAACAATGGCAGTTCTACTTAATCCTTCAAAACTGGACAGAAATGGGACTGTTATGCTGGCTCTTTGCACAGTGGTGAATTTCTAGACTGCATGGGTGAAATGTCTTCAATTAATTCCAGTGGGCTAATAAACAAGATTGATAATAAATAGCCCCCAAGCAAAAAATGTAGGAATAGATCCTGCAATTGTTGAAGTTATAAAAAAAGTGATAAAAAGTACCTAGGGAGGTGTTTGCACACTTAGCTGCTTGGAGGTCACCAATGACACTGGCAGCAGCATCCCTTTCTAGAGTAAGCATGCATGTGGATGTGTCTCGCTGTTCTAGCACTGTTCACTGATCACTTGGAAACAGCTTGTGAACTAGTGGTGGTACAAATACACGGTCAAGAACCCCTGTCCCAGAGTTATCAACTTTTCTCCATAAGCAGCCAGCTAGTTACATAGAATTTGGCTTTGAATCTATAGATTGACAACAATGTAAAGCAAACAGCTTTCAGTTTTTCTAGGGCAAATACTGCTGTCAATAATTAAGGATGCCTGACACTTTCCATTCCAGTGCCCTTATTTCAGCTGCTTATATCTTTGTCATACTTTAATCACTGGGGCTAAACACTCCCCGGTCTGGGTGGTTATCTGATGCTGACATTTTGACAGAAAAGACCAACAAAACTATTAAGCCACAAAATGGGGAAAATGCATTGTTTTGCCAATGTTAAAAAGGGTTTGCCATTCAGTTTGCTGAGAAGCATTTGTATCTTCAGGTGCTGCACTGAAAACCCAGTTTAAGTTACTACTTTGTCTTCTCACCTAATACCTAACTCTGCACTTCATTTTCTCAGTATGATTATTTTTTGTATGTGAATATTCAATAAGCTCACTGGAAAAAAAAAAGGAATAGAATTTTGGATTTATATTAAAGTGTTATGACATTTCTTCTGATGAATTACTGCTAAGCAGGACTTCAGGATGAGATATGAACTATGGACTACTAAGAAAAAGACAGAACTAAAGAATAGTCTATAAGCAGCAAAAATTACCATTAGTTCTGGAGGAAATATAAGCTCCTGGGTAGGATCTAAGGGCTGGAATTCATCTGTTGAAAATAGTCTGGTGGAAACCTTAAAAAGAAAGAAAACAAGCAAAGACCAAGAATTTTCTCTCATCGTTAATTCCATCAAAAAAAAAAAAAACCCAAACCAAAACCAAACCATAAGGGTCCCACTGAAGTCAGTAGAAAATTAGTAATTCCATTATCATTTGGATTTGGTGCTAAATTAGCGTGCATCATTTGGAGCTGCTGAGATGAAGGAAGTGTTCATAACGGTTTCTCAAAGTTCACTGCTAAGACAAATGACAGTGTAGAGGCAAGCAACTGAAAGATTAACTACAGGCTTCCTGTAGTCCTACTATAAGAAAGTAGCCGGTTTCATGCCAACCTACAGTACTCAAAAAGCAAAGATCAGATATTATTGAAAGAAAATTGAGAACAAAGTCAAATATTCGTATGGATAAGAGGTTTCATATAAAATTACAGTCATAATTGTGATTTTTAAGAGTGTATCAGTTCTTCAAGCTCAAGCCAGCAGTTAGATTCCTAAGAGATCAGTGGTTACATTCAGATCATCACTGATCATTGATTTAAGACAGTTCCACACATCCCTTGATTTCTTGCACAATATAATGATCACTGTATGAGTAGAGCTGAGACTATTAATATTTCTGAACTTGATGAACTGCTCAAATCTCAGCTCTGGAGATCCAAACTACCTTATACCAACTATCTGCCACATCATTGCCTCCTCATACAAATATACACAGAGAATCCTTAATTTTTAGAAATATCTCCAAATTTCTTTTGAGGAATAATAAAATGTCTTATTTTACAAATACTGTTACATAAAGTGAATAAGGTAGAGGATAAAAATGGCAGAGTATACTGCATTTACTTTAATTACAAGAAAAAAGCTGTGCAATGTTCTTTCTATAAGTTTATATCTAAATAGGACAGGTAAAATACTTAAAACCCTACCTTCTCTTCCTTGTCAAACAAGTCATCTTCCTGATCCAAGCAACACTTTCCATTTGCTTTCTTTTGACAACAAATGGATTCCTAAAGTAGGAATATTCCATTAGTGAAATATTGCCCAGAACGGCAATGAGTTAAAGCCTGCTTAAGCTGATAAGTGTCTCTTTATATTTCAATAAAGTTCTAGATTAAGTTTAATAATAAGCTTAATTGGAAGGATTATGTGTAAAAGAAGTGATATTCAAAAATAGCTTAAAATCATCGGATGTTGAATTCCTTAATACAAAATAATTCATAATACGTGAAATTCAGTTGACCTTGTGACAGCACACATAGATGGTCTGCATTATTTCTTTTACCCACTGTTCACTCTCCCATTTCTTTCACTGTAGATTTCTGACATGTTGTGTTACATGATAAATTACTAAGAACATTGATCCAAATTCTGCCAGTACTGATGCACAGTAACTTCAGATTATTCTTCATAATCCAGGCTAGACACCAAGTTCCTTTGTGTTAATCAGTTTTTGTAATAGGTTAGGCTACTATACACCTTACTCGGACCTACATTCCTTAACAGAGGAAACAGATGATCTTAATGAAAATCTTGATGGTTTGTATACATATATACACTAACGGGCACAATCTAGTATTCCTATCATCACTACTTCTTACCTTACAGAAGGTTTTACAGGCATCTAGGATTGGCCTATATCCAGTACAGCGGCACAAGTTCCCTGAAAAAAGGAAATCAGTATGAAAAATCTTTGTTCTAAAGTATGTGGCTTTAAAATGTCATGTCTTTATATGAGGTTTGAGTTTTTGAAGCTTAAGGAGAAGTGTTAGCTCTCTGAAAGACAAAAAAGATCAGCATCCCAAGACTTAGGACCCTGCAGCTCCTGAGGAAAAAGGCTATTGTTTCAAGGGGAGTATGAAATACTTGAGAGCTGCACTAGAAGGAATGCTGACTACAGCTTAGTATGCAGGAGAATAAGAGATTGTACAATATTCTTCACCCACTCAAAATGTTTTTCTCCTTCCCCCTGACTTATTTCTAATAGTGAAGGTGGTTACCATTACACCTCCATCTAAGTTCACCTCATAGGAACAGGAAATGCCTTTGGCTCCACTGTGACTCTAGCGCAGAACAGATGACAGAAGGCTATTTTACCTGCAATAATGCTCACGCTTTCCCTTAGTGAAGATGGTCTGCATCTCTCTACCTTATTTGACTGTTTATTCCTACCACAAAGGGGCTCTCCTGTGAGGCTTATGACATTCTCAACTCCAGATGTAAGGGCATCTCAGAGACCTTCAGATGCAGCTACTTCTCCAATATGACATCATTTTGCACATCTGATTTAAAGCACTTCAAAAGACACATATGGGGATGTTTTGAACACCTGTCCCTGAAACAATCCACAGTTCCATGCTTCATTTTCCAGGAGAAACAAATGACAGGGAATACAAGATCTGTATCCAGTAGCAACTCTGCTGGGAAGCACAATTTGTATGGAGTACATACATATATGCATGCATGTGTGCTCACACAGACATGCACTCACATACACAAAGTATCTGAAGAAAATGGTTCAAGGACATACCTACAAATTAAAAAGTGGCAATATTTACCAGCCAGAGCTGCAATCATCTGCTCTGAAGTTGGTTCTGGGTGGTTTCTCAGCAAAGTGTATATGGACATCACCATTCCAGGGGTGCAGAAACCACACTGGGAGCCATGGCACTTGGCAAGCCTTTCCTGAAATGAAACACCACAAATAGCACTCCTTTCAGTGTACGTCACCATTCTAATGAACTCTCTCTTAAATGGGAGATGCCATACTAAATGTTGCCTTCATAATAAATCAGACTTTTTAAGTAAAACAATTTAAGCAATCTCAAATAAGAATAATTATTTTGTGTGTGATGCCCAGGCACATCTTACTAAAGAAGCTAATTAACCTTCAGTGGACTTTTTACATTCATACTAAAACATTAGCTAAAGGGGCATTGTCCAAGATGTGCTGTCAGCCCAAATAGAGTGCTGTCAGCCCAAATAGAGCACAAGCCTGATCCACTCCAACAATTCTTACATACCAACTATTTGATCAGGCTGTCAGTATTAAAGCAAGATCCATCATGAGCCATATTGCAGCAGCCTTGATCAATCAACCATCAGAAACTTGGGTTATCTTCTGTTATCACTTAGCAGGGAGAATAATCATCATGTGAAATTCCCATGCCCTAAGAGCACTGCCACTCAAGCCAGCCCATACAAAGGAAGAAACCAGTAATCCTCTTACACGGTGACACTGTACTCTCACCTGAACTGGATGAACCCTGGTTTTTGTACTTCCAACACCTTCCACTGTGGTGACTGCCGCACCATACAAGGAGCAAATGGGAAGCAAACATGCATTTGCTGAATAATGTCTTTGGAACATAAAGGAGAATAAAGAACATGAATATTATTTTATTATAATAAAGATGCATGAATATTATTTTGCATCAATCAAGACATAGTTTATACTTACAAAGCAGTCATTATCATCATTTGGAATAAGAAGAGAATAAGCTTTATAGAAGGGATCACTTACTAGCTGCATCTCTTGTCCCTAGTATAAAAACTGTATCTATGAGGACAGATCTGTAGAATTTATATCTTCCCTAATACTTCTGTCTTTTCTGATTTCTCTCTTGCCCACAAGCAACTGGTCAAGTGTGTTTTG
This sequence comes from Aptenodytes patagonicus, assembly GCF_965638725.1. NCBI lineage: Eukaryota > Metazoa > Chordata > Aves > Sphenisciformes > Spheniscidae > Aptenodytes > Aptenodytes patagonicus. Next base: position 44,778,888 of record NC_134954.1, on the reverse strand, counting down.
GAGGAAGAAGGTGGGGAAGGGAGGGTTGGTGTAGCCGTTTACAGGAAGTAAAGAATTACTGCTGAAAATTTATAATCAAATTTCTACCCAAAGGAAATTCTGATGTAAAATAAATATCATTCTAAATAAGAACAACATACAAAAATGAAAATTCTTCAAAGCTTTTCATCATTAGCAATAAAATGTTTTGGTTTACTATAGTTAAAATGTTTCTTTTCAAGTGTCATTCTGACTGTTTTAATTTCAACTCTTGTAATAACTTTAAAGATTTTCATTTGTATTGCATTCCAGCGTAATGCAATTGTCAAAAGGAACAACTGGAACATTTTTACTTTTTCCCCACCTAAAAAATATTCAGTTGACAATGACATGTTACCATTTAACAATTTGACTGGAGTTTTCTCAATTTAAAAGTAATTTATTCCAGTTTTTAGTTTAATGAAACTCTGGTTTCGAGTTTCAAAGTCCTTTTTGTGGCTGGCGTGTACGGAGGTAGTTTAGTATTAGAGGGCTGGTAAGACTCAAACTTCTGCCTGCCCTATCTTCCCATCAGTCATATGACAGAGCTGCAGGTGGGAGCCACATTCCAGTGGTCAATACAAAGGGTGTTAAATGTATGCCTCCTAAAGAGAAAACTCTTTGCAGGAGCTGTCAGCATATATGAGCAAATTAAGCATTTGTGAGCATGATATTTCAGCAAATTTACAACATAGCTGAATGAACAGTATTTTTTACAGCGTTCTCCTTTGGATTAAAGTGACCCTTCCTTTGGATTCTTTTACTATTAAGTACAGATTTTACAACTTTGCTTTTACAGTTTCATATCTGGAAATGGTATCTACAGTCATAAAATTCTGTGCAGTTTTCAAAATTTTCTGTTAAGGATACCGTATCTTCTTCGAAGCTGGCTCATAAGTTGATATCATCACCGTGCAGGCACCACAGCCACCTCCTCCGCAGCCATACTTAGTTCCTGTAAGACGGACTGAAAATGCTGTCATTAGGGAAAAAAAAATTACCAGGTTTCATTTTGGTCTTTATTATGCTGAAAAGCTTGAGGCCACCTTTTTTCCTGAACTGCTAAGGAACATAGAATTGGTTTGGTATGATAGCATATGTATCAGACTCCTTTCTATGTTGGATTAAAATTTTCAGTGAAAATAAGATTGAAGCTAAGGAACGACATAAACAAAATCTTCTTCCCAAGAAAGCAGAAAACTTGACTCTGACTTCTTTTGGAAGAAGACTAAGTTGGGACAGAAAGAGGAAGTGAAGAATAGTTTTCCAAGTGAAGATATGAAAAGAAAAAACATGTAATGGGCAAAATAGCTATATATCTGAAGTTCCACTAAAACCAATACCCCAGTTTTTCCCAGACGGCCCATTTATAGTCAGGGTATTAACCTTGCATCTCATCGGAAAGATCACACTTATGAGAGAAGTGCTCGTTTCTATGAATCTGGAACAGTGGCCAATCTGAAGCTGTGAATTGACAAACAGCTAATTTAATGTTTTACAGCCACCAAAAGGAGGATGCCTTACTCCCCGTTTCTTCCTCCTCTTCTGTCCTTTCTCTTCCCAACATTACCTGCTCCAAAACCCAAGACCTCTTGCACCAAGCCTTTTTCTCACCAGTCCCTTCCATGAGCTGACTAATGACAAGCTGACCAATTCGCGACTGAGTCCCTAATCCAGCTGAAAACCTCTGTTTTTCCTGGGTTAGTTTGCTGCTGGCCTAATGAGTGGAATTAGTACACAGAGAGATCTGAGGAACTCCACAGCTGGCACAAGGTGCAGGAAGAGAACTGTCTACCAGGAATGGTAGAGTTCTGGGTCTCATGTGCCCGATTCCTATGGCATTTAGCCTCAAAAAAAAGATGACAGGATGCTTAGAGAAGTATTACACTGTACCTTGCAATTGTAAAACACATTACTGGAAGATGCTGAAGTTCCTCATGCTCACTCAGGCAATCATTTCACATTATAAAGAGTTTGGCAATATCAGCATAAGGTATTCCTGTCCTATATTTTTGTTCCCTGACATTAATTTTTGTCTCTTTACCAAAGTTAGCTGTCCCCCTAGCTATGTTAACTCAACTATATGTGGAGGCTTGCTGTGAAAAGGATCAGTTCCTCTATCTGGCTAACAAAGTGGTCTCAGACACAGCTGGGCAAGCGCACCTCAGGGAATGGCACGCTGTCATACAGACCTAAGCAACAGAGGGCAGGAATACTACAAGTTGACGTTTAAACTGTATGGTGAAACCAACTAGCTCCTGAAAACAAGTTACTCTTATCCTCATTTTATAAGCAGGGTACAATGATACAGAAAGGTTGAATGATTTTTCAAGGTGTCAGAGCAAGTCAGTGCAGAATTACATTATCTCATTCACCAATGCACTTTAATCTATGAAGTACAACTCTTGTAATAGGGCTGGTACTGAGCTACTTGATGGGTGTTGGTCTCTTCTCCCAAGTAACAAGCAATAGGACAAGAGGAAATGGCCTCAAGTTGCACCAGGGGAAGTTTACATTGGAGATTAGGAAAAATTTCTTCACCGAAAGGGTTGTCAATCATTGGAACAGGCTGTCCAGGGAAGTGGTTGAGTCATCATCCCTGGAGGTATTTAAAAGACGTGTAGACGTGGTGCTTAGGGATATGGTTTAGTGGTGGACTTGGTAGTGTTAGGGTAATGGTTGGACTTGATGATCTTATGGGTCTTTTCCAATCTAAACAATTCTATGATTCTATGATTCTACTTTTTATAGTCCGATGGAGTCTGAACTTGTTCAAATTACTGAAGAATAATTTTATAAGCACCGTAACTACAGCAACCTATTCTGCTCCAGACTCTTCCTTATGACTGACCAGTAACAAACATGTTTTGACTTAAGTTTTTCTTTTGAGACAAATATAAAAACTCTCTCCTGTGTGAATTCTATAGTATATGGTACTTCACTTGCCCTGTGGGGGTATGTTTCACAAGACAGTCTAGGAAGCTGCAAAAAGGAGAGATTCTGCTCATCCCCACATTCACTCCCTGCTGCTGGCTGTGAGTCCCTACACACGTGTTCAGAATATTATGCAACAGCTTCATGAACACTGGGAATAAGCTTGTGGCGCAGCAGATTTTGGAAAACTCCTAAGAACAGTTGAGAGCAGGCACACGGTCAGGCCTCTGAAATGGTGAAGAGAAAGAGAGGAAAAGATCAGAGCCAGTGCTGCACAACTTGTAGCAACTCAGAAAGCCACTGAGCTGTGGACTGAAACCAAAACAGGAGGAAAGAACCTTGCCTGCAAAGACAAAACTAGCAGGGTGAGAGCTCTAGCTCTCCCAACTTCTATTCTGTCTTGTCTAACTAATTTAATTTTTTTTTCTATTTTAAAAATATACTTGTTCATATTTACTTACTATTAAACCTGTTTTTTGAGTTTAGAAATCCGTTTGGAGTTCTTATAAGAAAAAATAGATTACTCAAAATTCCAGCAGACTCAGGGTCTCATCACAAGATCTGCCCTTTCCTGGGAGAGAGACTTTTACAAAACTTGGAGACTCCTATTCTGTCAAGCTTTATGTATACTGGCCAAAGGATCTTAGGTTTCTTTATGGAGGGAGAGGGGAGGAACACAGATACACACATACACATCATGCCTGATGGCATAACTTTGTTTGTTTAGGAAACTAGGCTAAAAATAGAGCAGCTCACTGAAGAGTATTTGGCTTAAGAAAGACACATCATTTAATATGGTTGTTTTATCCTGAGGGAGTCACGACTTCCTTAACCTGGTAAATCACCTTTTAATTATCATTTATGAGAATTTTGCTCGAATACGGCTTTCAAATGAGTGACTTAAGGGAACAGACAAGAAAAGGATACGCCTCTTTCGCAGATAAGACAACAGCATTTGTTCAGGATCAGCATTTTTCTCTACTATCTGCAGTAAGAAATGAAAAACAAGGTTTAACTAAGAAACCAAGGCTTTTCAAAATTCAGGGCACAGACTACATTCCCACAAAGCCAGAAGAGAATCATTCTCTGGTTCCCTCTCATAGAACTAGACTAATTGCCAAAGACCACAGGAGAATTTGGGCTCCTCCTGGAAATTCCTCCTCAGACAGGTATGTTTCCAGGAAAGAAGTGCCAGGGCACCTTGCAACTACTGAAAATAACTGCTGTTCAGTGAAAGGTCATACTGAGGGCATTTACCTTCAGCCACACTAGAAATAAAAATGCAGCAGAACTTTGCTACAATAAAGGTAGCATAGCATAAAGAATTAGTGATTTGCAGATTTTAGAGTCTCCCTGGCACTTTAACCTACTGGGATGAACACCAGAGGAAGCCTGTAAGGCCACCAGCAGGAACCGCTTTTCTTCTAGCTTTATTTATATAAACTTTCACTTGCCGTAATAGACTAACAACCAAGCACAATAGAAATGCTGGCATTCTTGATCGATTACAGGATTTCTTATTCCGTTGCTTAGAATCAGCTAGTTCCTTCCAGTTCCACTGAATCAACATTTTAATTCTGTTCTTGCAGTATTATCTTTATGTTGGCCTAGTCCATATTTTGGCACCTGAGTCTTGCTGACTTTCTGTTGTGCCTCTGAAAATCTGATACCATCTGATGCCTCTTCTGATACCATCAAAGATGAGAAGCCAGGCACGTACAAATGAAAAACTAGTTTGCTCACCAGCCAAATTTGATACTCAGCTGAAAGTCCGTTTCACTTTGACATGTTTTCTCCCCCAAAGGCAGCAAGAGCTAGCTAAAACGGGATGTTGTAATTACGTTTGTCCTCCTCTGCTGCTTCTCCCCTTCTGACAGCACTTGCTGTACGCAGAAGAGTGTTAGCTAACTAAAGTAATGCTTGGAGGCTGATTCGCTTCTTAGGCAGCAAGGAGGAGACGGGAAGGAATCCTTCTGGAGGCTTGTGTGTGGAATTGGTTATACTCCCATGAGGAAGAAGTCTGAGGAAACCAAATCTGTGCCCACACCCTTCGGGGTTACTTCTGGAACAGCAGCCCCCCTTTCTCCACACTCTTTCCGGGCAGCACTTACCTTCCTCCCGTTCACATAGAAAATCAGCTCCTCAGCCCCCGCCACCCCTAGTAGAGACATTGTGCCCCAGCCCCGGAACCAGCAGCGGCAGGATATCCCGGGCAGCTGCAGCAGCCGCAGCCAGAGCGCCCTTGGCAGGCGGGGGCGGGGGCGGGGCCGCGCCGCAGGGGGGCGGCCGCGGGAGCGGGGAGCGGGGTTGCTGCAGGGGCACCCGCGCACAGCGCTGCCCAGCACCGCGCCCCGCCGCTAGAAGCTGAGCCGCGGCGCCCCAAAAAGTTACAAGTCAATTGTTCTTAACGTTTACAGCTCATCACACAATTTATTTACTGGATCCTTTAAAGGTATATTCAAACACTAAAGACACGCCTCACACTGTCTCAAAGGACGTACATGTTCCTCCAGAGCAAAACGCCAACATTAGCAATGTGAACTGTTGTTACTTTCTAACAATAAAATCTCCAAAGGTAATTTTAAGTTGTGATAAAATTCAGCAACGTCGTGATCGTGAGCCCAATGGGAATTTTCCGTAAATTTGCACTCACAAAATAATCGGCAGTAACTTCCAGGTGTTATAAGCATTTGTAAGGGCTACTTGTGCAAGCAAGGGTTTATAGAATCATAAATATTTTCCTCTTTCTGTTTAATCTAAATATATAGAATCAATTTTCCTACAAATTTTAAAACAATCAAAATCTTTATTAGTGGTAAACTAAAATATTAAATGTAAAAAAAATTAGATTGAATAAACATGAGAAAAAGCAACTTTGAAGCTATAAAAAAAGTTCAAATTACCTTATCCTCAGCAAAATAACCTTAATCCCTGTGACAGCTACAGACCTATTCTTTTCTCAAATATCATGAGCTGGTTTTACATCTTTTTCCTGGCAAGAGCTTCTGATATACCAACTGATCTGGTAAAAGAAGCACATTTAGTGAAGATTCAACAGGCAATGTAACATTATTTATGCAGTACCTAAAGTAAGTGACCATTTTGCAGAAGAATTAGAAGAACTGCATCCTAGAAAATAACAACGTAAATTTTCTGTGTATAGAACATCAGTTTGAGCAACAAAAACAGTAAGGATGGAGAAAACAAGGAAAGAAGGGCAGTAGCAACAATAATATGATTTCAGAGTTACTTAAAATAACTTCTGTGCATCTTCAGGTCATTTTCTTTATCCTTTGTTACTTTGAAAGATATCTGTACTAAAAGGAATGGAAGAAACTAAGGCATAAAGCCCTAGGCCTTATGCTTTTATTGAAAATCACATGCTTTTATTTGGAACACCATAGCAGTCTAGCTGGTAAGACCTGAGGCTGTGTGGAACAACAGGACCTTCACTGAAAAACTGAAAAGCTAATTAAGACCCTCTCCAAAAAGATTATTTTTTTCTGAGAAAATGAAGCATGTGCTTCTGTTTCTAGCTTTCAAACCACGGGCAATAGAGAGAAAAAACCATTTAAAAAAACATTGTGTTTTGCCACTGCAGTGCCAGCACAGGGAGCACAAGTTGTAACAGATACTTCTTTTGGATTTCTAATGACACAGCTGGTGATGTTGATAAGCAGTGAAAGCTAGCAAGAACATTTCAATTTTAAAAACCCCAATTAATTACAAACTTGGTAAAAAATACAAGAAAAAAATGTATAAAAATATTCTATGTGTAATTCTTTTTTAAATAACATTGAATCAGGATAGAACCTATCTTCCCAACCATTTCTGCACCTCTTCATAATGGTCTTGCTAATGTAGTGACATACACAGCATGTTTCAGAAAGAAAAAGCCTGTTTGCTGAAACTTCTCAGATAATATTAACAGCTCTGTTTTGCAACACAGATCACACTGCCTAGGTGATAAGGTAAGTTTCGTATTGGAAGAATTTTCATCCTGTGGAATACTTTTTTTTTCCTGTGAGGTTCTATATGAAAACATCTTGCTGTCCTTATTGCTGTACATTTACAATCTTTGCATCGCCTCTGGAACTGGTGACCACAGCTAGACAAGCTCTCTGTTTAGGGGATAAAGGTCCCCTATGTAAACTACCTCGCTAGTGGCATATTTAACTCTGACTTCATACATGGAATGTTCTACAGGATCTTGGGGAAGCTGCCTTGGGGCTACAGACTGTCATAAAAAAAAAAAAACACAACAGAAAACAGTTGTGGTATTACCTAAATATTTGTAAATAATGCTTTTGTGCCTCTTACTGTTTATGGTTCAAGACTTACATGTAGAACGGACACACCTGAAAGCTATATCCAGGAGTACATTTTGATATGTACGACTCATTCTTCTGTCAAAATACACAGCTGAAATTCTGGCAACTCACAGGAGAAGGATGTGGGCTCCCCTTGTTGAACTTCATGAGATTCCTCTTGGCCCATTTCTCCAGCTTGTCCGGGTCCCTCTGAATGGCAGCATAACCATCCAGTGTTTCAGCCACTCCTCCCAGTTTCATATCAACTGCAAATTTGTGCAGGCTGCACTCTGTCTCATCATACAGGTCGTTAATGAAGATGTTAAACAGTACTGGCCCCAGTATGAAACCCTAGGGAGCTCTAGTGTTTTGCCTCCAACCGGACTGTATACTGCTGATCACAACCCTCCAGGACTGGTGGTTCAGTCAGTTTTCAACCCGCCTCACTGTACACTTAACTAACACAAACACATACTTCGTCAGCTTGTCTGTGGGATGTTATCAGAGATAACGTCAAAAGCCTTACCAAAGTTGAGATAAGCAACATCTACTGCTCTGCCCTTACCCACCAAGCTAGTTGTCTCATTGTAGAAGGCTATCAGGTTAATAAAGCATGATTTCCCCTTTGTAAATCAATGCTGACTACTCCCAATCACCTTCTTGTCTTTAACATGTATGGAAACAGTTTCCAGGACTATTTTCTCCATCACCTTCCCAGGTTACAATGGAAGCTACAATGAAGTACAAAGAGTACAGCTTGGTTTGGTATTTTTAAGAATATATTACAAATTTAAGAGTATCAGTTCCACCTCTTAAAAACAGTATCAGACCAAAGGTCTAGCTAACCAAAGAACTGGTCTCTGAAGGTTTCAACAGTGAATGCCCTTGGAAAAAGTATAAAAATTGGTCAAATGCATAGTAAAGCTTCTCCAGAACACTCTTCCAGCCTTCAACAATTAGCAGTTCAGGGACATCCTGTCCCAGAAATGGTGTTTCTGGTAATTCCTCATAGATTTTTCTTCCATTAATTTGTCCAATCAATTTTTAAGCCCATGTAAATAAATAACATCTACTCCTGTAGTAAGGAATTCCTCAGCGTAACTGCATACTGAGTGAAGAACCACCTTCTATAACCAAAAGAAGTTAACTTATTTGTGTCTCATCTCATGTAGCCATGAGCTATGGCTATCATCTTGGTTGCAGAATGAACTTGAACCTTATCCAATGTAATCTGTAAAAGTTGTGTGAACTGTGAGCTATAGCTTGCAGCTGGCAGCATGTCCGATTCAGATAATGCCAAAAAACTGTCAGCTGACAGTGCATTATGGAATGCAGAAGTGATTTATGAGAATCCAAAGGGGAAGCAGTGCAAAAACCTGATAGCTGAATGGTATGATGTGGGTGTATTAGTTGTCACATTAGCACTCTCTTGATTGGAAACTCAAGGTGTTGCTTTGTCTGGATCCTATTTACTATTGAATTTCTATTGCAGTGCTATCTTCTTTCTGGCTGCCTGTGGCACATACTCTGGACACTAGACTTCCCTCTACTATTCCTCAAAATGAGACTTCCTCATTCAAATTTCAGTATGATTCTGTCAAATCCAAAAGTCAACTCTCAAAAAAGAAAAAAAAAAAAAGAAAAGGGACTGTGTCCATCTATTTCAGTAGATTTATCAAAATTTGGGATGCTTGTGTCTGTTCCAACCAGCGCTGAGAAATGGTTCTACTCATGGTAAATATGAAAAACTCACAATAAAGTTCCCAAAGGTGATTTATTTTTAATTCTCATTAAAACATACACTTTTCTTACAAATTAAGAAGTACTGCAAACCCTTTGAACAGATTATAAATTACTGACCAGAAATGCAAAACACAAGAGTGGAGCCTAACCCGTACTTGCCTTCCTCAGTAAAGTATTCTGTGTCCCTTATATAGGGGCTCCTTTCCAGGAAATTCCACTTTGGAAGACCTTTGCTAATCAAAGAATAATAAGCACTCTATACTGCCAAACATATATTTATATGTATTTTAGAAATTGTACCCACTTTAGAAGTATTGTTCGTAAAGGCAATTCTCTTGTCTTCTTCAAATAAATTTTGATTTACTTTTAAAACTTCTTTTATTTTTTACTTTATAGACTGGGGAATCCAGAAATTGTGTATCTGTAAACTGATCCCCACGCCTTAATTTGCTGTAAACAAAAGAAATAAAAGATATCATGTACGAATATCACCAAGCACCTATGCAACTAGAATTATAATAATTATGTAATTATAATAACAATTCCAAATGGTAAATACTCTCAATGAAAGCTTGATACACTAAAGAAATTAAATTTATGGAAAATAAATATGTCTGAAATAGCAAGGCATGGATAACTACTGTTTTCCAAAATAATGTTAAAAATAGTAGTCTTTTTATGTGGCCTGCATCATATTAATAGGTGAGTAATCATAACTTGTTCCTATAAGACAAAACTCAAAAATGATTTAAATCAAAAGCTTAACAGCATCCATTCAGGACAGTATACTTGAAAATAAAATATAAATAGGAGACAGTAATCTACAATCTTGGGTGACATCCACATTTTTTTCTGTTATTGGTTACTGTCTCTCTCCAGAAATACAGAACCTTATCATTGTGGGGTAAAAGAGGAGAATATGTCAATATCATAATATTACAGCATTTTAGCATCCAATTCCATTAGTAAAAGAAAAATGTAACTCTAATCCCTTTGCATTTCTTTTACAAGCTATCTGTCTGGCATAAATATTTCTGAAAAGCCAGTGGTAAAGTGAAAAGACACTTCCTACATTACTTTTAGCTCCTATTTGTCCTCAGTCTCATTGCTTCAGTTAATTGTTTGCTTACTTACAGAGGTAAACAAAAATATTTTGAGGGTGTATAAGAACATTGTGCTAAATTTTTCAGTTTGTGGATTTATTTTCTTCTCCTCCCACAGTTTTGCCAGAAAAGGAAGACATACTCCTTTTACACCTTTGTCATAAAGTAAGTTGCTATAATCCTTTCACTCTCAACACTATTATGGGGAAATCTTGACACTGTCTTTACCTCATGAATATGCATTCTACTAATACACACACAACACAGTGTAATTTTTCCTTAAATTAATATTATACTTAAAAAACCCAAACAACAAACCAAACAAAAAACCCCAACCAACTTTGTAGCAAAAAACTCTCAGAATATTTTCAGAAGTAATCAACTTAAAGGTCCATTGGTATTTAGATCTATTCACGTAAGTGCAAATATAAGTTTTCTTAATGGAAGTTTGGCTTTAAAATCCTCTTTTAAATTTTAATAGTTATTACACAATTTATGTCTTGTCTTTAAACAATCTCGGAAATCCTGTGCCACTAAATTTGCTAAGAACACTGAGAGGTAAATAACTAATTATCAAATTAATATATCTTAAACTTAAACGATTTCTTATATGAGATACAGCTAGTTAAATCAAAATGACTGAATTATATAAAATTAGTGCATAAATTACCTTGCCACCTGACAATATTACAAGGACATTATTATGGCATAAGTTTACATTTAAGTATAACATTTACAATTATCCACCCCTAAAGGGGTTTATATAATGAGAAACATTAAGAATTCACCATTATTCACTACTAGTATAAAATGTTGTATTATATACTATATTTAAATTCTGAGACTTGAATACTGTTGGTGTCTTACTTTGGCACTTGGAAATCCTGCCACACTAACAGGAAATGTTTTATATCAACACTGAAGTATTCTTTGCAAATAGAGATTCGTGAAAGAGATAGTTCAACTGTTTATTTGGGGGTTTTAATAGCAAATCTTTACTGGGATAGTTACGTACTCCAAAAAACAAACAGAAGCCCTACATTTACATATACCTACCGGTTTAGATTGGGTTCTTTGTAGCAAATAGTGGCTCTTCCTCGTCTAGATAATGCTGCTGAGTTTTCTTCTAAAGTCTTGGGGGATTTAGGTAAGGAAGTGTGAGATTGTATACTAGTATTTGTCAGATCTTGCAAAGCCTTTCTCCCTGTGAATACAGTAGTTTATATGCCTCATTTTAAATATTTTCTGAATCATTAAGTAAACTTTCAATTCATAATTATTTTTAATTAGTATTTCTTAATTCAGGTACTTTGGTTACTGCTCCTACTCTAAGATGCTCAACAAAAAATGGGATAGATGATCAAAGAAAATGCCACTACAGCAGCTTTCAACCTACCCAAATTTGGAGCTGTTTGAGGTCTGCCATAGCTCTTGGGACATTTTAAGAAAGCCCCATGAACACTGTAATTTGCAGTGCTGCTTAAGACTCCCAAGAGTTATTGCATTTAAAAAAGTAAAACTGCACACAGCTCACGGCCTTGAATGCAGGGGGAGGGCATACATGTATAATCTGAAGATTCAACCTGTACAAGAGTTCTAGTATTGCATTTTCCAACTTTATGCCTGCTCTTCAGGCATATGTGCACAAAATGAGTATAGCACGGTGATTAAATGAGCCTCATCTTCAAAACTGTATACTACCAAGCTATTTACAAAGCCTTGTATTTTGAACCACTGAACATGTCCAAGAGGAATACTCCATAAAAAAAGTAACCAGCCTTGGCAGAAGAAGTACTATTTGCGTCAGTTTTCTGTGATCCTTTAAGACCAATTCAGAATGCCAGACTGAACAATCAATATTTAATTTGGAGACAAATATTTTGATAACTTGGGAGAAATATTGAAATTATTATTCAGCCCACAGTTCAAAAAATTCTAAACCATTTATAGATCATAGTCTCTCTGAAAAGCACTAAGATTTAATGCAGACAACAATCCAAGATGAAATAAATAATCTGTATTCCTTAAAAGTTCTTCCAAGAGTGTACATTCCTCACTGATACAGGTCAAGTTTTAGATTTACTGCATCCAGATGAGAACATTTGGAATGTAGTTTTTCAAAGGAACTGAATTTAAAACTCTCTTATCTTCACTTCTTGAGTTTGAATGCTTTACCTTAAATCCTCTGCAGCAGCAAATGGATACTATTGATCTCATAGAGGAAATTCATACACATACGGGATAGATGATGAATTTTTTGTTGTGCCTATCTTGAGACTAATAAATTATATCACTGTATATTTACATACCTGTCAAAAAAATGAAGATTTTCTTTCTTTATTATAGCATCTGAATGCCTTGTACAGTCTAGCATACACACTCTTAACTGATGGTCAAGCTAATAGTGCTGAATTACTATTGCCCTGTAGTAGAATTCTGTGCTGAGATCAAGTAAAATATCTCAGTGGGCAAGACTGATCATTTCATCAATAGTCTTCTGAAATGTGTTAAGCAGAGACATAAAGTCAGAGGTTCTTCATTGGATTTCTGCTAACTTTACTTCTGCTAACTTTAAGTATGAGAGACATATTCAGGTGACTTTGTGCTGCTTGTAGCAAGTCCCTCCTGATTTATGAACGCAAAAGAAAAAGCATTGTCTTTTGAAGGAGTTCATTAAGGAAGAGCAATGCTCATTTGGTTTAAACAAGAGGGCTCTCCGATCATGAAAAACCTCTCAAGTTTTGGCTGCCTCACAAATCAATCTTGATTTGTACTAGTTTTAAAGTGAAAGTAAACTGTTATTCCAAGCTTTTCCTAAAGCTTAAGGTTAGGGATCAGCTCAGCTTCTTTTTAAGCAGTAAGAGTTTTGAGACATCTATGAGTCTGCATTATTTAGGAAAGCTGGATGCCTTTATTGCCTTTGAGTGTGAATATTTATGTTCACACAGATCTAACTATATAGAGACTTTCGTTACAGGAGACTTTCAAGGTATATTTCTAAGTACAGCTCAAGGTAGTGACCAGAAGAGCTGGCATCATCAGAAAGGATGGCATTTCCTTGCTTTCTTTTAATTCAAGATATGGATTTGGATGTAGGATGAAAAATGAACCGGTTTTTGAACTATGCTTAAATGGATGAAGATCAAATTATTAACTTGCTTTTTATGTCAGTAGTCTCTGATACTGCTGATCACAAGGGTTTACTAATTTATCATTAAAGCTAATAAAATTATGGGATCCTTTTTCTACCTTCCGAAGAAGGAATCGAAGATGAGAAGATGCAACTGCAAATTACCAGGAATAATACCTCACACGATGGTCTAATTCTGACAGTATTCCTATTCTGTGGTCATGTAAAATAGGAGATTTTTTTGGCCATTATGTCCTAGCATTCAAATGAAGCCAAGGCAGTATTTGCTTGATAGTTTGGGATTCAAACTATTAATCTGAGCTAGGAAACTGTCTAGGTGTTGGGACATTCTCAGAGACAATGAAGTATACAGGAACTTGTTGAGAATAAAGATGTTCACAAAATAGACCGCTCATGCTATGAAACGCCAAAGCCACATTTTAAAGCATATTTAAACTCTAGCATAAATGTGTTAGTCATATATTTCTTTAGCTCCTTTACAGTAATTTCATTCTATGATAGAAGAATCTAAACCTATCTTCCAGACTACACTAAAGTTTGGTTATTTTCTTAACTTAATGTATCTCACTTAAAAAAGAGGTTGTCACATGAAAGTTTGCTCAAGGGTAGATTCTAGAGAAAACCTGCACAAAGTATTTTTTTTAGATCTCAGAATTTCTGTTGAATTGCAGAGTTTCTAAAGAAATACAGATGAAATCTTTTAGGTCCAGTTCTCCATTTATGAAGGGAATGGTGTAGTTCACTTATTTCCCTTGTATAAAAGCTCAAGCTATTGTACCTTTTCTATCCCCAACGAAAGTGAATTCCATCACATTCTTTGAAAAATGAATACATGCTTGTTGTGGTTTAACCTGGCAGGCAGCTAAACACTACAGCCGTTCGTTCACTCTCCCCCTACCCCAGTGGGATGGGGGAGAGAATCGGGAAAAAAAAAAAAGTAAAATTCATGGGTTGAGATAAAGACAGTTTAATAGGACAGAAAAGGAAGGGAAAATAAAATAATAATAATAATAATAATAATAATAATAATAATAATAATAATAGAATATACAAAATAAGTGATGCACAATGCAATTGCTCACCACCCGCTGACCGATGCCCAGCCAGTCCCTGAGCAGCGGTCACTGCCCCCCGGCCAACTCCCCCCAGTTTGTATACCGAGCATGACGTCACATGGTATGGAATAGCCCTTTGGCCAGTTTGGGTCAGCTGTCCTGGCTGTGCCTCCTCCCAGCTTCTCGCTGGCAGGGCATGAGAAGCTGAAAAGTCCTTAACTAGCGTAAGCACTACTTAGCAACAACTAGAACATCGGTGTGTTATCAACATTATTCTCCTACTAAATCCAAAACACAGCACTATGCCAGCTACTAGGAAGAAAATTAACTCTATCCCAGCCGAAACCAGGACAATGCTCCAACTATAATTGCTCCTCAAGAATGTAGACTACTTACATCTGCGCAACTAAATGTCATCTGGGAATACATTGAAAGTAAGAAGGATATTAGTTACCACAATAAAAAAAGGTATTGTGACTGATATATGATATAGAATATGAATAATTTTAGTGATTTTCAGTCTTACCTTTTCCCCCTCCTGTTTTATCCACTCTAAGCAAGCAGTAAGAATAGGATAGTATTAAGAGAAGCTACCTTACTACTATTTCAGGCACTACCTAATTCAAAACACCATTTTTTTTCTCAGCCATACACTTACCATGACAAGGTGTCAGAGCCTTTTTGTAAGTCTCTTTACAAATATGATCCAGTTTTTGTTCTGCTTTTCCAGCATCCAGTGCTTTATTATGATCATTTTCCCCACAGATTTCAGAGTTTTTCAGTGTAGAGAAGTTCATGGAAGCATTGTGGTTATCAAGAGCTGGGAGCTCCACACTGGAAAGACCTTCCTGGAAAAAGCTATCTACATTTAATGGCATATTCTTAGAACATTCCACAGGTAAGAATTTTAAAAATTCTGATTTTTGAACCGTAGGCTTTAACTTGCTCATAAAGGAATCTATGTCATGAGGGACTTCCTGGTCATCCAAAATGTTCTGCCCCCCCTGATCAATATGCCTGAAATAATTTTTTCCTCGTCTGGTCTCAGTAATATCAGAACTAAACCTCTGTTTGCACTTTACCTGATTATCAGGAGAATTACTAATGTGAGGGGTTTCATGTGCCACTGAAGAGGAACTGGCTTTCTTTAATGTATTAGCATCATCATCAACTTGTTCTTTAGCTTGTGGTGTATTCGTAGCTACACCATTCTGAGTAACTAAAGCTACTTGCGTTTGCTGAGTTTCAGTTACTTTACTTCCACGAACAGCCTCTGCATGCAATGCATCCTTCTCTTTTAATTCTTCATTTTTACAAAGTGAGAACTGTGTAAGATTTTCTTTTGGTATTATATATGCTTTCCGGCTAGCCTTTGCCAATGTATGTTTTAATCTGCCTGGTGAAAAATGGCTACTCTTTTGGTCTACATTCTGAGTAATTTTATGAATGCTGTCACTTTCAGTTTTTCCACTTTGTCTGTAACTACTTTTTTTGTTGTATTTTCTCCTTGTAATACTCTTCGGGTCTTGTTTTCTCTTGCTGTCATGTTGGTGTATCTCTGTTTGAGACTTTTTTGAAATATATTTTCCATACTGCCCATTTTCCTCTCTACAGTCTTTTGCTGTGTTCATTTTAGAAAGGTTTTGAAAAGTTTTCCTGTTTATTTTTGGTCTGCAATGTTTCTCATTTGTATGCAGAAAGTCCCACTGTAAAGGCAATACATTAGAAGTGTTATCTTGGAATGGTAAATTTTCAGCACAATAAACTTCTGGTGGGATCTTGTTAATAGATGAGTTTGAGTCTGCTTTTCGTGTTTTGTTTTCCATGTCTTCAGACATTTCTGAGAAAGTTTCTTTATTTGTCTCCTGTTTTCTTGGACTTATTAAGTTAACCTGATATGTCCTCCTAGTATCTTTAGCTTTACTTGGACAACTTTGTGCTTGATAATATTTGCTGGTATTTAGCAAACTCTGTTTCCCTACAGAATTTCCTGTAGGTAGCTGTTCTGTCTGACTTTGGAATAGTTGAGTTTGTGTGTCAGCAGTTTTTGAAACTTCACTATTGTCAGCCCTAGTGTGCCTTTCTTCTGCATACAAATTTGAACTGACTTCAGTCTTGCTTTTAATTTTCTCTTTATCCTTCTTAGAATATTTTACTTTCCTGAAATTTGCTAATATTTTATCAGAATTGGCATTACTATTTTTATTTCGGTGTAATTTATCTTTGTCTTTCGCTGTAACTGTGAGTAGTTCACCTGCATCACTGGCGGTCAACTCCATATCAGCATCATAAACAGTTTCTTCAGGCTTCATCTTGTCAGTAGAAAGCAGCTTCTTAAGATCTATCTTACTTTCATTGCTAAATTTAAGAGGTGAAGGAATAACGTGAGACAAGTCACTTGAACTTTCCTGCAGATTCATGTCATTGGTGTTGCTGCCACTGTTGATACCGCGATGAGGCAGATTATTTGAGCTACATTTTTTATCAAAATCCTTTATATTATGTTGAGTTTTCGACTTATGAAGTACTGCATGTTTCTTTCTTTCAGTCACATTTCCACAGAATGGCAATGAACCATCATTATATTGTTTTGTGAGCTCCTCAGACTGTCTTAAAGACTGTGTATTATTTTTGACATGAGTCAGGAAGGCACTATTGCAAGTTAGTTCTGTGCATAATTGATTTTCTGCAAAGAGAAAAATTTCAGCAGCTTGGGGAAAGAAAGAATAGAGTATAGTTATCAGAATAAGAGAGATTACTGAAGATTGGACCAGAATCATGGAAAATTACAAACTGTGTATTTTATTTTTTTTTCTTCTGAATACACATATTCTGTGGTTGGTGCTTAAAAATTTAGTTATCTAGAACTAATTTCGTATTTTACCAAAGTTGGACTTTTGAAATTGGGTATAAATAAAAATGTACTTTTCTATAACTACTTCAGTTACTATTTAGTTATCTTATCAAAGCTTTGTTCTGTTCACATTCATTTTGTTACAGTTCAGCATTGTTATTTCAATGTTATTTACAAGTGATTGTCAGGACACATACTTACAGGTGAGCATTCTATTTTTTATTAGTTTATTACAGTTTAGGAATCTTACTATACCTTCTGTATCGCACATCAAGTAATGAATTATTAAATACTAATTCTCAGATAGCTTTAAAAAATAAATCACCTGTGCAGAAATACATCATACCTTTTAAAAATATATTTTTGTCAACCGTTGTCTCCACTGGGTCTATTTCAATTAACTTTTGATTATTTGTACCAGAAGGCAATGGTAGTGCAAACTTGACTTGATCTGAAGGCATTTCCTTTGACAAAATAGTGATACACTTATAAGAACTTGGTATTTCACACACAGAAGGGCTATCTTGCTGTTTTGCATTAGCTGTTGCAATTAAAGGAAGCTTCACTGGCAATTCTACATATCTGAAAAGATGAAATTTTACTGTGAAGATTTTTATTACGTTTTATGCTATAACATTCAATTGTTTAAAACAGTCCCTTAATAATGTATAAAAGCAGAAAACAAGAACTCAAGTATGAAATCTGGTTCTATCTTAGGGGCAAATGTATTTTTTATGATAGAGAATCCTGCTGTGTGCTGGTGAGATCCCATGAAGAAAGCAGCAAGTTACTCAAACACAAGTTTTGTCTACCACTCTCTCTCTCTCTAAATTCCAAGTTGCAAATAGGTAATTTCTGAATTAGACAGGAAATTGTTTCTCATTACCTCAAAAATACCTAGGACAATATACAAAGATTAGTTGTAAAAAAATCCACAGACACTTACCAACTTCCACGTTTAATATAACCACCTACCTAGCAGACTGACATGTACTCTTGAACTGGTCATCAGTAGGGCTACTCGGACCAGCTGACAGAGGAAGAGAACTCTGAAGATTCTTTCAAAAGAAGAACAGTGGGGAAGTAGAAACAGTTGAATATTCTCTTATGTTTTAAGTATCACAAATAACCACAGGAAAAAAAATAATGAATGGGCAAAAAATAGAAGTACTGATGAAAGGTGCATGATATTCAAACATACACAATAATTTTAAAGAAAAATATTTTCTAGCAAAACTTATCAAAATCTGTACTCCACTTGCATTCCAAAGTAATATATAGACTTTTTTAATGTAGCTATAACTCATGCAAAGTGCATTATATATAGAGAAGGACAGAGCAACACTAAGCAACTGTTTAGAACAGACAATAAAAACAATATTTTTTTTTAAATTAACTGTAATTTTGCCATGACACAAGGACTAACGTGGACTATGTTTTCTGGTAAAGTTTCCACATGCAAGATATTTATTGCAGAACTAAGCAAGGAAGGCAAGTAGCTCGCTCATTGGTGAAGAATACCACATACTGAAGAACTATGCTTTTTTTTTTTTAAACCACATGACTTCATCAGGGCTAACTGATATTTAGATACTTTGTAAACAAGATTAAATCCTAAATTTTTAGTGCAAGCAACAGCAAAATTTAATTTATTTCACTAGACTAGGGTTTCATCCCAAGTTTTAAGGAATTGGGGTAAATGTTTTAGAATGCATATATGATTTCAACATTGCACTCATTTAGGTGCTTTGAAAATATTATCCTGGAAAATGAGTTCAACGTGGTAATAGTTCAAAAAACATCTTACCTCAGAAAGACTGCTTATTTCTATTGCAGTTAAGAGGTTATAATTCAAAAATGCTTCTATTTCTATGAGAGTTTTATTCTGCATGTAAAAGAAAAAGTAATTTAAAAAATATATTTTAAGTGGCTTCTGTCTTAAGAAAAGACAAGATATAAAGGTGAATCTACGTTGTAATTTTTTTTTTTTTACACTCAATTGAGCACAAACTGATTTTTAATACCATCTCAATACCTATAAATATAAAGGTGAAGCTGACACTAAAATAGCTGTGGATAGGCATATATACTGATGGACAAAATATTAAATACAAAAAATTCTATGAAAGAAAAACCAAATGTGAATACTATGCTATCAGATGATATAACTTCACAAATCTGATGTACATATTAAATAACCATTTTAAGAAGCAATATTAAGTTTCCAAAAAAGATAAAAGCTTGGTTTAGCTGATCTAATTTTAAATGATATCATTTGCAGCATACCAAACAGTTTAGTTTTCGACGAAGCAAGATATTATGAAGCTGCAGCTTTTCTACTTCCTTCTGAAGAAAAATCTTCTCATTCTTCAGCTTCCGAGAATTTTCTTTCTCCACACTCAAAGCCAGAGCTAATGCTTTATTATTTTGTTTTAAAGATACTTTAAACATAGATGAGTTATCTAAAGGAGACAAAATCATATTATTTTCAACAGCTTCAATTCCAGGCCCTCTCTGCATGAACTATCACTATATAACAACATTTTTATCTGTATGTTTTGGTGGAACAATAGCAAAGCCTAACACTTTCTAATATAAAACTGTTTCTGTTGGCTGTCATTCTGATGACTACTCTGTCAGCTTCAAGTTCATTTCATGCACAGATTCTGCTCTAGTCTGGATTTTTTAAAATAAGGTTATTTTAAGAAGAAAGCATTTAAAAATAGATAGTCTCACAGGCATAAAAATGTTTCCAAATTTCTAAAACCCAAATATACATTTAACAAATTTTAAAGTTCAAACATTTTGAAATAATAAAAGGACTGTCATGGTTTAACCTCAGTCGGCAACTGAGGACAACCAGGACAAGCATAAATGTGAGTTTTGACAACAGAAAGAAAAAAGCTTTAAATTAGAAATATACCTTCCACTGTCCTAATGAAAACCTGCTTACTCAAATCTGTTACAGAATGCTTTAGGAACTTAACTTTTTTTTTCCAGTGACACTGCATATTACCAAGATGATTTTTCTGCCTCACATTCATAGTATACACAGAGTTAATTTGAACTCAAGGTAGAGACAAGTCTGACCATACTCTTTTATAGTACAAAAAGGTGCAAGGTTAGCTTGAAGTCTGCTCCAACTACATCTCCTTATGTTATTACTTCTGTGATCTGTAATCCAAAATTTGCAAGGCCTTATTTCCTTGCTTTGGGAAACAGGCAACAACAGTGGAACCTTGTTAATCCAAACATTATGCTTTGAAATTACTATTCAGCTTAGTAAATTATTTGTATTACTGCAGTGTAGAGATTTCTAAAGGACATTAGTATTATTCATCTACACTGTTTATTTTTCACTGAAAATTAGTATTTTTGACATAAAGCCACAGTAAGTTCAAATATATATAAACAACAAAAAATATAAATATATATATACACAAACAATAAAAATTCTTGCCACATCGATCACACAAAGAGAAGCAGAAGTCAACATTCACCTAACCATGCTGCTTGAATTAGAGAGCTCTGAAATAGCAGTGTTTCACTACCTTTATAGTTTCCCTACCTTTTGCAGAAGAGGATCTGAGATGTTCCATAGTGCTGTTTTTGTCAGAGCCAGAAAAAAAAACAACCATCTACCATGACAAACCTGCATTTGAGTTTAATCCTGACTTACTGGGAAAACAAAGTACCTTCTGGCAAGTGATTAAATCAGCAGATTAATATTTGTGGTTTTCCCTGATTCAGTAAATGACTCAATGAAGAATTTTATACAAATCCCATTTTGCAAATGGGAATACGAGGTATTTTACCATGGCAACTATATTGTAAACGGTGATTGATTTTACTCATTTTGGTACCTCAGTTTTCAGATGCCCCAAATGGACGTGGACATGGATGTTAGAAATGCACTTGAGTATACTCTTGGAAAAAACACTGGCATGCCAAAGAGCAAGCACTGAAAACACTCAGAGAATTAATTAAATAAACAACTTACAATCATGTGTTTTAACTTTCAGACTCTTCTAAAATTCTCAATATACCACATTAATATTTTTAACAGGCAGCAATTCAGGAAATCACGTTAAATACAGTTATTATTCCTTTTGAAGTCATACATTCTAAGTATAGTAAATGGCTTCAGTTTTATTTTAACGGGACTTACTAATTAATTTAGTTTTGATTTTAGATGCTAAAGAAGCATTCCATTTTGCAGCTTGTAACGTTCCATCCCTCTTCTTCATATGTCCTTTAACAGCATCCGAGGTGAAAATGGTAGATGATTTAGCAGTTGCTTGTTTGTCCATCATCAAAATGAACCTGTACGTTGTCAAGAGAAATGCCCAAATAATCCATGATCTTTCTCACACTTTTTAAAATCAAGTTTCATTACGTCTTATCAGGATTTATTATCTCTGAAATTGAGAAAATTGCTTCAGTCTTTACCTTTGTTCAATTAATTCAAACAGGTTAATGAATTGTTCCTTGAGACTTAAGTCACATTATCACAGAGTGGCAAAATATTTAACTAATAAACATGAAGACTAAAAGGATCACAGATTTTTCGTCTTGTCCATTCCCTCAAGTTACCTATCCAAGTTTACACTTAAAAGGGAAAAACCCCAAGGTTCTATCACTTCACAATATGACCAGACCAGCTTTTGCTTTGTCAGGACAAATTTTAAATTGAAGCATTTAAATAAACTGCATTATAAATGCTATAAAATTAAATAAACAGCGAGAGAGGCCGGCCCGCAAGCACAGGTAGAACAGGGAGCGGTGTCCCAGCAAACGGCGTCGAGGAGGCAGGTCCCGCCGCCAGCCGGCCCTCGGGTCTCTCCCGTCCCCACAGGCAAGAGGCAGCGCGCGCGCGCTCCCGCCTCGCCTCAGGGGCCGCCAACGGCTGCGCGGGCGCCAACGGCCGGTGGGCGGCAGTCGTTGGGCCGAGCCGCTCGCGCGCACCCACAGACACGCGTCGCGGCTGGCGGGGGCGCGGCAGCGGCGCTGGGAGGGCAGGCCCAGGCAGGGCCGTGAGCCCGGGGGGCGGGTGGGCAAACAGCCCCTGACTGAACGTCAGGCGAGAGGGAGGGGGGGAGAGCGGCCGTAAACCTGCAAACTGACCCATGCCCACGTTTTATACTGTGTGAAGAGCTATTTAGAATTAAATCAATGGATGACATCTGAATAAAACGATGCACAAAAGCAAGAAAAGATGACAAACTTACTGGAAAATCAGTAACGCTTTGTGCTTCATAATTCAGAGGTAAAATGCATAGCCAGGCTGTAACAGTTCGATACAAACCCATCCCGTATTTGCAGCTGGATTTATACCACAACCAACATCCACTGCTGTACCCTTTTTGAGGCACTGTAGCGGTTTTGTCACGTACATGCAAAATCAACTGTGTTAAAATAGTTCACATGTACTCTTGCGTACAGTCACACACATTTCTTTTCAGAAATGGGATATGCGTAAGTCCGGTTCCAGTTCTTTAGTGACATTCCTGAGTGTTTTAAAAAGGAGTGGGATGAGTGTAACTTTTCAACTACATGTCTTTGCAAAACCATTTTAAATACCAACCATTAATAATGCTAAAATTAAAAAAAAAAAAAAAAAAAAAAAGAAATTGTATAAACACTTAGCATCAATCCCAGTACACTGTGAGGAAGGGAGTAGGGAACTGTTGATGTTCCACCTGGCTGTCAGATTTTTAGGAAGAGTTTGAGGTATTTGGTTTTCTGTTCAAAGAGTTCCTTTAGGTTAAAAGGAGAAATCAATGTAATTCCTTCTCAGTGGAAAGTTAAATTTCCTTTTGGCTTATCTTTAGCTACTATTAATAGATGAAATAACAAACAATTAATAGACAGTCATCAAGACAGTTATGAAAACAAATAGATTATAGCAAGTATGCATGTGGCCTGCATACTTACTGACTTGTAAGGGTAGGAGTCTCAGATGTCAGAATTTGAGCAAGCCCACTTTTAGTTTGGTTTAGGTAATATTAGGACTGAGAATTGCAAAGAAGTATTTTAGTCTAATAATATGCTTTTCCCTAAAATCTGTTCTGAGCCCAAAAGCCCTTGCTCTTTAACACTGCCTTCACATACATTCTCTTTCACTGGCTATGTGTGCCCAGTCCTACCATTAGTTCAGGTGGACATTAGTTCCTAAATTTGATCCAGGAATAAATAAATTTACAGTAAACAGTTTTGTGAAAATCTTAAGAGAGTTAACGTTTTAATTTATTTGAAGATTTACAGAGATGTGGAAGGTTGAAAAACAGCATTAGGTTCCATAATGCAGTAGTCATCATGAAAATCTTACCTTTCCGTGTGCTAACATTACAATGTGCTATAAGGTAAATCAAAGGAATCACACAAGAAGTATCATTGGCATTAATTGAAAATGTATCTTTATGAACTTATTATTTTCATAATCTGCTGCAAACAGCATCTGGAGAGTCTCTCTTTTCTACCTTTTCTTAATTTGCATATGATACATGGCACAGTTTCTCAGTGTGGCCCTGAAGCTGCAAAACCCTATGCTTCTATGCAATCCCCTTAAAATACAGATTTGATCCAGCATACCTTATATGCCTTTGGTACATTCCCCCTTACAAGGCAACTTGGAAAAGACTGTAGCCACTGTAAAACTCTGGCCAAGTAAAAAAGCAAATAATCTTATGTAACTTTAAAAATAGAAAACCAATCAAATAAAACTTACCTCCTTATCCTTTCCAGAAGGCAGTGTTTTCCTCCAGATCCAATCATGAGTTTTCATTTCCTCCAGTTTTACAACAGTCCCAAGTCCTGAAGTGGCAATCACCAATTTTGCTTCCATTTGATGTTTATGTCACTACTGCAGGCAATAAATTTAAAATAAAACATCAAGTATTGCATTTCCACCTGTGGTCATACTTTCCTTTACACTCCACTGAGGAACTCCCACACTGTAACATTTCACATGTAAAAATCTCCAGTTAATTGCCAGCTGCTCAAAGTGGGGAAGAGCTTAAAGCGCTGCCAAGTTTCACAGCCTATATATCTTAAATATATATTAGGAGCAGAATTCTGGTTTTCAGTCATTTGGGATTCTATGACTGGTCTTTAAACTGAATAGAAATGAGAGGGAGTGAGGGAAAGACAAACAGACAAACCTGTTGTAAGAGCCCTAACCATGTGGGAAGTGTTGTATTGAATTTGTATCTTACTAGATACTTGCAGATCCATCTCTGAGAAAAATCTGAATTAAAAAAAGAAAAAAGAAAAAAGAGGAATTAATCCCATAGGGTCTAGTAAAGCGTGAGCTACGACTAAAGCGCTTCTGGTGGGTAGATGACATAGAACAGCTTCTACCTCTGTGGATTCTTTGATGTCCAACAAGACTTGAGCTTGTGCTATAGTTTTTCCTGAAATTATAGTATTAAGAACACATCTTCCTCTAATCACACCCTTTCTTGCACAAGCTTAATGAAAATTCATTTCTTAATGCATCTTCCTCTCCATCAAATTTGACTGAAATTAGTAAATTGAAACACAAACATAGAGGATGAGCGTGTAAGCCTGGCTTCCTTTGGAAACTAGTGGAAATCAAAACAAAAAAGTCCCTGTGTTTGTTTCCCAAGAACACAGAGCTCAAAAGGCAGTTTGCTTGTGCAGGCTGGTTATGCTGCATGCTTCTATACCAAGTACATGCTGTACTAAGCTTGAATAGTAATGATTTTTCACATGGTCAAATCTGAGCTCCAAAACTTACCTATAGCACTGTTTGTGTGTGTGTGTGTGTGTACACACATATTGACTGAAACCATGTATATTGTTCTGGTCTCCCAATGCAGAAATACGTGAAGGAACATTGTTCAGACTTTTGAGGCAAAACCAAGCCAGCTTAAAGGAGAGCAAGCATGGAAAGCTGCAGCTTCATTAAGTGAATGTTTTACAGTGAAAAGGACTCAAGTCATAACTTAAACTATATTGTAACATTTGACAACAGTGGCCACATTTAAGTTGCAATTGCTATGTATGAACTATTCCCAGTGAGTAAGGGACAACACACAGTATATCCTTACTAAAGATATAGTTAAGCCAGACACCATTATTCCACAAAAATTATCTATTATACTTATTTTCACTTATTTTATAGGAAGTCCAACATCCATGAATTATCAGTCTGTATTGCATTCAGTGGCATGTTGTAACTTGTGTGCTTATTTAATTAATCAGATATTAAGCATTAAAGACCTGGCTTCTGGGTACATTCTTAGCCAAGAACTATTCAGATAGCACGAGAGCCGTGTTGCTTGGCATGCCATTTCCTCTCTTTGCTGCAACTGTAGCATGCTTAGTTGCTAAGGAAAATGAAACATGTGAAGTATTTACTGTAGTTTTAACTGCCATTCTAATGCAAATCGACATTAAGATAAAAAGAAGCGAGTTCGAAGTAGTAAGTGATCACTCAGAGTTACACAATTTCAAAGAGAATTTATTATCTCCCTACTAGGACCAGATGCAACATGATTTAGATGGCTCTTTCCTTTAATGTCCTTCACTTGACTGAAGGGAAGTCTGAATTACAAGTCTATGGTCCTAAACAGTAACTGAAAACACAGTAGCCTATGAATATTTCAGTATTCTCAAAATCAAAATGTAGCAACAGACCAGAATACAGAAAGCTACACAGTTGGAACTGTGGCTGCTCTGTGATTATTTGTTACGCATCCTTTGATTTGACCAAGTGAACAAGTTTGAGCAAGTGAACTTGTGGCTGAAGTTTTAAATACCTTAAATACGGTAACAAAGCACCTCCAAAGGGAAATGGTGAGTAAAAAACCAGGATGATACAAAATGAAAAATCAATAGGAAATGTAGATACAACTGAGTTAATTTGCTAACGTAAATACAGAGAAACTATTTAAATTCAATATGGGCACATTTCTTATAATGCGGTGTACAGTTAAATAACTGGATTTTTACTGGACTTCAGATAGCAATGAAAATATATTGTTAACATTTGGGATTTAGTTATTTCTTACTATATTTTCTAAACATATAATTGGCCTATAACTTGAGAAAGTTTGCAGAAACCGAGAGTTTGGCCCCGTTAACTTTTGCACACAACTACTAGTTATTTGGCAGTTGTATCCATAGGGATAGGTTCTTACCGTATGTTATGGCAAAAAAGAAATTCTTCTTTATTTGCTTACAAAGTTAAGTGGGAACTAGACATAAACTTTTTTTTTTTAAATATGGCTGCATGTTAGAACCATTTTTCATGTGTACGGAAATTTTTCATAATGACGCTGAGACAAAAGCGTAATGAGAATCTAATTTTTTCACCTTTCCATTGTTTATGCATGCATTTTGGTGGGCAAGCAACTGTATGTCAGACATAAGCAATTCCTTTTAATAGGACACTGTTTCTGTAAGCCTTTGTGAAACCGCTGTATGAGGGTGAAGCACCTTGCCTGCATTCATCCATGCTATTTTAATGCATTAATAGTTTGCTCTAAAAAATGCATACAAGTCTGAAGCAGAAAAAAGCCCCCAATTTCACAGGCAAGCAACAGGAAAGCAAATTAAGAGCTATGATGCCTGCATTCATATATATTAGCTAGAACTAAACAGACTGGTGCTGGCACACAAGCTAGCAAGTTGGTCTGCTCAAAGGGACAAGCAGTCATGTCAAAGTAGGCCAGAAAACACCGGCTGACCTGAGGCTAATTTTTTCTGCCTTTGTCCCCCATTTTAACCAAAGCAGACCTCTCCATCTTCAGATTCAGAGCACGTACCAGCATCACATCATCCTTGTGAAAGCACCTGTCTCAGTGCTGCAACTCGGGATGCGCAGCCGCAGGAGAAACCAGCGCCCATCACTTGGGCTTCCACCTTGGGCCGAAGCCACTGCCCCAGTCCGAGCTGACCAGGAAGGCTTTGAGACCACCATGAAGTAAAATGGGAGCATTGTGGGTTAGAAGAATAGCTCAAGCTGCGATATTCTTGAGCCTACAGAAAAAGCAATTGAATCAAACCCACTTTGAGTAAACACTTACTTGTAATTAAAAAAAAAAAAAAAAAGATTATCAGGAATGGTTTCTGCCTTACAGAGTAGCCAAGTTTACATGGGTCTGCCTCACTTTAGAAGATGCAGAAACCAAAGCCGTGCCTGAGGGACCCCCCCCGGGCAAAGTGGGGGAGGTAGGGGCAGCAGAGCCATGGGGGTCCCTACACCCGGCTGACCCGCCATACCCGTGGGTAGGGAAGCTCGGACGGACGGCGGTGGCCCCGAGGAGGGGGATGGCGCCACAGGCACCCCGCGCCGCACGGACACACGGGCTGCCCCTCTCCACTACCCGCTAGGCTCCAGCCCGGCCCTTCCTGCCGCCCGGCCGCCATTTTGCGGAGCCGAGGCGGCCCCTCAGGCGGCCCAGCCCGCTCCAGGCCCGGCGAGGCGGCCCTGCCGCGGGAGGCGGCGGCGCAGGTAACGCGGGACGGCGGCAGCCCCCGCCTCGCGGCGGGACCCCCTGCCCACGGGCGGCCCCGGGCGGGGAGCTGAGCCGCCTTCCCTGGCTGGCTCCCGAAGGGGCGGGGGTGGGCTTTCCCTTTTTTCGCGGAGCAGCGCCCCACGAAAGGGAGGGAGCGCCCCGGCCTGCTGTGGGGGCGGCTGCCCAGCTGTCTCCCCAGCGGGCTGCGAGTTCATCAGTTAATTTTGGTGAAACAATAGCAGATGCCCGGGCAAAAGGCGCGTAGTGGGAGTTAGTAATCCTCAAAGGACATGCTCAAAAAAAAACCCAAACCCAAACAGTTTTGCAGATTTTCTTCTGCTTGTGCTAATTTTTTTCTGCCCAGACAGGGCCCCCCTCCTGCAGGGAGCTCAAGGCAGGCACGAGTAAGAGTATTTATTGGCAATGTGGCATTAATGACGTGATAGCTTCAACAACTAGTTAAAGCATCCCTAATTAAAGATCACATTTTAAAGAAGCCAAGTTGTTAGTACAAAATTACTGCATTTTTAGTGCATTGAACTGTACGCAAAGCAAGATTTCCCAGAATGTCCTTCCAGTGCTCTGCTCACACATACCACATAATTCTGCTTACCCATTTGTCTCAAAAGAGTAACCTGTTTCCTAGCAAAGTAAAATGCCATATTTTTTTATAGTAAAGGCATAGAGTATTTGGCTATTTGCACTAATATGTCTCCAGAACTGTTTTCAAAGCTGATTTACAGTATTGTGTAACAAACATGTAAGAGCTGAACTAATGCTTAGGCCTTGTATATAATACGTTCAGTCTTAACTGGCATTAGATTTACTTTTGTTTGTATCTGTTACAGGTTTTAATAGCTTGTACTTATAATCATTTGCAAACGCAATGGAAGAGGGCAAGACTGAAGACGTCCAGGGTATTCTACGACTTAATGTGCGAGGATGCTTATACACAGCCAGGCACGAGTCTTTATGCCGCTTTAAGGATTCAATGTTAGCTTCTATGTTTAGTGGACGCTTTCCTCTAAAAGTGGATGAATCCGGTAAATATATTCAAGCTGTAAATATGACATTCTGATCAGGGAGCTCTATGGCAAATACACGTTTTTATATATATTTATGCATTTTATAGTATATCTCTTTTCCCAATCTGCTGAGCATCAGTTGGCTTCTTTAATTCCAGGACGTAAAACAATTATGCATGCATGACTTTATACTTATGAGTAATTAATCTGAATTCCAGAAGACTACTCATGTTTGCAAACATACATGTTTGTACAGTGCTTAGCCCTGCCTTGTCCCAGGCCAAACGGTGGCTTTGGAATGTCCTCCTTCAGTATGAATATGAAAACAGATAAAATTGAAGTTGGCTTCAAAAATACTGTAAAACTTGAGCAATATTCAGGGAAGGTTAGACTAGATGTGTACTGGAGCTGATGCTACTTTTAACTCTTTTAAATTGCCTAGATCCAAAATTGAAAAAATCTCTGCAATAGCAAGAAAAGATGTATCTGCAGTTAGAATTAGAAATGAATCTAGAATTGGATTTTAGCATTTTAAGTGGAGTGCAGTACAGCTGAGGTTGTATGTTGGCATGGTCCTATGCAGATTAGTGATTTCACTGAAATTCCAAATGTTTACTGCACTAAGAATTTTATCTTCAAATAACAAATATTCCAGGGAAACAAAATAGTAGTTTTAAAAGAATAGAGAAAGTATACTTACTCCTCCTAAGTAAGTAAAACTAGTACAAAAGTTTTATGTAAAAGCTTTACTTGATGATTTGGTAGAATGTGACAAGTCTGTCTTCACTTGCTGGAAGCAGTATTTTAAATCATTTTATTTATGTTTTCAGGAGCATGTCTAATTGATCGAGATGGAAGCCTCTTTAAATATCTTTTGGATTATCTTCATGGAGAAGTTCGGATTCCTGAAGATGAACAAATTCGAATTGCACTGCAGGAGGAAGCAGATTATTTTGGCATCCCTTATCCATACAGTCTCTCTGACCATTTGGCCAATGAAATGGAGACGTATTCATTAAGGTCAAATATAGAGCTTAAAAAGGTCTTGACATTTCTTACATTTTTAAAGATGTACTTTCTAATCTACACCATTAATTAGCATCAGATACTAAAACTACAGTATGTGCAAGTTAGCACCTTTTAATCACTACGTTAAATCACCAGTAAATTCAGAGTTTTAGGTTAAGAAATCCTAGAGTTGATAATGCAGTCACAGTAGTTAAGGACATCAGCTTTTCCCATCATTGCAATAGAGCAACAGTTTAAATTTGACTCTATTTTACATGCAAGTCTGCTGTAAAACTTGCATAGTAGGAATGACATTGTTTAGTTCCCTATTTGGCTTCAAATTTTACTTGAGATTAGATTTGATCCCTTCAAGATGTTTGGTTTTTTTTTTTTCAGTTTTACAAATTAATCCTAAAACTTGAAAGATAAAATGTACTTTGCCATTCTTTTAGAACAAGAAAGGAGAAAAGAAAATTAATATATTATTTAAAATCCTAAGGTTTGTCTGTTTTAGAGTATTGTAACTTAAAAGCTAATTCTAATTAACCGATTGGGAATTAACTCATATTACCAGGTATGGCTGTGTTAGTCCTCACAGTCATCTATGTTCTCTTAGTAAGCTATTGTTCCATATCTTTCATATTCTCCCTTATTCATTTCCTTTTGAAAAGCATAAAACATTTCCAGGCCTTTCAGTTTCTCTTCATATTAGGGATTTGCCATGCCTTTAAGTATTTCTGTTGCCTTTTTGTGAATTTCTCCTAGTTTTACAATATTGTCTGTTAACATCAGACAAGAAATACTGCACACATTATTCTAGATAAACTACATCCTTGATTTACTTAAAAGAGCTCACCAGTACAGTTAAGAAAACTTAAATATGAAAGCTTATTCAACGAAAAATATTGTAGTCTTATTAATATTCTGTATTTTGTGTTTGGTTTTTTTCCCAGGCTTTGTTAGATTTCTGCCATTCTTATGATTTAGTTTGTACCAAGCCTACAGTTTGGGTCCTGCACTATCTCAACACTTCTGGAGCAAGCTGTGAAAGTAAAATTATTGGTGTGTATGCCACAAGAGCTGATGGGACTGATGCAATTAATAAGGAGCTAGGAACGAAAATTCATAGTAAAAGCATTTACAAAAGGTAAGATGACTGTCAAACTCATGAAAGCACTACGAAGTGAGAATGAACACTCACGTATTATAATAATACCTAAATATTATTATATGTAGCATAATACAGCATTATTGTACTATAAATCCGTGGAAGGAATCAGATTCTTTCCAGCTTTGAAAACAGCTGGCTAATACAATGGTCACATTAAACAAACGAACCAAAAAGATAAAAACTAAGCATGGAGTAGAAGGATTTGAGAGAGTCCACAAAAGGTGGCTAGCATGCAGTTGCTGTAAGTTCTCATTATGTTTTACTTGCTATTTTAAAAATGTCTCAACCATTTAAAATTACTTTCTAATTTAGGACAATATTTACACTGAATACAGTGAATGAATCCCCATCCAGAAAAAGTTCCAGAAATATTCACAAAGTTGGTTGTGATTAATGCAATTGTGTTTTGCAGTCTTCTAAGACAGCTGAAAGAAATATTTAACACCAAAAAGAACTGAAGATGAAAGGAAATAGTTTTAATTCTTTAAAGGACATGTACATCTCTACTGCGCTATTAATGTATTTTTATGACAGTAATTATAAGTTATTGGTAGACCTGTACTTCTGAGTGTCTGGAAGCAATTTGTCTTTCTCTTGGTCCCACAGTACAGCGTCAGAAGTGTACTTCACTGTGTACCTTTTGAAACATGATTAAGATAGAGCTTTTCATGTTTCATCATCTTTATAATTAAGATGCTTATTTTCCTAAATTTAGGCGGGGAACATTAATATTTATTCCAAGAGTATTTGGACACATAGTATCAGGTATCTGTCCTCCTACTCTGTTTTCCCTTTGAATAAATGATTGAGATTTAGAAAAACAGATTTTACACCATTAATTGTGTAATTATTCTTTTATGAACATCTATTCTTTCATGAATACCCATTTTTAGCAATAGGTGTTCACAGGCATGCAGATCATAGGAGGATGGCTATTTAGAACCTCTTATACAAATGAAAATGAAATTTAAGTAACATTTTCCTTTCTACTTTACAAAACATTTACTATTAAGTTCTTACAGTTAGGAGTTGGTAAAAAGAATGATACATTTCATCAGTATTACATTTTTAAGGACTTAGCTAGATTTACCACATAACTGTTACCTTTAAAACAATATTTCTAGAGAAGCTGGAAATAACGTCCAATACATCTGGAGCTATTACTCAGTAGCTGAGTTGAAAAAGATGATGGATGCTTTTGATGCCTGGGAAGGGAGAGGTAGAGTATTAATTTTTTTCTTTTATTTCAGCAGTACTACTTTTTTGCAGAAAAATAAGAAAAAGAAAAATGTTTGCCAATTAAGTATAATAAAAACTCTGCATACTTTTTCACTCATTCAGTAAGTAACATGTTGTAAAATATCCCATAGTAGTGGCTATTTGGGGGGGGGGAAGAGTCTTAAGGGATGTTCCAACAAGGTGCCATGAGTTGACATGAACGAACAGATGTAGTGAGAGCCACCACACGCAAGGGGTGATAGCCTGCTAGCATTGGGCACTCTGGTGGAAGCCCTAGAAGCACGTTGGCTGTGAGCAACATTCATGTCAGCATAGTTTCAGAGTTCAAATTCTACATAATAAAATACGCGCATTCATTTAGTCAGGTGTATATACACGTAATATTGACTATGTTCTCTCAGCTCATCAATACAATGTCCCTTTGAAATGCAGGTGTCAGCTACTGGAGAGTGCCTCAGGAGCTGATTGAATGTTGGACTCTTGAAGAACGCCCTTTGAAAGGCAGTTTGCATCGTATGCCTCCAGTTCATAAAAGGTATGCTGATTTGCATAGGTGGCTTAAAATAAAGCAGAAATACAGCACAATCTTTCTTTTTTTTATAATTTCAGGTTCTTTGAATAGCTATGAATGTTGAGTTTTCTCTGAATTTTCTGCTTACGTTTTTATAAAATGTCTTATAATCAGAGAGCTTAATTGCAGAACTGAAGTTGCTAGAAACAAATTACCTTTTTTAGGCTGCCAAAACTCTTCTCTATTCTATTCTACTTCTTCAGCCTTTAAAATATCATTTTAGAGTGGGAAGGAGTAATTTCAAAAAGTAGAGAGCAGTATTAGTTAAATGGACTGCTAAAAAAGAAATTTAACTGAAAACTTTAAACGGTTAACTGATTTTCACGTATGTGAGATGCCTGCCTTTTAGAAGGAATTTCTAGAATTTCTTCTTTGCAGGTTTACGGTGATACTTTTGACTACACCTCCATTCTCAAGACACTGCCTAAAAGCAGCCTTTGCAGGTGCAGCTACACAGTTGGTCTGAGCCACCCTACAGCCTCTTTGCTGCTAGATAGGAGAAGAGGATCCTGCTGACCTTCCTTGTCCCTGGCCACACTGTCATTTCAGCAGCAGCCACAGAGCCACATCAGCACAATGATCCAATCGAAAACTCCTATCTCCCCACCCTCCCCATTTTTTTTTTTTTTGGATACTGCATTCTTTGCTTTTCATAGCTCAAATAAGAACGACTGTGATCATTTGATCCCTAGATTGCCAAACAGCCTACATACACTCCTGAATGCTCCTCTACTACCATTGCCTGCTTTATCTCCCATCTCTCTGCTTTGATTTGTCTTCTCTATTCTTCTGCACCTTCAAAAAAGCGCTGTTCAGGTTTCAGCTAAAACTCCTGATGTACCACAGTGATCCTGGTGAGACCATATACTGCCTTGAAGTATTGTAAATGAACCTAGTTACTGATTATATTTTACCTATACTTCATTGCTACTGTTGAAGCACCAAATCTTTGAATGTTTAAGCTTTCCTTTTTGTTTTGGTGGTTCTTTTGATTTAGGATGTGCAGATGTTGAGAATACGTTCTCACCTTACGGCTCTGAGGAAAACCTCCCTGGACTCATAATAAGTACTAGGTTATTTGCAGGCTTTCTGTTTGAACAGTGTCACCATATACCAGTTTTATAAGAGCAATAATAAGAAATATTACTCTCAGATATTGTTTATTCTTTTGGTATGAATCCCTGTGGCATTTCACAGATCTTTTAAAATCCAAAATGCCAGTACCCTGAAGAATAGCAATGCTTTTGTAGTGTATCTTTTAAGCTGTTCTTTAGTGGCTCTCATAGTTCATAGCCTGTTTACAGTACTGACCCGCCAGCTAAATGTTTCTTCATTCCTGACAATCAGGTCAGTTAAAGCTACTGCTTTTCTTTGTCAGCTCAAAATCTAGATATAATCTGATTCATACATGTTCTTTCTCCTACTACCAGGTTTTAGTAGCTTTACCCCACCCATGTAGGAGCCAGCAATAGAGCCACAGTTTGACAGCTTTTGTTTTGACACATTTTTAAATGAATTGTTAATATTCTCTGAGTTTAATTTGGTCTCTGTGTTCTTTCCTCCCCCTTCCTCATCTCTCCAAAAATGATTTTGATTTATATTTACTGATCATCCCTCTGACCTGGCCTTTAGCTGACTCTAGCTTTTGTTTTGTTGGGTTTCAGGCGTTCTAATGTCCTGATCAGCTGTTTTAGTGTAACCTGGATTTCTATGGCATCGTTTATTATTTCCTTGAGGAATTAAAATCTAGGTGTCTGTCCATTTTTCTTTGGCAACACTGAGAAACAGCATTTGTATAATACTTTAAAAATGCTGTCTACTTGTGCCAATTAGAGTTGCCATGAAACTCCGTAGGCTTTCTTACATAGGTTCTTTTTTTTTAAAAAAACATTTTTTCTTGAAAGATTATCCATAATCATTTGTATTGAAAAGAAATGGGGGAGGGAGAAGGAAGCAATATCTTTCTTCTTCTTTTCTCAAATTACATAGTGTGGAACTCTATGTTTTGTGTTTATGTGCAGTTGGGTCT
This sequence comes from Aptenodytes patagonicus, assembly GCF_965638725.1. Taxonomy (NCBI): domain Eukaryota; kingdom Metazoa; phylum Chordata; class Aves; order Sphenisciformes; family Spheniscidae; genus Aptenodytes; species Aptenodytes patagonicus. The sequence goes on along the minus strand of NC_134954.1, from coordinate 44,744,193 downwards.
TACATTTTTGTAGATAACTTAAAACACATCAGACTAGTATTTAGTGGATTTTGTATCTGATGGAATCTGTAGCATTTAAATATTTTCTTTCTACAACTCCTCCAGTCTTCTGTCTCACTGATTTTCTCTTAGCAGTTTGTGCACCATATCTCTTACAATTTTTAATGTGTAATATTACTTACACAGGTAGAAGAGATTGATGGTACTATTCATAGAAAGGCAAGCCTGACGGTGGTGATGAACAGTGGAGAACCATAAATGATACTGTAACAAGCAAAAATTAAAAGAACCTCAGATCTGTGGATGGCTGTCACAGATTGTTTTGTAATAATGTTATAAAAAGAAAAATTTATGTACGTAGTTTGTTTCTTTAATTGAAGTTCTTTGTTTTACAGACGATTAATTGACTTTACTGAAGAGGAAGACTATTTACCATGTAAAGCGGGTCCCAAGCCAATTAGATTCTCAGGTCCCTCAACGAGTACCCATATCAAAGTCAAGAACTCAGCTTCATTAAAGGTAGCTGCTTGCAATGCTTCACGTTCTGCAGTGACTCTTAAACGACCCAATCGTGAAAGTTTGACGCTGTGCAAAGTAGCTTCCGAAACTGTATCCACAACATGCACATCGGTGCCCAGCAATTCCCAGGCGCCCTGTGGAAGGCAGAGTGCTGACAATGGGACACCATGTCAAATGACGTTCAAGATCGCAGTGTCTAGGAAGCCCGTAAGCAACCGTGTAGTAAAGCTGAAGCGAACTCCACTTTTTCTTGTGACACCATCTCAGCCGTCTTCTTCTGTATCCAGTAAAACAAGTGAACAGGACTGTGCTGCTGTTGAAATTCCTACTACTTCCATGGTACTAAACAAGAAAGAACCAGCTGTATTAGCAGAGAGTATTAAGCTTGAGAATGATGAACTGGATGGATAGTGTTTGACTCAGCCTGATAGACTGGATAGCTTTGCATCATCTGGTCAAAGAAGAGATCATCATCTCATGTGGTCATTCAAAGATTTGGTAGAAAATTATGATGAAAAAGTTCATGAAAAGTATAGGGAGAAATTGTTTTAAGTGAGCACTGAAATGCGTTTTCTGCTTTATTTCTAAATATTTTTTAGATGTTGGGAAGGGAGGAAGAAAAATGGATTAAAAAAACCCCTCAAACACAGAGCATGTGCAGTCTAATGTTACAGTATCTCACATTTGTATTTTTATCAGGCTGTACTAGTACAACTGACCTTTTTAAAGGGAGTACTTGCACAGCACAAAAGACGACCTTTTTATCAACTTTAACTACAGTTAACATTAACTAGACTTAATTTCCTTAATTTGTATCTTTAAAGTGGTGAAGAGTAGATAACAATAAGTAGCTTTTATTAGATACAAGTTTGCCACAAGTGTACAACATACTGAGTATGGTGAAGATCCCAGAAGTTGAATGCACTTGCTAGTACTTCTGGTGAGGTTAAGTCACCGTTTTGTTATTAACAGCAATGAAAGGGACTGCCTTTGCTTGTACACGGTGAGACAATTCAGAAATACAGGAAGGGAAGAAGCATGCCTCGGGAGTAACAAAGCAATTCTTTCCATAGACCTGAGACATACGTGTACTACTTTCCTAACGTGGTGTGATCTGCCACCGGGGTGCAGGCAGCCGGTGCGGCCTTGGCATTTTGTATCACACCACTGTGGGGTGTGTTTTCTGCAGCTGCAGGGAACCTCACAGGTCTGAGTTACAGCTGGCCTTCCCGTGTCCTTCTGCAGGTCCTTTCGAATGAGGAGGGGACAACCTCAACTTCTGTGCAGCAAAGCAGTGTTAACAGAGGTGCCCTGGTTTGAAGAAAGATAAAAGAATCCCTCCTTCCCCCAGAGCAGGATAGAGATGACCTCCTTGTATCAGGGTAAATTTTGAGTAATGAAACTGAAGTGAAGACCTGCTGTATGTTTCTGTCAGCAGAGGAAAGCCGAATTTGGCTCACTGATTTTAAAAAGCCCTTTAGTTGTTTAAATCAGTGAATGAAACCTGGCTTTGTTTTGTGCCCTTGCTTGCTTACAGTTGGGTGCTGGTTTTTTTTTGTTGGTTTTGCTACGGCTTTTGCTTTTCCAGCACAGCTGGCCCTAAACGTTGAGAAGTCCTATCACATTGCCAAAATGCAACGTTCTTAAAATTCCTGACACTATTAGAATTACAGAAGGGTTCTTTAAATGTTTTATTTTCTAGATCATTTAGAAGCGCTCACATTTTCAGGCTTTTCTCCTAACCACAAGGACTTGAAATATCATTTGCACAAGAAAAAAACCCCAAATTTTCATGTACTAACATATTTTTAAGGAGACACTTTGCCATGAACAGTAGTCACTGTAAAGGAGTGCAGTACTGTAATTTTCTGCTATTGGTGTGTATATTGAAGACCAGCTTACCTTTAGAATCTTTAAGCTAGTGGGTTTTCTTAAAAAATAAACCTAAAGAGCAACAATCCCAAGGCTCTTCCTATCCCAACAAAAGAAGTTTCACTGAAGAAAGGAGAAGGCAAGAATTATGGAAAGATACTAACACAATGTAATCTCCTATTCTTTGAGCATGCAATTCGTCATTGACGCTAAGTTTGTGAAATTTGTTTTTCATAATAATTGGACCGAAAAGCAGTTTTTAATACTTATCTTCTGTGTGACTTCTACTTCACTATTTATTGAATAGCTGAGCACTTTACTATGCACTTTTAAATTTTTTACAATGCTTCCCAAAGCAGATTTCTTTCCTCTTCAACTTTTGATGAATTTAGAAGGCTTCTATAAACATAGAATCATAGAATCATTTAGGTTGGAAAAGACCCTTAAGATCATTGAGTCCAACATCACACTAAAGCTCACAAAAAGTATGGAATTTTGCATGTGTACAGGAAAAAAGCTTGGAGAATAATCCTACAGGACTTTCCAAGTTTGCACTAGCTCAGTGTTTATTTAATTATTCTGGTAGCGAAGTATTTTTCGTGTAACGTCCGTGTCATTTGCATTACAGTGGCTTTAATGAGTCTTCTCTTTGTCCTAAACATACTGGCTTGTGGTTAAAAGAAAAAAACAAAACAAAACAAAACCGAAAAAGAACTCCCTTGAATTTCAATAGATGAAACAGGAAAGTGGCCATGGTGGGGAGGTAAAGGAAGATTAATTATTTTTTGAGGGACTTGATTTTATTTATTTTTAATTGGATGAGGTGCAAACACGGCCTTTTAACTTACCCGAGTAGTCACTTTTGCCGTGTTTTTTTTATACCTGTGATTCTTGCTAAGTTTCTTTTAACTGATGGACTGATACTAACCAGATTTATGATAGCTGAATGGCATTAACCTTCATGGTGACTTTCACTATAAAAATAGCTTTACCCTTATCTACCCAAAGCCTTTTAAAATGTGGAAATAGAATTTCATCTTCTCTCTGGGAGGCCAATAGCGGAAAACAAATTAAACTTGCCAGTCCGAGGATGAGTCATCCCTTAACCTGGCTAACAGACTGTTTTTTGAGGCCTAGAACAATGAGCAGACATTCTGCAAGTCTGAGTTTCCTGCAGGCTGAAACTTCCTCAAAACTGTATGTTCCCAAGTTTCTTGAAAGTCTGCAGTTTTCTTAACGTTTTACTCGTCCAACTCAACTAACGAAGTACCAGCTGGTACTGCATTTGCACTGATAAACTGTGATACACCGTACGTACACACCAGATAGTTTAACTGGGGAAACTACTCATGGTGAGCTACAGTTTTATAGCTGGGATTGGATGCATTGCCAAGTGGTGTGATGATGGTTTACTTTGCATCTTTATAAAATTATCATTCATTATAGAAGAGATCATGTTCAGAAAAGACCATGTTCAGAAAGTTATTCCAATTTAGTAACCTAATGATTACTAGTATCTAATAGCTGCATTCTAAAGGCTGATATATGTATCACCAGTGTAGTTTGACGCATTAAATTTTTTCTCACAAATGCTGACAATTTTCCAGTTGTTTAGTTCTGACTTTCACACTATTGTCTTTACAAACCATCAATGGTATGGCATCATACAGGTTAAGGAGACAAGAAAAACACAATTCCAAGTTAAATTTCTAGAAAATTACTGCTCTGTGATTACACATGGGCTTGTGATGCAGAGGGCCTATTATCGCCAAGATGTGATTCAAAGAGATGTAATTCTATCTACGCTTCAGAGTATGGAGAACTCATTTGTACTTGATGTAAGCAAGCAGACATTATTTCATGTGATAGGCACATGTTACCACTGATTCTCAGGGAGAGTTTTCTTCAGGCTTGTTTTTAGCTGAAGAGCCATGGAAATACCAAAGCTACCTCTTCTTTTCTTTCAAACTGTTCCAGGTGTTTCGCTACCAGCTCTTCCAGAGCAGAAAAGTACTCTTTTAAACCGGCTTACATTAAATTGCTTAGATAATAAACATTATGTAGTTCAAATCTTACTATGGCTAAAAAGAAATACTAACGTTACCCAGGAGTAAGCAGATTTCATCTACTTAGTTCTTCCCAATCCATGAAGGACAAATTCTCACCTGATAAAAACAGGAGGCCAGTTGTGCCATCAAAAACTTGGGAGTGAAGCTGTCTGTCCCTTAGCTGCAGTTACAGAGTCAAAGTGTGGTTAGAAACAACACTCTGTAAATACTCCATGGTAGTAAAGCCCCACAAAAATCTAGATTCATTTTGGGCAACAGCTTTTATTAAAAGATGTTAAACAGTAGAAACAGGTAAGGCTGATGTTACAGGCCTTTGCTGCTCTCTGAGCTTTTTGGGTATCTCTTCTTACAGAATTTTCTTCTTGCCAAAAAAATGTGGCTGATTATACCAGAATTGATGACTCTTGGCTGAAAATTACTTTGCAAATTCATAGGGTCACATGATCAACTGTGTAGTATGCCCAGAGTTTGCATCAAGGATTTGGCTCTTTTCTCTCTCTCTCTCTCTTCACTCATTCTAGTCTCTGGTACAACATACATGAACATTTTAGTACAGTTTGGTTTAGTAGTTTGCCATAATAAAATAGCTGTACTGTCTCAAATTTCTGACAAATTTCTATTCTATCCTCACATGGGTAATTGGCAGTGGTACTGGAACCTATGGTGCCTCTGCTGCAGTCACAAGTGTATGAACCCTACAACAGGGTCCAGGAAAGTGCTAGAAGACCAATGCTTCCCTTCCAGAATTATTAGTTTCTCTTTCAGGGTGACATTTTCAAACACATTAAGTGATTAATTTTTTTTTAACCTTTTTTTTCCAAACATACCTAAATAATGTAAGTTCTCCAAATAGCTCGGCTGTGTTAAGTTACCTTCTCTTTTGTTCTCCAACTGCGTATTTGGTCCTTTATTTTGCCGAGTTCTGCCCTTACTCTGAGTTTAATCTTACACGGAAGATAAACAGATCCAACCTGCTTTAAAATACTGCCCTTTAAGGTGTGTTTCCACTTTTGAAAGGGTGTGCAAAGTGCAGTGGGAAGTCCATGTTTGTGTTTGAGTGGTGCCAAACAGCTGTATTTGCTTTACAAATTGAGGGTGCTTTTTTAAAAAAGACGGCTGGCCTGAAAGTCAAGCCTCGTCCCGCCCTTAATTCCCTCACTGACCCCTGTACAAATCCCTTACATTAAAAGGAGCATCACACACAGCTAGCTCTGTAATTAGAAGATAAAAAAAGAGTTCTGTTGAAGATGGGCGCAAGAGCATCCGATTACTTACAAGTATTGTGAACAGTAAAACACTCCTAGAAATTGGCAGATCTAAGTCCAAGCATACAGAGACACAAGAAATGAAGGATGAAGAGATACCGTTCTGACACAGCCACACTTCAGAGCACAGCCACGTAATGTAGTTAAAACGTGTATTGCAATACTAAACCACACTTGGTGTGCTAAGACTGCAGCGTTCCCAGAACCACCCCACTCCCCAGCCCAACCAAATCCATGCTTGCATCTCTCATCAAAGAAAATGTGTTTGCATCACAGTCTGAAGACAAATGCCGTCTCTCACCTGTTAGTCCTGGGCCTGTCACATACTGTCACACAGATACATTAAAGGTTAGCTGGTACTGAAGAGCGCAAGGTGGTCCTGTTGTGCCGAGTTATGACTTATGTTACAGATTGTATTTATTTGCAGAAGCCTGTTTGTGAGAAGCTGACTTACGGAATAAAATAACTTTCAATAATCCTGTCAAGTAGAGAAGCTATAAGGAAGGAATACAATTCATTATAGATAAGTTAGATTTTTCTTTTTTTTTTTAGGAGGGGTTACAAGAAGACATAAATAAATTTCACAAATTATGTAAGGACATTATAATAAGATTTCTGTGTAATATCTGCATGGAAATTATAATTACATCTCTTACAGTGAGGTTACAGGTCAAACTGTAAGGCAGCAGATAAATTTTGAAAAGCTACTTGCCTAATGGGTGTGCACAACACAGATTCTGGAATTTCAGTTCCATTTACTCAAAACATTCAGCTTAAAAGCGTGATAGGTAATTAACTAGGATAGAAGCAGTGCTTGCAATGCTAAGAAAGCCAGCGTTACCTATGCATGTTTATTTTTCTTTCACCACTCTTCCAGATGAAGATGAGTTATTTGCCTTTTAGAATCAGGTTTTACCAGTATTCACATGTGGAAAACTGTACACAGATATCAAGAGAAATAAAAATAATCAAAATCACCCATAAGGAATGCACCTCACTCTACACTTTGAGATTATTTTTCAAGGGCCACAGAGGAAAAGTAAACCAGTCAGTACTAAGGAAGCGTGCAGTCAGCTAACAGAAATTAGGCAGAGGAAATTGGTAAAAAGCAATAGCAAACAATAACCTAGGAATACACTTTTAAAGATACTCAAGTGCCCTGCTCTTACTGACTTTTTACACCTTTCTGATTCGGACACTTAGGCCACTAGTTCACTTGATGCCAGGCCTGGATTCTGACACCTTACTATGTTAAATAATAACTTACATTAAAAGCATGTCCAGGATGGAAGCGGCTCTCATGGGAAGGTTCTGTTCCGTGCACTTCTGGCATTAGAATCTAGCTAAAAGCAAAAGCCTAGTCCAGTCCAAACTCAGCTGAAAGCCTCCTACTGATACCAGTTGAATTAAGCAAATACAATTTGAATAAGATCACAAAGGTTAGGCACTGCAAAGCAGCAAACACCAGAATATTTTAGAAAGAAGATTTTAATTTTTTGGAAGAAACAGGTTTTCTGAAATACAGAATCAGAACATTAAGACTAAGTAAGATTTTTATTTTAATAGAAAACTCGGAAGGATGTAGTATCTGCTCAAATATGTACCTCCACATTCTGCTGCGTGTTGCTGTAACAAATTTATTAGTCATAGCTCTCGTTATGGACAGATGGTTCCTACAGCAAAAATATAGAAAAATAATTTGGATTCAAGTCTAGAACACCTGCAACTTTTCATATGCAAAAAAATAAATCCAACTAGTCATAGAAAAGTGGCTGATAAGGATGGAGAATAGGGCTGTGCATCTGAATAGCCATGACTATATACATTCCAAACTTAAGAAATGAGCATTCTTCCTCAGCCTCATAAAAATAGTTTGTCACTGAAAAATACCAATATGTAATACATTTAATACAATTTATACTTGAATTTAAAGATCTCAGACTATGGAATAATAAGCTAAAATCAAATGTACTGCTTTTTCAAATGTTCTTGTATATAACAATACTCTCTGTGTATACAGTGTGCATGCATGTACGTGTATACACGCACAGAAAGAAAGAGGTGTATAGAGATTCGCTGAAAAATTCTACAAGATTATCTGATTTCATTGCAGACCACAGCATAATACAGACTTCCTGGGATCCTTCTAACACAGGCTGCTCTAAAAAACAATAAAGTTGACTGGTATAACCACAGATCTACAACAGGTTTTTGCTATTATGAATTTGATTATCAATTCATTTTTCCAATCTAGATCTCATTTTTCTAAGTAGTTAATGCTGCTTTGGTAAGATTCTGTACTGTCATGACAAAATAACTGTGAACGTATTGGGCAAAGCCTCAAAAGTATGAATTAATTTTGATAATTAGGTAAGTAATAAAGAGACCAATAAGTTTTAAGCAGCAACAGATTTAAAATGACTATGTTCTGACACTTTCTTCACCAACAAGCATCTCGAGCAAGAAACTAAAATGAAGAGATTAAATTTCTCTGCCTGCCGTCACCGTGACATTTTAAGCCACCAAAGTCACAGCTGGCACTGAAAGAACAGTGGCATCAGCAGAGACCTCCATCCTTGCAGGACATAAATTGCATTGCGACACCCTGCCAACACTGCCTTGGAAAGGCCTGTGATCTACAGTGTCTGGTGTATGATGCTTTCGTCGGGTCTTTTCTGAATGTGTCGGATTCTCTGTGGTCCTTGCAGTTGTGGACTGCTCTTGATTTTTCATAGCTCCTTTATTTTTAGATCTGAAGCTGTTATGCTGTCTTCTGTGTTCAGACCTGGAACCGCTCTTGACGTTGTTTTGATCTGCCTCATTACTGGCACCTTGTGACTTAAGAGATCCATTGAGCCGGATGTTTTGGTGCTGTGGGTTGAATCTTCGTCTCTGGCTAGAAGGCCCATTCTACCCAGAAAGAAATTGGGTAAGTGTTAGGTTATCTGAATCCTTCCAACAGGACAAGAAATACAGCAATTAGAATTAACAAAAATTGCAGAATAAAACTTCCAGTGTAACTAGGAGTGGGAAAGCACTACACAGTTTTGATTGTTGCCAGAGCTTTCTATTTATAACACTTAAAAACTGAACTATGAGTAACATGCTACATCTGAGTAGCCTGGAAATATAGATGGCGGGTTCACCACTGATGCCAAATTAAAATCTGCCATGATTCAAGAGAATACAGAAAAGGGGATGAAATACTACATGTCTCAACAGCAGCAGTTAAGAAGCACTGAAGAACTTGATATTGACTGATTTTTTCCAAAATCATGAAAATACCTTTCCTAGTAAAGCATTGTGTAAATACTACAGTAAGACTGCAGGAAGAACAGAAATTCACATGTAAATTAAAGTCAAGTTAAGAATCCACATGGTGGGAGAGATGTCCATTGTGGTATCTTGCTCAGAGGAAGCTTTGATCCTTAGTGGGAAGTGGCTGAATTGCTTTATTTGCATGACTGCCAGGGCAGCTGATTCCATACATGCACTGACATTAGGTAATGCTTTTATGTTTCCCTTCAGGCACCTACTCGAGCCTAAAATTCCTACTGGGACAAAATTCAGACCAACTTGAGTGGCAGCTTTACCTAAGCACAGCAGTACAAGGACATTCTAAGGTGCTCTTATAATGAAATAGCTACCAATATAGCACAATACTATAAGCTATATTATACAGCTTCTGAAATAATATGCTTTTAAACCTGGCAGGATTCCACTTTCAAAGTCTATCTAATAATCATGCTTCAACAGCACATCAACTGATCATTCGTCAAGGATCAGGAATAAATGTTTCTCCATCGTAGCATGTAGGGCAATTAGCTATTATGGAGGGTTTTTCTTTTTCAGTCTATTAACTGCCACTAGTCACTTCTGAACACCAGACAGCGGTCTTTGCTGGTATGGCATTTCTGGTATTTCCACCTTGTAAGTTCACACTGCCTTGAAAATGAAGCTGGAAAATATATACTTGCATATTTTCAAAAGTTATTAATTAAATATACAGACTGCAAACGAGTATTTGATTTTGTATTAACAACTTTCAATGCTGCATATTGTTCTGAAATTTTTGAAATAATTTAGTTTAGTTCATAACTGGTTTCTTACCTGCTTATTTGTCGGGATTCCTTGGGAAGAAGATTCTGTAGGATTGGAAGAAAGATGACTTTGTACTTTAGTGCTAGCTGTTTTATTATCAGAGTTCTTGGCATTACTGGAGGACTTTCGGGTGTGCATATTTTGCTTGCCAATTGTTGCATGCGAGGTCATTGAAGACAGCACTGAACTACACGGTGTTCTTGAGGAATAGTTGTTCTTTGGGTGAGAAACTATTAAAAAAAAATTCTGTGTTATCAGTTAAATGATCAACATCTAAACATAAGGCTGTATTCTTACACTGCTTACAGTTAATTTTGGTAGTATTGTTCCAGCCTTACTTTAAATAATGAAGTAAGCTACGTAACTAGGGTCGGAATTAGGCCATAGCATTTTACTTCTGTGAAACTGCCTCATTGTGAAGCACTTCTGGAGACAAAAGAGCCAACGTGGTGGAACTGCGCTAAAACTGGAAGGAGCCTGGCAGAAAGCTAGGCTTTGGTCATCCCAGAAAACTTTTCGAAATTCGTGGTACCTATTGGTTTGCTTGTGAACTTTTAACCAGTTGAGCTGAACGCATGTGCTGTGAGGACTGCCCCATGCACTGCTGTCCTACCAATAATGCTCCTAATGGGAGTCTTCAGGCAACAAAGGAAGAAACAGGGGAAGGAAGTGAGTGTGCCAGTATGCCAGTAACTCTCTCAACTGCTTGAGGGCAAAGGAAATTGTGCCTGCAGACACCACAGACTAATTCGATTCCAAATTATTCTTTGACCATGGAAGGCTGAAGAGGCTGACGTTTGCTGTCTATATATGTACTAGTTACAACACACGTAACAGCTATGAAAGCTTCCTTAGTATGTCTAAATATTTTTTAAGAAGAAAAAAAGAACATCTAGTGCCTGTTGCTCATTCCTCTCTCAGGAGATGGTTAACAAAGGTTCTTCTGTACCATGGATATCTATAAAAACTGGAACTGAATGCAATGCACTAATCCCCTTCATGTAGATCATGACAGTCAGCATCATCAGGAACCACTATTGCTCATCTCAGTACACTCCTGCTCCCTACTTCTTAGTATTTTGAGACTGCCTGATTTCTTAACCACTTCCATGTCTAGATGTGAAGTGCACCAAACAAATCCTTGATTCCCACCTCTCTGCATTTCCACAAGCTCTTCAAGCTGCCTGCTTCTGTGCAATGGCCCCTCAGCAGTCTCTAAGAAAACTCTGAGGCTATTGAAGTAAAGTTCTTGATCTTAATTTGCTGTTCTGATTTTTCCGATTATGGAATTTTCCTGTTTTCCTTCTGGTACAGATGACAAACCAGAGGCTCACTTCAGTGAGACACCTGTTGTTTTATCTAAGAGGTACTTCTATTTTTCCACTTCTAGTACAGAGAAAGAAGATACGGAATAATTTTAGCAACTGAGCATCATCTGTTAGGTTTTTTGAGGCTCTTATTCACTTATGCCAACATCAGCTATTTCTCCCACTAGGTGTCCTCTTCAGAAAAACAATGCAATGATCTGTATAATGAACTGAATTTTCTGTCCTAAGTTCAGTGAGACTGGCTGTCACTGAATTCTACTGCTCTCTTTTGTCTAAAATAGACTGCTGCACATGGAAGCCCCTATAAAAATCCAGGTGCTTGTCATAAAAATGTATTTTTAAAAAAAAAGACATACAAGGAAGGGGTACAACCCACCATCGGCCATTCTGGATATAAGCCAGTCCAATTATTTTTATTTCTTCCTGTCCTTCATTGTGAGTGTATGCTACCTACCCTCTTCTCATGCTAGAACATGCCTTCCTTTGCACAAGCTCTGTGGTTTTGGTTATTGCTTTTGTTAAAGCCCTCAACAGTGGCTGTTCTTAGCTATAGGCCTGGTATAATCTCTGTTTGAGGGGTATTTGCAGCTCCTAGCAGTGTATGGGCCTCATTGTGAGATGCTCCAAACAGAAACATCTTTTGCACCAAAGAGTTCTTATCAAAGACATGCCAACAGCATGAGCTGCTCATGTAAGGTCACTGAGGGCAGGTCAGAGCTAAGTTCTTCAGACAGCCAGTGCACTATCAGTCATTTGTAAGATGGCACTGCTTCCCCGCTAATAGCTGTTCTTTTGACTTCACTGACCTGATTTCAACAGGTCTGCATCAAACTATGCTTAAGTAATGCTTTGCTGAAATGAGGTATAAATAATTAACTGGCAGAATTAACTGCAGCTGGAAGTTATTTAGGAAGTAGTTCGATGAGTTTAAAAAAAATAGTCTCTGGTTGTATTAATAGCAGCTGTGATTATACTAGTTAGGATAATCCTTACAGAATTTTCAGTCTCTTAAGCTTCAGGGTATGAGCTAGAGTCTATGAGGTGACTGTGAACAATTAGATGCATTACTGGGAAGCTTATGCCTTCCTTTGAAACATCCTGGGTTGGCTTCAATGAGAGACAGGATACGGGGTTAGATGGATCTTCAAAGTGTTCCGCAAAAGCAATTCTTATGGTCTAATGAATTAAACCGGTTATGCCTCAAAGGAGTCAGTTCTTTAGCTGTGCGGTCAGAAGATCGTATTGGCAGACTGTGATTTTTTTTTTTCTTTTTTCTTTTTCTAGTAACTCCTTGAAAAACATCAATTATCTTTCTTCCCGAAATTGTTTTCCTTCTGCCAAGATGCACTAGTTCAGTATTGTGTTAACAGTTTTTCTCCTGAGCGATGGTACTGATGGGATACCATAGGACAGGGTAACATTTGGGGCAAAGCATTATAGCATTTACTTTTTTGGGAGGGAAAAAAAGCATGACAAAGATGAGAAATAGACTATCTCGTATTTTGCCACAGGGACATGATACTTGGAGCAGAAAATGGACCTGAATTTCCAAGCAGAAGAGCAGATGATTTGGAAACAGGAACATCTGGGACTACTTTTAGCTCCTGAAAAACCCAGTGAATACTGTTACAAAGCCAGGGAGTCACTTCCTAGCAGGAGAGATCTGCATTGGTCTCATAACATTATGCTCACACAGAGAAGCTTCCAATTTATTAGCTATTCATAAATTACTGAATTTGAGTGTTCCCCAGAGCTGACTTTTATTTCCACTTGGAAATCCTGTTTAGATGGAAAACCAACTGATCTGAGTAATACCTAGAAATCTCTGACAAAGAGGGCACTGTGCACATGCAGATGGACTGTGCAGCACACGTACAGTGAGTTTAATGTGTTGCATACTGTAAAGTTGACTTGTGCGTGTTCAGCAAGCCTGCTGCATCCAGATATACCATTCATGTGAGGCTTGCTGCACCCACACACTGGCAGTACACATGCCATTATTTCTGCTGGCATTTCCTGAACAGGTATGTGGAACACTATATTCAGAGAACTTCGGTGTGAGAAAGCACCAGCACTTACTTTCTCCACAGAGCTGAATTTGGGTCTTCAGCTGTTCTGTATCACAGGAAAATCGGGCAGACCTGCCCAGCTCTTCATCATATTTCCGTTCACTCACAAAGTGCTGCAAAAATACAGACAAGTTAACAGTGATTTGCATTCTGAGCAAAAGACTATATGGATGGTACAGAAACCAATCAAGGTTTTGGCTTGGATATCAAGGTTTAAAGCTCAGCAAACTCTTGACCCTGCCCTGTACGCAGGATCTCTATGCAGAACGAAGTATTTTCCCATCCTTACCAAATTACATGTCTCACAGCTCAATGATGGTGGATCGCTCCTGCACTTGGGAAGTGGGTCAATTCATCGGAGTATATGCGTTTGATCACCGAACCTGAAGCTATCAGGTTTACTTGTTAACTGGGTCTGATAAACGATACACAAACAGCAAAACTCCCCACTGCTCCACTTACGAGGGGTAGCTTACATTTCTCTGATAGCGTCTGTACACTGCTCAGAGGTGCTATAATCCTTTAAGAAGATATGCTTTCTCCATGGAAAGCTAGTTACCCTTTGGCCCATAGCAGGAATGAACAGCCTGGGCACGTTAACATGACAGCTCTTTCTTGGCATTTATGCAAACAGCTAAAATACCCAAGCAGAAGTGAATGCCTGACCTTAATTTCAGCCCTGAGTTCAGACAGTTGTGCTTCAGCCATCTGACTGGCTAGGTCCGTCAGTCTCTTCAGCTCCTCAGCTTTCTTCTGCCGAGCAGTCAGGATTTCCACTGCCAAATACCAATAGTCAATAATTAATGCTAGGAAGGTAAACTGCTCTGTAATTCATTACTCTTTGGGCATTAACACATCACATGTGAGACAAACATACACATCTCAGACCCCCAACTTCAGCTGGACTTCCAGTATGCTGCTTGCACAGATTAAGTCAGTCAGCGTATTTAACTGAACTGCCTGATGTTGAAAAAGATCTGGAAATGGGATAGCTGTCAGAAAATCAAAGTTAAACCAATCCTTCAACATTTAGACAAACAGGGGCAGAGACATGTTTTTTTGAGTTTTCCAGTGCTTTATTTTTAAGCACAAAATCAGGGAGCCTTCCATGGAGACATGGAAAGAAGCATTACATTGAGTCAACAGCCTGTTTCTGAAGACATGCTATATTTTATTTATAGAGGGCTATTTCAGTTCCTCTGAAAAAAATCTGTTCATATATCATTTACATTAAAATCACCGGCATTGCAATTTTGCTTTCAAGTCCAGAATATACACAGTTGCCATTTCTACAGCAAAGCAATTTTACAAAGGCCAAGAGTCTTTTTGAAAAAATACTAAATATTCACTACTGCCCGTCTTGTATATTTTATAAAAGGAAGAGGTGAATAGTTACGTTCTTATAGGAAAAGATGAACCACAAAGCAATGGTCCACTTACATGCAGAATAATATGACATTACAATTTTGGTGGAAAATTAAACATATGCAAACTTTATCACCTACGTGGTGACTCAATGTAAAAGCAACAACCGATTAATTGGCTGGTGGGATCAGCACTTATGGCAGAGAGGAAAGATAGTATCTAAATGTAAAAGTAACAATCATAGTCTTTTGTCTAGAGCTTGTGCCTACAGGCAGGGTGAGTGGTAGTTGTAAACCATCCTAAGGCCACTAAGACTCCATTACAGCTGTGGAGACTTTGGCTTCTTTGCCTTCTTTTGCCACAAATTGCCAGAGCAGACTTGGCAAGTCACCTAACCAGCTCGTACTTTATAATGCCATTTTTTAGGTGAGAATTGATGATATTTCACAGAGAGTTTGTTTCTCAACCCGCTGTCATTTATTTAATCAGATGGCACCTTCTTTTGAAAGTATTATAGAATCATGGAATAGTTTGGGTTGGAAGGGACCTCTAAAGGCCATCTAGTCCAACCCCCCTGCCGTGAGCAGGGACATCTTCAGCTAGATCAGGTTGCTCAGAGCCCCGTCCAACCTGACCTTGAATATTTCCAGGGATGGGGCATCCACCACCTCTCTGGGCAACCTGTGCCAGTGTTTCACCAGGTACAGCACAGTCCAGCAGGCACAGGGAGACAGAGCTGAGGCTGTACAGCTGTGTGGGAGCAACCAAACCATACAATAGAGGAACGTGTATCATACAGGGCAGGTAAGGCAGTGGGTGGCTACAGTTCCTTTAGCCCTGTTGGTAAATCTGTGCCTACATTGTTACTTATGCTAAGAACAAGTGTGTATCTATCTCTCTAGCTGATCTTTTAATTTCATTTCTGTGGAATACAGTCTACAAGTCTGAGAAACTTTTATCAGGTTAAATGAACAGCTTACTAGCTGGTTTTCCTTGTCCAATAGTTCTGCTTTATTGCTTCTTCTAGGTAATGCTAATATTGTTTCTCTCCAAGGTCAGCATTCCCTTTGCTGAAGTGACTGCCCAAACCATATGATCTCATCTCATACTGGCACTCATCTCCGCATGAGATGCCAGCCAAATACCCATTTTTTAAAAAAACCTGAAATTATCATATTTGGAAATTTTCCCAGTATTGACAGTAAGAGTAAGGTTACCCACTGTAAAATAGTCCTCCAGTGCAGCAAAGAGATGTGAAAATAAATAATAATGTAAATCTTGGTTAGCACGTTACAGTCCTATAACAACTTTCTGTCTAAAGTTCTGAAGGCACTTTACAAGCCTACAACAGCCTTGAGAGACAGCAGAAACTACACTGTTAAAGACAGGTACAGGGACCATCCAGTGTCACATGTGGAGTCGGCATGAAAGCAGGGAAATAGAACCTCTCGTGCAAATGCAGCACTTCGCATACCCGTAGATAAGAATTAGGTTTACTTTCCACAAAAATTACTACTATACCTGGCCAAGATTAATGAAGGGGCCCTATGATACCATCAGCCCTGGATGGTGGATTTTCAAAATGTGTTTTTGTTTATGCAGTTAGGGCTTAGATCCATGTCTGCTGATATCAATGGGAATTTTACCATTTGTTTTTCTGAGAGTGAGTGCATGCCCTGTAGCTGATTATGGCTACCTGGTCTCTGCAGGTAACCAAAAAGCTGCTGATGTGTTTCCATCCACAACTCCTCCCCAGAATAACACAGAACTCCAAATCCACATCTATTTCATGTTAGTACTAGAAAAGTTAGCATACAAAATTCCAAACACAAACTAATGCCGATCTTTGCTGTAGCAACTTATACCTTTTAGTTTTCAAACATATACAACTGCAAGAGACTTAGCTAGCAACGGAGGATTTAGATTTTTCTTTTAATAAAAATTTAACTAGTATACATTTGTGAACTAAGTGGGAGTTCTACATGCAAATGAAGCGTTCAAGGACGTTACATATATTTGTGACCCTCCTTGGAAGGACCTTAAATTCACAAATCAATAAAAGGATTGTATGCATACATAGCAGTGACATTTTCATCTGCCAGGCAAGTATCATTCTAACAATACTTCGGTTATTCTTTAGTTTCTTGCTTAGCGCTCTCCATTGAAACACATCCCCTTGATCACTGGGCCATGAATACCGTATCTCAAATGGGGTATAAGACAGATATTGTGGTATCCTAACACATGGCTCATCTTGCTTTTTTTTCCCCCACCAGAATATATATACACCTTACCTATGCAAAAAACAGAGATGACATGAAAACCTGGAATCAGATCAACTCCCACAGATTATTAAGAAAACAGATTCCAGTAAACTGCTGGTTTTTGATTTTTTTATTCTTCTAATTCATAAGCTTGATCACTATCCCTTAAAGCTATGCAATAACCTATTCCCCTATCAATTTCCAGTATTCTAACTCATATATATATATATATATAATATAAGCAAGCAAACAGTGATTAAGAAATGGAAATGAAGTAATCGACAAACCATAGAAATAAGAGAAAAAAAAAAGTGGTCAAAGTGCTCCGATAAATAAGCAAAAGAAATAAATCATTTAAATTTAACTTCATATGAACTTTTGGTTTACCTTAATTTCATAATATTGAAACTTTGACGCACAATCCTTATAGATAGAAACTATACAGAAACTATCCTGGAACATCAAAGACTTATTTGATTGTATACAATGAAAGATGCTGGAATGTTGCCAACCAAATTTATGTACTGTGTAATTTTCTGCCAAACAAAACAAGTGTTTCATGACTATTCCAAAAGTACCCTGCGTATTTTTTTACTTACTGGCTTCTTCTTTAACTTTATCAATTTCTGCCATTAATGACACTTCTTTGTCTACGATGCTAAAAAAGGAAAAAAGAAAGAAAAAAACCAGAATTTAATCCATGCTAGAACTCTATCAAAATCAAAAGCTATAATTACACAAAGACATCAGACCTTAGTTATTAGCAGTTTTGAAATTAATAAGGCTTAAAAAAATGGAAGCTGAAGAAACAGCTAGGCAAACTGACTACAAAAACTTAGTGATAATCAGTGTATGCTGATTTACACAAACATCTCCTGGCCTGTCCATGTGTCTGCACAGATGTGGAAGTCACTCTGATTTACCTCTTCAGCACTGCCTGGGCACAGCAGTCCTCAAATGACTAAACAGTCTCTTTCCTACTTAAGCAAGATATACCATTGCTGCTACCCAGGTTAATACAGCTTAGCTCTCAGTGCAATATTAAGAATAAAACAGAATTAAAGCCATTTGGAAAGAGGTACTTCTCTTCCTTAAATAGAGATATCCTTGCAAAATGTGTCAGGGTAAACAAGAAAATGGTTTGTGATGTAAATAAGCATTAACGTATCTCCATAACAGAGGTCACCTTCCTTGCCCCCCATTCTCTCCAGGACCAAGGAAGGTGTGGTTCCACTTTTACCTGGCCTTCCTAAAAGTCTCGTGTGCCTCTTCTTTCACAAATCTCTGGTGTGCAATCCCTGACAGTGCTTTTAAGCAGTCAAAATATAAACTGATCAGGTGGGTCTACTGAGAGACAGTGGGTCTGGTAAATTGTTCACATCATCAACCCAGTGACATCGTTCAGTGAAATAACAGCACTGCAGAATGCTCTCTAGTGGATAGTGCTCTGGTGTGCCACTCCATTTTCCCCTCACTAGATTGTTCTTAGTCATGTTCACGTTTAATAAACACCACCAACGTTAATGTTTATGTTTGCATAAGTGAGTAAACCCAAGCAGCTGGGGAGAAATCACAAAAAGTAGGTCAAACACCAGGAGTAAATCCAGGCACACACTCAAGGGAAGAGTGGAGTTCTCAACCCTTTCCGTAAAATCATCCTTAAACCTAAGCTTTTGTACCCAGTGAAGACACTGAGGTATATGCGAACTAGCTTCCATCAGAAGGAAGACATTATAGAAAACTCAGGAGCAAAACATTTGTCTAGAATGCCCTTAGCAAGAAAGGAAAGATCCTACGGAGTTCAGTGGGCAGCAATCAAAGGCAGAAGACTTACAAAGAGAAGGGCTGATGGGTTATTAACTAAAACAGAAAGATTAGGAAGTGGGCAGCATAGGGAACACATGGCAGATATACAGCTGACTCAACCAGAAATTTACCAGCTAGAACACGTTCAAGTGCCATGCAGCTTTCCTTGAAATCTTCCCATAAATTAACCGAGCTCATACAGGAGGTTTCCAACAGAAGTTCTGCAGAGTCCTACCCTCAGGTTTTACCAATCAACCATGCCACCTTTAGAGGAGGAGAGGCTACTACCTTCACGCTGCCTCCCAATAGCCAACAAGAGGGATAGAGACAGGTTGGCTGATGGCAAAGGATGCAGCAAGACAATAAAATTGCAGCGTAACACATTTTTCTGTTTCATACATATAAACAAGACTAAAAATATTGTCTTGGCCTGCCAGATCAATTTAGTGTCACCTACACACCAGAGGAAATAAAACAGAAAGGTTTTTTACAGTAGAGCAAATCAGTTAAGAGGCATACTCTTGCAATGAAAGGACACACTTGTTCCAGTTGGCCCTCAATATTCTCCAGGCATAAGCATTAAGCTTGGACTCCAAATAGGCAGGTGATGATTCCAGCTTGCTAATCTAAATAGTGATAGCTTTTCAGAATTAATCTATTTTCAATTAGCTTTTGTAACTACACGGTATAATAAACTTCCTTGGCTTTCACAGCAGGTGGCTGAAATGAGTCTTGTAAGTTCTCACCTGTTTCTACCCTCCACAAAAAAAGAGATTTTAATGGTCTTGAGTATTTTCCCCTAAATTTAAAAAGTCTGCACGTTTTTGCTTTTTGCTGTCTCTGTTATAAAAGTGCCTCCCTAGCGTACTACATAGATTATATAAACATAAACTTTTGGCTGGAAAAAATATTCAAGCAACAAGCTCACAACAGCAGAGCTCATCAGATCTATGTTTTGACCCAGTTCATTCTATGACTGTCCTCTTCTCACTCCAACAACAGATCCTTGCTAAACCGCTTGGCCCCATACATTTTATTTTGATGCCAAATAAAAACACTTTTAATACCAGAATGAGAACAAGGCCATAGCAGTCCTATATCTATCATATTTTGTAGTCAGATCTCATCTGTTTACTAGACAGTTTTCCTAATGTTTTAGTGGTCTCTGATGAACATTTCAGGAAAGCATTTGGATGTTGTAGTAGCAGAGGCCAGGACTCTGATGAATTTGATGGAGAACCACCACCTGAGTACTTCTCTTGTAGCTACAAACTAACATTGGGAAAACTACAGAATAAAACAAGAGAAAATGTGTTTGGTGCCTTTGTCAGTATGAGACTAGTTAATGGGATAAACTAAGTTTCTTTAATGGACAGATCTTCATGGGGTTGCCCTTCCCTGAAGACAATGCAGCTGTACTAACTAATGTCCAGCTGAGGACATGGATTCTCTCTCTCTCTTGACAAATGGAAAGGAACGTACTAATTCTCATCTGGAAGTGTACAGCCACATTTCTCAGCTTGGAAATCATGAACTACCACATGTCATGGAATAATGGGTGAAGTTAATGTTTCTTTAGGAATATCATAGGTCAACAAGCGCTAGGAAATGCTACGTCTCTTCTTAGTTCACATAAGGGTCAATGATTAAGGAAACAGAATAGGAATCAATTTGATTCCTTTCTAGTCACATAGAACACTTCAGTGCAAAACTGACGAACTCCTCCTCCATCAAGAACTTGGCAAAGCTATAAACAAACAAAAATGACAGAGAAAGCTGGAAATCTGGATTGGAAAAAAAAAAAAGACAAAAACCCAAAACAAACACAAAAAGAAAACTAAATGCTAACAGATATAGAAGGAGAAAGGACAAGAACACCATGGAAAAATCAATGGATCAAATTTTGTCTCTTTTTCCTGCTAAGATCCCACTGTTTTCACATGAAGCTTAGAGAGCCACTCAAGATGAACAGCTTCTTAACTCATGAGAAGTTTAACTGGTTTTAATGTATTTTCTGGAATAATGCCCTACTCAGCTCAACAGGATGATCATGATCAGACCACATTATTGAGAACTGCTCAAAGCTCGGCTCAGCAATGCCTCCCGGGAATGCATTTTCTTTCAATGCTTCTTAGTGTCCACTTGATACCAAAATGTTGTATCAAGCTGGTATCAAGTGCACAGCCTGCAGCCAGTGGTGTGCTGTGGAGAACTGGATACTGGGTGCTAGAGAAACTTTCTGCACACTCACGTATCACCAGGTTTGGGCTGTAGCAGAGCAAGGAACAGAATGCATTTCAGATCTAAAGACACCTCAGGGAAAACGTTCTGCTAATTCCTTCCCCTCCAGTTATGCTTGGGTCTTCTATAGATGCTAGGAACCAGGGTTGAAATCATAAACATGCTTCTTTAGCTGAGGTTCTGGAAAGGTCATACCCTTATCAATTTTTTCTGATTACTCCCAGCACTAACATTCTATCAGGCTTCAGCCATCCCTTCTCCTTCCCTCCAACATCAGCACTTGAGTATATTCCATATACCATTTGAGACTCCTGTGACAAACACACAACTCAGCACCACCACTTTCCTCTCTGAATGTACCCGAATCCATGCCCTAATCATCAGCCTGTAGGATTCCCTGCTGTAGTAGTATTTGCCAGTTCTGCTGTAAGTGTTCAGGTTTTTATGATACATTTATAATACTCACTGGAGCAAATACTGGGACTCAGATCCCTTCTCCCATTCACCAGGCTCAAGGACAGATCTGAATCAAGTGAGTCTTATACTCCATGACTGATGCTGGAGCCAAGACAGAGTAACCCTACTACGTCTTTCTTTTCTGTCTCCCTTTGCAACATCTCTCTTCTGAAAGGTCTGATTCTGTTCTTCTCTTACCCCTCGCTTTTTCAGGATCAGGGCCTGGGTACCAAACTCTAGCTATCAGCATCGTATCATTGTTCACCGCAGGTGAATATCTGTAGTTTGGAGCACAGGATTCATCACTGTTTGATTTTAATATCCAGACGAAGTTTTGAGGTGGGGTTCAGGAAGGAGACAATTTTGCTGAAGGAACACAGCAAGTCAGAGGCTTAACATAGAGGACATGCAAACAGGGCCAGGATACAGCCAGTGCTCATGCTGTAGAGATACGAGATGCAGCAGGAGAGGCAGCACCTCTCTAGGATTCATTTTGCTGAAGTGATTCTGAAGGCAAGAGCATAAGTTTCCTATTCCTGGTCAAATGGACAGTACTCATGCCTTGGACTTACGCAGGCTGGCAGAATTTACACTACTATACAATGGGAAAAGAGCTGCAAATGCCAAGCTGCAATAAGTTGCCGGCACAGCAATGATAGAGGTAAGTTATGCTGACAGCTGCCTCAATTTCACAGTTTCATACTCAGAACAAATTCTGAATTTGTTCTGACATTAGTGGAAACAAATTAATCTTCCTCCAGTTCACTGCATGAAATTTAGTGCTTGCACAGTGAAAAAGAAAAGATATTTTCAGTCAGCTGCAATACCCCAAAATCCCACTATAATGATTAAAGTTATAAGTGCCTCTTCAGAAAAGCTGCTTCAGATTGCCAGGCTGGCTGATTTATAGCTTTACTGATGAGAAACAGAAGGGTTCCAGATGACCAGAATCTTCTCTTTCCTTCTACCTCTTCTAGGCATTATGATAAACCTATTGTCCCTGAAGAGACAGGGAAATAATAAGACCAAGCTGACATGGAGGCAAACATGCTGACACAACTCACAAAGGTAAGCCACAGCTGCATGGCAGAGGTTACTGTTAAGAGTGTAATTCAAATGAGTCCTTTCAAAACCCCGTTAAACCCCCCAAAATACCAGTTTTCTCCTTGAGGTGTTTAATGAGCTTCACTTTCCCCTGAACCAGCTTTGTGCACAGTTTGAGAATGAATGCTGTGTTGGAGCCTGAGGAAGACACAATCAGCTGTGGCATTCTGAATGACTGCAGCAGAGCTCTTCATCTAGAAGGGGGAAAGAACTATTTTTTCATGGGTACCCTCTGGGGTCTGGTTCAGCAGGTAGGACGCTGGAACACCGATGTACAATTTGAGTCCTTTTTTCATGAGGAAGGGAGTTAGTTGTGGGACACTGCTGGAGTTTGACAGCTTAGGCTTCAAAAAAAGAAAAAAAAAACCAAACAGCACACCATTCTCCAGTGAGTTTGCTCTGTCAGCAGGCTTTGGAACAGACCCCAGTAGCTCCTTAAAGTTGTGCTGGTTAACAATCTGCTGACAACTCAAGCAAGTTTGAGTGACATTAGTACTGTCACTGTCTCTGCTATATCTGAGCTGAGATTACATGCAAATTCATGGGATAGTCCTGATAAGCTCAGCATTGGTCTTTAAGCGTTATGCCTTAATTCACGTACACATTTCCCTTCTAGCATGAACATATTTGACCCACAGGTGGAGTGAAAAGACAGCTGATAAGAACCTCTAAGCCAATTGTATTTCATAAAAGAATCCCCCACCTCAATCCATAAACCAGAACTGTCCTTGTCAAACTTTCAGCACAAGGAACTAGAATGATGTGATGAGAATGTAAATATAAAGCCCAATCACCTGTAATGGGTGATTACAAGCTTTATGGGATTACTGAATAGCCATGCTATTTTGTAATTGGAGAAATGATACTTCAAGTTTTCTTTATATTAATAAACCTGTAGGAAAAGCTGTTGTTACACTACATATTTTGCTATGTCTCAGTAAATGATATTCTTCCAGTATTAGCTCAATAGTTTTTAAATGTTCATGGTGCTTGAAGGTTTTTTGATCACTGTATTAGCATATGCACAATGTTTACTAAGCAAACCAGATTACATGAATTTTCATTCTGACCACAAATACAGTCTGACAATAAGCAGATAAACAAAAGACAGAACAAATCAATTTCACCAAAATCCTTCCCTCTGCAGTATACCATCGGGTAAAAGTAAAAATGCCTGAAGGCTTTTAGTTATTCAAGTTTATTTTTTGTTATTCTTTATCTACCTTCACTAATATTGTTCTCTTCAGCAGCCAGCTAGCACAGTGGGGCCTGGTAAAGCCGTTATAATTAAAGGTCTGTTTAATTTTTCTTTTAAGATCTCTTTACAAACAATTAGAAATTTATTGCCTGATCATAAAAACTTGTTTAAGCTGAAAACTGGCATGGAAAACCTTTTCCTGAAAGAACACTTCTAAATTTTATTTATTTAGAAATGAAGGTATCACCTCAGGATTTGGCAGAGTTTTAACAACTGTGAGTGAGTTGTACCATGGCTTGTTAGCATCCTGCACATTTTTACATAAATTTGTAAAGTATTTCTTTCCTATTTGAGTCTCAGTTCTGATCTGACTACTGAGGTATTGAATATATTACTGGTTTTATGTATTTTAAGCCTAAACACACTCTGGCAAGGCAGAAGACTGTGGTCCCTGTTGTTGGGCTCCTGCTACAGAGGAGAGGTAACTTTCCCAAAAGCATCCTGGAAAGTGGCCACAAAGAAAGTAGAAGAGTCTGGCTCTTTGGTCTAACACCTGTTGAATTTTTTTTGAGACAATTATTCCCTATGTGTGTTTAATAAGTTAGATTTCTCCTTAGTCTGACAACAATGAGATCAGAAAGGATATATTCACTTTTCATCCACAAAAGCATAAACAATCTACATTGTTTAATAACGTAGATTTAGTAAGACATACACAAAAGCAACAATCTACCTGCATGGTCCCAAAAAGCACACGTGCTTGTGTTTTACTGAGGAAGACAAACACACCTATGAATGACTGAAAGGGAAGAGGGGAGACGCAAGGCCATAAAGTATAAACAACAGTCTAAGAGGCAGTGTAATTCACCTTTGGATTTCACCTCTGTAATCTGTCTTTGCAAGCTTAGTAAAAAATAAGGGGATGAAGCAAGTATCTGTAAAAGACAAAGGGGCCAGAAGGGGGACATTATGTATCTTATTGAAACTTACCCTCCCCTCCCCCCCCCCCCAAATTTCATGAGCTCCATCTGTTCTCTTCACTAATACACAGAAAGGGTAATCCCAAACTGCTGGAGGTCGCGAGAAGAAAGTAAGCACCAGCCCCTCTCCTGGTGCTGCAGCTCTGCAGGCAAGTAGCCAGCCTGAGGCCAAAGCTCTTGGATCTGGTCC
Organism: Aptenodytes patagonicus; assembly: GCF_965638725.1. Classification (NCBI taxonomy): domain Eukaryota; kingdom Metazoa; phylum Chordata; class Aves; order Sphenisciformes; family Spheniscidae; genus Aptenodytes; species Aptenodytes patagonicus. The sequence continues at coordinate 44,719,366 of NC_134954.1, read as the reverse complement.
TCCCAGACCCCCCAGGCAGTAGGGACAGGGCCCAGGGGCCTTGGTGAAAGGACTGGTCTTTGAAGGTACCTGAAAACCCAGCTGGGTCTGAGGAAACCTAAATGCTTGGGAGACTGTTTTTTCCTTCTCTGCACTGGCAAGGTTATGGACTGGATCATGTGACTGATGGGCAAACAAATACCACAACAAACTGCAAGAGGATTTGAAAATCTGTACTTTAGAGGCATAGGGACTACCCAAGGTCAGCTGGTGGACACAGAAAGCTAACGAGAACTGCCTGGAAATGCAGAGAGAAACAGCACAGGAACTCTGTTTAGTGTAAAACAATACTAGTCCTGGCCTTTCCAGCCATCTGCCCATGCTTTGAACTACCACATCGCTAACACAGGCAGGCAGGTCTTCATCTGGTGCCACTGATTCTGGCCTATGGGAAACAGAAAACCATTATCTTCACAGTTTGCCAAGTAGGGGTCCCAGAAAGGGGATGACTGTGTTCACTCACTGCTCTTCAGCTGTGAGCACTGGCAGCATTGCTCATCACCCAGCACTGTTAGTACAGACACAACTATGTTCTTTTAAATGGCTTCCTCCCCCATTCAACCACTCCTCTGCTTTGACTTTCACTTAGAAAACAATAGAAAAACTGCTTTATCTTCCCCAAATATACAGTACATGCTTCCTAGTTGTTCCCTGAATGTATTTTAATATATTTTAAAATTGTTAGTATTGCCAAACTCCATTTTTCCAGCATTACAGCAGAGTCAATTTTTTATCCAGCCTATGGTGGAGCTTTCAATTGCTTTTTGTTCACTCAAAAAAAAGAAAGCATCAACTGTGTTGGTTTTTATGCTCTTTATAAAGCATTGGACATACCAATGTGTTTGAGATGCAAAGAGCAGAGGAGGCTTGTCTTTCTTTGGTCCAGTTCTGCATGCAGTGTAATTAAACCTGGCCCTTACTATTTCCTACAGACTATCTTCCATTTTTGGGTGGAAGCAGACTGTATGGGCAAGTAGCAGATGTTTCCTTTTAGTTCTCCATATGACTGTGCAGATGCCCAATATGTGAAAATGATTATCTGGCAAGAGGTGTTATGAGGAACTGTGGCTCCTTTTGTGCTCTACACATTTCACTCAGATTTCCTGGGGCTCTCTTTTTATCCCCAAGATCATTATTCAGTCTCTTGGTGAAAAAGTGAAACACAATTATAGCATGCGGGTTTTAATCTTGGCAACAAATGTCTCAAGTGCACTCTAGCGAGAGGGGAGTTTATCTAGCTTTTCTGACCTTTCCCTGCAACTTAAGCACTATTTGGTATTCTTTTTTTCCTTGCCCTACACTACTGTGAGACATGGCTATGCTCTGACATGTTTTACATCCAAGCAATAAGTGGAGCAGCTTCTGTTCTCACTCACAGAAAGGTATTCCTGACAACCATACACCAAAGCTGGATGCAATGAGGAGAGATACTGGCTCAGGGGGTACTGTTAAAAGGGTCTTCCTCATAACTTTCAGGTGCACATACGAGTTGGAGAAACAGTGCCCTGCAGCTTGCTCTGCACAGCACTCTCATAGCCTTGGGGAAAGCAATGTCATAGAAAGCCCTGCAAGAACAGGGGTGACAAGAGTGCTAGGTCACAGCAGAAGCACAATCCACAGGAGACTGCAAAAGACTTCTCGCAGAGTGGGGCAAAATACCCTGCCTGGTCCAGCCCATGGCCTGTAAAATGCTCTGGTGTCTTCTGGCATGCAAAAGCACTGCATAAAAGCAACTCATTATCACTTGTTCTGAGCACGCAGAGAATTACTCCAGTTGGCAGGAACTCCTGGGAGGCTCTTTAAGAAAGTAAGCCCACTGCAGTGTTTTTAAATAAACATCTTTCTGGGATTGTTTTTTGGCCCCATTTAAGTAAAAAGTTAAATCCAGAAGCAAGCACTGCATTTTTTTTTTCCAAGCTTTTACAGGTGTTCACAGCACACCTGCTCCCTACCACTCCTTTTTTAGATTTTTGCCAGATAGGTGACTTTTTAAATAGCAGCATAGTACTGACTGAGCATGTTCAGGAGTGACTTCCCTTCATCGGTTAGGTCAAGCTGTGAAATACTGAGCCAGACAGAGACATGGACTTCCACTGGCAACTATCACTCAACAGTTTCTGCTGCTAAAGGAGGAGTTGTTGTGAATCTTTCTGCTGAAGCTTTCAGGACACCTTAGACCACATGTGCTATTCATTTATCTCCATAATAATGGTTTCATATGCTATGTGGAGGTAGGAGGAAGATAGATGATGTTATCTTTGCATTTCTTCATTCTTTTTGTGGGTTAAACCACTACATTGGTAAAATCATGAAAAGATTTTAAAAAGATTATTAGAAAGTCCAAAAGATTACTGACTCTTGAAATGCAGTTTTGATTCTGACCTTGATAGTAAATGCAAAAAGGACACAAAAAGGGTCTTTTATCCTATTGCCAAAGGAAGAAAAAGAAAAACAAACCCAAGAGAGACAACAGAAAGTAGTATGTGTTTCAGCATTCAGCTGCAATGCAAGATTAAAGCTTCTGACTTCATTTAGCTTCACTAAAACCCCTTTGGTGGTGACAGCTGTGTGTAACAGGAACCAGTTAAGCTCCCATGTAGGTTATGGTATTGAGCCCATTCAAGTATTCCCTGCAGTTCTGACCACAGACAGCACTTAGTTGCTGTTGTATGTTTATCTGTTGTACATCTCAACCAGTCCACACTCCAGCAGCAACTGGGAGAAGAACTTGCAAAAAGCTTTGGAATCACTGTCACAAAGGTGACCAGATATCGTTATCATGCCCTTGCTTTTGGTTACTCCATAGCATTCTGGGAGCAACAGTTTAGCTGAATTGCTTCATTTTCCCTTGATAGACAAGTTGACTGTGCCACAGCGAAATTCCCATGCCCAAGGAGGGTGATAAATATGCAAGAGGTTGAGTGCTCACTTAATTACCTTATCCTCCCGCTACTAGTAGTGATGCTTTGTTCAACTTTGAAGCAAGGAAACTGCTATGTAAATAACACAAACTAAATTGTTCAGTTCAGGAATACGATGTATGAGGTCTGAAGCTGTATGTATCACTGGTTCTGGCGATTTCTACTCAAATCCAGTGAATCTACAGCAGTTGGCAGCAAGTTTTTGTAAATGAGGCGCTAAAGACAGCTCTTCCCATCTTTTTCAGAATTTAAGCTACAAGGTCATATGAAATATCCCCAAACTGGTTTTAATTTTAGCAAAGAAGGTGTTAAGTCATGCATTTTACTGTTTAAACCAAATTTTCCCTTCATTCATTTGAAGAAAAACCTAAATATTAGGCTTATGAGCTGCCAAAAGCAATGTAGCCCGCATTGAGATTTCCATAAACATATCCTGCCATTATACTGTCCTTGTTGCAATGGTATACTACGCACATGAAATTGCTTTGTGACACCTGAATATTCAGAGCACAGATCTGTTGCATTCTAGAGCTTCTGGCAGACTCCACTCCAATGATTTAGGCACTGAAGCTGGTAGGAGGTAAAATTAAATGAAGCCTATTCAAAAGTTTTCCAGGCTGTTTTTCATCATTTTAAGTCTACTTCAATTTACATACTCTTTTGGGGTCATTTTGTCTTTTCCCCTATTAAGCTCACGTATTAACACATTTTAGCGTTAGGCAATACACTTTAGTGTTTTTCAAGCTAAAACGTGACTAATGAAGAATTTCAGTTCTGAATTTACTAATATAGCACTTCCCCCACATTCTTAGATCACGATAGAGTTCTAAGCCTGTTCCATGACCAGAGCAACTATCATTTAAAGACTGAATTGACTGTGACTGCCTGCAAACAAGATTAGACATGTAAGTGACATTATATATTTTTAACACTGTTACAAAAAAAAATTTGAGTGAGAACTACACAGCAAGTGAGACCCAACTATGAGTTTACTCAGAGAAAAGGTCAGGGCCTTCTTAGCAGAAACCATAAACATTTTAAGTTTCCTAAAATCATACGAAAACACCCCTGAGAACTACCAAAAAAAGGTGCAAGGTGTTGGTGAACTTTACTTAATTTTTCTATACCAACAATACAATTACTGCATTTTAGTTCATAAGCAAACATCACTATACTGGCTCCAGAGCACTCCTGACAGCAATACACAGTTTAGTACAACTGGTGATTGCAGCCCACGTTCATTGGAGTACAGAGACAGAAACCTTACTGCTAGACAGTAAGGTACACTGGTGGCTCAGTGCAACAGAATCTTCCACAAAATCAGCTCAGTAGCACTTGGACTTCCTGCTCATACAGAAGTGGAGCCCCAGCGGCACTGAAGTCACTTTAGATGCATCATTGAAGACAATGAATACACCACTGAAGTCCAGAGTTAAACTTCTGCCAATACTACAGCACTTTCATAAAATATGCTCATAAAAATACTGACAAATATTGTGGACGAATTAGGGGTGAAAGGTTTTTGTACTCTTCTGTGATTTGTAACCAAATCTTGTACATTTTAATACAATTTTTTCTGTTTACTGCAACACTGTATAATACACAGGTTTTATATGGCATCTATGCTTAATAAAAGGCTGAGTAAAACTCAAACCAGAAAATATTTTTCTATGACAAGTATATACAAAATATGCAACTTGCTATTACAGCAATTATTTCTGCTACAAGTTTTCAAAGGGTGTAGACATATATGCTGAAGAACAGGAATAACCAACATTATAATTATATGGAAAAAATTTAGAAAAAAAGGAGAGATAAAACAATGAGGAAAAAGAATGAACTAGAGATGAGAACTGGAAATGAAGTGATGGATGGGAAAGTTAGAAGAAACTATGAGGGAAAGAAAAAAAAGGAATGGTGGGATAAGAAGCAAAAGATGGTGGGATATGAAGAGACAGTAAAGGACTGGCTGTCAAAGAAGATAAGATCAAAGAAGTATAAAAAGAAGAGATTTAAAGAAGGTAAAAGAGACTTCAGAAAACCCCACAGACAGGATTTTTGAAAAAGCTTTCATTTGCTCAGATATGCTGCCACTGAACTTGATAAAAAGAAATTAGGTCAAGATGGATCACTTAGGAAAAAAAAAACATAGTGAGATTTTTTTCAAAGAACAAAGTTTTGTCTCCCTTTATGTATGTAAACATACACTTATGCATATATTACTTCCTGGTTGGTGAAGAGTTACTTAATGGCACCACATATTTTTTTGATGAAACCAAATGCTGCAAACAAACAGGGTGTAAGTGACCCCTCCCCACCAATGCCAGTGGCCTGATTAGCCCCTCTTTTCTCAGGTGGTGTGGATGGACCTCAAGCTGATTTACCTACCAGCTGTGTAACTCTGCAAAAGCAGCTTTGATCTTCTTCACTGAATTATCCACTTCCTCTTTGATCATCATACGATATCTGGTTAGAGAAACAGTGCAACGCTGCAGGTCTTTTACTGATTTTTCAATGTTTGGCCCTAAAATAGAAAACAAAAATTGCACAGAAGTCAGAAAGCTGGTTTCGGCTTTTCTGAATGAGGGAGCAGAAATAGTTCAATGTGTTATTTGCCCAGATTAGGATGAAGCAGTTATCCTACTGAAGTCCATAAATCCAATTTTTCCATAGTCCTTCTGTAGTGCTCTTCAGTTTCTAAACATGTTTGCTCAAATTCATTCCCCAAATCAAATAAATGTTAAAACAGCACTATTAATTCAAATTATTTTCAATTTCATTCAATAAAATGTTAAATAGACCATAAATTGTTCTACTAATTTCTGTTACACTGAACATGATTCTGCTCTCACTTTCCAACACATCTCTTCTTCACATATGTGCTTTTTTTTTTCCCAGAGGCCTCAGTTGTCTGATCACCTCAGCACACAGCAACCAGGGATCCAATTTACCTCTTCTTTTGACTGAATCATCTGTCTTTGTTTCAAGTTGGGTTGTAGCATTGTATGATTTAACTGAAGAAGATTTTGACTTTGGCCTGCCTAGGTTACACTGGAGTTGAACTGATGACTGAAGAGACTCATGCTGTTCTACTCCATTCATAGTCTTTGGGTTTAATTCCACAGATACTCTCTGGTGTTCTCGTTCTTTGTCTGCAAGAAAACATCAAGGTAGAAAAACAGGGTGTTATAAGATTAAGAAAGATATGAAGCCTTATTGTTCAGTCTGAATGACAAGTAAGTTTGTTTGTTTTTTTTCACTGGCACACATTCTACAGAACCTCGGAAAGCAGTGACAGAACAGAAACAAAATGGTTTTGGTTATTAAACACTAATCTGAACACAACTGTTTCAACAGTCTAAAAAGAAAAACCCATAAAAAAATCAACTCTTCCATGGTGATATGAAAAAATACCTCATAACATAGAAAGCATACTACCAATTGTAATCTTTGCCCAAATATTAAGAGAACAGAACTAGAAAGGAAGTCTGCTATAGAAAGCATGAGACTTTAATGTTGAGATATACCTATATATATATATATATCTATCTCTACCTCACACAAAAAACATTCATCTTTTAATCAGCATTTTAAAAGCACTGGTTAATTAACATTCCTACCTGAAATACTTACCTTGCCTGACTACAGATTTCTATCAAAAGCAGCTGCTAAGAGGGACCAAGCAGGAAATGAAACAACGTCAAAGATTAGGCTCCTGGGTTCAACAGCTTCAGACGGGTAAGATAACAATGCCCAAGCCTGTTTGGCTGCCACAAGACAACCTGGTTTACTCTTTCCAAGACTCCAAAGGGATTCAAGATATCAGCATCATAACAGAGGGACAAGCAGCCAAAGAATGGCTATGAAAACTGACAGGTAAGGCCAGCTATTACTGCCACTGTGAATTTTAGTTAAGGAAACATGCATAGAAAATGATTTGTTGCGTTAACTCATTTTTCTAATCTTTGTACTCACTTTGATGAATGAATGATAGTTTGTTCTGAAGATGCTCTTTATGCATCACTTTATTCAGCTGATGTTGTGTGATGTCTGGAGAAAAGGGGCTTGTCAGATTAACAGCTGGATTGTAAAACCACGGAGTGGGATTAACACTGTTGGGACTGAGGGATACCACCTGGACAGCTCCAGGATATCAACTAGTGACTTCTTTGTGCCCTGGCTGGGCACTAGGATGGGTGTAGAGTACATCTTGGTATGTTTCCATGGCAATCACATAACGCCAGAGGAGCAAGGAGGAACATCAGTGCCCACACTTCTAAAACAGCTTTTGTTTATGGGCTTTAAAAGGTGAGTCTGCAAACAGAAGAAGTATCTTACATAAAATAGTATGTAAGAAAATAGCTAAAGAAGTTAAAGAAACTTGCCTATCTGTGAAAGCAAGAAACACCAGGTATGCAGCACTCTGAACATATCAATGCAGATACCAGTCTCACACACAGCAAGGAACTCTGTCCTGAGCAATATAAGTGCCGTTAACCTCGTGCAACCCTGGCTGCATCTCACACTAACACTGATAGCTTTGATTTATAAAGAATGTTCTTTCTACTGCCAGTTGAGGCTGACCTTGCTAAACAACTCCAACAGATAGTTAGAAACAAGCGGTCTATCAGCTAAGCTATAGAGAAAGGCCAAGGCTATTGGGTTCTGTTCCCAAGATTAGATCTTTTGAAATTTGTTGTTGAAGTGCAAAATTGTTATTTACTGCATTTAATTAGCAGCTTTGGTATACTTGTCAAGACAAATGACAAACTGACAGCTTTTAGCCCAAAGAAAGTCATCTAGAACAATGGTTATATTCTAAAAACTTTTTAATCATCTTTTGTCTGCGATATACTTTGACGCTGTTTCTTCCAAAATGACACGAGCTACTTTGAAACCCAGCAGCAAGGTGACCAACATAGCCTCGCAAACAATACCTTAGTATGCTGCAACTGAACTTTCAAATTTGCTTGAGGACAATCAACACAATTAAAAATAGATTGAGAAAGTTTGCATCAAATCTCTGAAGACTTGGGCCAGCTAAGAAACGTATAACAAAATCTAGGGACAAAGTCTGTCTCAAATACTTGAAAGAGAATTCAAAGGTTGGGTAATAGTACCTACAAGTAAACTGTTGCAGGGTTCAGTACGTGGTGGCTTGGAACTTCAGCACTAGTCTAATGTGTGACCTCCGCTGTATTGACCATCAAGTATTACCAGACCTGCTAGTAATGGCAGCAGCCCAAATAAACTTGCTTTGATATCTGCTGAGCTGCCATCTTCAAAATGAGTGGTTTATCTTTTTATAACAGCTTGCCATTCAAAACCTTTTAAATAAAGTGAAACTCAAGGGATTCTTCGGCTGAAAGAAAAAAAAAACACCTCCCTTGAGATATAAACAGAAAGTTTGAAGGATTCACTAAAAATCATCCTACATGAAAAACAATTTAAAAAACTAGGAGAGAGATCAGTACCCAATTTGTATCTGGTTTTACCCAAGTCCCTGCAAAAGTAATAGCATGGCAAGGCAGCGTTAAATATCCTTTCAGTGCATTCATGCCCCTTCTTTACAAGGGCATGCACAGAAACGGTAGCTGTAAGTCCTTCAGATCCTGCGTTGCCAAGGGCTCTAAGAAGGAGAGTTGGAGGGTTTGTTCTGGTCACGATTTTGAAGTAATCTGGTTTATTGGGGGCCTTTTCCTCTTCAAGATATTGAGGGAGAGCCCCTGAACTGACTCATAATTAAGTGAAACACTCCCTAAGGCCCTCCATGATGAGGCAATTTGGCTTTCCAGGGCCTTGAATTCTGTGCTTCATTTTCTCTAGCAGGTCTTGATTCCCTGTGGGAAACCATCACACAAAAAAGCAACAACTAAAGACTTCTTGGAAAAAGAAAGATAGAATAACAGCAAGAAATAAGCAGACCTGAACTAAAGTTAATAGCCGCATGTTCTCCCCTATCATTTTCTAGCATGGGACGCATTATGGAGAAACACTAGCTACACTGCATCCTCCCTTCTGGTCCCTGAAGTCCCTTCCAGGCAGCCAGGATTTTATGGCTCTGAAAGACCTAATCTCACAGACTGTGAGTTGGTATAAGCAAAGCTCCAACCTCATGTTCCTCATGGGGAGGAAAGCGTAAGGGACTGTCAGCAGACACCTGACTATGAACCTTCTAAGCTGTGAGCTGTGTGAAGGTGGCAGTCAAATGACTACAGTAACATTAATTTGATAGGGAAGGAACCAAAACAAACAAGCCAGACAAGGGCAAAACAAAGGAGATTACAACACAAGAAGGAGCAATATGAAACGGGTGCACTTTGGACTCACTTCAGCATTTCAAACTGCTTTAGAACAGTCTGTCTGACTTGCTCAGAAACCACAAGGGTGCAGCTGCTGGCCCCTGAGGGATCCTAATCACCCTTCTATTTAGTTCCATGCACTTCAGCACAAATTTAACAATACATAGGTGGCTTTTGACCTTAAAAATGTAGCTATTATACTGGCTGCAAAGACAAGGATTCCAGTGCAACTGGAAGTGAAGAAGAAACTCTTTCCTTCTCTGTATTAAACAAATTGTCAGGAACTTTTTTTACTATGCAAGGGAAACTTGAATATTAAAGTTTCAGGTTTTCCTTTCTCTCCATTTCCTTTCCTTTCTTTTCCACCTTTTTCTTTTATTTTCTCCCTCTCTCCCCTGTTTTTGAAACAGGGGATATGTGGAAAAGTTTATAAAAATTGTAAAGCTAGGGTAATATCTCATTTGTCACTTGTAAAAGCAAAGAAAAATTCTGAGATACTTTTTGCCCTTGGTATGTACAACTCTACACTGTATCACGTCAAAGAGGAAAAAAAAGGACTCAATCCCAATGCCACAGAAAAAGATCACTAAAAGCATGGGTACTCTTACTGCATTCAGGTCTGTTACCCCTTAGAAAACACTCCCCATACATGGACAATTCAGTCTATGAATCTTTATTCATGCATGTATTGTTTCAAAAAAAGCAATTCTAGGAAGTTTGACATGGGAGCTTGACATATATTTATACCACAAATGTTTACATCTTGCATAATAAGTAGCAAGAATGCTTTTAGTATTATGGAAATGCAGAATTTTCTGGCTTATGGCATATTCTATCCAAAGTAAGTGGAAGTTTTTAGCAAGGGCGGGAAGAGTATCTCTGATCCTTTGCAAGGCACCAAACTCTTATGACAAAACTTCTTGGTAAGTAGTTCGTCTATTTGGCTGCTATAGGTTGCAGAGTTTTCATTTAATTGACCAGACGCTGGCACCAAAGTCATCTGGAAGCAGCAGAGAATTAATTTCAGGACAATCATCCATTTGGCACATTCCTTTAAAATGAGGTTTGAGAGCTGTATTTGCAAACACAGAAAAAGGGATTTCAGGGAAAGTTCTTTTAATGCAGTCTTACATACTGCTTAAGACAGAAAGAAAATACTAACAGCAGTGATAATCTAGGGCTGTCAGAAGTTTGAAGTGTGAAGAGCTGAAAAACCATTACCAGTACTGGCAGCAATTAAATACGAGCTTTATGAAAGGATACTTGAAGGCAAAAGCTTTCACAGAGCTTCTCCCCCAGAGGAGAAGGTTTGTTTTCACTGATGTTGCTATAATCATAACTCTGTATCTACTACAACCCAGTGGAGAAGAGCTTTCTGTGTTACTGTCCCCCAGAGTTTCAGAATCAGTATCTAGACCCCAGCAGAAACCTGTGTGTACTGAAAGGCTATCAGACTGCCTTCCCTCAACAAAGGCCCTCCCTCCCCTGTTAGGGAAAGCCAGTGGAGATCTACTGCGACAAGCCTATTCAGGGAAGATGAGGAAGAGAAAAAATGGACTAGTCTGGACTAGGCAATAAAGAAATCCTGTAATATGCCACAAGATCATACTGCTCAGATGACTTTGCTCCAGATGAGGGACTTCATTGCTTCTGTCACCATTTAACACTCAAGCCATTTTCTAACCCTGCATTCTTCTGTATTTATATCTGTAATATTCTGTATCGGCTGGGCCTCTAATTATAGTTTGATCCTTTTGTCTCTAGAAAAAAAAGACATTTTGCAAGGAAACATATTGCAAGGCGAATTGTGCCCAGATACAGACCTACCTGCATGACTTTAATAGCTATGTGCATTATTTTGCACAAACACCTCTCCCCAACTTCTTTTTATTATATTCTTCTTCACGGCAATAAAAATACCATAATCTTTATGTAAATGGAGGCTTGGCTATTGCCAGTTAAAAAGGTGTCTTGTGCCAGATGAACTGACCTGTGATTTCTGGACAGACCAGCGCTGACTCTAAAAATCCTGAGCCTTTGTTCTCAAGAGAAGCGGCTTCCAGTTTCTGATTGGCAGAACCACTGCAAGAGTTGTCCTTAGAGCATCCATTCAGATGGCAGTCATATATTCCCTGGGGCTCTTGAGATGCCTTCTCAGGTCCACCATTCTGGTTTTTAGGATCTTTATTGCCTTGGTGCTGTTTAGATTTGCTTCTTTTTCTCCTATTGTTCTAAACGGAGAAATATCGCAAGAACAGACACATCACTCAGCACAACTCATATAAACTCAAAATATAATTAGTAAATTGTTCATGCTCTTAAAATGCCATACAAGTGACATCAGTGTAATGCAATTTACAGGCCATGCTGTGCTATACAATACATTGCATCTGTTCAGCTGAATATATAAACCGTTTCAAATAAAACCTGAAGCCCCAAACTGGTTTCTCCTTTCCTTCCACACAAAATACTTGCATTGCAAAATGGTAACAGAGCCTCCGCTAAGATGCTGCTCAAAATGTTTGCAGTCACTTAGGACAAGCAGTTCCTAACCATCCAGGGGACATCCACGCAGTAACACAGACAAACCCTTAAGGCATCACTCTGATCAGGTAGAAAGTGATCACAGAGGACATAGGCTGGCCACTGCTACTGTAGCTCTCCCAACCATAAAGAGGAGCCTCCATGACAGTGACTTACAGGGCAGCCTCCTGGTACAGCTCCGGCTTGGAGATAACATAAGCATGAAGATCATATCCCAAATACATACTTGAAGCATCTGACTTGATAGTGTCACTAATGCACGACTCCTAATGGATGACTCCTATGCATAAGTTATTTTTACACCTGGCAGCAAAAACTAGCACTGTAAGTGGCTGTGACTATCCAGGGTACAACTGCTTATTAAAAGTGTTTCTGCACATGGGCTGTTTTGGGATTCGTTCTGTACTTGTCCAGGGTCTGGCTCCCACACACATGTACACACTCGTGCTGTCCCAGAAATTCTCTCTGGGACACTGGGCTGGAGAGACAGCAACAGATGAACAGGATTAAAAATAATACACACATTTGCTTTCAAGTATTCTGACTACAGGTGTGAATGAAGTCACCTATGTTAGCAAAGGCAGACAGAGTACTACATTCAACTACAGACAGCTGATAAATGGTCTGAATGCTTTGATTCTCAAAGAGCAAGTTCTTACCTTCTTTTTCCCTGTCATATTCCATTCCTTTAGCACCTGAGTTGCACTGCCTAGAGAAAGGAAAGATAAAACATTTCAACAAAAGTTCAGCTATGAAAAAAGAACAAGTGTGTTCAAGAACAGCTTCTAGTCTCCTAGCTGGGCAGCATTTCCATTTGTTGTTGTGAATTCTCTTATGTGGGGAGAACAAAATGAGAACTGCCATCTTTCTCCTTTTTAGTTACCCGTTTTATTTGATTACACTACATACAGTGGATGGGCTATTTAGCACTACTGTTTTTTATGGCCTTCATTCCACAAAGTGATTAACTGGGTGCCTAACTTAAAGCACTAGCATAAGCCCTGGAAAAATCAACGCTCAAATCTCTTGCCTGAAAAGAGAAGCATCTCAGCACCCTAGTATAAACACTGGGTAAACTAGATAGTCCACCCTGACTCTAAAGCTTCCGAAAGTTTTTAAGTCTTTTGGCATTTTTATCATATACTTCCTATGTGTTATCTGTCACATTCAGAAGACATAAGAACATAAAAATTAAGACTGAATTAGCATCCAAAAGTAATTTCATGGACTCCTGCAGAAATCCTGCGTCACACAAACACAGTAAATTTAGGCCATGCAGGAAAAAAAAAATTGTTAAAATTTATATTGAAAAATGATTACGATTTTGTATACTTGAAATTCTGCCTGCCAGTCCTAATGAGTTGGTTGGATTAATTTATGGAACAAAGCAAGCAGAGCCTTTGTCAGACCAGTGCCAGCTGCCATGTTAGAAGAAAACTCTTCTCCATCTAGTTAACACCATTATTTTGTTCTCCTGGACCCTAAAGCTGAAAATAGATGCTCATGGTAAGCATGCAGTCTGAATCATCATCCAAACTACGATGGCAGTATCTGCCACAATAATCCTTTTAATCACAACCAAGTTAAAGGTCTTCCGCTTGAATTTAAGAATCACTTCACCATCACTGCATAATTCTAGTAAATATTAATTTATTATCCTTTCCAAATGGGTTTCATACTCAGCCATTCTTCTCACTCATTTCAGTGAACTCTTGACAATTTTAGTATTAAGAAGTAATGCTGTTTTCAGACCACCGTGAGTCATCAACTTGTATTCAGCCAAAGACGTGTGAGGTTTTCAAATGTACCAAAATTGTTTTTCTGTCACAATAATCCAGATCCAAGATTATCTGGTGAGTCTATCATGCACATTAGAAGAGATTACGCGTCTTGCTAGCAGTGCTAAGCCTAATTTGTTAAATTGGGAAAAAAATGTGTATGGAATCCATCTGTCCTGGTTTCGGCAGGGATAGAGTTAATTTCCTTCCTAGTAGCTGGTACAGTGCTGTGTTTTGGATTTAGGATGAGAACAAAATTGATAACGCACCTAGTTATCAACAGTTACCTAGCTGTTGCTAGGTAATGCTTACACTAGCCAAGGACTTTTTAGTTTCCCATGCTCTACCGACTGAGAAGGCTGGAGGTGCACAAGAAGCTGGGAGGGGGCACAGCCAAACTGGCCAAAGGGACATTCCATACCATGTGACGTCATGCTCAGTACATAAACTGGGGAAAGCTGGCCGGGGGGGCCGCTGCTCGGGGACTGGCTGGGCATCGGTCGGCGGGTGGTGAGCAATTGTACTGTGCATCACTTGCTTTGTGTATTATTATTATCATCATATTATTATTATTTTATTTCAATTATTAAACTGTTTTTATCTCAACCCACGAGGTTTTCTCACTTGTGCTCTTCCAATTCTCTCCCCCATCCCACCGGGTGGGGGGAGTGAGCGAACGGCTGTGTGGTGCTCAGTTGCCGACTGAGGTTAAACCACGACACCAAAGCCATATTTTGTTTCCTAGATGACACGACAATGCAGACAGAAGAAAACTTCTATTATGTGTATAACTATACATATATCTATATTTAATTACACATGTACATACTTATGTACATATAAATACAATCCCCTCTCCTAAAGGTATACTATCTTTTGACAGACACCACATTTCAGTATGAAGAAATAAACCCAGACATTTGCTGCCTATTCTACTCCGTGCTGCTGAAAATATGCGATTTCACTTGACAGCTTTGTTAACTGTTTTCACAGTATCATCCAACACGCTTTTTGTGTTGTCTGTGTTGTCTTAGCTTTGCTTCCCTCACTTCCCTGTGAATACTATGCACGGTGAGGGTTATTTTGGGGATTCACCCAACTAACCCCAGTTTCCTCCTCTTGGAAATGCACTAACTGTGCAAGTCCCAAAGCCCTCATTTGAATCCACCAGTATATTTTCTTGAACACATCTACAAAGCAGCTGAACAGACCTTCTGATGATGCTTAATTAGGTAAACACTAACGTAGCAAATAAAACATTTGAACTGCTATTTTATTTAACTCAAATTTCACATATAGAAGTAAATTCATAATAGAGATATCACCTATATGCCACTCCAGATATGAAGCAAGATAGGCGCTGATCTCAGGAAACTAAATTTGAACATTTCTTGATTCAGCATGCAGCACCTCTGAGAGAAGAATTGAATGGAGGTGCTCAGCCTTTTCATTCAGCATGGCCGTCCCCATGTTTTTCACTGCATGTGGCAATGCGTTCTCTGTGGTTGTGATATTTCAATCTTAGCAATTTTTGTCATTCACGTGAAAAGATACTCGAAGTGCTAGATTCATTCTATCCACAGTGGCAGCTGAATGGAAACATGTCTTTTCTCATGCTGTTTCCAAACAGTAACAAATATTGGCTGTTTTCAAATGCTCGCTTGCAAAGACTTCTGAACTCAAGGCACAATGATCATAAATTGATGAAGTTCAAACAAAGATCATTTGAACTCAGGTTACAACAGCTTGCTTTTCTTCAAGACTTTGTTGTACTCCTGCAAGGCTTGCTTTTGCCCTGTTTCTTCCTCATAGCAGATGACAACACATGGCTATGAAAGCACTTCCCCTTTTGAGGAGCCATTGGAAACAACTCAAAGACCAGAAGCAAGCAATGGTAACTTAAGACAAAATAAATTGAATGAAAGGAACTTACTGAATAATCATAGAGCAACCCTCCACTACTTTTCCCAGGACATATATTACAGGAAAACAAAATTATTGTTAATTAGATGCATCGCATTTTCCTTTCTCTGTGTGTGTGCACAAACTCCAATTTCCACACATCTATCAGAATCTGACTGTCTATGCAGATGCCTGAATCAAGAGGCACCATACAGATCTGATGGAAGAATTCTGATGCATTTATAAACAGTCCAGTTTGCTTGCATCTGTTTTTTGCATATCAGTAAGTAATTCCTAGTACATCATGATGCTTTTTGGCTGATACATTTTAGTAAATGAATCCAAACCAAAGCCAAAACTATTCTGAAGTAAAATAGATAAGAAATAAGCAACTTGGTGAGATGGCAAATCAACATTATGAGGCATTTTTAAGATATACAGGGCTTCTGAGACCACTGAACTTCTAGTATCTTCTAAGCAGCCCTAAGCTACAAAGATTTTGAGAGGATTTGCTCATGGTATGCTATTATTCCTGCAAAGGGTTTCTTACAGACTTTGGTGAAAGTTCAAAATACTTGCCATTATATATTTATCAGAAAAGTGTTATTTAAATACAAGTGACCTTTCATTAGAGATGGTCTCATGATGCAAAATATAAACTCAGATCCAGATTTAGAATGGCTCGAACTTTCAACAGAGTCTTGGTTCAGCCATTATAAATGTCAAGGCTATTTGCAAAATTCAGATTGAGGTTTGAATGTCAATGTATGCATCAAGTTCAGGGTTCACGGGCCTGGTTATCTGCTTCAGAACTATCCCAAATTCTTATTAGTTACTGTATCTTCAATAGTGAATCATATTCTGACATATTTACTTTAAAGAGCATTAACTTTCATGCAGAATAAAGAATGTCTGCAACAAGAATGGCACCAAAAAATGGCAGTGTCAGGTAGAACAGATAAACAGCCATGTCAAACTCATACTGTGAAGAAGCAAAGACGCAGACAGGAGGATCAATTATAAAAAAAGTGAACTTTAAGTGTCACAATCATCTGAATTTCAGCAGAACAACAGAATATATTTTGAGCCACTAGAGACAGTGAATACTTTAGCGTGCAACTGAATCCCTCATGCCTTAGTGAAAAAGGTACACTGTACTCACCATCCATGAAAGCTTGAACAGCCTTGTCTACACTGTTATCGAACTGCTGCAACACCAGAACTATCTCATTATTGCTTTTGTTCGGAACAATTGATCGGATTGCATTGATCTGGAAGGAAAAAAAGGAAGACAATAACATATCCTTAGACAACTCCTTTAGACAAGAAGGTACCTCTGCGCCAATGCATGTTATACATGACATGCTTACAAGTATACAACAATGTATCTGTATGAAGCAATATCCATCCTCTCCCTACCTGGTCCATGCAAATAATGAAAACAATTTCTTCAAGAGAGCAAATCATAGAACTGGTAGCCAGTAAGCCTGGAACCAAATCCTACCCTCAGTCACAGCGGGAGAACTAGTTTAGTTAAACTGACAGAATTAGGCCTTATGCTTCTTTCCTACATGTTCTATTTTCTGCCACGCGACTTGACAAGACACATCACCTATACAAACTTATGGCGTATACAACTACTTCAACAAGGCTGTTGCATGGCCTTGCCACATCAAAGTTATGATCAGTGGTTTTTTGACATCTGGAAAAGTCACATGCATGCAAATAGTCACAGGCTAAAAGAAAACTATCATTTTTAAAAGCTCTAGTGGCGGCTCAGCATAATTTCAGTTTGCTATTCCATATATATATATATATATGTATGTGACCAGGAAGCTTGTGTAACAAAATCCTGAACAAAGGACATGGGAAGCCAAACGCTTCCTTCAGGAAATTCTGCTGATGGATGAGGTGTTACACCCACAGATGATTCTGGCATGCCATGCTTTAATTTCATAGCATTTGCTATTCCTGTATTGTCTTCAGTATCTGTTTATACCAAATGGTAATTCAACCCACTATGTTTGAAATAAAATATTCCTACTGGAATCATGTTGATGATTTACTTTCTCAAGCCCATGTAATATAGCTGAAAGTAAATAGTTTCATGTAACTTAATTACTATATTGTTTTAATGCTAGACAGGCTTTACTAGGTAGTACCAAAATAAAAATACTTGGTTAAATGTAATCAGCAAAACTAACAAAAGCCTAAGGTAGTACTCTGAAAAAACAAGAGAATCAGTGCCAAAACCAGTCTAGTTGTTCCAAATCAGCTTTTTGAGCTACTGTGTCAAGCTATCCAGCATGTATTTATTATTAGAAACTTGTTATTGCACTGCAAATATTTATCTGGCACCCTTCTTTGCCATCTTTCTGTGGGAATACATCCTTGATTAGGGTGTACTTTATTTACTGCATCACAATGTTGTCACGCTAATTTCTGATTGTGAAGCACTGGTGGTCTTTTTATTGTACTGTGAAATATAATTGTGAAAAAATAATACGTGAAGATAGATCTGTTTAAGGGAACTAGGCTGGCTTACATGGTGAGAGCACTCACACACTACCTTGTCTTAGCTGTCCATTGAAAAACAATCTTTTCTAGATTCCCTTTATGGAGTCTCCATCAGTGGAGACACCAGAAGGTGATTCAGAACACTTAAGTGCTCAGACTTATGACCAAACATCTTGTTTTGCTGTAGTATGTTCACCCCACTCCTCAACCACTGTATTTCCCTGTCCCGTATACTAACATAAGCCACGACTCATTTCAGGTTCTGTTTCACAATGCCTGCTGGACTTAGCTTCAGCAGCGCAAAAGGTTGATACTTGCTTCAGCTAAATCCACACAGGATCAAACTTTCTGGAGGATGCTTTCTAGATGAGCTCATCTCTTTCACTGAGTAAGGAAGGCCACTTTCTGACTTCAGCACACAACTTTAATACATCTACTTAGTACAATTTACTCTGCTCCTGTCCATCATCCTGTCACACATCTCTTTGCAGCTTCACATTTGCCCACAACACATTTCAAGTAGCAAGTCTAGCCTTGGGCAACTCAGGCCACAACCATAAATTAGAGGGCAGTGGAGTTAAATTGCTTGTCTACTTCCCAAGGACCCTTTCCAAAGGCCTATCTAATTATCTGTCTAACGTTGCCACCCTATGCCAACCTATAATGTTGACACCCTATGCCACAAGCTAGGTCCCAACCCAACAGCTAGCTGCTTTGGAGTCTCTAGTAAACACAGGTAACTTTATGTTGGAAGTTCAGACAGGCTAGGCTGTGAACTGGACCGCTTGAACCAGAGGCTTTTGTTGCCAGAAACTATCCAGAAAATCTCCGTCTGCTCAAGCTTATCTCTTCAGCTGATGTGTACGCATGGGGAGGGAAGTAGCAAGTACAGCTCTCTATGCACTGCAGGCATTCAAGTGAAAACCAACCCAAATCAACAGGATGTCCAGAGAAAGCCCTGGAAAAAGGAGTTTTATTCATCTTCTGATTGTGGGCACAGGCATGCTATTTACTGATAAAGCTGCAACAAGCATGAACTGAGCTGGCTCCATAACAATAAAAGTTGGCAAAGACACTAGGGTAGAGCAGGCCACAAGCTGCAGTCCATTTTACGTTCAAGCTGGTAGTTGCCAAACATTTCCACCATGTGGATTTTATCTTCATATTCTCACAAAAACATCCCCTCTTCTTTCACAATCATGTGGAACATCTCTCTGCCTACTCAAAATTGCATAATCTCCTTGTGGCGGCTGCTTACAGGAAAAATAGTAAAAGGAAATATCTAATGTATTCTAACCATCTTTAAATATAAGCATGGGAATTTCATATGGCTTCTAGGTCCTTCTTTGCTATGAAAGGTCTGGAAGCCTCAAGAAGCATCTGGAAACAACAAAGTGAGGCCAAGACCACAGGATGGATCAGGCAACTCGCCACACACTGCAGTTTGGAAACTTCTTAAAGACATTAAGAAGAACATCTGTGGGGTGGAGAACACTGACACACAAGAACTCGACCAGGCAGACTATGTTTTAGACTACAGAATCTACTGAAGAATTTCTGTTTGCACTGTACGGTCTTTGTTAAGAAATCTTTGATTAATAGGAAAACCAGAATTAAAAGCTAAACTGTGCTTCATCCAACTAGTACTATGATTAAATACGAAAAGGTTATGGAAACATTCTAGTTGTGGAGATAACCCCAAAAAAGCAAGATTATGATCTTAGGAAGAATACTCACCAATACAGAGAAAAGAAATTTACTGTATGCTTTAACATAAGCATATGACCAACACTGTGGACACAGTCCTGTTTTAGTTGGACTATATAAAAATTTTATTTAGGGAATATTAATGTACTGCAGAGCTTAACAGTTCTACTGCCAAAACCTAACAATATCCTTTGTTGACTGTTGTACAAAGTATACATTTGTTTATCTTTCAATTTAGAAAATAAAAAAATTAAGGAGTTTCATGAAAAAATTCCTCAGGAAAAGAACATCAGATTGCAAAGTAAAGCATCCAGGACTTAGGAAATTCCAAATCAGAAGTTGCTTACTTTTTCTTAATCTGCTTCCCTTGTGTATGTACGCTATGATACCCAGGATACCTACAAGTTCTTACTGTTTCTGCTTTCCAGATTTCTGTAGTGACTTATGTGGGATAAGACAGATGAAAACTAAAATTTGCAACCAGTAGGATATGTCAATATTAAGTAAAATATATATATACACATATATACTGCTCTGTTCAGAAACAACAAAAGCAGATATAAACCCAGAATTCCAACAGAGGAGAAATCCCAAAAGGTTTTGTTCTGAAATAAAATATCTTGTCTTAAAAATTTTTAGGAACAAAATGGAATAATGTTACCATATTTTTTCTGGAATTTCAAAGACAGACAGTGTGTGCCAGACATCAGATCTCCAACATATGCACTGTTTGACTGATGTTTTCATCCAGAATACACTGGAACTATTGAACGCAGGCAATGAAAAAGTCAGGGATTTCTGGACATCCAAAATTATTGACAAATGGCTACAAGTCTCAAATTGTGACCTGACAGTGTTTCTGGGAGGAGGACAAGGCGTGTTGAGCGCGACTAGGCCTTAGCCTAGAAATGCAATTCCAAGGTCCCTGATATTCCACCTTAGTCCTTTCATCCTGGTTTCAAAAATACGTGTAGATTTCTATGTTTGAAGCCCAGGTCTGTCCCCACATGTGAAACATGTCCCATATATTTCTGGAAAGGGACATAACAATACAAAAGAAAAAGCCAAAGGGAGGGGTAGACAACCTTCCTGACAGTGTAAGCCTAAGAGAAATGCAATTCTACAGCTGAAGGTCATAAGAGATATCACAGACTGTGATGAACAGAGGCACAGCAAAGCTCCAGGAATGCTTGACAAATACAAGACAACAAGTGGGAGATATATTACAGGGCTGGATGTGAGCTGGATCTAGGTAGCCCAGGTATGCTGGCTCCCCTCTGCTTCACCTGCTAGTTCAGGTGATAAACCAGCCCTTTCGCTAGTACAGCTATACACCTCAACTGCTTACAAGTCTCCAGCTGCTTGAGAGAAGTCAGTCACTTCCCAATCCAGAAAACTATATAGAGCTCATTTTTATTAAAGGTGTGATAGGGTGACTCCAGAGCAGGAGATAATTCCCAACTTTATCTCTCCAAACTTATAGTCCTCAAACTTACCAAGAACGTCCATCTTCTCAACATGTAAGCAACAGATTATGGAACTAGAGTAATCCAATATTGTATGACTTCTCATCAACAAATTCCTTTTAAAAAATATTTAACATCCTAAAGGATGAAAAAAAGTACAAGAGCTAATCTCCTAACATGCAGTGATACTGCATTAATACCTAACAGCCTGCAAGAACAAACTCACAGCAGTGTACTTTATTAGATTTATTTCCGTGTATGTGGGAGAAAACAGTTTTTTCCTACTCGCTGAAACCTGACCGTAGGAAGAACAACATTACCAGACAGACTACAGGGAAGTCAACTATTTTAACAATTTTGTGAATCATCCTGTCTTTATCCAGTGTAGATTCCCAGTGAACTTCTGTCATCATCTGGACACTAGACAAGCATTCCGGGACATGAAGAGAATTTAGTAACATACCTTCTGAACCACAGATAATTGTGCTGTTAATATCAGCATTAGTTGAGAAGCTGTCACTGACAGCAGTTAAATTCCTGGGCTTTCCCTCCCGTAGCCTGACCGGAAAGCACATTTCTTTGTTTACTACTAAGATGACTTGCTCAGAATTTCAGCTTACAAAAGCTACTTTAAAGCAATCACAGATCTAAAATATAAAGCTGTGATCTTGAAAACAACTGTGTATGCTCAAGAACATGGAAGACAGAACCCAGATCCACCTCCATTTAAACCCACGATCCAGAGACCTACCTTGCAAGCATGCATTTAATTCCTGCGGACCTAGCTACTCTTCTGGATAAGGCTAAAGTTAGTTCAAAGTTTAGAAGACTTTTAAACCACTTTTCTGAGCTGAAGTCTTAAGCACACACTTAGCTTGAAATGCTTGCTCAAGCCCTGTTAAAGCTGCTGCACTTTGAGCCAGGTTGTGTCTCATCAGGACCAGAATTCCACAGTCATGAGGTCACTTTTAATCAGTCTCTTACACAAATTGCTGAGGACTGCCCAGGAGTGATATCAAAATTGAAAGAGGTTCCAAGTCCCCTCAGATAAGCTTTTTCTACCCCAAAATAAAATCCCCAGGGTCTGATCAGATATACTTGACTATTTTTGAGGATTACTGTTAAACTATAGGCAATCTCACTTGGGGCAAATTTTTGGCTCGCCTAAAAAAAAAGAAAAAAGAAAATTCAGTAACAGGCTACTTCTGAGGAACATGGCACACAGAAGAAGAAGACACCGAAATTTTAACCTCTCATGGTATCTTACTTGAAGTCCTCATGAACACCCATCTCATGAGACTTTCCTGAAAAAAAAATCAAGCTCAAAAAGAAATACAGCCTGCCTCAAAGTTGTGACAGCAGATTACCTACTCCACACCCAGAACCAAGCTGACATTGCTGTGTATTCCTCTGAGTCCTTTAGGTTCTCTGTCAAGTTTCAAATGGTTCCCAGGCAACTGTAACAACATGGAATCAATCACTGCCTGTTTGCTGCTCTACTCCATCTGCTCCCCCTTGGCATCATCTCAAAGAGGATGTTTCTGGTGAATAAGTAACATATCCGGGGTTCAGAGAATTTGTTTATATATTTCTGACATAGTGACAAATTAAACTTCTTTGCTGAAAGCTCACGGCTGTTCTGAAACCCATGAACACAGCTGCTCTAATCCCCTTGAAGTAAGTTACTATTATGGTCACTTATTCAGTTAGAAATATTCTTACTTATGCTTGGTTAGGAACACTAACACAGATCCACCTTCACTTTGTACTAAACATTAAGATCAACAGATTTTCTCTAAGTTAGGAGCTAAATTCATTTAGAAGTATGGTTATGAACGAATACACATTTTCCTGCTTTATTTTTACTGCATATCAGTAGCAATCTTTATGTACACAAATACACCATATATACTCACTGCAACTCAGGACAGGTAGCAGTGTAGGCCACGTTCAACTAGATTACACCTCCAATTGGGGTTGACCCAAATCCTGCAAGAGGAGCAGGGAAGAAGGGCTGTCTCCAGAACTTTGCTGGTTTCTATAATCTAGGAATTTAGCATTAGCAGATGTCCTGGCTACATTAAGCAGGAAAATGCATTTTAAAAGCACTTCATGGCAGAATTTAAGGTTTTGAAAACTCCTACACAAACGTATTTCATAAATACAATTTGACTTCGCTGCATTAAAAGCCTATTTCTTACATTGGAGACACTTTTCTGTCTGATTTACTGAGTTCATCAAGACACACTGAACAAGTGTTGTTAATATCCCCTTTGAGCAAGATAACAGCTTTGATCAGGTCTGCACCTCTTTCCACTACATGACCTGTTTATCACACTGATACCTTCGGATCACTTATCCCCAATAAGCACAAAACAAATTCTACTTGCTGCAGTAAACTACTTTAGGCAATCATCATGGATTTATTATATCGCCCCGTCCCCCAGATTTGTAAACTAATTAAACGGAAAAAACAGACATTTCAGGAATCCCGAAAGAACATATTCAAAAACTTGGCTCATTAAGAACTGTTCTGCTTGAATAATGACAGCACATTTAGAGAACTGAATCTATAATATCCTTAACCCAAGTTAAATGGCTCATTAAGTGACACAAGTGCATTTTGATCAACTTGCTGGTCTTTGGACTAAGTCCATCTACTTCAACACATGGGCAAGGAACAGCTGCAAAGGTCAACTTTAAGGAGACCTAGTGAAATCATAGATTGGAAACTATCTGCTTTTGTAATGCATGATTTTAAATTTATATACTACTTCCATTCCTTCCACTATGAATCCTACTCTTTGCTTGCATGCTGACTATCGCTTATGAAAACCACAGTTATGGTGCAATGTAAACAAAACTGTGAAGCCCCCCAAAACACTATGAATAAAGTTTCCTTCTTGCAGTTTACGGAACAAACCTGCCCATCTGCTCCTACAGCTCTGACACTTGAAATGACAAATGAAAAAGCAAGCCTTTCAGGAGAACTTTAGCAAAACTTTACTCCAAACAGAATCCCAAGAGGAGGATTTTCATCTGAACAAGTATTTTGCTAGTTCCAGCTGACACCAGATCTCACTTGTTCAAACATATTTAGACACACAATAAATAAAATAAAAAAAAAAGATAGGCCCAACAGCAAGTCCTGGAGTTTGAACAATTCCCAATATTTCTTTGGATCAAAACCAAAATCACATGCCAGAGCTCAATGGCTAGCCTGGGAAGTGCCTGATACTCACTCTTCTCTTGTTAAACTAAGAGGGTCTAATTGCTGTAGGAGACAATACATCGCTTGTATTCCTCACTCCTATTGCGTCTTCTGTGGAGGCCTTGTCATTCAGACTCTCAGCACCTCTTCTGGTGATGTACTAGGTTAATGCTTGAATGCCTCCATTAATTTTATGGAATTATTTTGGATTTAAGCCAATGAGTTTGGCCCATTTTATCCTTTAATCCAGTGAACTTGTGTGCATATGATCTGAACTATGTATAACTCTCAGTCTCTGAAAATCTTGATACTAGAAAACAAGTCCTTAGTTATACTGTTTTTCAGGCACAGAGATGAGTATAGTCAGAGGCAAGAGGGAGAGTAGCATAGTGAAGGATGACTATAAGCAAGGGTCAGGGCAGAGGGAATTATTCTGAGAGAGATCCTGATAGTAAACTTCTCCCTGTACTAGCTATGCAGGCATGTAACGACCCTTGTGGCTGCTGAAATGCAGAACCTGTGATTATTCCAGAAAATTTGTGGCTTATATGCATACAAATATGGTAATCAGAACAGTCCTGGCTCCCCACAAGAGTATCACAGCTGCAAGAGCCTTTGCCAACTATAGAAACTTCCATTAGCCTTCCTGACATCACAGGCCAACATTTATATAAATCTCTTGGGGGGGGATATGTGTGTGTGTGTAAGAAAAGATATAAAATAGAATGTTTAACCTATTGACTTCATGAACTATTTCAGCTGAAATGCCAAGAATGAATTATAGAAGTATCAGGACTACAGTAGCATTCTCTTTGACTCAAATTAGGGGTAGGGTCTTACAGAATCTGTGTGTGAGCATAATGCTCAAAATGTGTGCCTCAGCCTCACATCACCTTTAAAACAGTGGCAGAGGTCTTATTTCCTTGAATAACTAGAAGCTGATCACGGAGAGAACATGGCGAAAGGCCACCATTAAAAAAAAACAAAAAACAAACGAAGAAACATTATGCTAAAACTTCATAGGCTCTGTACTACATTTTTGTCACAGAGAAACAATGTTCAATTTAAGGAGAAACTTGTGTTTTACTTTTGCAGAAACTTACAAGAATAAGTATTTGTGTGCAGATATACAGCTCCTTTGGCTTCATTCAAGTCCTAGCAGGATCAAAGTCTTAAATATATTATGATCTGCAAGCACTGAGGTAGAAGAAAGGGAGAACTGGGAAGGAACTGTATTCTATTCTGTTCTTTTTAACAAGGCCTGCTTATATTTGTGTTGATGGCAATGGATTTGTGGAGCTCAGCAAAAGTAATTAAATTTATAAATCTTTGTTTTGTCTCCCAGAAATACTCCCCCTCCAAAAGGCGGATAAAAGTAAAAATTAAACTCACTGCTTCAATGTTGTGTAGCATGACCATGTCTTGCTCTGCAAGTTTTCTAAGCGAGAAAGGGATTCAATTTTGACTCTCTTACCAGGACACTGTAAATATGTGTGCTTTTCAAAGATGCAAACGAAGTCTTTACATTTTAGCAGTCTATGTGCAAATAAAATTAAAGCCAACCCAGCAGGACATATCTGTTCAACCCTTTCCTCGTATTTCTAGTGCATTACTCAGAGGGTTCTAAAGCTACAGTTGCTTTAGGGTTACTCAGTTTGTTGCTGACAAAGAGCCACCATACTGTAAACCAAATATGAGATGTCAAATGGAGGTTCTGTGCCATCGCAATCTCATTTTAAAAGAAGACAGACTTGTCCAGGTGAAATGGCAAACTGAGCATGCTAGCTTCTCAGCTGATGTATGTTGAGTTCACTTCAATTGATTTGAGAGTTACTGTACTTTACCTTCCAGCACTCTGGCACTAGGGGATAGGATTTGATGACATTACTTTCTATTGCAAAATCCATCATGCTACTCAATATTTAAACCCTGTGCTGTTATTAAGGACTAAGGAAGATACTCATCACCGAAATACAGATTCATGTTGACACGCTAATCCTCAAGCACAATGAGTGATTCAGGAGTTAACAATAAATGAGGGAAAACAAGTCAAAAAGCAGGCACCTGGGCAGCGCAACAGGTAAGGAATTGTTTCCCACCAGGGGATATAAAGCAAAAAAGTTCCATGTCTTTTGAAAGCAAAGAAAGTGAGTAAGCAGTGACAGATGGATACAACAGTCTGAACAGGAACTCATTCCCACCTGAGCTACTTAGTATAAATCATCACTTGTTATGCTGTTTCCTCAGCAGCTTCATTCATGTATTGGTGGGCAGGTAACAGTTTGTAACTGTTCTTTCAGGAAACATCATTAGCAAACTGAAACTTGAGGAAACCTAGTTTCAGGCTCAGTAGTTGACATGGTTCATCAAGTCTTTATAAACCAAATGCGATGTCTAAGCCATTAACTGCTGGTCATGATCAGTTCTGAGAAATGTATTACCTGACTGAAAAGTTCATTATTTGTGAACTCGAAGCAAAACAGCAAGTTAACTAAAAATCTGACTACTGACCTCTAGTTCAAGGCTATTTCTTTTTTCTGTTATGCTGTGGTGTGTTATATTACATCTTAATTCTCTGTCAATTCTTGGGACTTTTCTGGATTGGAAAGCCACATTTACAGTATCTTGCACACATTCCTCAGGCCAAATGATTTTTTCCTTTTTATCAGTCCACCTAATCGCAAAACTGAAGTTCTGAATTGCAAAACTGAAGCTAGGCAAATCTTTTTCTGCTGAATAATTTTTTCTGTCAGCTCAGGAAAAGAGTTAATCCAAGGAATCATACACAAATTTTTATTCTTTTCCTTTCCATTGACAGGCTTAGAGAGAAGAGAATTTTTCACGTGCCTGCTGCCCTGCAGGATGTGTAGTGTGCCACAGGCAGGTCTTATGATATAGCGGAAGATGACTACATTTCTCAGTTTCACATTGCCCCCACTGTTTTGTATTTCCTTGATATTTAATCAGTCCTGATCCTTTCTCTTTCCTTCCATGAAGTGAATGGGCCTAATCAACTTTTCACTGATACCTGGACAAACTTGGGCTCACTGACAGAATGGGATTCCGGCCTTTAACAGTTATCACACTGCCTTAAAACAGGGAACCCATTAGCCTTCTCTGCACTTCCTAAATGCAAAGCTCCATCTCTCTTCTCAAACATGAAATGGAACAAAACCTGATTTTATAAAAGATGACAATTCAGGTGAATTCTCAAAATCTTGGCTTCCTTTAAAATACAGCCCTATCATGTTATACTGCTACAGTCTTCCCACTTCTCTCTCTCTCCTTTTTTCCTATTCTTTGACAGATGTCCTGGCTTCCTATTTATGTTGGTGGAGAGTATCTATGGCTTAGACTGTCTCTTCACAATCTGCCTGCTGGGAGTCACAAAAGATCTCCTGATCTACCTCATATTTGTATACTAATTAGCTTTAGGTCCTTTACTGCTCCTGAAAGGGTGGTGAGGCTCTAGCACTAGCCAGGGTATGGAGAGGACCTACTCAAGCACATAGAATGCAGTTAAAAGCAGAGCTACTTACATAGGAAAAAAAGTATACTCTTTTCAGGCCCTGTAATTTTAGGAATTGCCTTTAAGGAGTACAGATATGACATTTTTGGTCAGACAAATTATTTTCTAAAGGGTGTGTTTCTTCAAAAGTTGTACTTCGTACAGCAGCAATTGTCACAAAGTGCTATTCTCCACAGCATCAGTGTGCACAGGAATCACAAAGGGATAAGAGAAGTCTATCTCACAAAACATTATCTCTTTGCAGAAAAGCAAAAATGTTTCTCAACCAAGATTAATATACTAATCCTATCAATACCTGCCTGTGTACTTAACTTTATGCACAGAGTCAATGCATATTAAATTTAAGTATGTGAACAGCGTTTGAAGGAGCAGGGATGTATGCAAATATCATTTTGGTTTGCACTGTACTGTTACTTGAACCTACCTTTTCCTTGATATTTACAGGAGAATTGATTTCTGCCATCTCTCTTCAGGTGAGAATGTTGTCTGTGAAAGGAGGAAAAAAAAACCAAAGAGATTCATTTGGAGGTTTTAATCCCAATCTGTCAAAGCTACACTCATAAAGACTAATTGCATGTGCTTACCTATAAGCATTAGAGAAACATGAGAACACAATGTCCTGCACAGCAGTGCTCAATCTTGCCAAAAAGCAAAGCTAGTCTGAATTTCATACTTGCCCCAGATTAGTTCTGCAAACACATTTTAAAAATGCCTCATAGTTATGAATCTGGATAGAAGGGGTATCGTGCTTCTCCCAGACATGTCTCTTGGACCCTATTCATTATTACTTGATACCTTTGAGGCTTTAAAGAGGAGGAATACCTTAGACAAACTCAAAAGCTCCTATTTTTCCATTCACAAGCAACCCCAATTTTTGCCAGAAAATTTGTCTGAAGATCCCATCTTAAAATGCAGCTAAATGTGCCAGGAGGTTAGGCTGACAAGTGCTGCATGGCTGTTTTTTGGTTTTTGGGGGTTTTTTTTGCAAAACTGATTTAGAGGATTTAGACACACAGCTCCTATTGAAGCTAACAGAGTCTGTATAGTTAAATCTCCAAGTCTGCTCTGAAAACTTGGGCACATGAATGGAATTTGCATGTGATTAAGAAACCCTGCAATATGCTTTCTATTTCCAGTTATGTGGCCGGGTAAGTGAGAGACACTGTACCACATGATGAAGAGTTAACACAGGGAAGGGAGTCCAGTTGCCTATTCCTGCTTTCATCAAAACCGACTGCCTTAGACTTCAGTAAGAAACAGGCTTGAACCTACACATTTTAAAATTAAGTCACACACAAAGAATTACAGCAAAGACTAAGTCAAATGGAATAAAAGCTTGGTTTGGTCACCAAATTTAACTCTATTGTACACTGACAAGAAGGTATAGATGTATATAAATGAGAATGAAATCTTAGTTCTTTCCAAGTTTTTAAGTTGAAACACTTCCTCCTTTTCCCCATTTGAGCCCTTTGCTATGTGGACTGATATGAGAGTTCTCATAATTCTTCTAAATCTCTTTTAATGCTCTTAAACAATCCTCCCTTAACTCCTGCTTTGAAACATAGCACTTCAGTGGAGTTCAAACTCCGGAAACTAAGTGCTTCTATTACAGTATCCACTGATAGCGTTTAATCTTGTTATTAATTTTTGCATGCATCCATTTTCTAATTAAAGAGATGAGATTCAAGGAAGCACATTTTCAAAAATAACGTGACTTTGTTTGTGGTAAATGGGGAAGAGACAATAGGAAGAAGAAAAAGGAATGAATGTTTGAGTTTTGGTCTGATGAAGAGCAGACACTGAAATATGGAAACGCTCAAAAATAAGGTGCCAGAAGAAAAAAGTAACCCTTTCCATTGCCAGTTATTAAAAAAAAAAAAAGCTTGAAATGAGCAAGGTTCCTCCTGCCATCTCTATTTTACTATACCATGAACAGATACTCTCTATTAAAACTCACATACCTTATATCTGTCTTTAGGCAGTGGCTCAATCACTTTGCTAAGACGCTGAGCTGCAGTCTTACTATGTCTGGTAAGGCTTCTGCCTGGCAACTGGGCCACTCTGTCACTCTGAATGCCTTACTGTCTGCTGGTATCTCAGATCACAAGGTTCCCCTCCCTGCCCCTCTTTAAATCAAGGATGAAAGAGCTCAAATTAGTTTCTTTGTCAAACCCACCCAATGGCTAAAAGCAGAGTTATAAAACATCTGGACAGAGCAGGCAGGAAGATCACGCAAAATGAGCTTGGGGCAACTCCATTTCCAATATTTAGTGTGTTCCAACAACTAAAGGAAAGTGTTGGGAAAATGATTGTAGTCTGTAGTCCCTATAACACTTTTTTTTTTATGTACTTGTCTTTTGCTGTCAGCTATTTCTCATGCCAAATGGGCACAGAACATGAGATATAGGTCATCAAATGGAGAATTTAGCTCTAAAATTACTCTGAGTCTTCATCTCCCTTACTGCTTTTCAGAAAAGCATGCCTTCTACCTAGTGACATCAAAACCATGCTGGGCCGATATTATTCTCTGTTTAATAGATAATTGTATGTTAAGGAATAGTTAAGGAATTTGACTAGTTCGCCCTTATATCTACTATCTAGCAGCTTTTGTAATATTACAGACAACTGATGGAAGCCTGCCCTCTTGCATACCAATTTAAATACACTTAATCTGATTTAACACCTTATAACAACATTAACAAAAAAAATAAGAAAAAATTGTTCTTGAAGAATGAACACACAGCACAGAAACAAGTACAATAAGGATTATAGCTAACAAACCCTTCTGGCCTTAAAAGTCTATTAATCTATAAAAAACAATAAATAATGGGAAAAGAT
The DNA here is from genome assembly GCF_965638725.1 of Aptenodytes patagonicus. Lineage (NCBI taxonomy): Eukaryota > Metazoa > Chordata > Aves > Sphenisciformes > Spheniscidae > Aptenodytes > Aptenodytes patagonicus. The sequence continues at coordinate 44,688,612 of NC_134954.1, read as the reverse complement.
CTTTGTCACCTGAAATCTTCTGGTTCTGCTTTTTGAGCATATATTTTATGTGCTTATATTTATTGTGCCCCTGTACTCGGCACTGGTGAGGCCGCACCTCGAATACTGTGTTCAGTTTTGGGCCCCTCACTACAAGAAGGACGTTGAGGTGCTGGAGCGTGTCCAGAGAAGGGCAACAAGGCTGGTGAGGGGTCTGGAGAACAAGTCTTATGAGGAGCGGCTGAGGGAACTGGGGTTGTTTAGCCTGGAGAAAAGGAGGCTGAGGGGAGACCTCATCGCTCTCTACAACTACCTGAAAGGAGGTTGTAGTGAGGTGGGTGTCGGTCTCTTCTCCCAAGTAACAAGCGATAGGACGAGAGGAAATGGCCTCAAGTTGCGCCAGGGGAGGTTTAGATTGGATGTAAGGAAAAATGTCTTTACTGAAAGAGTGGTTAAACATTGGAACAGGCTGCCCAGGGAAGTGGTGGAGTCCCCATCCCTGGAGGTATTTAAAAGACGTGTAGATGAGGCGCTTAGGGACATGGTTTAGTGGGCATGGTGGTGTTGGGTTGATGGTTGGACTCAATGATCTTAGAGGTCTTTTCCAACCTTAATGATTCTATGATTTTACTAATTTTGTACCAAAACTGTACATTTTAAAACTGCACATTTTAAAACTGCATCTTGTATGAAGCAAATTCATCCCAATAATTGTACTTTGTGAAAGCCCCACACCTCTCAATTTATGTTGCTTCAAAGATACTAGCTAAGTAAGTCTTCAAATTTAAATTCAATTTGCTGATTAAACCCTACTACAGCACTTAGCTAAATTTATTCTTTGTAGCAATTATCTGACTCAGTTTAAAACTAGACATAAAAACTTCATCCACCACCTTGCCAGATTTAACTTCTCTTCTTTGCTGTATGCTCCAGGTGGTATTATGATTATAGTCTTCCACTGATGAATGTGGTGCTGATTCAGCTAGCTTGCAACTGCAAGCTGTTTCAAGAAGACTTGGCAAGCCACATACCCTGTTTCTCTCTTTCTTCCTCTTTTTTTTTCCTTTTAATATTAAGAACTAAGACGACACCAGCTTTTACAAATGGACTCATTCCTCTACACTTCAGATTCTTCATTAATATGCATATTACAGCTGTCAAAATGAAGATGCTAAAACTGAGTTGGAGCTATTTTTCATTCACCTTCTCCAAGGACAGATAATTGAAATAACCTGCATAAAACACTTGCTCATTTATATAACAGTCCAACACTGCTTGTTACATAAAATACAAATGATACATTAAAAGGAAAATGTCAGTGTAGCACTAATTTTTAAAAATATCCTTTATGGCTACACTTAATAGCGAATCAATTTAATTTTCTTATTATAGCACAAACTGATTTATTGAATTAACTGGTATTTTTCCTCTGATGATATTTTAATCTCTGTATTGAGCAATTACTGCATTTCTAATCCTGTGACAGAAGATTATCGCACGTGAATAATTTTATGAGCAATAGTCCCACTGAAGTTTAGAAGCTTTAGCTCCAGCATTTGAGCTGCTACATTCTCATCCTGAACTCTTCAGAAAAGCTTCTTGCTGCCTGAGCTGTGGAACATCAGAATACGGCCTTCAACTGAGCCCTAAAGCCCCCTAAAGCCAGGGAAGAACAATGCTTGGCATGTCACTAACAGCATGCACACAAAAAAACATGTTTGGAGAAAGATTTTTTTACAGAACATTTTCTGCAGGGGCTAAGATTAAGTTAACACAAGTACTGAATTTATAATACACAAAACATACTGTATCTGAGAGGTTCTCAGCCTGAATGTCAGCTTACATGCTTTGTCGTTCTCCACATCTCTTGCTTATATTTGTGCCCCTGAAATGTCGCTGCATGTCATACCAACACAACTTCCATGAAAAAGGAATGAAAGAAAAAAATACTACAGAATCCCTTATATAAATAGGTCATTAATTTCTGATACCAATTTCCAAATGCATTACCTGGAATAGGAGATTACTCTCAGTTGCTTGTTACATCCTGACCTCAAATACTGATGGAAGGGTGTTATTTCTATACCTATTACACATGTCCAAATGAGACATTTTACTTGCCTTGTAAAATGAAGCAATTCAATACAACAAAAAGAGAAAATATAGTAGAGGCACTTCAATGAAATGCTGCAGAGAAGATTAGATTAAGTTTGGCAGAGCCTTACTTCTCTCCCCTACCAAATGAAGCAATTCATATTACTCTACACAAGTTTAAGCTAACATGAAACTGAACTGGGGCAGTGGAGTGCTGGTGCATGCTCTGTCCTGCTGACCTTACTGCAAGCAGCAATGTCCAGCAGGGCAGACAGTTAGGAACAGTCTTCAACCACTGCAGCAAAACATGCCAGGACTCACTTGTCACAGCCTTAAGTATGTGGTTGCTTGCCCAGCCTTTACAGACGTTTCCTTTCTGTCTTCAAGCCACTCTGAAATCCCACTGCTCTGTGTTCAACTTCCCAAAGAACACCTGCCACCTTTCCACCAGTACCACTTTCAGAGGTGTTTGGCTCACAGACACCTTCCAGCTAGATGGGCCTTGGGTTAAAGCTGACAAACACTCCATTTTCTACAACACTTTGCATGGGTGCGATTGGCTGCATCTCAAGCATCACGAGACCAAGTCTGTGCCCTGCCACTACTGCAAAACCTGGCAATTACCACCTGGCACATTTAAATTTCAGACTTAGAAACAATATCAGAAAAAAAGAAGAAACACACTCCGCTCCAACAAAATGAAAAAGAATCTCCTTGCAAATACACAGAGAGGGAAATGAGTTCATGAAAGCGTAAGTGTTGCCAGAAAGATACAATTTGTGAAAATACCCTGGCAGTAAGCTCTATCAGAGTGGAGAAGATTGTGTACGACACCTGTTCCACCATTTCTGACATCTGAAGATACAACTTATCTTTGGCAATGGGGAAAAGAAAATTCCCCAAGAAACAGCATAGAATAATCCAGTGTTGGAAAGGTTTCCCATCTCTAGGTTTATAGATGAAGTCTCCTCCACCCCAAAAATGACATATTTCCTCACCTGCCCACTGCAACTGTTTCCTTTTAGAATGCTTCCCCCACCCCAGCACAACAGGAATCCCAGATCTAACTAACCTGACCCTTGCCAATGCTTCTCTAATCCCTATCTGCTTCTGCAGTCATCTGCTGCACCTTGTGCTAACCCAGTCCTTCCTTTCATTGTGCTAATTTCTTTCAAGTGTCCCATGACTAACCTTTTCAAAGTTTCACATACAGACACTTTGGGTGACAGCACAGCAACACAAGGCAGGAGGTAGATACATGGCCCTACCACTGATAAACTTGTTATCAGCCCTACTAAGCAAGACTATACACACTCTGTCACTGAGTAAACTTTCTCTGTTAACAGAGCAACTGGAGTTTAAAGTTTTGTCACTCAAATATGTTCATAAAGTAGATCAATGCCAGAATGTGGATTTTTTTATTTTTAATTAAGGATCATTTACACATTTCCAAATAGTTCAAAATCCCACAGCTCCAAAAAGCTAACATACAAGGTACAGGCAGAACAAAGCAATCACAATTTTAGAATCAACTTCAAAAAATAAGATGTAAATGCTAAGTATCTAATGAGATTATAGCAGTCTGCACTATGCTTTCATCTTCTGCACTTCTACTTCCTCTACAGAATTACATCTCATTTTTAAATGGGATCCCTATCTAGCCGTGTGTATTATATTACACTGTCTTGCCTGCAGACTTCCATATGCCCTAGGTAAAGACAAAACCACCAGAATCAGAGACACATGGCCTCCATTCCACATTTGACTTTGACTTTTATTATAAAGAGATGCTACCAGAGAATTGCAGATGAAGGCGGGGATGAACATCCCTTTTCTGATGCGGTTTTAAGCTAACATTTTTGTATCAGAAAAACTGACAAAACTGCAAGAATGCGATTCCAAAATTCAAGTATTTCAGAAAGGAATTCTTCTGGTCTTCACTCAGATTTTATTTAAATAGCAGAAGAAAAAATTACCTTATTAGGTCAAAGGCCAAACATTAGTGTGCATATGATAGTTACAAAAATTAGTGTCCTTAGCTGTGCACAAAGCCCTGCCACTGTGGTTGCAAAACTATTAGAGATAGCATGATATTTAGACACTTGTCTTCACTATCTTGAGATTAGCAATGGTTATGATTTTTATTTGTTGTAGTCTGTTGCCTAAATATAATAATTAAAAAATAAATGCATAAACTTAACCAGTGTCAAGAGCATCTAGGACATTAACAAGTGTCCTCCTAGCTGTCCTTTTAGCCTCCTATGTCATTTTAGTAAAAACAACATAAGTGTGATTAATACAGAACTGCTATTTTTCCAGTACTGTTTCATGCCTCTCTAAAGATTGTACCCAGAAATGGTACACAACATCATTTTTTATTTCCTGGTTTTCAGAAGTTTGAGATTAGCCACTTCAGGCTGGTTAAGTGCCTCTGGGTAATTTTGATGATATCTGAGGCCTTTAGCATCCTTTTCTTTAAATGCATGCATAAACATATGTACGTGAGTGCATACACATTCCAGAACGTTCTCCATTTCCAGAGCCCAGTCCCATTACCATCCCCTGGTCATGCCTGTCTCAACCACAGAACACAGCAGTTGCCTCTGCGTTCTCCCTTCTGCTCAGCTAATGCAGTCTGATTCCCTGATGATCACCACACTGCCTGAAACCTACTGGCTGCAGAACCGGAAACAGGATGCAGGAAATAAAACGTCTCACTGATTCCACATGTAGGTCTGGATTCCTACAGAAGAGAGGCTTATACTCTCCCATTGTTTATCACTTCCCCCCTGAGGATTTCTGAAATGATTGACACTACAATCTGAGAAAGAAGCAGATGTCTCAAAGATACTACAGCCTTGCAGACTGCTTGCTTGAAAAAAGGCAGTAAGGCATAAAAGTTTGAAAACTATGCAATGGCGCATCAGGAACTCAGTTATGTTATTTAACACTATAAAATCCATACCTGAGAGACCATGGACCTATCTTCTATAGAGAGAAAAGGGACAGAGGTGAGAGTGGGATAGGAGAGTAAGGACAGTCCCTAGCACCTGGGTCAGCATCCTTTGAAGCCTGTCTCCTATCCTTCTCAGATTTCTGCCAAGGGCAGGAGTAGTTCTAAGCAGGTACCACGGTAACACTGTGATGTCCAACTAGTGTCACAAAATGGTTAGGCACCAGTAGGTCCCGTACCTCATTTTGATATACCACATTGCTCTTTGATCTTGTTCTGCTCTCCTCTTCTCTTCCTAAACAGAGATGGTGCTATTAATATAACCCGGGGAGAGCCTGTGCTTCCCCTCTCCTGTCAGCTAGCTCACTTCCCTCTCCCAGTCCCAGTGCATGAGCAAAGCCAGGCCACTACATATGTGGGCTCCACAAGCATCTGTGCTTTCAGGCTGGAAAGAGCGTGATGTGTTGTGTGATGGATCCTCAGGTCCTCCATGTGGACCTGTGCTGCAGCCCCCACTATAAGGGAGTCCTGCAGAGGAATGTTCCAGCCCTTATCAAGGTCAGTTTGAGAGAGAGTCAGAAGAAAGCTACTTGACTGGCATCTTCCCTAAAGTCCGTTAATATTTTGCCTAAACAGCTTATAAGTATTCAGTGATAATGACTGTTATCTTTTGATATGGACATCACAAAAGATTCTGGCTGTATTTCCTATCGTTGGTCCACAGACAGCAACACACCCTTGTTACTACAGCAGAGGCTGCTTGCAAACCTTCTTGTTGTACAGTCTTTGAATGCTGGGTCTGTCCTATCCAAGATAAGCTCTTTAACAGAAGTTTCAGTGTGACATCCCCAAAAGATCAGTGAGTGTCACTGTACTAGCTGATGTTCATTTGTGCCAAGTGACTGACACCATGTGACAGTTATCACCAGTTACCATCCCAGAGATGTGTAACTATAAGAATCTGTTCTGTAGAATATACCTTGGGCTGAGGAGGATCCAAAACAGTTGCTTATATTTAGGTCATTAACACCATCCTGCATCTGAGCAACGGAGATCAATTTAAAAAAAAAACCCCTAAGAAAGTATAGATTTTGGTACCTTCAGAATCAGCCTTTACACAGTAAATACTGTTCAAGCTTAAATACAGTGTAAGTGGCATTACACTGAAGTGAAATAAATCAAAGTGATTCTCATAGCCTCTGGCTCACAAGGGCAGAAAATTCAGGAGAACAACCAAACCCAGACAGCTGCAAAATATACGCCCACATTTGCAATAATGATAAAAAAGGCAGTAAGTGGTAACACTTTGCTGATCTTTTCTTGCACTTCTGAGCAATTCGTTCAGGAAGTTTAGCCTAATGTGCTCAAGAATACCAAACATTCAAAGTTACTTTTCTTTTTACTAATGCTTCAGGCTGAATTCTAAAGCCATCTCTGCCACCTCCTTGCATTTTCCCATTGCAAAATGTGGTCCCTGCTATTCCCATATTTGTAATGAAACAACTGAGAACTCTGCCATATGAGACACCCGAATCACAACACAGACAAAAGGCCAGCTCTGCATTAATTACAGCAAATGATTGGAATGAAGAATCAGGCCACAGAAGGGGACACGTGAGTCCTGTGTAGAGCAATGTATCTATGTTGCAACTGACAAGTACCAGTACAAAGCAGATGTTCTGTAACTGCTGAGATAGATAGATAGATACAGGTAGGCACATTACACATACCCAGAAATGCTACTTCCACTAAGTTGTTCTGGGACAACCCGTGAGCCAAGGTATCTAAGGTATATACGTGCACCCATTTTTTACTGTCTGCCAAAGAATCATCACAGCATCATAAAGTTTCACTACAAAATACATTAACTTCCCCTGTCCAGCAACCCTCTTATTGGAATAAAGTTGTTTTTCTTCTAATGATACATACATATATTCCATAGCAATACGCATACATTCTTACACCAGCAGTTACCTTCTGTACTTAACACAGTTATCTAACAATTATTTGCTTCCATGCGATATGAACACTACTCCTTCCTTTGATGGCTACTTGGCTTCCACCCATAACAAGATCTTTGATTCATTACCTCACATTCTGTACCTGTGCATTAAAAATACACACAATACAAATATCATAGAATCATAGACTAATTTGGGTTGGAAGGGACCTCTAAAGGTCATCTAGTCCAACACCCCTGCCATGGGCAGGGACATCTTCAACTAGATCAGCCTGCTCAGAGCCCCATCCAACCTGACCTTGAATGTTTCCAGGGATGGCGCATCCACCACCTCTCTGGGCAACCTGTGCCAGTGCTACATCACCCTCAGTGTAAAAAATGTCTTCCTTATATCTAGTCTCAGTCTACCCCCCTTTAGTTTAAAACCATTCCCCCTTGTCCTGTCACAACAGGCCCTGCTAAAAAGTTTGCCCCCATCTTCTTTATAAGCCCCCTTTCAGTACTGATAGGCTGCAATAAGGTCTCCCCAAAGCCTTCTCTTCTCTAGGCTGAACAACTCCAACTCTCTCAGCCTTTCTTCATAGGAGAGGTGTTCCATCCCCCTGATCATTTTTGTGACCCTCTTCTGGACCCACTCCAACCATTCAGGTCCGTGTCTTTCTTATGCTGAGGGCTCCAGAGCTGGACGCAGTACTCCAGGTGGGGTCTCACCAGAGCAGAGTAGAGGGGCAGAATCACCTCCCTCAACCTGCTGGCCACGCTTCTTTGGATGCAGCCCAGGATATGATTGGCCTTCTGGGCTGCGAGCGCACATTGCTGGCTCATGTCCAGGTTTTCATCCACCAGTACCCCCAAGTCCTTCTCGGCAGGGCTGCTCTCAATCCCTTCATCCCCCAGCCTGTATTGATACTGGGGGTTGCCCCGACCCAGGTGCAGGACCTTGCACTTGCCCTTGTTGAACCTCATAAGGTTCACATGGGCCCACTTCTCGGGATGCCAGGATGGCATCCCGTCCCTCTGGCGTGTCGACCGCACCACTCAGCTTGGTGTCATCTGCAAACTTGCTGAGGGTGCACTCGATCCCACTGTCTAGGTCATTGATGAAGATATTAAACAGTACCGGTCCCAATACGGATCCCTGCGGGACACCACTTGTCACATATCCAAACAGACTAATTTTGTGTGGCCTATTATAAGCCATTTACTGAGTTCAGAGGATGGCAGTCAACTACTCCAGGGTGGCAATAAGCTTAGGATGAGTGATCCCCAATCTCCTTACGTGGCGGGCAAGCGATTACAAGTCCAGAGACCTGCAAAGTTCTCATTACTGTTCACTTTCTCTTCTCTGTTGTTTGACAAACTTTTATTAAACTTGATTTAAATTCAATCATGGTAGTTCTAACGATATCATGAATTAAAAACAAAAGACTATGTCATACTTTTGGCAAAACCAGAGATAAAGCTACAAGACAGATCAATCTCCCACCCTCCATCTTTGTTCAGAAGAGACAGTAAGGATGAAGAGGTGTTCAAACTTTATGAAGTCATGAAATATCCTACTGTAGAAAAGCTAATCAAGTCTTTGCTAAATACTAGACACCAAAAGTTTAGTTAACTTGGAGTGTTCTAAGAACACATTCTAGCCAGTTCAGTAGTAGTTCAGTGGGTGGAAACTACAAATATAATAAAATGCTTTATGAAATAACCATACTTTAAGTAAAATAAATTGAAAATAAAGTAAGCACAGTTATTTAAAAAAAATGAATAGCATTCTAAACACTGAAAAACATCTCCAAAACACATGTAACAGTACATTTCTTAAACAAAAACTACGAATTCAGATACAAAAAATGTCAAATTTCTGGAAGGGCATCTTATTGCACAGTACCAGGCCTGTCCATGAAAGGATATTTACATGATATAAGAGCTGTTTCCTAGCGAACAGCCAAGTGACTTAGGCACAACCTCTGAAAATTCCTCCCATCCTCTTTACCATATTGGTTAGTAGCCAAACATTTCTTTGCAAGCCAGACCCTCTCTACAGCTGCACGACTGTTGCCATTTGAAGCAGAGTGCCGGTAACCTGAAGCCAACAGCTTCCCACCTCAATTGGTATACATACCATCACGTGTTTGAACTCCCTATCCATTTGCTTTTGTGTCCCTGCTGAGATACATGATCTGATTTGACCTGAACAACTATCAAGTATATCGCTGAAAGGATGCGAGTGGTTGAATGCACATTTAGTTCAAAACTGAGGTGGCAGTGCTTCCCACTGCTGCTCTTTTTGACCCATACAATTTATACCACCCTTTAGCTAAGAAAGAAACGCTCACCAATGGCACCAAAATTCTACTCCACATTAAGAAGCTATACTGAACTACAAAAAAAACCTAAAATGCTGAAATAAGGTAAGCCAGGAAGTCTCCCAACAATTTTTCATTTCAGAGTAGGAAATTACCAATTAACTAAAATCAAAACTTCTGAAAGAATAAGAAAGAGTCCTGTTCTATAAATCCATCCGATAAATGTTTATTTAAACAAAATGAAACAGCTCAAATGGAAGAGACTGAAAAAACTCATCCCAGCAGGCCAGTGATGAGGGAATGTCTCCAGCCCACAGATACTGAGTATCTAGTGCCTGTTCCAAACCAGCCTCCTGCTACGCTAGAAGTGTGCTTTAACCCCTGGGCTGTTCTTAAGAGAAGGGGAATTTCTCTAAATTTTTTTCATCTTCCCCTCAGACCCATCTATTAGTTTCCCAGAACCAGTTAAGAGCCAACAAAGGCATTTCCCCACTCCAGAGGTCTGAAGGCAAGAATCCCAGCACCACTCCATCAATATCACAACTGCCAGTGACTGCTCAGGATGAAGTAGCAACTTGCTTGGCTCCCGATGCTCTCCACCCAGAGGCTCTATACCCTCCCCACGCTGCAACAGAATCACTGCTGAGAGCCTAGATGCTAGAGGAGCATGTGAAAAGCATCACTCTGATTCAGCATAAACTGAAGATGTCCAAAATTCCCAGGTTTACTACATATATCTCACTAGTAGAGCTGAGCCCAATTCAGAAAAGCTGGATTCAGCTACATGGCCAGTAAAATGGTCCTCTCTGATATGCAGGAGGGAGGGATGGGGGATCTGGAAAGAAAATTTCAGACTGAGAAAACTCACTTTCCACAGCAATGCCTGCCAAAATAAACATTACAGTCTTGCTCTTCCTCAAGTGCCTGAAGAAATCTTGCCAAACATACCAATAAAGAGCACTGAAATAGTAAAATACAATCTACTCAAATTCAACATTTGCACGAACACCCTGCAAAACAAGCAAACAAAAAAAGGTTAACTTTCAGTTTTTACAAACTAGATACTATCTTCGAAGTCATTCTTGCCAGGGGCTCGAGTCATTAAAAGTCATTTACGTTGGCTCCTGTCTCAGCTCAGAATGGCATGCCAAGTGACAGTGTCAGTTAATTTGCTTCTGTGGCTGCCCAAATGTGGACTGCTAGAAGAGTATGGCACAGGAATGCTAACAGCAAGGTATGTAATGTAGTAGTATATCTTGCCTCAATCACAGTGGTTTCTCTAAACAGTAAGAACAGAGGGACAAAAGTGAACGTCAGGAAGTGTTCAAATTCACACTTGGTTTAGATGTTAAGAAATAAAATTATCACAAGAAATCAAACTTCTACCACCAGACTGGTACAGTGTAATTGTTATAGTAAATTCTCATAATCTTGGAATAAATCTCAAGCTCAAAGAAAGTCCTGGAGCTATTCACATTTCAGCCTTCTTTCCATTAAGTGTTCCAAGTCTACAGAGTCTTTTCTTCTTGCTCAGACATCTTTGAAGAGCCAGTTTACCATTGCTAAATGTGCAGGGCTGATTCTCAGCAAATACAGGTTGGAGCAACTCCTTTGAATTCAAGGAGCTACGTGGACTTTAACCAGCTGCTTGCTGGTCCCACAGGACAGGACAGCAGAGCCCCCCCCACCCCAGCTACAGACATAGAGAAGGAGCCTCTGGGCAGTGGCATTTTGAACACAGTTGCCAGAGCTGCCCTGGCTGAGAACACAGGGAAGCACCACACTCACGATGATGAGTTGGCAAGTTTATAGTGAACTTGGGGAAGGAAAGAACTTTACCAGAGCTCTGAAAGAGCTCCCTGAAGTAAAGTGCTTTTGATGAAAACTGATAAAGCCAGATACCCAACTGGAGGCAAGACAGACCTAAAGAAGCCTTAATGCAGCTAGGCCTCAGGTGACTAATGTCTATTCAAAGCATATGTAAGCATACGTTATGAGTCAGTGAGGTTACACATATGCTTGAAGGTAAGTACTTGATTTAAATGTGCCAAAGCAGTCTGAACCTTCCAAAACTGAACACTAAAATTAAATGCAGTCTTTCATTTTCTAAGACCGAGTCACCCAATATAGGTCCTTTGAAGAAGATGCGAGTTTTTCCTTGAACAGTATTTTAAATTATTTTTATATGTACATGTACGCACACACAAAATGTATGTACATAAAAACTCTAAAAAATGCTTACAAGTTCCTCTATTAAAATGACCTGATGTATACCCATGATAAACAGACACAGGCCTAGCAGTATTCCCATGTTAACAGTACCCATAGAGTCATACACTACACTGGAAGCAATACCACTGACATTTTGGTATTCCCAGATTTACAACAAATGCTAGCCTTCCTCTCCTCCCCCACCTTCTTACCCCCAAGGAAAACATTGATTTCCTATGTTAACAAAAGGTATTCCTGGAAACAACAACAAAAGCATATAAATAAGTTAACCTATAATTACTTATGGTTCATACAGCCCTTCAACCTAATTGCTATTACACATTAAAATAAGTGGCTATTACAGTATTTACTGGACTTTGAACTGCACTTTTTTAGAAAAAACCCCAAGAAACCAATTATTCTTTTCAGCTGAAACCCACACTACCCAGGTACATAAAAATTAATGTAAAAGTACAGTCAATCAATGCAGACTGTGTACTGCCAAAAATACGCAAAGGCACCTTAACCAGTCTCCCCTCCCACCCCAATAGTCAGGAGACAATGCCAGAAAACTTTCCTGCTTCTGAAGGTCAATAGCATATGAAGTGTTGCCTGGCATGCATAAACTGAGGCCCTTGTTTAGCCAGGCATAAGGGGCTTTTTAAAAAAATGGGAGATTTCTTAACTTGGCAAGGGCAATCCTGATAAAGAAAGCTGTCTGAGTAGCCATGGAAATGAACACGACACGTGGACAGCAAATGGAGTAATTTTATCAACAGAATAAAAAGAAGGTATTTTGTTCATGTGTTGAGGAACATTTTAAAGAAAATAAATGTATGTTTTATTTTGAGGGCACTTTTCTCACAGACAAGTAAGATCAGTTACACTATCAGCACAGATACATACTCTAGAGCATTTCTCAGCTCATCTGTTTTTGCCCATTCACTGGAGGCAATCTTTCGCACACCACAATCCTCGAACTGATAAATCTGTGGCACATTAGACAGACTTTTACTTTGCATCTGTCCAGAATTTTTGCAAAGGAGTATTTAACATAACTTTGTAGGATAAAGTAACATACTATTTGCTCCACAGGATCTAGTGTTCAAAAGCATCAAATTAAGCTCTCATTTGCAGTTACCAGCAATGCCCTACCTGTTGAAACTGTCAGTGTGCTAAAGGATGCCATACCCACATTTCTTGGGGAAACATGGATACCAGCACATTTCAGATTAAGTGTACAGAAAAGCATGTTTTGTATGGGAACTTCAAAATTGCCCTAACTGCTAAATCTCTCTTCCCACTGCTGTTAATTAGCAATATTACAAGCTCCTATATATTGCATGTAGGTACTATCAAAGAAACAGTGCCAGTTAACAGAGTTACCACACTACGCAAGCCAAATTCTCAGTATGTCAACTTGCTCTAACCATCCTGTAAGCAGTAAGAACTGGCAGGCAATTAACTGGGCTGGCTAGGAATTTTCCAATCAAACAGGGGTTTTGTTGGGGTGGGTGGAGTTACTTCATCATAACTGAAACATTTCTCAAACATCTGCTGAACAAGGCTTCTTCAAAAAACTAATCCAATTCCCTATGAGCCAGTTATCCTTCCCCAGAGAGCCCAAATCACAGCAAACCTTGGGATAAGCAAAGTTCAACTTATCAAAGCAGGAAGTTACTGTGGCTTGTGCAGTCACAGAAGAGCTGACCACAGTGTTTATTGTCAAGTAAGGCCCTGTATCAGTCATGCCTTTCTTTCACTTTTCTAGAGCCACCCCAAGTAAAGGCAAAGGTGCTTCCTGAACAGCTAATCTTTTTTTTTTTTTTTTTTTTAAAGTGTCTGACTGTATTTTCATGAAGCCATGCACAAAGTTGTCATCTTCATTCAGAAAGAGCCGTTCTGGCAGTAATTTGTACAGATTTCTTACTGTAGACAAAACCACGCAGTCAGAACTGCCACAAATTCACATCTCCAATTTAGCTACATACCAAAACGCGCAGGGCTGGCTCTGCAGGCAGCAGATATGGGCTGCAACTAGATTCTGTGGTTAACAGAGCTCTATCACTGGCACCCACAAAACCAAGGATTTTGGCTGAAGAGAGCTGGCTCTATAGTTGCTCAGTATTTGGACTCTCCTCTCCAACAATGGAAAAAAAAAAAAAAAAAGAGACACCCATGTATGAGAAGCAATTTACACAGGATGAGATTCAGCTCCACTGGCTGTCTTCCTTAAATATGCAGAGTTCCCAATAATATTGACACAGGTAAAGTTGTTCCAAGAGCTGAACTTTATCCATGGTTATATTTCCAGGGGTTCTGCTCATTAACTGAGACCAGACAGTCTAGCCACGTTGCTCACAATCAAAGCACAGCAAATAGGGAATGCTTTGGCTCTTTTTAAACTGCCTGAACTGTGCAGTTGGAGGAAAAATACAAGAACCCTTTCACCACTTTATACCCACATACACACTGCTTTTGGAAAGGGCACAAATTACTGCCTTGGTCCTCCATTCTAGCAGAACACACGCTCCATCCTACTGCCCTCAGAGAAGGTGTTTGTTCCTCTGCTGCTGAGGATAAAGATACCCACAATTCTTCCAACTTACTCGAAGTGCATGCTCCATAGAGAGAACAAAAATGCAAGCTATCACTAGCAAAGAAAAACTACTTGCTCTGATCATGAACCTTTACAGCATGAACCATTTCAGAACATACTGGAAGGGGGCAATTCTGTCCTCCCTTCACTGTAGGCTGTTGTTTTTTTTTTCATCAATATGTTCACTCTTCCCCATAATTCAAGGAAACCTTCATTCAAATCAGTACTTCAGTATTGAAAAGCCATGAGAAATTGCATAACACCTTTTATGAAGACACTGAAGTTTCAGTTTCACTGTGCTTACCACATGACCAACCAAATCCCATAACATCATCTCTCTCCTGGAATTGGATAGCATCAACTGACAAATCCAGTAACAGATTTGAAGATGGTCACGCTGAACTCTTACATTCAGAATGGTCACGCTGCTATACCTTCACCAAAGCCTTTGTGATGTTTTTCACCACTAGGAACAAATGCTTATCGATCTTAATATTAACAGAAGTGGAGTAAAGAAGGGCCAGCAATAACAACAGAGCAGTCCAAACATCCTAAAAATAAAGAATCTCTTCAAGAACTCAAGAGTCTCATTTACCCTCGATGATTTCCTCAGAAAATTCTGTGAAAGCTCAACCTGCTTTCAGTTTCAGACTTTGATATTGATCAAAGTGATCAGTGAAATCTAATCTGAATAATTTCTTGAGCTCTTTGCATCACACAGCTGCCAGTTATTTTTCATTGACAGCAGCATACATGATCAAAAATAAAGTGTTGCAGGGAAGAAGAGGGACACTGACAGTAAAGTGATTCACTAAAATTTTTTTCATAAGTGAACTAAGATTTCATTCCTACTTCAGATCTTTTCTTTTTATTTTTCAATTTCCTAGGATAATCACATAATTCTAATTCTTAATGTTTTCATTTTAAAAGCATTTTATCTGTCCAGTCTCATGATAAATGCAGACAATACCATCTCGGAAAACTTGTAGAGTTGATTATTTTGAGGCACAAGATTACATATTTATACAGACAGTAACAAGATACATCTATAGGTAATTACAAAACTACCCATTTCTGAGACAATTTGCCCAGTGTGAACATCAGACCTTTCTTCAGAATCACTCTTGCAGGACAGAGTCAACTTGAATGTGCAGTCCCTATTCAGAAAAGCACTTAAGGGCTACTGAAGTCCATGAAACTTAAACAAATGTTTTAAGACATTTTTCAGAGAAAAATGAACTTCAGCACATACTTCAGGTCTTTCTGAACTGTTTCGGAAGTGCCCATGATACCAATGAAAATGTCACATCTGCACATGCAAGAAAACATTTTTTTAATCAAGCAAACTGTTTTTAAGATCTTACAATAGGATTTTGTTCTTCTGATGATTTTTTTTTTTTTAGTACTACATTAAAAGTAAGCAAGCATACTGAGTCTGACTACGATGGAGTTTACTTTCTTCATAGCAGCCCCTATGGTGCCATGTTTTGGATCTGTGGCTACAGCAGTGCTGATAACACACCAGTGTTTTGGCTATTGCCGAGCTGTGTTTGCACAGTGTCAAGGCCTTCTGTTTCCCACTACACCCCCACAGCCAGCAGGCTGAGGGTGGGCAACAGGCTGGGAGGGGACACAGCTGGGACAGCTGACTCAAACTGGCCAAAGGGATATTCCATGCCACATATCCTCATGCTCAGCAATAAAGGCTGGGGTAGAGGAAGAAAAAGATGGGGGGTTTTGTTTCCAAGGTGGCTGTTGTTTGGAGACTGGCTGGGAATCGGTCTGCCTGTGGGAGGTGGTGCGCCATCTCCTTTGCTTCGCTTGTTTCCCCCCCCTGCCTTTTCTTCACCTATTAAACTGTTTTTATCTTGACACAAGAGTTGTCTTGATTTTGTTCTTCCTATTTTCTCCCCCTGTCCCACTGTGGAGAGCTGGTGAGGGGAGTGAGCAAGCAGCTGTGTGGGTGCTTGGCTGCTGGCCAGGGTAAACCCACCACAGCAAGTCATACAGAAAACCCATTCCAGATTGGTGTACTATACTCTTCTCAGATTCCGATGTAGAACTTGCCCCAATATTCAGTACCTACAATATTCTATTATTTCTGTAGATATCTGCATGGCACTTTACATCCAAATATCTGAGATGAATATAATCCTCAGCACAACTCTACAGTCTGGGGAAGCATTTATTATCATTTTACTGATGGGTAGAGAAGTGGAGAGACACTATAGGAAAAGATTTTCAGAGTTGATTAAAAGTTTTGGCCTCATTTCCAGGAAGAACATTTACACAGACCAGCCATCTTTTAATAGCAACCTGAAGGTTTCTCAGAGCTGGAAAACCAGCCTTTTACAAGTCTGAGGGCTTTATTGACCTCCCTACTACTGCCCCTCCAAGTACATGATCTGGTTCACAAATTTGGACCTTCACTAACAAGCCAGCAACAATTTCCCTATTTTCAGAGCCACAAGACATTATTCTGATGTGGAAGACCAAGTACAGCTGAAAAACTACCATCTTTTCACTGAAATCATTGAACGCCAGCTCTGCTCTTCTGAGAAATCCCTGTGCTGTGTAACATGGCTGACAAGGGTGGAGATGCTTCCAAGGTATCTTGCTCTCTAGGCAGGCCATCTGTTTCTGACAGCTCAAGGTCTTGTCAGGAACTGACCCGATGATTCACTTAGTTGTAGTAAATAGAGCTCATAGCCAGACAAGTAATATTTCATCATGTACTTGGCCACACTTGAGATCAGCAGATGTGTAAGAACCACTTTGGGCATCCATATCTTGTTTTCTTCTTTCCTTTGAGGAAGTCACACAGCTTACTGCTCTTGAGTTTAGCATGCTAAACTATTAACTAACAGATTGATTCCATTCAGCCACTCCCTGTAAACCTCCCACCACCAAAAGCTTTGGAATTTTGCCATATAGCAGTGTAAAAGTTTCAAGCAAAATGGAAATCCTTAAGAAACAGTGTAACTACCCTCCACCAAAGAAACAGGGTGCATGCAGTGAATAACATGTACAAATGAGTCCTCCTTCTGCCTATTTATTATAACGTCTGAGCATTTCACAAACCTCAATACATAATCTACTTATCATCCTGACACCCATGCTCAAGTGCAGGAGTATTGTTATCTCATTTTACAGATATAAAATTGAGGCATTAAGCGATTCACTGAAGATTTCTCAGGAAGCTATTCATAGGGAACTCAATCCAGATGTCCTAAGCTGCAAGTAAACTGGAGAATCTTAAAGCCATTTGAAAAAATGGTGATCCCCATTAGAATTACACAGTATTATGAGGTCATTAGCCCACTTGTTAGACTAAGGCTCAGAACAGACTGAGCTTATGCTTTTGTAATATGCTGGACAGAGAGAAACTGCCCACTTTCAGACATAACAGCAAAAGGAATTACTTGATGTGCTTAAACAAATATTTTCTTCAAAACAAGTGACAAAAAACATTGGGTTCAGACCACCTCTGAACTGAGGCAATTGCAGAGACCCCATTTCTCAGTTTTGTATTCTATAGGTTTATCCATTTCTTTTTTTTTTTTTATTACTATGAAGCTGCCCTTTCCCACCATCCTCCGAACATCACCTTGGACTATACTTAGTGTGAGATGATTTCGGAATACCAGTTCAGCAGAACTTTCAGTTGCAAACCACAATACATCTTCACAGCAGTTCGAACAATTAAAAAAAAGGATGAGGAGAAGCAGTAGGATAATATAGTATGAGCGGATCAACTTAGTGACACAGAGAAAGAAGATAAAGGAAAGAAATTTATCTGGAGTGGTGAAAGATAGACTCTGCAGACAAAACAGGAACCAAAGCAGCTTCCGAGATGTTCAAATAGGCTGCACTGCCCTGGCAAAAGAAGCCCTCAAAGTTCCTGGCTTCTTGTTCCCGCATTGATAGACCTATAAATAAAGTACCTTCCTATTTGTTATCCGTCACACACATGCACAATGTGAAAAGCGGGCACACTTACCCACTAATCTGTGTCTTTGTAAGAAGTCAAAGCTACACAGTAAGGAATTTAGAAAGCACCATTTTACTAATTGTTGCATTTGTCTTTTTTTTTCCCCTGTGATCATTGTGGCATGTGGTACTATGATCAGCTTTAGCAGGATAGCTCAAGAAACCTGATTAACTCAGTTGTAAAGTATAGGTTGAAGGTGTGACTTACAAGTTTCTGAACTTAACTAGTCAAGTGCCAGTCACAATGATTAGCAAAGAGAGAAATAGAAGGTATCTTACCACGGTGAATTACTCCAGTTCTTATTTTTCTACCTTCTCCAATAGACTGTATCTCCTGCAAAAACAGCTGGAAGTTAAAAAGAAAGTAATTGGTTAATTTACTTTTTATTTACTTTACTGCTCTCTCCTTATAGAAGACTTTTGTGAAAAAATATCCCTCATCCCCTTACTGGTCTAGTCAACACGTGGGGGTGCCGATAGACACCCTTGCCAGTTTTTACAGGGCTTATCTTCACTACCATGCAAGCTTAGGCAATTACCTAAGCCTTGTTGTTAGCCCCATTCCTGACCACACATACAATTCTCCCAGCTAAAACAAACCTGTTTTAAAAACTAACTCATATTTCAAACTCAAACTAGCCAGCACACTGGGACATGCAGAAAGATAAACCTTAAGTGATGCGAACCATTCTATCCATTAAAGCAAGAGGGCCGTAGGCGCAAGTTACAGTAACTCACCAGTTACTAATCAAATCCCCCTGAGCAGCACCGGTACAGTTTCAGTGTGGTCATTCTCCAATAAGCAACATTATTATCTCAAGAATACTAACGCAGCTGAAACAAAGGGAAGCCCCAAGAGTGACACCAGCACTTTGTCCACAGTACAAGGCCTTTGCTGATTTGCATATAAATTTCAGAGGAATTCTCCCAAAAGTTAAAGACATACAACCATATGGACAGCTGAGTGCTTGTCTATGTCCATATACAGATGAATGGAAACTGATTTCCCGATTTCATTAGGAGGAGGGGAAAAAAAAAAGTAATAGGTAAGTTTTGTACTCTCCTCTGCAGTTGCAAGGAGAAGGCAGTCATGAACTGGTCTATGATTTAACCATGCATGCCAGACAGGAATTATTCTTTTCCAGTTGCTACTTAAGTGAGTTGCACACTGGTCCTTGTTTGCTTTGGAGTAAGATCGATTCAGCAGTCCCTCTGCTAACCCTAGAAGTATAACATGACACTTCTGAACATCCTGACTGCTGAAATCAGCCTCTACTAAGCCACTATGACTGGATTGTCTTTGCAGACTTATTTTTCCTTCTGTATTACAAAACACTCACTCTCTGTAATAGACTAAAGTGTGTGACTGCTGTTTATTTCATCCATTTTATCCTTATTGAAACCACATATTTTGCCAAAGCCAAAGTGAAGTTTTAGAGTGCAAAAGTCCTGTCAGTCACAGGTTTTATTTTAAAGCAAGGCAGAAAGCTCTTAATTGCTCCTGCATCTGAAACAGCCAGGTGTTCCCTGAAGCACTTCACCTAGCAAATGCTCCCACAACAAAGGCTCTCACAGCTTAGGTCCCAAAGTCCATTGCAATCTAAACACACATTTTTCCATGGCTTGCTGAGTCACAGTTATGTTCAAAATCAAAGGAATGAATGGAGCAATTTAAAATGTGATGCTTCAATGAAGAAATACAAGTACTCACACATGTCACTGTTAAAGAACACTTCTGGGTGTTGGAATCTACACAACAGGCACAGATCCATGAGATGAACAGAGGGGCTGGAAGCCTGGTGAGGGAAGCATACCCACATCCATGCCTTTGGGCAGAATACCCTAACCAAGAGCTCGGGAAGAGGCCTATGTTATGGCCCTACCAGTACTTTGTTCTTCAGTGCAAGCAAGGGCAAGACTTGGCTATTTATTCCCTTCAAAGGGACACAAGGAAGGGCTGAGAACGAGGGAGACGCTGTGTGTCCCTTTTGTCTAGTGAGCACCTGAACTGAGACCGAGAAAGACAGCAACTTTCCTAATAGTTACTGCATTTCTTATGCCAACATATGGACATCTCACTTCTTCCAGTAATGTCTGTAGTCTGCAGGTGGTATTTTTAGGATTTAAACAGAACAAATCAGATCATGCACATTATTGTACTGAGGCACCCTACTGATTCTGCTTTTTCCCTGCATAACACACCATCTGCTAAACCCCAGTTTTGATCATCTTCAACCCAAGTTGTGGAAGAGATTCCTCTCCAACTTCAGTGGAAAATTAAAATCTGAGAAATCCAATGGGAAGAGGTTTACAACTTAAAATATTTTTTTTTCCCCCCTGCTCAGTGAGTTCTTTTGACAATTTTTGTCCTCTTGAACTTCATGAAATATTGAAGACCAAAGTAACAGGTAATGTCAGAATCCCATTTCTTGATGTGGTCTCAGGTATGAAATATGGTCACTGGTATGAAATTATTCAAGTCAGAATTGTAATTCTTGTACTTTGAGGGCTGCTACTATTATCAACTATCTTAAAAGACAAAGGAGCACAAGCAAAAAATTGAAGTCAAAAGCTTTTGTTTTGCATCACTGTAAAGTAAAAAAGCAGATAACCAAGACAGCTATATACCATATGTAAAATAAATCTAAAAAAAAGTTTTATTGGATGTCGTAAAGGTTTGTTCTTTCCAAACAATACCACATCTATCAAGTTTGACCAAATGACATGTAATACCTTGAAAAAAACAAATGGCTTCTTATGGGACATCTCTCCATAATTTGATTCCCTTCCTAATTCACCATCTTGTCCTTACTCAATGTTCCATTGCATTTTATCATAGAAAACATTATGCAGGAAATAATGACTCAAGAGAGAAGAAAGGAAATCAAGAGTAAAGGTACAATACTTAAAAGGAAACTTATTTCACTTCCGTATTATCAAAGAAAATACTCTTGCTTAACGTCTGCAAGTGTTTAAAGGTAATTTCCTCATCATAATGAAAGTTCAATTCTTAAAGTGATTTTTATTTTCATACAAAAAAGACCCTGAAATAGGAAAGCATGCTGTCACTCTGCAGATAAGAATACAGACTTTTAACACAGTGGCCCATATCCCTCTGTGGCAGATCTGTGGCCAATGAAGGCCACGTGTGTGGAGATGACATGAAATACCCTCTCAGAACCTTCAACCCACTGTCCCCCACTGCAGGGTATGAAGAGAAAAGAAGCAGGGATTCAGGTATCACATCCCCAAACCTCACATCAAACAGAGCTCAGTGACAAACAACTACACCAAAACTTAACATAAGCCAAAAAAAGCAGCAGGAATCGGTGCTCATCACAGCTCTACAGGCCTGGAGAATATACAAACAGACCAAGCACTTAAATCCCTCCCCATCTTGAACTCTGACCTTTTTAATAATAGGATTAGGGAACTGTAAATGTGACACGACACATACAGGCACCAGAACCAGATACTAAGATTAAATCTAGATCACAACTATTCATAGAGATGTAGGCCTTAATGAATCTAAAGAGCAGAATCGAAGCATACCATGAGCTATATAACTCTCTGGACAGGAGTCTTCATCCTATATGAATCATCTTTACTCTTTGGAAGAGTAAAACAAGCTCTTTGACCACTTCTCTTCTGATACCTAGCCCTGACCCCAACCTTAACGTAAGGTTTCACAATACACCTGTTACACAGAAGAGATCAAAAAACTAAACACTGCACTCTGCTAACTCCACTGTAGACCTATGAGCCTTCTAGATCCTAACAGTAAACATAACCTTCAATCCCTCCATTCCTGAGTGCATATCCTAAACACAGTCCAAGATACAGTGTTAAGTATAGCCCAGTGACAAAGATTAGCACTGAAAGTTATTTGACTGTGTCTAAATCAGCTCTTACCTTTGTGGGAGACAGCAGTAAAATAAAGTTCTCCGGTCCTAAATAAAAACTCCAACTTAAAACATAGCTATCATGCAACACAACTCCAAATTTAAGCAGAAGCCATGAGATCCTACCTGCAGTAGCCTCCATACAGGCAGAGAGATATTGCAAGACTGCACATTAAACTGAACTCAACACTACATATTGACAAGCTCAACAAAAGACTAGTATAAGGAGGAGCGGAAGACTTCAGTTCTGCTAGCTTGCAGGGTCCAATGATCACATTTAATTCTAACATCTCTACCTGTCACTTCTACATTTAATGTTAAGAAAAGTTTGTGTTTGTGTTTTGTTTTGGGGTTTGGTGTTTTTTGGTTTGGGGTTTTTTTTGTTTGTTGGTTTTTTCCCCCCCCAAAAAAAAATTAAAAGCTAGGTTTATTGCTGGAATCAGAGGCATGCCAAGCTGGGATGAATGCTGGTAACACAAGGATTCAATGGACTATGGCTAATTTTCATTCCAGGATATTTCTCTGGTGAGGCCACTGACAGAACATCTAGTGTGAGAAGCCAGTTGACAGAAGGCAGGGAATCTTCTATTGAATGCTGACATGACCAAGTGCAGAAGCTATTTGGAGTCTGCTGGTACACACACCCGCCCCCCCAAAAAAAAGATACATTGTTGAGGGTTTTGGCACTTGGGTTTTTTGGACCTTTTTCGGGTTTTGATTTTGGCTTAGCTAATGAGTCAATCACACTTCCCTAATTGCCAATGCAGTTATTTAGCACATGGAAAGCAAACCTCCATGTCTTTGACACTTAGTCAAACCTTAAGACATTTAGTCTCAACCTTATGCCCAACACAGATTGTAAGCTCTGATGTAGTCAAAGTAAATAAGGGGTGCTCCTTGTCTGTCACTGCTACACTTCAACACAGTTGCAAGATTCCTGTTTTGCATCTTAGTATTCAGTCAATTAATAACAACATCCTCCGAAGTTGAACTCTGCCTGCCTTTACAATTAACCCACGATGTTCCATTTTGTGCACTCTAGTTTCTAACTCCAGCCAGCGAATGCAGTGTTAAGGATACTCAGCAGGATCCAGCCTTCAAGAGGACAATTCATACTGACATTTACAATGCACATTTCTTATTACAACAAAAGATGCATACGATTATAAAGCAGCATAAGCTCCCTGGCTAAAACCATCCTCATCTGATATTTGCCAAAGATTTTATAGCAAAAGAATCTGTTGACTTTAGGATTGGGAAACAACCAAATAAGAGTTTCAGGACTCTCATCCTGTGCCAGATTTCTGTGCAGTGACACAAGTGGGATAACAATACCACAGCAGGGCAAAGGAGAGGATTCATGTTCAACACTGGTCCAGGAGGAAATTACAGTAAATTAAGAACAGCTGCAATGAGGAAGAAAACCTGTAAATGCTGTGTGGTCTTGTCAAGGGGAAAAATTGTTCTTGAAGGGTCTCATAGCAGAGAGCCAGCAATGCAATCAGACATACGACTGGCACCACTTCAGTTTCAGCCAGCAAGAAATAGCATGGTTTAAAAAAACAAAGCAACTCTGGTGTTTACTATGATCTATATGTCTTAAAGGACTTGAATATCCAGTCCTTCTGGCTTATGAAACTCTTCCTGGTTGCGTGGGAACTTTGGTGTGAGCTAGAGCATCAAGATGTGCCTCAGACTCTTTATAGATACATTTTTTTAAAACAAGTCCACATGCAGAGCCTGTAAGCACATTTATTCTCCTAACAGTCATCTGTCATTGTTCCAGTCTTATTTCTCCTAACTTAATGCCAGCCAACATTTTCCTCCCAAAGCATTAAGGGCCTAATCCAATTCTGACAGAACTGGAGCTGGAATGGACCTGTAACAGAGACATACGTGAGCCATGACACTGGAAATTCAACACCACGCAGTTAAACACCTAGTATCTCACTGGATGAGAAATCTCTCTTAGAAGTCCACTGTCAGAAGAACTGGACCCACTGGAAACCCAAAATGGTTAGAGGACTGAGTTGTGTGCCCCACTAAAGCACTAGCTCTCAGACAATGAGCATAAGGGAACACTTAGAAGTTCTACTTCCTACAAGAATTGCTGTCTGCTTCCTACACTTTCCATACTTCTGATAGATGGGGATAGTTTTTTTCCACAGCTGGGAATGTTTTACTTGGATGTGTTTATTTTTCTTCATCTCTGGCTGACTCACAGATATCTCCATTTATTTTAGTTTTCTCCACTCTCAGAAA
The DNA here is from genome assembly GCF_965638725.1 of Aptenodytes patagonicus. Taxonomy (NCBI): domain Eukaryota; kingdom Metazoa; phylum Chordata; class Aves; order Sphenisciformes; family Spheniscidae; genus Aptenodytes; species Aptenodytes patagonicus. The sequence goes on along the minus strand of NC_134954.1, from coordinate 44,664,356 downwards.
CAGCAAGAGGGTTTCTGTAACCAACTCTAGGTACGCTGTTAATGACCCTAGTAGATTTATGGAAAGCTCTCTGTTCACCAAGAAACTCATTCACATGTTCCAGAGAAGCCTTATTTTGGCAATTAACTTCATTAAAAGAAACTTATACTCATTTGTAACATACCACTAGAATGGCTGTCTCAGAGTTATCTCTTTCAGCCTGAAGGTGATAAAAAAAATTATACTTTTCATTTTGCAGAATTCTTCTGTAGAACAGGGATGACAACAGAACAGCTACCCAGGCACCTATGCTATATTCAGTTCTCAGAGTGTCTGTATACTTTGTTAAGATCAGCTAATTGGATTTAAGATGAGAATTTTCCCTGAAACACATGGACCCACATGCCAAAATTATTCCCCTAAGGGCAGGAGAGGACTTCAGAAGCTACATTCGGAAACATTCACAAAATGACATGAGATCCTCAGCCAAATGGCTACGACAGTTCTTCCTTATTATCGTTACTAAAGAAAAATATTCCCTAACACATTCCAAGCTAAGCTTTGCCCTTTTCCCTGCCCTAAACTGAGGATGCACATAAAGTATATCTGAAAAGGCAGCATCCCAGCTGGAGTTAGCAAGACTGCCCGACGACACAAGCCATTATTTGTTATTCCTTGCTTCCAGTCAGGATTCCAGCTTCTGAACTTAATGAGTTTGTGCAGAATCCTAGTAGTAGTCCAATATACTGAAAAAACATATTTAAAATAGAATGCCTTTGTGAGTAGCCAAGTCGAATACTTGAGGAAAAAAATGATCATTAAAGAAGCTGTAGAGGATTTACAATTCTGTTTTGTTTGGATCTGTACGGTAGCCTAGCCCATAAATAGAAATCAGTTTTTTTTACATTTGCTTTGCTTTATTTGAGAGTTGTGGGAACGATGGTAACCAAGCAACACCACAAAGTTGGAAAGCCCTGGTTAAGACAATTGCTGATACCCTGATGAGCCAGGATATGTTCAGTGCCTAGAGGAGCTATGGGATCTCCATTTTTGTACACTTCAGGAGCCACAAGATCCTAAGAAGGATGAGAAAAAGATTCTGTACAATCTGTGGACTCTCCATGCCTCTGAGCGAAAACTGCCTCCTCTGAATTGAATTCTGCTGCCACTTGGAGTCCACTGTGAGTTTTACTCGCCACTTTTGCACACTGAAAGGTCAATCTGCTAGGAAAGCTTCCTCTTACTGCATCTGGGGAACTAAAAAATACTGTGTCTCAGACAGCGTAAGTGCTAACAAGTTAAAAATAACCTCCACAGATTTAATAGAAAATTCAGTGTGGACCCATGTAAATTTGAGTATGTCAGTTTACACGGAACATAACCTTATAATTAATTCTGAAAGACAATCATAAAAAGTGTAACTAAGTTCCAAAAAAATATCCACAATGTCATTTTCTGGGCAAAAACTATCTTCCTGTTCGTCTCTAGCAAATCAGAACAATTAAGCATTTTACAGCTTCTATGACTAATGACAGCTGAAATACCCCATTTTCAATTAAAGTGCAATCATCACTGTATTCAAACTGGCACATCCTCTGTGTAATCTGTATTCAGTCTCCCAACAGAAGGACAGAAGCTTCTGAAGGAAGTAGTACTTCGTATTTTGCACACTTAAGCAAAATCAGTGTGTCCTCACTCTGTCAAATGGTTTTTACTCAGCAGTTTATAAAGTAATTTTTTTTAACTGCTCCAAAACCAAAATAGACATTTTCTTAATAACAAAGCCAATGTATATATTTTTGTATACACATTTCAAGACAATCATATTCTGAGAAATAAAAGTATGGAAATGATGCTTTTTTAAAAAAGTTAAAGTTATTTGCTTATTCAAATAAGCAGTAGACAGAAAACAATACGTCTGAGTGCATATGCTTTTAACTAAATGAGGGATTATTTTAGGAGTTGTAGGTTGTCATACTGAACATAATCAATGTGTGGTGGATAATGCATCAAGGCTGCGGATGCTGAGTTTATGCTGCAATTTAGTAGACAGCATTACAGCAGCTTAATATCACAGGTAAGGCAAGATCAGTACCAAAAGCAACATAGTATAGCTATAGCAGACACGCGCTTAACACATGGAATATGCAGATATTGCAAAGTCTACAGGGTGCATTAAAAAGCTCAGTCCTGAAGAACAGGTTTACAACTTGCCTTGATACTGATACCCAGTTGATACTGGGTTTTACTGTGTACTACCCGATATCAGAAGCCACGATAAGTAAGAATTAAAATCACCAAAAAGCCCCAACTAGAGACCACATCTAAAGATGTCCCCTCCAAGTTACACTGGGACACAGAGATAAGGGGGCTTCAGGGGACTTGGTCTGCTGGCAACCTCACTGTGCTTGTGAAAAAAACATCACACCATGAATGTGAAAAGCAGAACTTTTCATCAACACTAAGTCATGTCATAATGACAGTGTTGATTCTGCCTTTATGACAACATAAGTGGACACGAAGTCCAAAGGAGACAGCATCTCCTGGGAATCCTTACTGGAAGGTAGCCCAGCAGAGGGATGTACACTGTGCATCGCCTATTGGATCAGGTATTGCATCCTGCTCAGAGAGCACCCATTCCACCCAGGGTGCAGTACTGCAGCGGCAACGGGATCCTCAAGGCTGATTCCACCTCAGTCCATCCTAGTTAACCTGATCTCTGGACAGGAGGACTGAGAACTCCCAGCCAGCTATTGTCTAAGCAGTTTCACACTATTCTCCTTCCTGGTGCTCCTACAAGAGCTGAACACAACTGTGAGGCATATTTTATAGTACAGAGCCCCTGGGATTAGATATATTCCTTCTTATCTAAAACTCCAATCCTTATTCCTCTCTATTTAGAATGGGGAAATACCCTATTTTCTTGTTGCCCGCAAATTCTAAGAACGGGATCATAATGAACAAAAATGAATAATGAAATCAATTTACAAATGTAACTATAACTCTAGCCTCTTTTGAAGTTTTAATAGGAAGGAGGAGCAAAATTACTCAGGGGATCTTGGTCAGACTCAGTCATGGGTGTAAATGAGATCTCATTCCCATGTGGTATTTCACATCACAAAGGAAAGCACGCAGAGCTCTCACAGCCCTGAGACAGAAGGTTCCATGAAACACTAATTTGTACGTCAAAGCAGCCTTTTCATGGGAATGACATACAAATAACAAAATAACCCCCAAAGTTTTGAAGCAAACTTCTCACGCTGGAATTTACTGTTTCTTTGATGATTTAAAATATTTTGACCTGGGCTTCAGCTGAAACACTTGTGTCAGTCTTTTACTTATGAAGGAATTTGGCTAAAATAAAGCAAAAAAACAGTTTGGTTTTCTTTTCTGCTAATGAGTTTGGATAAGAGTGAGTGAGTGCTGGTGCAAATCTGGAATGCCTTCAGTGAATTGAGATACACCCTATGCTAAAGGAAATCAGAGTTTGCCTCAGTTTACTAGCATAGCATCTTCCATATGGATCATTTATTCAGAATTCCTGTCTGTATTTACTTTCCCAGGAGCAAACATGTATTTACTGCTGATACTGAGCCTCAGCAACTGACTGATGACTTGGCACCTCTGCTCCAAGTGCCTTTACTCTTGGTATTTCAAAGTTTGTTCCAGTAATATCCACTCACCCACAAGACATAGTCTGCATATTTTATGGTACACTAAAAAAAATAACGTTACATTTAATGACAGAAAGTTGCACAGAAAACATTAAGGGCATGCAACGTGGCCAAGCTACCATCTCTAACCCAACCTTCGCTTTGCGAACTATCAGACTTCTGTTTGTTCTATCTTTGCAAACCCATAGTACATTGATGTTATTTATTTTTACATTTTATTTCCTGAGATTTTTGCTGCTTAAGGCAGGAGGGGCACAATAAAAATAAATATGGCTACAGCCTACCTTTCTTGTTTCCAAGGTCTCCTGACTTTCACAGATGGACATGCATGGTATAGGCTCTGCTCACATGACCCATGAAATCAACTCAACATCATCCTTTTAACTCTAGTCCTTAGTATAAACAACTGAAGCTTTCACATGTCAGCAAATACCTTAACATCCGTACCTGCAGATTTCAAACGCGCATGCTGCCTGACCACCTCATATTCACCTTGATCACCAATGTTAAAAATGAAAATTTATCTCGGCCACCTTACTACCTAAGTACATCCTTTCTCCTAGTGAATTACTGAAGTCAATGAACTTGAGAAGCCATACGAGCAGCTCCTGGTATATGTTCAGGACTACAGCACATTGTAAAAGCTGGCCATTAAAAGCAGAATTACCAAGTTACAAAATCTTTTCACATCTTGTATATAATGAATTGCCTCATTTAACACAAATCATACTAACAGTGAACTATCAGCATTCAAGCCAGCCCTGAAGCACGGCTGAAAATCCACTGCTGTCACTCCTCATGGTTATTTCCTGCCAGCAGTATCTGATTAGGGAGCTTACATACCTAAAGGGATATGAGACCCACTAGATCAGAAATGGTGTGTTAGGTGCATGCTACTACGCATGCAGAATTGACTGGAGGCATGACATGATTTCCAGGAATGAGCTTAGAAGGAAGAAAAAAGAAAAAAGGAAAGAAAAAATGCAGACTTTTAAAATTTTAATTTCAATTCCTATTTAGAGTAGAAGACACTCAAAACATTATACGCATTAATTACATCTTCTCTAAAGAGAAAGTAAAGGGAGATGAGAAGAAACATGATTTTTTCTAAGAGATTTTTTAAGGCAATACAAGTACTTTTTATATGGGAAAGACATTTTATATGTGGGGGTGGTAGGTGGGAAACAATTATTTTAATCTCTCATTTTAAAAAGGGTAGCAGATAAAAAACACAACAGCCACTCTTCATTGTATTAGAGGCCTACTTTATACCCAATTCCCTACGATCATTGTCAGAACTTCCAGCATAAGGCAAGGAATAAAGAAAAGACTCAGTGCACAACCAATCTGTCCATCCCCAACCCCAAAAATAAACATGCTGCAAATGCAAAAAAGAAACATGAACTATCACAGAACACAGTACGTAACATTAGCCCGCTAAGGAACAAACATGAAACCGCTGAAACCGTCTTCCTTCAGCACTGATGCCTTATGGTTAAGTAAAAAGATCACAGAAATTTAAGGAAAACCTTCAAACTTTAGGTATGTCTAAATATACCCATACATAGTTATTTGATATTATTTATTACATAAAATAAAAAATATTTTAAAAATAATTAAAAGCCTGAAGACAGAACCAGAATATAAAGTCTGGTACTAGAATATAAAGTCCAACCGTTTACCAGAAATACCATTAGCTGCTTTCTCTCACATGCCTGGCATTTAAGAGAAGACTTCTGGAAACATAGCCTCTCCATAGGAGACTATTTTGACCTAAATTTGACTACTACGATATCATGGGAGGGTAAGGGATAGAGCCATTGGGAAAAAACAAAAAACCCAACAATGAATCAAATAATAATTCAGAACCTGACCAAGGTAAAGCCCCAGCAAAGGAGCTGGGATGAGGGAGGCAATGTAGCCAGGGCTGGGCAGGACCCGCGATCCAGGTTGCTTAATAAACATTACATGGCTGAACAGTGCTCTCTTCTATTGATTTAAGTATTTTTTCATGTTTTATGTAAGAGACAAACTTAGAAACTGGCAAATCAATTCCTGTACAACTAGCATGGGAATTCCAAAGAATTAATGACACAAGAGAAACTGTTACTAAGAAACTAACACTTATTAGCAACACAGACAAGTTTCCAGAGATTGAAGCATTGCTTTGGCCTTACTCTTTACATAGAAACTGCATATGAAATGGAATTGCAGAGCCATTTTGTAACAGTTCTGAAAGATGCACTCTCTGTATGAGTGTTTTTCTTCTGATGGCCTGTCATTGTAGTGACAAGAGGTTCAATACACTTAAAGCTATGTTTCTCACAGATGAATGCTCACATCTGTCAGTAATCACATGAATATTATCACATGGCTGTTAACACATAATGGTTAGGACCTTATTAGCAGTTCTCTTCTTGGCTTCTCCTTTCAAGGAATTACGAGAACTCATTTACTTCACATGAATTCAGGCCAAATCTTTTATACAAATTATCAGCCTGGATTCACTAGCCACTTCAAGGCAAAAATTAACAACTTTTTTTTTTCATATTTTGTTTTAACAACAACAAAACAATCCTAGATTCTAATTAAAAGCAAATATACTCCTGGATGGCTCCAGCTTTCAGCCTATATCCTGAACACGGAAATAGTGTTCCAAACAATCTGGGGAGACAGCTAGAAACGCAAGCGCTGGGCCCCATTCCTCCTCCTAGGTTGATCCTGAGGCAGGATCAAGCTGTGGGAAGGTAAATCTGGTAGACTCTTTCAAGGAAAAAGCTACATGAAAATTTAAAACTGTTATGTAAAAAAGCATAGAGTCAGACCAGAGTAAATCATACTATATTTATCTCTGTATGTATAACAAGACAGATCATACATACACTTCTTAGACTTCCTTGTATCATCTGTGCTGAAAATCTTACATAGGAGAGTTCAGGTAGTGCTGAATATGAGTGCCTGAATATTCCCATCCCATCACCGCCATCTGACAGCTCTTTGCATGTTTCCTTTAACTACACACAGTTTATTTGTATACTTTTGTGTGTGTGTGGTTTTTTGTTGGGTTTTTTTGGGGGTGGTGGTTGTGGTTTGGATTTTTTTGTTTTGTTTTTATTTTAAACTTTAATCATGAACAGGTACCTTTCTACACTTGTATTAACATGGAGGGTTAATAATTTATGGCCTGTCTCTTAAGGAGTCCATCTGCTGGTCAAGAGACTATATAGTGTATCCCTATATTTTCCATTTCAATTAACAGCAGATTCCTTCAAAGCTCTTTTCTGTGGCCAGTACTGCAACCTGAAAATGTCCAAAAATGTAGTACATAACAGCCCCTGAGGTCCCTCCCAGAAAAATCCTAAACTAGCAAAAGGCAAAGCCTACCAAATTTGTTTAAAGAAAAAAAATCCAACAAAACCCACGCACTCAGCAAGTCATCCCAAACCACCCCAGCTACCAGCTGGTGCCAGTTCCAGCGGTTCCCCATGCCTGCCATAAGGCCTGCAGGAAAAACGCAGCTCTGCAAGAGCCTCGGTCCCATACATGTATGGCGAAGCACCTTCATCACACCCCTACCTTACAGCCCAAGATTTCAAAATGAATTCTCGTTGCCCAGGTCTTTTGGCACTGCAGAAAACAGTCCTTGCTACAATGCTGTTTGACCATTTCCCTCTATTAAACCACTTCTGAAGAGTTGGGCTCCAACTTCACAGGCAGCTCACTAAGGATGCAGAGCCTGGCAGGCTGAGTTCAGCCAAGAATGAGCACTATACCATGACACAAAATGTCTGGTTTTTGTCATAAGTAACAGTAATCTTGATTTTTTTTTTTCTTTTTTAATTTACCAAAAAGGAATCTTTAATATCAGGCTGAGCTGCTCTCCAAAAGGAAGAAGATATTATTCACTTAAAATAGTGAATGATAGTTTAAAGGTGTGCTATTCATTTAATTAATGATTGCATTTACATTGATTCATTCCTTTAATATGATGCAACAGTGGTAATGACTAACTTTTTTGCAGTTTAATAGACCTTGCAACTGCAAGATGATCTCTCTTCCATTTAACAAGCCCCTTGTTACAGCTTAATAAATCTGGTTTTGCTCTTTGGCAATTCTCATTAAAATGCTTTGGAAGGTACCCACCATTCACCTACAACCTGATTTTCAGAGGACCTGACTGCACACACTTCTAATTAAAACTTTCTGCACTCAACACCTCTGAAAATCCAACCCTAGCAAGGCAATTAGAAGTTTCCAACCCTTCCTCATCTATAGGGTAATGTGCAAAATAATCAGGGTCAGATACACTGTAACTTAAAGGAAGGGAATCAGGTGCTAAAATGCCAACATGGGAACCTCAACTCATCCAGTTAGCATAGAGAAAGGGAACCCATCGTTCTTTGTCAAGTGATGGCAGTGCAATGGATGAATTTACATACATGACCATCTGTTGCCAGATTAGGCAACAGCAGAGTGACTTTCCAGACTGCCAAATGCCTGCCCTTTTTCAGAACTTCCTTGGTTTTGTAGGCTTACTCTCTTTACTACAAAATAAAATACAACACTTCACATTATAGAGTAGCCTTCATCCCAAAACACTCTGTGGACTGTGAACCCTCTCACAGAACTGCCAGAAGTTTCAGGACTGAGCACTACATAAACACAGGACTAGTGGAGTGAAAGGCAGCACACTGCTGCAGCCTGCTCCACAGCTGTGTGTCTCATGGCTAAGGACAGAGCGCCAAACTCCTACTCACATCAAAAGTGCTGCAAAACTTCTAATACGTATAGAGCTCTGACAGGATCTTAGTTTGAAATAACCCTTCCCCAGAAACTAAGCTGCAGAGGACCTAGACTGCACCTATTTCAGACACATGAAGGGCTTGTGTCTTTCATGACAGGAAAAAATTGTGAGGTCACAGGCCATGCTGTGATGCAGACCCAATAGTACACCATTAGAACCATCTTGAATCAAGAAGTCCAGTAAACTTAATGTAAAAAATAACTACACAACAAAAAAGGAGAATTTAATATAAATATTAAACATATCATCAGGCAAGATACTGATTTTATACCAGTATCACAAAAGTGCAGTCTCACTGATGTTGAGGATTTCCTGTCTTCAGCATGTGCCAGAAAAATTATGACATTTTCCACAGTCCTCTTCCACACAAAGATAAACACTAGAGAGTCAGAGCTCTTCTGATGTAAAGCTGATTGTCTGCTCAGCTCAAGGTTTCCCCAACACATCACTGTTTGGATATTTATTTTACTTCTTTTAGGATAAAATAATAATTACCACATTAAAAAAAGTCAGTGCAGCTATTGCAACCAATTCTATGCCAACCATGTTCTCTAACCTTCTGCAAAGCCCTCCAATCCACCAGCAATTTGGTAAAGAATCAGCATATGTAGGTCAAGGAGGCACAAGAGCACAGATATTAAAGACAGGTGTGTGGTTTTAGCAGCAGATAATAAAGGGAGAACTGTTTTTACTGAGTGACAAGGAAGCAATGATAATGGGCCAAACTCTGTACTTGCAGATTTCAGTGAGCATAAGCACCAAGAGAATCTGGCTCTAAATCAGTAACATATGAACTGCTGAAAGCCCATCATTTCCATCAGATCCTTAACCAAATGGCCAAACCTGAGGAAAACCCCATCAGGGCCAGGGAAGCCCTGATCTTGTATTACCATCACACAGAATAGGTATTCCCTGTAATTCCCCCCTTTCACTCTCACCTCACAAGCTTCCATTCCCACGAGTATCTAAACAGACATGGTCAAAAACCTATTGCCCTCTGACTGCCAGAGTTCCTTCCAGCCCTTGGGATCTTCCCCGAACTTCCTCCCTCAGCAGGGCTCCTTCCAACCACTATCTTCTGCTCTCTTCACTACTACAGTGTGCCTCTGGGCAGTCTAACACAGCCACAGCAGCTGCTCTAGTTCATCTGTATTTGCCTCACATTGCAGACCTCTTCAGGGCACCATTGGCAGATACACCTCTTGCCCTACCCACGCTACAGCTCTGTGCATGTGATAGTACACCTGGTCTTTTGACTCCTTTATGCCATTCTTGCCTTATGTTTCAGATCTGGCTGCCTCTCTGTTGGCCAGGTGAATCATCCAATCCTTTCTGGCTTCCACAGTGTTTGTACACAGCGTAATTTGGCTATTGTGGTGGAAGAAACCCTCAAGTTCTTTGACAATTTTAATGAGAAGTAGGTTTCCTTCTTTCACTCTAGTAACAAAGTGGCTGCAGTACATGGGAAACCTCAGAAGCTGCGGGAACAGATGGGGAAGCCTCTCTCCATTCGAGTGCTGTGCAAGCAGTCTATCTCCACACCATCCCTCTCCTCATCAACCCCAGAGCAAGGAGCACAAGCTCCAATCCTAACACCAAAGCACAACTTCATGCCAGCAGCTTAACAAACCAGCCAACTCAAAACAATTTCTAGCCAGCACTACTAAGTTATTATTGGAAAACAGAATTACAAAAAAGTCAACATTTCATTCAGACTGAGTCCTAAAGATCACTAAATCAAATTCTGCACAGGCTAGTATTACTGCACAAGTTAATTATTCCCTCCATCAACACAGAAAGGAGAAGTCCCACAGTGATGACATCTTGGGACTTGCAGGTTTTTCCACTGCTAATATAAACCACAGTCTCTGAATATATTCCCACCCAGAAGTACCACCACACCCAGACTGCATGTGCAAAACTTTTATTGCATTTAATTTTACACAGAGAACCATACACAGCACTGCAATTTAAATACTAAAAGTGGACAGTTTAAGTGCAGTGCAGAAGTGGAAGCCACAAACTGGACGTGTGTAGGACAGTACATACTGAAACCTGGTTTTATATATTACTAAGAAGTAATTCAGTCTGAAACGACCATACATGCTTGAGCTTAGAGTCATCTGAAGCCCAAATACTCTTTCTTGGCAGTTGTACCTAAACCAGTAAGAAAGCCTCAGGTCCTGATCTGCCACCCCATTAGCTGTCAGCATGCATCAGTCTTCAGCAGCAATAAAAGCCACGTGCCACAGAGAGCACTCAGGCAGACACCGCAGCGCTGAACCTTCAGGGCAAGCTCTGCACAGGTCTCTCACAAAATCAGCCAGGATCCTGAAGAGCTACCATCATTCAGAAATGTCTCATAGCACAAACGCTATCTTTTGGTGCTGTTCCAGGTAAGATTCAGTCAAACACCATAAATCCTTGCATGGATTTTGCATAAGGTTGGGACAACAAACACCAGCCTACCTGCCCTGAATGTCGAGTGTTTATTTTGAAATGCTGCCAGGCAGGTTGGTCTTACCAGCACAAAAGGATAAAAACTCAGTGAGACTGCGCTGTCAACACAACAGTGGTTGCAGCTTCTTTAATGCTAACTCAACACACGCCCACAAATTTTGAGGATAGTCACCTCACAAGAAATCATACTCAGTCCACTTGGCCATGCACAGCACAAACAGGTAACACTGCTCAACACCACTCAGAACATAAAACAGCATCAGTCCTCTTAGAAGCACAGTTCATGGAAACACCAAGTTTAAGTTACCACTTTTAAAAAAAAGAAATAGAACAGACCTTCAGTCAATGAACATCATATAAAACTGTACCAGTTTACACAGGCCAAAATCTGTCCCCAACTCTGAGCAGCAGCACACTGGTATTCACAAACAGGTGAGGCTTCTTTGCCATTTGAACTCTTACCTTTTCAACACTTGGGAGATTAGATTCATCAGTAATTTAAATACTGAACACAGTACACAGCCATAGGCATTTTTTTCAGTCAGCAAACCACTAGAGAGAGTACTGAAAGGCCTATTATGAAGGCCAATCACTACCCTTTTCTTGAATGACCACAGGAAAATCGGTGACTGTTCCACAATGGATTGAAAGGGCCTTTTGTCTGAAGGAAAAGGACAAGGAGTCATAAAGTATTGCAGATACATTTGTAACTCATGGTTTTGAAGAAACTGTATAGCTTCAGTTAAGAGCAAACCAAGAAAAGAACAGGCTTTGAAAATGTTATGCCACAACCCTTTCCTACTATGTATATGCAGAGCATATTTTTAGATTAGTCTCTTTTGTATTACAAAAAGATGGGCAGGCATTCTATATTATTGTTGTTTTACAAGAGAAGTTTAAAACACATGCAGCGTTTTGACTTTATTCCAAAACCCTAATTAGGGTCTGTAACACTATTTGCCTGGTCTAAAGAGAAAATCATCCGAAGCTTTTTTGGTACAAGATCTAGTAAAAGTATAATTGCACTGGGACAATAAGTGAAAGCATTGTCACTGTTGCTTAATAACCACTTTAGTAATTGAGCAAATTTGCCATCACCCATAAAGTATATGGTGGCCTATTCAACAAAAAGACATTTTTTATATTGAGAAACCAGCACTTGACTCTAATTTTGAAGTCTGTTTTTGAAGCCTCTCACAAAAAAGAGTCGATTACATCTGCTGACAACTTCTCAGAAGTAAGAAATGTTTAACTTCTCCACCTGCCCCAATCAAATTTTCAGTTCTCAGGTTTTACACGCAAATGCACACACATCCAAAATGGGATTTGCACACATGATTTCATTACAGAGTTTCTAAACAAGCTTCACATGGACAAACTTTCAGCAGGAAAGACAGTGGGGGCTAATAAGCAAAACCAGATTTTTTCTAATCCATATCCAGAACTAGGGAATTACTGCACTTCTATTCAGAAACAAAAGTCACAGCTGTCAGACTTGCCCTCTTCACCCATCTGTTCCACCCACGTACTGTGAAACTAAACAGTCAAAAAATGTCAGTTTTCACTCTCCAGCTTCTTGCCGCATCCCCGAATTTATATTCCTTGTGCTCCCACAGCCCCTCCTGAAATTAAGCAATACATTTTGCACACACCATTGGTCAAGGTGCCAGCTGGATTTAGCTCTTCTGACCGCCCTATCAAATTACATCAGGCAAGGGGCTGGTCTTTGCAGCACTACCAGGGCCAAAATCTTTGCTGTGGGAATCACCCACGATGCCACTTTCAGATATATACCAGAAGTAAAAGTCCTGCCATGCCAAATATACCCCCAAGGTAACTAGACACCCCATCATCTCACACTCTGTAAAACACGAGCTTATAGTCCTCAGGACTGTAAAGAGAATCTTGCAAATACAAAGTAGAGGCAAAACAACACTGCACCGTCTTCTTGAAGCTCAAGATGCTCAGAAACAAACAGGGCAAAGAGATGTGAACTGCACAGCCCCCTGCTAATCTCAGTGAAGTTCAGGGCCAAATTCTTTGATATAATAATGCTATGGAGTGTTGCTTTCAAACAACTTTTTCTGCATGACTAGCATTACTTAACAGTGTCCAAAGACCTCTAAGACATGGGTCCTGAAAACATAGTAGGAAATACAGTCCCTAGAATGATAATAGAGGCAACACGTGTGTGGGTGAAAAGGAACACAAATGTAACAGCCTGGGGGAATTAATACCAAATACAGGTTGCCTACAGCTGCTGATAGGCACAGCTTTAGTACTTCCACCATTGCTAGAAGAAAACTCAAAGAAAATATAAAACACATTGCAGGCCATTGGAATCTTGTTGTGCCTTCTCTTAAAAATAGGCCCGAACCGATTTCAGTTCTGGACAAATATTTCCTTAAAATTCGGGAGACAGCAGGAAGGTGTCCTGACATAGCCTCATTTCAGTTTCTTTGAGCAAGAAAGATCAGATAAGAAAAACTGATCTAGCTTTGGAACCAAACCTCCCTCAACACAGAAAGCACTTGTGAGATGCTTGTGTTCAATTTTTAGGCTCATTACTATATGTCAGACAAAACAATAACTCTCAAGCACATGTTCCTTCTCAGGCATCTGCCTGGGCATAAGGACTGTGGAAATAGACCCTTCACTTAAGAATAACCCTGAGAACATTTTGAAGGGTACTTAATTTACTACTTCTTAATCATAACACTTTCCTACACATTAAATTTCCCAGAGTTGTGACCTTACCTCCTTACACGTTTATACAGCACCTGACACAGTACAAGCCTTATCTTGATTGGCGTCGTCATTACATTTAACAGATCCTGCTGTTCTCATAAAGGGACAAACTGCTTCAGTTGTTGTAACACAATTAGTGGGAGAACACTCACAGCCTAGCAGCAGTGTTCAGCTCCAGCAGGCTGTGATAGCGCCTCACCGAATTCATCAACCTGTTCTGACCTGGAAATCATTCTGCATTTACATGGTTTGACTGCATTCACGGAAACAATTGTGGCAAGGGCGCAGTGTCCCGCTCACAGCAGCTTAAAGACTCTAGTTAGTGGCATTCAACAGGTTACCACCCAGGATTTCTTTCATGGCCAGTGTAAATACATTCCCGGTCAACCTTGACATTCTGCTTGCAACAGTCTTTTCCACTTTCTGTTCAGAAAGTTTTTAGTTTAACTTCCTTGAATCACCACATTTTAGAAAATATTTTATGACTGCATCAGGAGCTCAAAGAAACAGAAGAAAGATGCTTTATACATACACTGGTAATTCAAATTTAAAAGTTAACAGAAAAGAATTCCCACGGAAGATCACTAGTTGCCTTGAAACATATAAAGCATTTGCACATTTTCAAGCTGGAATCAACTAAATCAATCCAGGGGAATGTGACCTGGAATGAAACGGATGGATTTTCTGTGGTGCCTCTTAGCTCTCCTAAAGAAAATAAATCTGGTAGTACAAATGATTCACATCTCAGGACGATGAGGCTGAGAAAGAAGCTTACGCTATTCATTTACAGCTCAAAGGAAGCATTACATTCTGATAGAGAATAAAACATTGCCAACTACCACTGCTTATCAACGACTTGCACACCTAATGATCGCATTTTTCACGCGCAGTAAGACAATGAACATTAAAAAAAACCCAAACACACCACCAAACAAAAAAAAGCCCTATCACCTTAGCGGTCTTTTACCTTGGTGCAGGTAAAACAAATCCTCAAACGGCTGGATTTGTGCAGAAACATTAGCTAGGGCACAGCAACCTTCGGCCCTGCCTTGTGGTATGTCAGCACTCGCAGCAACGTTTCACAGCCCATGCAAAAACGTAAGGCAGCATTTCAGGAACAAACGTACCGCTGGCTCAGCGCGTCTGGCCGCGAAGACAGCCGGGGATAAACGGCTGCGCTCGGAAAGACCCGGCTCCCTATTCCCCGGGTGTGCGGTTAATCATTTATGAGCAAGGCTGTTACTGAACAGCCTTGAACAGCACCGCACTGCCCAGTTTCGGCTCCGGCGGCGCCTGGGGGCTGGCGGAGCGGCGGGAGAGGGCGAGCCGCGGCGAGCGGCTCCCGGGCGCTCGCAGAGCCAGTCCCGGCGCACGCCGGGCGGGGTCCGAGGGGCCGGGGCCGAGCCCGGCTGCAGTCCCCGTGCCGCCAGGAGGGGCCCGCCTGCCTCCGCCCGCAGCCGGGTCTCGGCGCCGGGACCCGAAGCGTTAGAGGAGTGGGCGGGGTGCCGCGCGGCACCACAGTAACCGTCCCCCCTCCCCGGCACCCCTCGGCAGGAAACTCCCGGCGGGCCCTCCTCCGCCCCCCCGCGGGCCCGCCGCCCCGCGCAGGTGCCGCCGAGGGGAGGGGAGGGCACGGCACGGCGGCGCCTTACCTGGTAGCCGCCGGGCCGCAGCGAGGCCGTGCCGCCGCGGCAGAGGGCGGGGAGGCGGCTGCGGACCCGCGGGGCGCGGCGGCCGGCAGTGGGTCGCGGCTGTAGCACGGTCGCCCGCTCGCGGGGACACGCCTCGCGCCCCTCCCCTGCACGCGCGCGCGCCCCCCCTGGCCCGCCCCAGTAACGGCCGCACCAGCCCCCGCCCACAGCAACGGCGGCGCCGCGCTCCCACGGCCCGCAGCAACGGCGGCGGGACGCGGCGCGGGTGAGGGCGCGGGTGAGGGCGCGGGGCGGGGGGGGGGGGGGGCGGAGAGCGCCGGCGGCCTAGGGCGGGCGGACGGACGGACGGACGGACCGACCGGCCGGGGGAGGGGGCGCTCTCGCGGGACCCTCGGGAGCGGGGTGGGTGAGCTGCCCGAAGCGCGGCTCCGGCAGCAACAACGCGTGTCGTGTGCTTCCTGGGTGCCGGGCGGGAAGAGTTGTGTGGGACGGAGAGCAGCCCCCCGGGTTCCAGTGATTTACTTCTGCAGCGGGTTCATAATTTATGCGTGCCCCTCTTGCCACGTACAAATAACTGCCTGAGACACGCAGTGACACCACTAGTCCTCATGTAAAGACCTGTTCGAGAGCTTCCCACTAAGCAAAATGAAACAGGCAACATAAATCATTGCTAGCGTATGAATCTTCCTATCTGTGAATACTCTTGGCAAACAACCAGAAAACTTACCGCAAATTTTTCAGTAATCAATGTTTTAAAATACTACCTAAAAGCTCCAAAGAAAATACATAGTCAGGGTTGTTAACACAAAGCTAAAGGGGCAATAAATCACTATCCACTTAAACACTAGAATGTGGAGGTACAACCGCACACTTGGAACTAAAAAGAATCAGAGCAAGTTTTCCATAAACAACTGTAATCTGGATTTACTATCAGTATCGGTGTCGTACACCGTCATCAGCATTTCCCTTAACCCAAACACATACCAGTTCTCATTTGTGTTAGCAATGCGAGCCACAAGTACTGGAAAATCATAGTATTTCCTCTCAAAATCATTGCATACCTCTTTTCCTGCTAACGCAGAGGAGACTCTCTTGGTCATAATGCACCTCTACTTGAACTCCTACCCTCAGCCAGAAAAATAACCTCTTAACACCTTCAAACACAGTTTGGAGGCAGCACTCGGTCCTTATTATTTTCAACCAAGGCTTCCCAAACTGCAGCATGGAAAATAATTCAAGGTGAGATTTATAATGAGAATGTATCCGACCCACCCTCCAAACCAGGCAGAGCTGGCACCATTTCCTCATGGCAGGCAGGTGGGCTGGCAGAGAACCACCTCGGCGTGATAGCACGCAGTTCTCTGTGACGGTGGTGCCCAAGCGAACCTTGCTGGGCAAGGTTCTACTATTAGAAGGTTCTACTACTCTATTCAGTTGCAGTGGCTTCGTGGAATGAGTATCTGTTGAATGGACTCGTCCACCTGCTGCAGAAAGCTGGGCATGAATTAGATATTCAACGTTACGGTGAGGCCACAGGTTCAGAATTAACATTTCATGTGGAATCGTGTCTTCAAAACTATTCAGATCTTCAGTAAATGCAGGTTTTTTTTTAAAAAACTTAACTTTGAATGTCCAGGCTTGTATTTGTGTTCTGAGAGTGCTCTTTATAGTATTGCTGACATTTATCTGCACCCTGAGCTGTATGAATTTTGCCTGGGAGTTTTGGAAACGATTCTGAAGTTCAAGAGAATGGTGCATTATACTCATAAAACAAGGGTGCCGCTGACCTTTCAGCACGAGAGAATAGATGTGAATCATGGACCTGAGACTCATCTAAAGGAACACAGTGGAAACACATAGGATGAAAGGCTCTAAAGGCTTTACAAATTATATTTGGATGGGGGAGAGCAGGGAGAAAGAGAATGTGGGAAAAAGAAGAATGAAAAAGGATCCTGCTGTTTAGCTCATGCATAAACTGTATGTGCTCAGCCAAAGGTCACTCCTTTTATTTTCTCATTAATTTCAATGACGGTAGATGGTATATGAAGAACAATCTAAAAATAAGAACAGCCAGAAATAGCTTAGGTTTTTCCGTGACAGTGTAGTGGGAAGAAAAACCTGAGCTGCAACTTCATTCCATATCTTTATTCTTGATTTTTTAAAAAGTAGTGACTTAAAGTTAATTATTCAAGATGAACTGTAAATTTATTTAGAAAAGTTAAATAAAAATTAAGTGGTCTACTTTTTATGTATTTTCCAATAAAGTTTTTGTACCCTGTGTACACTGAAATTAATTAATTCCTGGGGTTTTTTTTCATCCACCAACGTTGGTGAGAAATAGCGTATTTGGGCAGTTTTGAGGGTGAGTTGTCCGAGTACTAAACACAAGTGAGGAAAACACTAAGTACTAGGCTGAGTTGTAAACAAACAGAGAAGGAGTAACAGCTTTGGGAAGCCTGCAGGTGCATGCCAAAGCTGGCACAAGGAAATTGCCATCCGCAGCAACTGAAAGTAGAGGCCGGAATGGGAACACAGAAGGGATCATGAATATTCTGCAGTGAGGATCATGAATGGCTGCCTCAAACGAACCTTCAGGAAACAGGAGCCCTTCATACAGAGACTGATGCAACATCTGCCAACTTTTTCCTAGGGAATGAAGGGCTAACATGTAGAGGCTGATCGCCAGACGAGGTGCCACGGATTCTACATCAGTGATGAAGGAGTTTTAGCGTTACTCCACCAGCTTTTTAATTTTTGTAGCAAATGTGCAAATCTGCATTGACTCACAGTATATTTGGCTGTATGCTGAGCCTACATTTTCAAAAAGAGGACACCAGCTGCCCAGAGTTTAGTTCTCATCTTCTGTTTATGCCAAATAGCAGTATGAACCTTATGGTCAACACATGTTGCATTGTTTGGTTCCTCTGTAGAAGTTATTCATTGATAAAGGTAAAATGATAATCAACAACAATTAAACATCCCAGCTGGAACCTTTGGGCTATATTAGAAGTGAGATGGCCTGGTTAGAGCACTGACTTTGGATTTTGCATTAAATCCTCCATTCACAGCATTTCCTAAACAACTACAGTCATATTTCTGATGTGACCACAGAGAACTCATTTAGTTTCTCTGGGCTTCAGTTTCCTCATCTGCAAAAGAAGAAAGGAATTTCCAAACCTCAGTGTATATGACAAAGATTATGAGATACTCCAGGTGTAACTGTACAATGTAATAACTCTGGCAGTGAAGGTGCCTTAATGATTTCTTGCTCTCTTGCAACCTCCCTGTCTCCATCTTGGCACTGTAATCTGTTATTCTTCTCAGTTTGTGAAACTTCCCTGTAGACCAGACCACTGAAATGACCTGGGCTAAAAATACTGACCCCCTTTTCTTTAAAGATTTTTTAACTGAGATCCAGTTGATAGTGAAGCTCCGGCAGCTGGTGACCTGTCATGAGAAGGACCTTGAAAACTGACATGTCATACTCTAACATCAGTTATCAAGCTGCAGTAATCCAGAGGGATGTCACAACACAACATTCGTAAATTCATTGTTTCTGAAGGGGAAGAACACACCACCACACGATACGGGTTTGTATCTTGTGCCACTTGATTACTATTGCTTTCCTTAGGGCTACGGATGGGACAGGAACCAACTAAATGCAAAGGTAATAAAATATATCCTTATGTAATTGTTCTATCTCCTTGCTTCTTCAAACACCTACTGCTCCCACAAGGCTGACAGACTCCAAGGCTTCAGTTACATCAGTAACACCATGTCCTCTTGGACTGCTGCTCGGCAATCAGTTTCACAGTACTACCCAAAGCAGGTCACTGCCATTTTTCGTGGCTTACAGGTAAGAGACAGCAGCACAGAAAGAAACAGTGCAGAGAACTTCCCAGCTGCAGAAATGAGACACAGGTCTTCTGGGTCCTGCCCAACGCACTAGCTTCAGAGCCTCACCTCCTGCTATTTGGTGAGGCCCGTTGCCTCACCAAAGGGACTGGGTGCCATGTGCAGCGACAGGACTGGAGGCCACAGAGCAGGGAGGAGAGGCATCTGGAGGGGAGCTGAGATGTGTGTCTCTAAGCGTGTATTTGTTTGTTAGTTTCAATACCAGAATCAGTGATTAAAAGTTTGTTAATTGGCAACAAATTAAATGAGTTGAAGTTCCCCCGGCACAAAACTGTTTCTGGCTCGCAACAGGGGGAAATTGATTCAACACAGAAATTTGGAAATAAACTGCTACAGTCACAGTGGTCTGGCAACAGATCTGAGGGTGAAGATATGGAAACCAGCAAATTATGTAGCTCATGTTGTACAGCAGTTGCTAATCTGGGGCATAAACGTAACATGGCTCTTTTAAGCCAGGAGAAGGGCTGATAATAACATTTCATCCTGGCTTTTGTTAACTGCAGTTAAAAACTGCAACGTTAACGGAAAGAAGTTCAAAGAGAAGCACCAGAAGTGATTAACAGGGACATGTCTTCAAGAGATAGATGTTTACAGGCTCAGCTCAGGAGAAATCTGCCAAGCAAAGAAAAGACAGAAGGTCCTTTCAAAGGACTTGTGTGGAGTCATAAAGAGCATTATATAGAGTATCAACATGGAAAGAAGAAAAAGAAGATTCACGATAACTACAAAAATTTCTGTCGGTCAGTCACGATGGACCAAAAACCTAGAGAGGCTGGGTTTCTACATGTTATCAGCAGAAAGTTGTATTCAACATCCAGAAAATTTTTAGAAATAGAAAAGCCCCTGCATTTGCATGTGTGATCCCAAGCAAGAAAATCAAGGAAGACAGCTTTTTTGGCTCTCAAAGCTACAGGTCAAATTCAGAAAGGATAATTCACAACCCACACATAAGTTAATGGCCATTATGTTTGTTCAGACAAGGCCAGAATTTGATTAAATGGTTATGAACACGCAGACTATATACTATATAAACAAAAATCTGTTTTGCAATGAGATTATTTATATCAAAGATAATTTCAACTGCTGCTCTGAGATCTCACATTTGGTTAAAAATACAATGTCCTCAAATGGCTGTGACAGTCAAAGTACAATATTCTAAGAAAGATTTTTATTTTTACTTTTTTTTACGATTGGCAAACAGGCTGGTTAAAACCTTCACAGAAACATGCAGTTGAAAAAAGAACCTGAGCATTTTCTGATTCCAGAAGCAATGCAGCAGTATCTTGTGGTGTCTAATGTTTCAGAGTGAGTGGACTTGAGCAGGGTGGTAAACACTTAAGAATGACTGAAGTTCGAAAACAAACAAAAAGAAGCCTTGAGCTCACTCTTGTAGTAAATGGGAAAGAAGTGAGGGAAAGCTTGGCAAAAATCAGCATAATAGTAGGCTTATTGTTGAATCTGAAAGCTTCATTTTCCAACAGTGTCCCTTTTCTGGGAAGCTGCACAACCACTCTGAAAGCGCTTTCTATAGAGATGATAAATCTATGGTGGAGATTTATGCACATTCAGATTAAGTCAGGAAATCAGTAATGAAAAGGATAATTAAATAGAGAGACAAAAACCTAGAAGAAAAATTACCAAAAGCTCCCAAAACAAACACAGCTAACAATACACCATGATATATCAGGTCCTGGGATTCTGACTCTGACTTTGGCACCTATTCTTGCTTGAGCAACATACAGGGTGAGCAACCTCATCCTCTTCCTCACTGCGGTTCCCAGGACTCCAGAGTGTCCTGCGGCACTCTGCAGAGTGTGTAACACTGGGCTACCGGGCTGTAGCAGAGTACGTGAGCAGATGAGGCTTGATATCTTTGGTCCTCCCATCTTAGGTGTTTCTTTTTTGCACGAGCTCTTAATTCATCAATAGGTGGAAAGGCATAGGAAGAAAAATATTCTATACTTGTACATGGGATTGTTTGAGACCACAGCCTTCCTGCTCATGCGGGGGCATGCAAAAAGGAGGGGAAAGATACAGAGACAGCTCTCAGTGACACCAGCCAACCCAAAAAAAGGCTGTGGTTGGCTGGAAGAGTTTCTGATACTGGCTTGCAGTCCTAGGATGTTGAAGCTGTATTAATGCTCATCTTTTGACGACTTCCACCATGCATTCAGGGTGCTCGTATGTGCTCAGCACTAAAAAAACAGCTGAAGAGGTACTTCCTTTAGTTAGCAGCAGTGGTAGACTTTTGCTCTGTGGTTGGACTAGACCCTGGGCTAAAGAGGCTAGTCTCACTGTTTAGCTTTAGGCATCCAACGCGGGTGCCTAAGCCAGCAGCCTCGGTGCCTACGTTGTCAGGGAAGCTATAGGTGTCCCACTGACTCTACAGGAGCCTTCAGCCCCATAATCGCCAGTTAGGTGCCTGAAGTTAGACTGTGAAAAACCCCAGTGCAGGGATGACCTAAACAGTCACAGTTTTACTTGTGTTACTTTCCTGCAACACTTGCCTACAAGGAAAACTACCCTCGGTAACCCAGAGGTACTCTGCCACTGTCTGACTCCAGCAGCTTACTGCTTTGTGTTCTGAAAGGGCTTGGTCCACCCCCAAAACTCCAGCAACAAAAGAACAGGAACCACCCATTAGCTGGTAGCACTAGCAGATTGCTGTCCTCTGTCTGGACTCAATACTGTGAGCAGAAAATGAGGGTTCCTAAACTAAATGAGAGCTTTTGAACATTACAGTCTCCATTTTATAACCAACAGCCCAGTCTTTCCAGGCACAAGTAAGTGAGGTGCTGTGAGAGCTGGCTCTTTTGACACAGAGGTCAGCTGTCCTCTTTTGGCTTTATGAGATGTACAGCCAACTCAGAGTGTTGATGGTAAAGCAAACACACTGACTGAACAAAATTTAGTGAAAAAGCCCTTCTCTTTCGCATCACTGCAACTCTAAAACATGCAAACTCAGTACTGTATCATAGTCCAGTGAGCAAACTACTCCACCTTTGAAGATATGGTATACAAATGCTGCAACTCTGCAAGAATCTTTAATTTGTGCACCATGACTTTTTAATTAATTAATTTATTTATTAAATCTTGTCCCACTTCTGTAAAGTGCATTCAGTCCTGGTGCCTGATTAATCTCATGTGGGAGCTAAGGACAGATGCAGATGAAAAAACTTGACATCTAAAAGTTGTAGATCTGCTTCCAAGTTTTGCAGTGCAAGATGATCTGTAGTAGAAACTATTTACAATCCTTTCTCCCACACCACTGGACAAAAAAAAAAAAGTTCCACAAAAACTGTGGCAATTCCAATTTCTACATAAGAGTGCTGTCCTAGGCAGTGTACAAAATGGTACTTCAGCCCTTGCCCTCTTCTCCTTTCTGCTAATAAGAATAAATTACAACAGTTTGAAGTTTTTTCCACAGGGGCTGGGTGAATTTATAGATGGCAATTTACTTTCTGCTACTAGTAAGCCAGACTCAATTCAAACAATAGTCTTGAGGTAAAAAGCACCGTTACTAATCACACAAATCAAGACAATTTCCCTTAAACACTGAATCTGCTAGCAAAGTATTCCATTGCCATTTGGAGATGTACGGGAGTTTAACTGACACTTACATTGGTGTAATGAACGAATGTGTGTAACAGGGAACGATGCAAAGCAGGGACTACACTTGAGGGCTGGCTTTGCATATGGGCATTACTCTGGTCTCCTTCACATCAAAAAAAGTCATCTGCACAAGATAATCCTAGGCAGAAGGAAAAAGAGAAGAGCAAAAATATTCAGTGGAGCGTGGTTTCAAAATCTGGAATTCAACATGAAACTTATCTGGGAAGTAATGTAAATAATGGAAGTAGCACATTTAAATTATGATTTCACTACTGGAGTCAGGAATTTGGCAGTTGAGGTTATTGTTGTTGATACAGTGACATGTCTGACAGTATTTGAAAAAAGGGTTGGCCAACAGACAGAAACATATAATCAAGTTGGAAAAAACCATAAATGCAACGATTACAGCCTTAGTGTTGTTACACAGCATGCAGGGAATTAAAGGAAAGTAGTAAAAAAATAGATAATAATGACAGAAGAAACTAAAAGGCATCAAAAAAACAAGGGGTCACAAGGTTTGATCAATCAGCAGTGTGCTTTAGAAGTACAATGATCATAACAGAAAATATGCCAGCAGTGTGATTCAGAAATTACCAAGGTAACTTAAGGTTTAATTCAGAATGATGCCAAGCACAGATTTGGTTTGTCTCTGAAAAGACTCAAGTGAAGCTCAACATGGTAGAATCCAAATTCCTCGAAAGCAAAGTGTCCCCATGCCTCTGTGCACTAGGAAAGCAGCACCTCTATTTAACAGGGAGAGAGCCCCAACTCAGAAAGTGCCTCGCCCATAGCTGCACAGGAAGGCTGTGTGAGAACCGAGGACTGAACACAGCCCTCCAGTAGGACCCTACCTTATAGTAGCTGTTGAAAGTTACCCTAAAATTAAATCTGCTTAAAACAGCACTCTGGCTAAAACAAGAACAAAAATCTGTCTAGGTGCAATTACTTGATTTAATGCACAAACACAGTTTGCTACTTTCAAAGACCAGAAAGGACAGCTCATGGGCTAAGAAAAGACAGAGCTGACATTAAAAGAACAGAAGACAAAACTGAAAAAGGGACATATATATACACACACACACAATTAAAAAGACCCCAACTTTGGGGTCATCCTTTGTACAAGTGCCCTACTGCGTGTAACAGAATTCAGACCATGGTTCTGTAGTCATGGTCCCCAAATCTCCTAGAATGTAATGAACATGTCCCATTTGCGACCCATTTTATTATACAAGAATATCATTCTTTATTAATTAAAATCCTTAGGCTGGCTTCAAAATTTTATGAGAAAGATATCATTATTCTATGCCAGAGCACTTCTCCCTGAAGGATACATAAGGAGTTAACCCACACAGATGCATATTGTTACTTATCAGCACTTCACTGCCATTACCATGACAGCAAGGCAAAGACCATTTTGTTCCACCCCATTCATCCCTCAGCAGAACTGCCAGTTGACTTCCAAATTCAAAATCTTAACAGAAACTAATGTTTGAGGCCAGATTTTGCATTGTGTCCTAAAAGCTCAATCTGATATGAAATTTAATGAAAAGGAAAGGTGGAACAAAAGGCTGTCCTTTCATAAAGCTAACTGAATATTAAGAGGCTGATAATGCTGTTTGCAGTACAACATGCATAAAAAGAATCAAACAAAACTCAGAACAAGCATTCGCTGGGGTAAAATGTGCCAAAAAACTACCTGCATCTTCTTTTGTTGCTCACAGACAAACGCAGGGATCAGCATGTTGCTGCTGCCTGCAGGACATGTATGTCTGACAAGAGCGAGCATGGTGCAGTGAGGTGACAGTAGGTTCATCAGCAAGGTGTGTAAAACAGCAAGTGGAGTGCACCAAAGGAGTAGTCAAGAACATGTAACATGCCAACCATCATCATACTTCTGATCTGCATATCCAATAGATTATAAATTTTAACATGACAACTGGTGCAGGAGGAGGCTGCTAGGGCATCAGAATTGCATCTTCTGATTTACTCTGACACTTTCCACACAGTGTGTGTCTAAAGAATAAAGAGCAGAGGGAGAGAATGCTACAGACAAATAACATAAGGAGTATGACCACTTCCTAGCTGGTTCAGGCTCTTTATCTGGCTCTACACAGGTCAAATAATTAAGGAGTCCCTCACATTAAAAAATTCCTCCACCAATCCCATTCACCAAAGCTGCATGAGTAAAACTACTGATACAAGTTCTCCCACCATTCCTGGGTAGAAACAATTAGGAGTAGGTAAAGAAGTCAGGAGAGCAAGGCTCAGTGAAACAGAACTCTGGCACAAACAGGCTGAAAAACAACTGGAAGGGAAGGATGAGAAGACAGAGAGGATGCAGGGGAAGCAGGATGCAGCAGGTCTTAACTCTCCTGGAGAAGAGGTTCAGTGTGTGTGTGAACATCATGAAAGATCCAGATGGTCTTCTCCACCCAACGGTGTAGTTTGCTCCTGTAGGTCTTGGAGAACAGTTACCTGAACATCCTGTTCCCTCTTGTAACACTTGTCATGTCATCTAAGTTTACCCTGCTGAGCTGACCACAAAATAACAAAGTACTTAGCTGTTCCCCCCATTATGTCACAAATGCTACATAAGCTGTGTTTTGTCTACAGCAAAGTAAGAGTTAATTTCTCCACAGGAACAGAGGCAGACAGAGAAAGAAAGCGAGAAAGGAGATAGAGCAAAGCTGCAGGCTGCAGCAGTTATGCCATTTGATTCCCAGCTTTAAATAAACCCTTTGAAGTAGAACAGGTTTTTATGTTAAAAACCCCTGCTTTTCAGTACGGATCATTGTTTATGGTTGCAAAAATGACTCCACTTGAACTCTAAACTGGATATTCAGTGTTGAAAAAAATAGCTGAAAATTTATGTGCAGACCCCCACCATTCCTACAGCTCCCATGCCGCATCCAACACTTATTAGCTGCAGCAGTAATAAGTGTCACAGTAACAGCTGACATTGTTTTGCAGGCACAGTTCAGAAACTGTACCTTGGATGCCTACAAACCATAAGCTGAATGGTATAGCTCCACAATTGAAAAGTCTGAATTAACTACAGAGAAAAATGATGTACCATCTTTGTGAACTTCACTTATCAAAAAGATCTTCAAGAGCCACAGAAAAGAATATACCATGTGAACAAATAAATGCTGTAGCTGCTGAGCTGGGTTTCAAAGCACTCTCCTCTCTTCTGTCTCCTACACCTTGTGAAATTAGACTATAAATATCAAGCAGAAGTGCAAATAACTTTCTAAATGGAGAGTAAGTTTGCACTTACCTGGGGAAGTTTGGCAACTTTGCCAATCAAATCCACATAATCTATTCTTTTGTTAAAAACAGAAAGTTGAAGAGGAGGAGGCATGCCTAACAGAGCTCTCAAAATGATCAGTAATGTCCACAGAGAACAATGTGAGAACTTCATTGTTCTTTTCTACTGCATCGATCTTGCTTCAGTATTTAAAGGGTTCACCCTTGCTACCTATGAGATCTCCAGGACTTTGTAGATTTGATAGCACTTAAATCTGTGTCAGAATTCCCAGTTTTATCTTCCCCATGAGAAATCAAAGGTCTGTGTCTACTGTATACATCAATGGATGATGAAGAGGACCTCACCAAATGCCTGCTGTGTATTTGTGTTTCTTTAAGTAACAGTTGTAAATTAAGGATTGCAAACTTGACTATGTGCAATATCAACCTTAAGGCCCAGAAGTATTGAGCTGTAATGAAACAGGCTAGGAAGCAGTTGTTAATGTTAACTAAATTATGTAAAGGAACAGCTGCATTTCCAAGAGCAAAGCCACAAACAACAAAAGACGATGAAGAAAAGACAAGCCTGTTTCTTCTAAAATGGCTCTATGAAGGGAGAAAACACCAGATTTAGAATAAAATCTAAGGTGGGACTTAAAGGTACAGTAAAATGCAGTTCTGGTACTTGTTCCAGGGATACCAACAATTGGCTACAATCCTCTTATCAAAGTGTTGTGATTAACAAGATAGAAAGCTACACAGTGGTCAAATAAGATGAAATGCTGGCAGTTAGCCAAATGTGGGTTCAGGAAAATATAATTTGTCATGCTCAGCATTCATTGCTATTTTCAAAGCTGCTCTGAGATCAAAATCCTGATTGTAATCCATCAAACCAATAACCACAGTGAGTGAAATGGCTGAGCGATTGTGATGACACAGCTGGCTGCAGGGATGGTACTAGGAATTAATATGTGAAGCTGCTATCAGTGTCTAGAAAGCTTTGGACGAAGGGAAAAGCAGCACGGTCATTGCTAATAACCACAACACAGGAATGATATCAAAAGGGTTATTGAAAACAAACCCAATCATGTCATGCTGATTTTTGAAGGAGAAATATTTAGGCCTGCTGCTCACAATTTAAACAAAGGTGTGTCTACACATCTCTTCACCTGGTGTGGGCAGAAAAACTCAGTTCTCTTCCCAGTCAATGTCAGTCCAGGTCCATACTGAGCAATGCAAGTGATTTCCCCATTGCTGCCCTACCCCTAGTGCTTTCACAGGAACTAGTCCAGCAGGAACAGTCACAGGCTATGTTCAGGGTGGGAGTGTCGGGAGAAAGAATCAGCATGCTGGCCAAATCAAACTAACTGGAAAAGGCCTTCACAGGTGGGCAGTAAGAATACCACTGTCACGCAAAATTTATTTTGCTCGGGGCCACCGCTAGCACTTTGGCTCTATCTTGCCTACTAGACAGGGTGTGAGAAAACTACGTGGACTGTCTGTACAAAAGCAAAATTAATTTACAAGCAAAAGCACTTTTGCCTCCATGAAAGCAGAATCAATCTGACATTCATCAAGACTCTGACCAAACCCTGCTTAGCTTGCTCTGGTAAGTCACCTCAGAGAAGCCTTCAATGTGATCGAAATCCAGCAACGGTATTCTCCCCTTTGGTTTCTGCTTCCTATCACCTTTGTCACTTTGACCTTTCATCTCCCGTCTGTGGGATTCTTGGCTTTAGTATACGGTTTTTTTAATCTAAATATAGCAGCTCTTCAGCCTTTTTGTCTCTCTACTACAACCTTGGCTGCCTTTAATGGATCCAGCATGAAATTAGGCCTAGTTTGCATTCTAATCAACTTTGGTGACTTATGATTTTAATTAGTCCGTAATATTCCTCCAGTCTGCATAGATGGTGCATTATAAAGAACCCTGTAGAAGAACATTTTTACATATCACTGTGGTTTCAACTTGAGGAGAAAAAATATTTCACAAATGGTATAGATACAAGAAATATATGCAATTTATCATAAACCATTATGATTTCATTCCCTCCAGCTGGAGCAGCAGATGTGTTAATATGTTTTTCCAATTGAAAAAGTACCATGTGATTTATTATTCCATGAGGAACAGGGGTCCGACAAGGCCCCTACTTGGATACAACCTCTATGGGATTCTCAACATATTGTAAATTGCTGGATCTGAGTAACCCCTCTCCAAAACCACAGTGGGCGTCTGACTGCCTTGCATGCAAAGATTTAACAGGTTAATTGACCAAATCATGCTCTCTTCAATAGCCCCTTTGTGTTCAAGATCTGACCCACAGAAGAGCTCTGAAAGTTTAGAGCACAACGTAAGTGGTAAGTATTACTGGGTCATATTTTGAGGTTCAGAATCAGTTGTTACTTAATGTTTTTTCAGGCAAACTTCCATTAGAGCAGAGCACTGAATCAAAAACCCAGTAAGGACCTCCAAATTTCACCCATTATTAATCATTTGATGTATCAATTAAATGTAATGTTCTTTGACATCTTTTATTCTCACCTGATTAAATGTCATTCCAAATAGAAGATGTTCAACTGTCACTTAAAGTGTGATTTATTGCTAGCCAACCTGCTCATCTGATAGTTGAATGAACCAAGAAGTTTCTATGAGTGTTCTTTCATTACAGTTATATTTATTGCCCGTTTCTGACTGTTTGTATTTAACAATAATTAGAATGATCACTCCAGAAATGAGGTCTGGAAAAACACATATCCTAAGAATATTAACTGTGCATAAACCAGCAACTTTTTTTAAGACATCGAGATCTTTTCCCATCATATCAGACATATGGTACTGACATTAAATATACTCGCAAGTGGTTCAGAGCAGTGGGAGATTTCTTCATACTGATAAAAGTAGTTCTTTTAGTATTTCACATCTCCTACAAAATATGTTTTATTAAAGTATTTGTTTCCCACTTGTTATTTGGAATAGAAGAGTTAAGAGATAAGCAGGGCAGTAAAATTTTGAACCTATCATCTAAAACACTTGGTCCCATGAAAATAATACAGAAAAACTAATGGGCCCACTGCCATTAGTGCCACCAGGATTTCACCTTCTGTGCCCTGGCAACCTGGCAGTTTGCAGCACCAGAACTAAAGGCTTATTTGTCAGTCTCATGGTTTTCAGATGTTATTTGCTTGATAAAGTAAAGCATGCTTATTTCTAGAATTTAAAGATGAAGAGACTCACCTCCCGTCAGCTGATGAAGTGACATTTCAGCCAGAAAAGAGCACTTGAACTTCTTAACATCAGTGGTACAGGGTCAGATCACAGGTCTGACCTCAGTGTCTCATCTCTCAGAGTCACAGTCAGTAACTGATGCTTAAGAAAGAGTGTGACAAGAGAGAAAGCGCGCAGTGCTGCTTCTCCACTAAACTTTCCCAATTTCCAGAAATGTGCAGCTTGGGCACCTTTCTTCTGGCATGGTGGAAATTACCAGGATCAAGATCTTAAATCTTTCAGGGTTTGAACATGGGAAATGCTGAGCAGCACTTGAGTGTGTCACTTTATATGGGTGACAACTCCCGAAGTCCAAATAGTTGCCTGGATCAAGGCCAGGCTCCTAAGCCCCTTGCAGAATTGAACCATTGAAGTTTGAGAGACCCTGGGAGGAGGAGTACATTTTCTTAGTCTTGGCTGATTTTGCTCTGAGGCTGCCAGAGTTTGAAAGAAGGCAAGCCTAAACTGCGTTATGTTCTCAGTGTTTACAAAAGCCATCTTTACTCAAAGGTATATTCTGGAGGAACACTGGGCCAGACGCTGGAGATCTTATTCATTCTACTTCTGCAAACTTCAAAAGAACTTTAACAAGGTTTTATGCAAGCATTATAATATTTCAGCCTAAGGTTAATAAAGCTCTACAAGGAAAACTTACTTTCTGTTCAATCCTAGGAAAGGAAATAACCCAGCTTCTTAGATCAAATCTAACCCCTTTGAAGGCAACTGACTTTAGTAAGGGAGAATTTTATCCCCAATTCCTGAACACACTAAATATATAGTAATTATTGAATAATTATCTCTTGCATTGTTTCTTGGAATGCAGGTTTGAGAGACCAAAAGAAGTCTGGGATTCAGAGCTTCCTGCAAATAAGAAAATAAATGTTTTTAAAGCCATCAGTAAAATGAATCAGAAAAATATTGTCCTGAGCGTGAGATAAATGAAGGGGAGAAATACTTTTCTATATTAACCTAAAATACGTACACACAGAATTAAAGGAAAAAGGAAATTATGACTATTATGTCCTCAAATTCCAGGGAAAGAGCCAAATGCATCAGGTTTGGCTTTTCCTCATATGCAGGGCAGAAATATTTCATAATAATTTGCAATACATACAAAAAATATGTTATTCTCCCATTTTTCTCCCCCCAAAATGTAACCTCAATATAGCAGAGGTGGTTCTAATCCAGTGCTGCTATTCATCCATGGAGAAAGCTCCTTAGAGAGGCAGTATACTGCAAACAAACAGTAGAACTTAAAAAGTCAAATTATGTAAATCAAATACAGAGCTGCTCTCAGCAAGCTCACTGTTACCCAGAGATTTCAATGAAAGCAATTTATATCAGTATAAAGTTCTCTCCATTTACAAAGTCCTTGTCCTGACAATTTTTACTTTTGCTTTAACAAAACCTGGCACTTTTGCCATTTGCACAAAGTAGAGGCATTTCCTGTTTGCTGCATAGGAACTGAAGCAAGAAATCCTCTAAGTGCCAGTCAGCTCTCCTATCTGAAACACTGGGAAAATACATTAAAATAACTTAGCACAGTCTAGACAGGCTCAGCACTGTCTACCCCAAAAATTGTGATGCAGGCATATCCAAAAGCATGAGATCGTCTTTGAACTGTAATATCGTTCAAAAATTTGTCTACCTTTTAGGTTTTTTGAGTCTTTGCTGTGATTCAAACACTCCCATGATGAATTTTTTTACTAGTTTAGAAAAATCAGAAAGCAACATTTCACCTGACCATATGCTGCCAAGGAGCTGGAACTTGGAGAAAAATATAATATATTGCAAAAATCAAAATAAAATTGTGAGAGTTAACAGCAACACTCATTTCAGGAAAAATTCAACTGAACAGGGGGGGAAAAAAAAGCATCCCTAAGCTAAGCATCCAAAAAAATAGAAAAAAATTAGGAAAATTAGAAAACCAGAAGTTTTATACTGTTGTTATTACTCAAACATTAACAATATTAAGAATCAGCTTTCCATGTGAGCAAAAATGGGAATAATCTTGCCTATACCGTAGCATCAAAAGTCATGTTAGTATCAGAAAAGAGACGGGAGGCAGAACAGACTCCCGGAACAGACCTAGTCTATCCTGGCAGGTGTCTGCTCAACATCGCTGAGGGAAGTTCCTGGGCCCCTTTGAATACTCCAGCATTTCAAAGCCTGAATAGTCAGAAAATCTTTCTTCATATCTAACTTCTGTTTTGCTTGCTGTAAATCAAACTAATTTCCCCAAGTCCGGTGGAAGGGCAACTTATCATTGTTCTTCTTAGAACAATTTTTATATTTTCATTTTTATCTTCACTTAGATTTTTCTTTTTTAGACTAAAAGGTACCTTTCCCCTCACTTTATCTCAGAAGCTGTATTTTCTTAGCTTCATTATTATCCGAGCTTCCCCAGGCTCAGGTTCTTTGTACAGTTCTCACAAAAACTGGTGACCTACTTTATATATGAATACCCGAAAAAGTACATGTATAAACAGCACCACAACATTAAATCAATCAAAAAAGAATACGTTACAGTTTAATATATTTATATTAACTTGTCAGTCAACAGTCTCATCACTGCCAAAAGATTCACGATCCCTCCACAATGATCTTTGTCTTGTCCTGCAGTATTTTTTCCAATTACATTTGGTGCAGGCACTTCATTGATGTCTATTCTGTAATGCACCTTCCACATTTAAGACAATATACAAACCCCATGCATATCATCACTAACAGTTTTGAATTTTAAACATTTTAAAGTTACTGGAATGTTTCATTTTCTCATAAAGGTGATGAAATTTGGAACAAATGTAAATGTTTTCTCCTCAGAGAGAAGTCTAGGGAGTAGCTCAAAAGTCCTGAGCCATGGATGCCAAGGAAAGGAAGAGATCAAAAGACTTCCTTTCCACAGATCCAACAAGCATTTGTAATATCTTTCAGCTAATGCAGGTGAAGGGACCAAACTGTATGACTAATTTCTGTCCATGTGAAAACAGAACATAATAAGTGTTTTTAACCTAAAGATATGAAAAGAAAGGCAGAAAAGCTGTAGGGGAGATTGTAACTGACCTGAGAAGAAGGAATCGGCCATCTACTCCAGGGCCACGAGGAACATCTGAAGCTGGGCAAGGAGACTTTGGCAGAGCAATAGGTATGAGTGGGTCAACGCAAGGTTGGGGTTGTTCCCACAGGCAAATAAGGGTTACAAACGCTCCTTAGCACTGTGAATTAGGGAGTGAAATTGGTATCCAGCTGCTCAAACCAGTAACCTGGAAGAATTGCTGCGCAAAGATGACGATGGATGTGGGCTGTTGATTTTAATAAAGACATTGAGAAACTGAAGGAATTAAGTGGGTTCCAGTCATGGGGAAATATAACAATAAAGGCAAAAGTAAGTTGCTTACAAACGCCTCAAGAAAAATACAAAGGATATGCAAACATGCAGTGACACAAAGTCTGGAGCTAGACATTATACACAGCAATTTGATTAAAAAACAGACACACCTTGTCTGGTAGTAAACTGTAATGGCAGCATTGCCCCAGAATCTCATAATAATGACAACTGGCATAGAGTGAGCATGTTCTCTGTGCCTGCAAGTCCATGATCTGCCAAGACGGGGCAGATGTCTGTCTTAATGGAGACAATTTGGAGATATTGGATAGATAAGCAATCATAAAAGAGAGAGATTTAAAAGACATTTGGGGACTGAATAAAACAAAGAGGGCTAGTAACTTTTTCTACTGGCCCTAAATGAATAGTTTTGAAGAACCTGTGAGG
Source organism: Aptenodytes patagonicus (assembly GCF_965638725.1). Taxonomy (NCBI): domain Eukaryota; kingdom Metazoa; phylum Chordata; class Aves; order Sphenisciformes; family Spheniscidae; genus Aptenodytes; species Aptenodytes patagonicus. The sequence continues at coordinate 44,631,229 of NC_134954.1, read as the reverse complement.
AGCTACCACACATACCAAGAAGAAAGCCAGGCTAAGCAAACCAGATTTTGCTGGAAACATAAGAAAATATGGGCCCCAGTGTGCTAGAAATAATAATGACAAGTAAATAGGCGAAGGAGCCGCAGCAGCAATGAAATGTGGTAATCACTTGAGGAAAACTGAACATTCAATATCTCTACAGCAAGAAAAAGATCCCAAAGAAAATGGGAAATCGGAATTTGTAAATTAGGATATGCAAAGACAAACTAGAAAAAAAGTAGTATGATTTGGGGTTGTGCTGGGTCTGGCTGGGATGGAGTTAGCTTTCTTCATAGCAGCCCCTATGGTGCCATGTTTTGGATCTGTGGCTACAGCAGTGCTGATAACACACCAGTGTTTTGGCTATTGCCGAGCTGTGCTTGCACAGTGCCAAGGCCTTCTGTTTCCCACTACACCCCCACAGCCAGCAGGCTGAGGGTGGGCAACAGGCTGGGAGGGGACACAGCTGGGACAGCTGACCCAAACTGGCCAAAGGGATATTCCATACCACGTATCCTCATGCTCAGCAATAAAGGCTGGGGTAGAGGAAGAAAAAGATGGGGGGTTTTGTTTCCAAGGTGGCTGTTGTTTGGAGACTGGCTGGGAATCGGTCTGCCTGTGGGAGGTGGTGCGCCATCTCCTTTGCTTCGCTTGTTTTTCCCCCCTGCCTTTTCTTCACCTTTTAAACTGTTTTTTATCAAAACTCAGGAGTTGTCTTGATTTTGTTCTTCCTATTTTCTCCCCACTGTGAGGAGCTGGCTGGGGTCAGATGCTGGTTAGAAGATGAGGCACTTTATTTAGTACTGTGCTTTAACAAAGCTTACATGGCATTAAAAACAAAATTAAAAAAAAAACATCTAACTGCAGTGTTTGCATTTACTCCAACTACCTAGACTTGCAACCACTACCAGAGGCAGAGCAGAACCTGCCTGGATTTTCTTCACCCAGTTCAAGAATCCTTCAACATCCAATACTGCACAGTTTTAGGAGCACTTTACCTACATATATGCTTATAATAAAACCGTAAGACATAAATGAACAAAACAAATTATTTTCCAGTTATTATTTCATTCTCCAGAAAAGCAATGAACATATCACCCATGTAGAAGGAAATTACAAATACGGAAAGACTAACAAAATATCTCATCGACTAAGCTCACGTCCTTGAAATGCAAGCAATAAAGTTCTTTGCCATGACCCAATTGGAGGAATAACATTTATAGCATGACATGATCCGGAGCCATCAGGGATGCTTTATTTAGTGCTGAGAAGGAAGAAATACAGTGTTTATTCTTTAAACAGATAAATATTTGTCAACAAAAAGGGGAAGAAACCAAGCCAGAGTGGAAGATTTAAAGAAGAAGGGGGGAAAAAAGGTATCACAAACTAATAAACCCTTTAAATGGTAGGAGGCTGAGAAGTAATGCATCTGTTTCACCATTTTTCTGTATATAATGCTTTCAAAGAAATCCAAGTGAAAAGATGCAACATCTTAGATTTCATTTCAGCAAATGCCTTCAAGCCACTAATGTAGGTCACATACATTTGGCACCCTGGGCCAGCCTCCAGCTGCCTGCTGAATGCAGCAAGTGGAGGCTGGTGTTCAGTTCTGCAGCGCGTTAGAGAGCCCATTTCACATTCGATTGTACATTGCCAACTCCTGAAGAACAAACCAAGTTCTCCCATTTCTAGTCTGGATAGCTGAGCAGTTGGTTTCACTGGAGACCTGATAAAAGTGAGATTTCTTCTCGTATCCTCCAGCTGGAGGGTTCAGGAGTATATAACCTAATCTTAAAAAGCTTATGTAACAGTTGATTTCGCCATCTACATTTTAATGATTTTTAAATCCTGTTAATCTCTAGGACTTAAACTGATGGAACTCATTGCCAAAGGACACCATATATTATACAAAAGCGTATTTATTTTAACTGGTTTAAAATATCTGTATTTCAGTCTCATCAGATAACTATAGGTCTGTTCTTTTCATTTAGAGAATAGGTAAATTTAAAAAATAATAAGATTTAAAAATCCAATATCATGCAGAATTTCTTGGCACACAAAAAAATCCTGAGTATTACATTAGACTTTGTCCAGAGAAATAGGAAAGTGTTTGCATTTGCAACCCCGTGCTCTCTTCTGGCACACTGGATCTCAATTTCATTTCCAAGAAAGTTAAATTGCAGAGCTGACAGACTGTGCGTGCCTGGGTCTTATCCTGATTTAGCCTTTTTAAGCCATTCATTATTTCTGCAGAATGGCAAAGGCAAATATACAAGTGAAGTCTAATCCATCTATTCCTCAAACACCAATTTTCATGCAACAGAAGTTCTAATTGAATTAGTGACTGCCTTCTAAGTAGCCTAATGGGCGCAAGTTAGAAATAATTCATACCTGTGCTAAATAAAATGGAGCTTCTGGCTTGATATTGATGCATTTTCCAGGGAAACAAGGTTTATTTGGTTTGTGATTTCTGACAGAGTAGGCACTATATTGTCCATTTCTGACACAATGGTGGAACTTTTACTTCTTCCCTCTACTTTCAAAGGTTCCCCTCTCACCTGGCTTGTCTGGCATGGTTATAGAGGTTTTCTTTCAGTCTTGTTAAGTTATCAGCCAAACTACAGAAGCATTTTTCTAAAACAAAGCCCCACTAAAAGTTAGCTTCTCTAACAAAACTATTTTGTGCTTATATCATCTTTCCTTGCAGATCTCTATAGAAATATTAGACAGAGACAATTATTGTCTATATGTTTACTGGGATTCAAGAACACAGTGAAGAACAGGACCTGGGAATCCTCACTCACTGTCACAATTATGCATTTTTAGAGAAACAGTCTGTCCTTTCACTCAAATGCATATGTGACATATAGAAAACCAGGACATATACATACTTAATAGTGAGATTGTCTAAGAAGGAAAATATTTTTCTTAATACATGGAAGTGATAACAGATTTGATTAGGAGAGGATGCTAGAGATAACAGGTTCTTGGCTGCTGGCTGGGTCAACATACCACAGGAGTATGTGTGCTTATTTTTTCACCATGCCCAAGGAAAAGGTCACAGGCAAGAGATTTAACCACATCTTCTCCCAGAGATCCTCCATTAATCATGAGGATCTCATCATGAACTCATCAATTCATGAGTTCACGATAAGCCTCTTTTTGTTCAATCTGGTTTTTTTCTCCTCCTTGTTTAGAAGTTGAATTAAAGCATCATTACTTGCATTATGCCACTTGTGACAGTATGAGCTGATTAGCTTGTAAAGCACTGATTAGTTTGGGGTTATCTTAGTAGAAAACTATGAATTATAATGGAATATGCAGATAAGCTTGGAGAGGTACTTCTGATATGAACCAAATGAATTTTTTATATAAATATATATAATGCAAAAATGAGAATATTTCATAATTGCAATCTGTTATAGATGGAAAAGATGACACTATATGAATGATTATGCTAATCTCATGTCCAAACAACTAGCATCATTTCATAACCGGTATATCTTTCTATTTTCTGGTACAGCAACTTTGTGCCACAGAGGGTCCCTCCCTCCTCCCGCATGCTCCAGCTCCTAATGATGGACTCACTACATACCTGGCTGATGGGAGAACGCCATAATGTTTGTAAACATTTTGGCGGAACTGCTTACCAGTGGGTTACTTTACGGCATGCACATCCTGCATGTCAACACAGATCAAACTCAAACCAGAAAATTTTGCATTTCATAGCTGACTGCTCTGCTCACTGAACCACTAGTGCTCTCAGGCCAGGGCACAATGGGTGGGCTAACCATAGCTCAGTGGGATATTTTCTGCAAGTCCTGTTGGGTAATGAGATTTTGGAACAGAAAATAGAGCCATAGCAAATGTTTTTAGTGCCTTTTCAGCAAGGTTTTTAGTGCCTTTTCAGCAAGGTTTTTACTGTATTGCAGTACTTCCATTTGCGTTTGTGGGATGTTGGTTTTATTTCTGCCGCAACATGGCATGTAATGTGCAGGTGGAAAAAGAGCACCAACTTACTTTCAGCCCAACACCATGAATTCACTCTAGATTACTTTTAAGTGATTAAGCAAAAAATTAGTAATTCAAAATATTCATTGGGCAAGAGAGACTAAACACCAGTGAAATTTCTCCGCAAACAATTGCAAGGAAGGAATCAGCTTTAGTAGAAGTCCTAGGACTTCTTCACCTGGCTGAGGTCTACTGTTGGAAGGCCCAATATTGCTGCCACTCCACTACAGCGAAGAGTGCAGAATCCCATTCAAGAGGATTCAGGGCTGCTTATACAGACAAAGCTTCTTCCTTTGATGACGGAATCAGGAGTACTTTTCTTTGACTGCCGAACAAACTATCCATTGCTCACTGTTTCTCAAATTCCCACAGTGCTCTTGCTTCAGCTATCAGACTCAGGTTCACAGGCTGCAATTTACAGTAGCGTAAGACACTTGGTATTTCTTGTAGAATTACATGTTATTTCACGTGAATGCAAAATGACTTTACGCCGTGACTAATGCTGGTAGAATAAGAATACACAATACCTGAATGACTTGCTGCTCCACGATTCCCACAGCACAGATTGAAGCTAATCACAGTGTAATGCCAGGGCACTGAAACTGCTGAGAGGGAGGGGGTGACGGCAAAACACACACAAGGAAAAAGCAGCGTCTCTTCAATTAGCAAAATGTATTTTCTTATTATTCTGGAAACGAGTAAAAGTTTGTGTCACACCAGTGTCCAAATGCTGTTAAACATCACCAAACTGTAGCTCTGATGCTACTGGCCAGGTCCTACGCTGCATTGATGGATTTCATTAGTATGGAAAAGCACATAGGAAAGCATATGACCCCTCTGTAGCATAAACACACGAGTAGTGCAGGATCCCTACCCAATCAAGGGAGATGCCAGGAAACGTACCACCGACCTGCAGCTTACAAATGGAGGCCAGTGCAGGGATGGACTGCTGATAAACACCATCACTCCTGGCATCATGTATGTTCTGGGCAATTCACCTATTTCCATGGACTGAATCCTATGCAGATTCTTTATTCCTGTCCTCTTTTGTACAAGTCTCAAGTCTGAGCAAGTGGAAATGTTAAGCAGTTGTCCTGTGATGTGAGGAGAGTGAACTAAACTGAACTTGAGGTACACTAAGAGGGCCCAGCTCTTCTTTTCTTGAAAATTAAGCACTCATTTTTCTGCATGGCCTGGCAGATTAGTATGCTGAGTATGTAGAAATCCCACTAATATGAGTAGGAGTATTCAACTCTCAGCACCTTCCTTCACAGAGTTGCCCAAATACGAATATCATAATCTATTGCTAAGTATCCGTTTTAGAAAACAATGATATATTTTTTTTCCAGTTAAGCTGAAGTTAATTTTACAGGATGTGATCCAACAGTTTTTTCATGAGTGTACTCCCCTTAATAAATTGATTTACAAGCTTTTCCTATTAGTATTAGGATAAGAGAATACAATATCCTCTGAGAGAGAGTGTCAGCTTGTGCAAAAGAATGCAGATGCACTGACGGTTTTGGAATGTGGTAGATTTACAGCAGCTGAACAATTGACTGTCCTCCAGCGAAACTGTTGCAAAGGTCACAGATAGACATATCCAAAACAGTATCAAACAACGCTTGCACTTCTATTTTAAGCTAGATTCTTCGTAGTTGCTAAACTCACAGTAATCCACATTGTATTATGTAGCACAGATTACTATGAATCTAGTGACTATGTACACACATATGGTGTAACCTTGGTTACATTACTACTAAATCAGTCTTTTAACTGGGCCTAAGATTAGATTACAAACTGCAGTTGAAAAGTGTGTCATGAGATGGCTGGTTTACATTTACAGAAATCAGATTTGTTTTAACAGCCTTTTCCAACTATAGCTCATGATGTGGAATAGGAATGTTACACTTCTGAAGTGTTCTTCATCCACTATTTATTTTTTTTTACTAATAACATTTGTGGATTGCTTCTTTAAATTTGACAGCAGATAAATTATCTCTAAAATTTCCTTACGTTCTAAGCATGTGAATGGCACTTTTCTTATGGAAAATGTTTAGTAATTTCAAATTACTACGTAGCATTATGCATACAGAAATCAATGTGTAACCTGAGGTTCTTCCTTCCCCCTCGTGAGTAAAACAATGAAGTCAGTTTTCAGCTTTGTTGGAAAAATCTACTACTCCATTCGAAAGTCAGTAAGAAAATTAACATGTTGATCATCTATAAATTTAAGTTAGTTACTTTGGGCCTGATACAAATCATGCTATTGAATTCAGTGGACTTTGGATGACACCGTAAGCTTTGTTTAGTTTTTTACTGACTTAAAGTTATTCTCTATTTCACACAAAGTCTTTTGCATTTTTTAATGCCATTAAGTACATTGCATACAGAAACTAAAAGATTGATTTTGCAGCATCATATTGCATACAGTTGTGAAGGAGATTTTATAGGAGTAATGCAATCACATGATAACTATTTGGATATAATAATTTAGCCTCCCTCTGTCAGCACAATTACTCCTGTTTCAAAGCAGAAATTCCTTCTATATTCTTCTAAGCTCAGATGGATTCCTGCTAAATGCCTTCCTTTTTTACTTCCCTAAATGGACACATATTTTTCTTGCTACACTCACTGTCATCATATTCACAGCAGAGTGAGGAAAGTGTTTTGCATGTGTGTGGTTTGTTTTTTTGTGGTTTTTTTTTTTTTTTTAATAAGTATTTGAGTTTAAATCCTCCTTGAAATCCCTGAAGAAAACAGCAAAGGATCACTTCTCCCAAGCACAGCATCCAGAGGAGAGGAAAAGTCTTGGGCTCAGAGAAAGAATGCTTCAGGCTTGATGGGCCTAATTTTTCAATGAATTCCCTCATGGTCAGAGAGATAGCCGAGTGCTCTGAAGGAGGCTCAACCTATTTTACTTAGTCACAAGGAATTCTGTGTGATGGACAACTGAAAATAAACACACCAGAGGAAAGCATAGTGCATAAATCAGAAAGAGAAGGACAAAATAACCAACTATCTTACAGAGTCCTACAGCACAGACCTGCAGCAGCAGCTACGATAGAGACTATTCCCCTTGGAATTCAATACTTTGGGCCTTGGTATGTAAAAGGGCCCTTTGTCCTTCAGCAAGTTTTGAGGGTTATCTGAAGGACACATTCTTCTCTGCTATTTTTAAGAATCCTATGCTAGTTACACATCCTGTTCTCAGGTCTTGAGAAGAAGCAAAGATAGTCTTAGTTCAGTCTGTTCACAGCCACCCCACAGAGGAAAGATGGTGCACATCACCTAGCAATCTTTGCATAGTTTCCAGTCCAACAGTGGACTCCTCTGTGCTTATCATTAAATGACATTGTCAATCAGAGCCAGCATTCTTAAGCCTCATCAGTTACTCCAACTGGATTTTAACTGATCATCCTCTGTCCTTATGTGTCATTTCACTATCAGCAGCACAACCCTTCAATCCAGAGGAAGATGAGTACTCAGAGGACATTAATACATTAATTTCTCTTTAGTGCATTTCATTAATGAGCTAGTTTGCATGTCTACCACATAATACTTGGTCAGGGAAACAATCGCAAATGCAGCCCCATAGCTTCAAAGCACACACTAAGCCACCTAAGTAAATACAGATACGATAAGATAAACATTTAGCAGGAAATGTACATTACTGCCAGGGCACATGGTCCTAGTGAAGTGTATTCTCAACCATACGTGGATATTTTTTTGCATACTTCTATGGTCATTGATATGCTGTATATACGCTTGCAACAACATCCATGTACTTAGCATATCTCAACACATACATCTTTTATAAGCCTTGGAAAAACAGAAATAGAAAATTACTGACCTGTACTAGGTCTCCTATTTGCTCCTGTAACCCTCATTCCTTATTCTTAAAGATGAAATCATGTACTTTTGATAGCAAAACAAGAAGAGTTCACATGACAATACTATGATGTAAGCAGCAAGGTCTGCATGTGCAGACCATTTGTGAATTACCAGGAGAGGAACCAAACATTTCAGAAGCTTTCACAAGAACCATGTGGATCCTGGGGTTGCGTGGTTTATGTCCCCTGAGCATTACATAATGCGTAGAGTAAACCACGGTTGGGATGCAGGTCAGGCTCTGATAAATCAACACCAAATTTTTGTTGGATGTAGGCAAAGATCATGACGAGCTATTTTCTTCACGTTACTTCCCATGTTTAGTCCATGTTACTCCTTTACAACAGTTCATGGCTTATTTTCCTCCAGATCTCTGCTCAGTGTCTTATCCGTAACCTGATGTTTGCCTGCACAGTCCCTCTCATGTCCTGCAATTTAAACTAAAAGCTGCAGCAATCACTCTAGCAAAAGTTTTACAGAAAAGAAGCTTCTGCCATGTCCCTGGAACCACACGTCAAATTATTTGACAGTCCTGGAGTAAGTGCTGGATAGCTGGAAATGTCATGTGCTCCTCAGCCTTTGGAACAGAGCTGTTGTAACTGGACCTCAGAAATCACTTACTGGTGTGATTTGCTCTAATTTGAAAGCCATGTCTCCTCTGGCAGGAAGATACAAAGCCCATTCAGCTAAGTATTGAAGTTATCTTAAGGCACTACAGTCTTCTTAACAAGAAGACCATCAAGAGTCTCTGTCCTATTTTCTTCAAAAATCACCAGCTAAGCAGGATTTTACAAAGCCATTCCTGCCCTGTTCAGAAACATTGGTGCTAGATATGCTTCGGTTACACTGTACCAGGGGATCTCATGTCAGTATAACTGTCTTTCCAAATGTTTACAACAGTTTATCAGTTAGCCATGTCCTGACTGGGCAGGAACTTCAAACAAGTTACCCATTTATTTGCTTTACAGTACCCACAATACTTGGTAAAAGATTAAAAAAAAAAAACTCTCTGAAGCTACATGTGCTGGTCTGTTTTCGGTTCTTCAAAAAAATGCATTGTACACAGTACAGTATCAGACCAGTTATGGTTTATATATGTGAACATATGTGACTACATTCTTTCTCTTTAAGTAAACAGCGAGCAGCAGCGTTGTCCGTGACCTTTTGGAAAAAAAAAGTCACCATTGGAAAAAATTAGTTACTAGATGGCTTTATGCAATTGTGGCTACAATTGATTATGTCAAAGATGGAAAATAAAGAAAAGAGCACAGCAGTCTATCAGACCCTGCTGAGGCAGACACACAAGAATTATCACACATACATATATGCTCCTAAAATAATCTCAAAGCCTATCTTCTGGGAGTGGAGGTGGTAATTCAGATTAAGGCTGAATCCCTGGACAAAGTCCATCTCTGATGTAACTCACTGGAGGCCCCTGAAACCGACAGAGCCAACTAAGCAGAGCAATCTGACAGCACAGACAGAAGATGCCGTTCTGTGGGCAGATGCAGACAGTGCTAGGCAATGGCACCCTTGCTGACCGGCTGAGAGAATGCCAGCACTGAAATGAAGACAGGCTTTTGAGTACCTGTATGTTAAAAAAATATGTAACTATCTTCCAGTCTCTGCAAGATATTAGAGCACCGAATAAGCAACAGCTGCAGACAGCGGCTTGCAGCCTCAAATCCGAATTTCTTTTTTGCAACAAGATTTAAATCAGAAGGTGATCTCTTTTCTAGGTTGTCTTTGACAGATCTTCTGCTGTCTTGCCTGGAGTTACGATTTCACCCATCAAGACCAAAGAAGATATTTATCAAATGTTAATTCCACCATTTTGTCTCAATGACCACCAAAAGAAAGGAGCATTATGAAATACTTTATTATTTTTTCATACAGAGGCTTCAGGAAGATTACATATCTTCTAGCATACCACTTGTTCTCCACATGCTCCACAGCAATGTCAAACACATGGTAGTACTTGTAATAGAGAGGTTATCTGGGCATACATTCAGTAACATCTTTGTATCTAGGAGATCTTTGTAACACCTTTTATCCAGGAGAGAACTAAGATGTCAAAAAGCACGTGAATGACAGGTTAAGCCTGAGGACAGTTTAACTAGCATGGGAAGGCTAAACAGAGTTATTTCAATCCAGGATGCTGGCCAAAGTATTCGCTATTGTAGAACTTTCCAGATCACTGAAATTTACTTTTTTGATCAGACAATACGTGTAAGAAAACTAAGCTGCCACTGCCAAATAGGAATGGGTAAGGTATGGCAGATGTTACACAGCCGAAACACTGCAGAGACACTGTCATCATGACTACCAATAACGGCAGCCCCACCCAGGCCTCTAGTTTCTATTGTGTTAGGTGCTGTACTTTCAAAGGCTCAATAGGAAAGGAGAAAACAGCATGAGAAGAAAACATGAGAGACCTAAAGTGATTTGCCTTCAGTTAGGCATCAAATGACAGATACAGGGATAGGACCTATGTCTCTGGCCTCCCAGAATGCTGTCCTGTCCAGTCCGCCTTTCTGTTTTCTTGAACTTTTTTCCCCCTCTTCCATATATTTCTAAAATGGAATGAAACCAGAGAGTCAACAAGTAAAATTCTCAAGACTTCTGAAGTGAAGAAGGACACTAAGTCCTTGCCAAGGTTCTAGCTGCCTACACAAGGAAGCTGCACATAAATTGAGAACAAATTTTCAAATTTCCTTTGAAACTACAGAGAAGTAAGCTTGTGTCCCATCCTGTCCCATCCCAATCCATCTCCCACCCACTCAGCACACAAAGTATATGCCCTTTTGGGGAAGAAGCACCCTTCAGCTTGTATTGCTCATTTCCCTGCACAGAAAAATTAGGAGATTAAAATTAAGCTGACAGTCACAAAAAAAGCTGTTGGAAATTTTACCAGGATGTGTAAATAAGCCAGGTAATACCACATCCAAAGGTTCTCATATTTTATTGGTGATAAAAGTAACACCCCCACCCCCACCATGGAAAATCAAATGGTTGGAGACAGTTTTCAGCCAGCTGACACTCTCATCCAAGGAAAATGCTTTGATAGGGAAAACAGCTGCTAACATGGATTTCTGCAGTGTTCATTGGACCAAGAACAGTGTCAACAGCTGTGAGTGAAAAGAACTATCCTGGAAGCAAAATTATACAGCTCTTCCTTTTCCCTTCATGCTTTCCTTGCAAATGTGGAGAATCAGCGGAGAGACCCACAGTTCTGGCGATTGCACTGCGGACTCCAGCTCGCAGGACAGCTCCAGAGCACCGAGCCGCTGCGGCTCAGTGGCATGCTTAAGTTGCAAGTCCTTGCTCTTCTCTTCCAGGGGAGAGGAACAGTTTTACCATTGCCTTGCTAGGGCCCAGACTTCTTGTCTGACAGCTACTTAGGTTTTGGAGGGATGTTAATTTTATCGGCAGGCTCTGCAAAAAAGCTAGTTGGGTGATACTGGTCAACACTAGCCCAGAGAGGGTGGACTGGTTATTCTGCCTATCACCCAAGTTGTTTAATAATATTTCACTCTGTAAACAAACAACATCTATAGCAGCAATAAACATACACAGAATTTTCCTTGTCATATACAATCTCACCCAGATCCCTCAATGTTGCCATTTTAAAGAGCTGGTATACAAATTCTCTGCACCTCATGTGAGAAAATTTGAAAGACTAACACACAAAAAAAGATGAAAATGAAACCTATAAACATTCCAGAAAATAAGTAAATAAATAGAAGCCTGACATCTGCTAATAATTGTCACTCACTGTTGCTAATTTTGAATTCAGCAGAAATTCCATTTCCAGCACTATTTTTCTGTATTCGTACAGTCTTACTCATCTCTGAAGCCAAATAACTCTGTCATTTCAGTCAGCAATACTGCATGATGTGGGGCCCATTGGCTCTGCCACATTTTTTAAGTTTTCTGTCCAGGTAACAAGCACGCCAGCCTCTGGTTTCTGCCTTCTGGCTTTCCCACAGTGTAAGTCCCCAGATGCTCCTGCTTTACTCACAGCTGTCTCACATACCACTGGCTCACTCCTTGCCCAGTGCCACGTGTAGGTTTATAAACTAGCAGCTCTGCTGCAAACTCTCCTTGTGGCCGCAGTCTTCACAGCACCACCTAGCAAGTCAGCCTTTGTTTCAGAGGCAGATCCCACAGATGGTTCTGGTCCTTGACAGTCTCTAGCAGACACTTAGCACAGATCACCTTCAGGTTTGCTCCTGTCAGCCTCTGCAACCCAGCCATACCTGAGCGCTGCAGCTCAGCAACCCACTGAGGTCCAGAGAGAAAGCCATCAAAAAGTACTGTTCTTAATTACCACATGTGTCCCTAGCTTCTCAACGAGATGAAGAGTCTGTTAAGATGACTATTAGATTCCATCCAGAGCTAATCACAAGGATAATAACTTTGGTTTAGGAAATCCCTGAGCTGCAAACTGCTGGAGGATGGGAGAATATCCGTGGAAGCAGCGTTTTCCCTGCCTTGTTCGCCTTGTTCTCCTACTGTACTCTACTGCAATGGGTCACTGAAGGGTTTTGGTGCAGAGGGAAGACAGAGCAAGCGCACAGGCCATAGCCCAGCTCCACAGAGCTATTTAATAGCAAGTCCTCACAGTAAAGACCTATCAGATATTAAACAGACAAGAACAGACATGACAATCTTAGCCAAGAGGACAAGAATAATAATAGGCTGGATGGACATTTGGTAAGACCCAGCACACAAAACCTCTTCTGTTTTGCTCCAAGGCCTCTGCACCTTCCCTGTTAGAAAGGCTAGCAGGAGATCAGGTGATGTCTTCCTCTCTATTTGCAATGTTTGTGACTTCCCGTTTCCTACTGAAGCTTTGCTGTCTCAAAGCCGTTCTGGGTCTGGAACTGCAGCAAGCAAACTTTATCCAGAGGGCTAAAAAGCATCTGAGCTCTTTCGCCGAGCAGCCAATGTCAGCTGCAGTTGTCTGTCCTGTCTTGGCTGCCTATTCTTGCAGAGTATCACTGCAACAAGACAAACAGCCATGCCTACTGCTTCTTGCCAGCACTCAATGAACAAATTACTCTGCAACTTTCATAAATTACTCAAATCCAACTTAGTTTTACTGGATGACTTTCATGATCCATCAGATTCTTCACTACCAACACTTCATAAGGTAAAATTCACCCTGCATTTCTAGTTATTTACTTGATGTTTAGAAAAGAGACACTTTTCACATGTGCAAGCTGGCTGATACTCTTTATAAAAATCACTAACCTCTCAGCCTAGGGAGATATCTGATATCTCCATTCATACAGATTTTTCTATGAACAGTGACTAGGGGGCAAGGCGTTTGACTCCACATCTTTTCCTTTTCAATTGTGATCTGGATTGCTTTTGGCAGAATCCCTTAGTAATGGGAATGCGTCAAATATTAAAAGATAAAATAAAAATCAGTGAAGCCTTCAAATAAATTACAAGCACATTAAATACAGTGCTGTCAGCTCCAAAGGTCAGACTCTGGTTTTGTGAAAATTTGCTCAATGCAATAGGAACCACGTATATAAACACTGTTTTCTGTTGTATGCCTTTAACTTCCAGGCACAGAAATCCTTTCTGTCCCATGCAGCTGACACACCTTAAAACACAGCAGAAGGAATATCATAAATGCAAAATAAATAACAAATCAATCAATTGGCATTTGCCAGAAGGTAATCTTCATGCTAACCAAAAGAGTAAGTTACACCCTGTAGACAGGGCCATGTTAACAATCACTGAAATCCAGGACACAAATCAACTCTCCAGTTTGCTAGCCATCAGATGATACTTTCAAAACTGTCAACAGACAGAATTTTAAGTAGGTAAAGATGCATATAAGTGCCCATGGGATTTTTCAAAAACACAAACAAGCTCAATTCCCATGGAAGTCAATGGGGAGTAAGCCCCAAATGGGATTTTCAAATGCAATGAGGGGTTTACCTGCCATTTCTAAGTGCCTGTATATCTTTCAAACTTAAGTAAACTTCCTTGTGAAAAGTTTTTCAGAATTGACTTTGGGTTAACTGTGAACTACATTTCAGTTACAGTACACCGTGAAAATCGAAGTTAGTCACCACAGGAATACAGGAACTGAAGATAACCGCTTCATACCAGAATTTGTACAAGTTAAGATGCCGATGTGTCCCCTGAACCAGATCCTTAGCAGATGTAAATCAGCACCAATTGGACCTTTCCAAGGTCTGGCTTTATATGCTTGAATCTAAAAGAACAGAACCCAAAAGGCACAAAATTTGGAATCCACATCCTAATAACAATTTTATGTAACGTCAGGCTTGAGGGATCCACGTTCCTCTTAGAATCATAGAATCATAGAATCATAGAATCATTGAGGTTGGAAAAGACCTCTAAGATCATCGAGTCCAACCGTCAACCCAACACCACCATGTCCACTAAACCATGTCCCTAAGTGCCTCATCTACTTGTCTTTTAAATACCTCCAGGGATGGGGACTCCACCACTTCCCTCGGCAGCCTGTTCCAATGTTTAACCACTCTTTCAGTAAAGACATTTTTCCTCATGTCCAATCTAAACCTCCCCTGGCGCAACTTGAGGCCATTTCCTCTCGTCCTATCGCTTGTTACTTGGGAGAAGAGACCAACACCCACCTCGCTACAACCTCCTTTCAGGTGGTTGTAGAGAGCGATGAGGTCTCCCCTCAGCCTCCTTTTCTGCAGGCTAAACAACCCCAGTTCCCTCAGCCGCTCCTCATAAGACTTGTTCTCCAGACCCCTCACCAGCCTCGTTGCCCTTCTCTGGACACGCTCCAGCACCTCGACGTCCTTCTTGTAGTGAGGGGCCCAAAGCTGAACACAGTATTCGAGGTGCGGCCTCACCAGGGCCAAGTACAGGGGCACGATCACTTCCCTACTCCTGCTGGCCACACTATTTCTGATACAGACCAGGATGCCATTGGCCTTCTTGGCCACCTGGGCACACTGCCGGCTCATATTCAGCCGGCTGTCAACCAGCACCCCCAGGTCCTTCTCTGCTGGGCAGCTTTCCAGCCACTCTTCCCCAAGCCTGTAGCGCTGCATGGGGTTGTTGTGGCCGAAGTGCAGGACCCGGCACTTGTCCTTGTTGAACCTCATACAGTTGGTCTGGGCCCATTGATCCAGCCTGTCCAGGTCCCTCTGCAGAGCCTTCCTACCCTCGAGCAGATCAACACTCCCACCCAACTTGGTGTCGTCTGCAAACTTACTGAGGGTGCACTCAATCCCCGCATCCAGATCATCAATAAAGATATTAAACAAGACCGGCCCCAGTACTGAGCCCTGGGGAACACCGCTCGTGACCGGCCGCCAACTGGATGTAACTCCATTCACCACAACTCTCTGGGCCCGGCCATCCAGCCAGTTTTTTACCCAGCGCAGAGTCCACCTGTCTAAGCCGTGAGCCGCCAGCTTCTCTAGGAGAATGCTGTGGGAGACAGTGTCAAAGGCCTTACTGAAGTCCAGGTAGACCACATCCACAGCCTTTCCCTCATCCACTAGGCGGGTCACCTGGTCATAGAAGGAGATCAGGTTGGTCAAGCAGGACCTGCCTTTCATGAACCCGTGCTGGCTGGGCCTGATCCCCTGGTTGTCCTGCTCATGCCTTGTGAGCGCCCTCAAGATGAACCGCTCCAGTACCCACTGAAGGAGCAAGTGGAAACTAATGTTCCTTTCAGTGTTCAGCTAGCAGCAGCTTCTGCTGCAAATTAACCTTCAAGCTTGATACTACCTAAGCACTTAGGTTTGAACTGATTTGTAAGCTGGTGTGTATTGTCCACATACTTAAAACAGCATGTGAGCTTACGTATTCCTGCATATAAAGAACATGCATACATGTTAAAAAAAATGCAAGGAGAAAATGGCAAGCCACTATTTTGCAACGGATTTACCAGTTCCTTGCTTAAGCATATTGCTATACATTTCTTAGCAGAGAGCATCTTAGTAGGGAGGGCTTGCTGATATATAGGTATATATGCAAGTATTCCCTATATAGGAGATGCCAGCCACTGGTCATGTGGCCAGCATCTTTGTAGAAACGGAGAGGAATTTTTCAATAGATGTATTTCTTCCTCTCCCACCCTAAACTGAACTCCCTTAAACCCTCATTGTACAGCTACTACGTGCAACATAAATAAAACATTCCAGGTGCCTGAACTAAATGTAGAATTTAAAGCTCATCCTGAATCTGAAACTTTCTCACATGAAAAAAAAAACCTGGAGGCTTACACAATGCCCAGCCCTGCTTCATGCTGCAGTCACTTAATGTTTCTCTGGGTGACACTAGCATGAGGCTAATGCACCCTTCACCTCACCCGGTCAAGCCTTTTCCCTGGTTTTACTGAGGCACAGTTCCTGTTCACATGAATGGGAATTCTTTAAAACTATTAATAGGAGTGAGCTCTATATTACAATAGCACCTACGAGGACATATTGTGCCAGTCGCTATACACATAATAAGTAGGAAGGAGACAGCTTTGCCTGGAAGAATGTATGATCCTTACAGAACCACCAAACCAACAGATCTAGGAAAATGATCAGCCTCTTGAACAGATGTACCTCAGGCACAGAAAGATCAAGTAAAAGTTGACCAAAATCACACAGGAAGGCTCATCAAATACAGAACTGGCTATTCCTTGCCAAGAACACTCACATCACAACTGCACAAGCTAAGCAATTACTTCTCCTGCTTGACTGTGTTGAAAATGCCCTAATATATTCACCTCAGGTGCAGTCCCAAAAGGTGCTCCTCTGTTTGCTCAGACAGTAGTCTTTCACTAATTAAGATTAGATAAAGTTTCAGCACCAGTCTAGAAATCAAAGCAATTATAGAAATAAGTAAATAAATGAATTCACCACCATCACCCTGTTATCACCTTTGAAAAATAGTTTTTTAAAAAGAATGATTTACCAAATACAGTAATTTAACACAACTATCCTCTCTCCAGTCCAACTTCATCAATTGCTCCAGGTCTTCTTTGGTTATATGCAACAGGGGCTGCCTCCTTCCCTCACAGACATCCCAGCTCCTAGTCTTTAACTGAGCCACAAGGAAACTAAGTGTCCTGCACAAACTGAAATGACCATGTGTTCAGCCAGAATCCAGGACATTTTCTGGCAACATTTGATTTTTAAGATCACAAAATAACTACAACTTTTTTTTTGTAAGCATGCTGCTATTACAAGATTTTGAGTCAGCAGGAACATGTGCATATTTTTTAGAGAGTATTTTTTCCAATGACTTAATGTCTGAATGAATCCATCATGAAACACGGAAATGCCATTAACATTCACCCCAAGCAAAAGAGCAGCTTTGAGAGTGTCCACACACATTTGCTTCACTCCAGCCACGGTTCACTACCTTGAATACTCATTCCACCAGACTGTTGGTCCCGGTAAACACCGGACAAGTTTTCCTGGCTCCTATACTTATTAAACCAAAGGAACATTTTGCTGACAAGTGTCAATACACAAGCTGGTGTATTTCAGAACCCCAGAAAGCGTTCACAGGCTATCTTTGAAAAAGTCTCTTTTATACAAGATCACAAACCAGGTCGGCACAGTAAGGAACAGAACTTTGGACTCTACAGAGCCTTTCTATAAACCAGAAAAGTGTTTTGAAGATGGAAAAAGTGAATCCCCAAGAACTTCCCAAAGATGGAAGGTAGCTATGCAGCCCAGAAGGTGATTTGCAATGAAATTCTCCTTCCTACCAATACCTAACATCTATGCCTCACCTGCATGGCACTGCTGCATCTTTCCAAACCAAAATGTACAATTGAGACACATTTTTGTGAAGCCAAGTTTCATTTTTCCATTTTTCCCACAGGCCAAGCTAATTCTGTTCCCATCCAACTGCAGCCAGCGATCTGTTCTGCACGGAGTGCAGATCCTCCCAGACACTTCCCAGCGCTCTCCCCCAAATGTCAATGGCATGCAAATGAATTCCACATGTAAATGAGCGGCTCAGTGAATGGTGACAAAAACGTCCTGTTATTCCAGTTCTGTGACTCAAGAAAAACAAGGCAGCCTCACTACATATATGTTACCTTTTATCTAAAACCCCTGTTAAACATTTAGTGGCCAGATTCAGAATAACGCACACATCTTAGATTGTGTCCTAGTCCATGAACTGACTTACTGGAAACCTGGGATTTATTACTCTGGTTGGTGGCAGGTAAAGGTGGCAAAATCCAGTTCCTAAAGGCAATAAAATGTTGCTGTATAAGTACTGATGGTTCAGTTTCTTCTCCCTGTGTAAAAACCTGAGTAAGCTTTGTTTCTATCAGGGTATTGGAATGAGGAATCTTCTCCCCTACTTGCTAAGCAGTCGAGTACTCATGGTTCCAATAATCTCCACAGCCTTCCCCTACAGATCCACACTCATAGGCCAGGAACGATCTACCTCATTCCCCCACATCTCTTTCCGTGTCAGAGACCTGCACCGTGGAAGATCAGTCACAGTCCATATGTAAAGCAATTCATGACAAAGCTTTAGATACTTTGTGATGTATCACATTATAAACTAACACTGTATTGTTTAGTTGTACCAAAAACTTATTGTACATTAGAAGCTAGAAAAGCAATCTCAGACTGCTATCTTGCTTAATAGTTTTAACTTCCACTGGATAAATGTGAACGAAGAGGTATCAAGAGAGGATAGACCCATAGCTTTTTATAGCAAGCTACTATCAACACCAAACTATGAAAATTTCCAAATTTTGGAAATGAAACCACTTTGCATAAGAGTTTAAAAAACTATTGGCAATTTGTAGCTAGATTCTATTCCAGAAACTTTACAGATCCTCCTTTACAATAAGTACACGTTGTACTTTAACATAGAGGTTTTACAGCTCTCAGCAGTTTAATTATATAGATTCTCAGAACTCATTTCACTAGCGGCTCATTTCACAAAGTTGTACCACAGTACACTGCAAAAATTCAGATACCTTGTGTAAGCCCATGCAACAAAAAATTTTCTGCTGTCATCAAGTCCTTGCAGGAAACAGCAACTTACTGGGTGACCCGTTAAGCACACCCTGTACCCTAACAATTCCCTACTGGTTTCAATACAGTGTCAGATGCATCAATCATACCAACAGTTCTCACATCAGGATAATATATAACGCTTAAAATTGAATCATTTTGGCCATAATAAAAATCATTCAACTCTAGTGTTATCAGTACCAGCACTTCTTTTAACTACTCGATTAAGTCCCAGCAATTAGCCATTATATCATTCATTTCAAAGAACAATTTTCAAGGGCAAAATTTTGCTTTTCTATCTGAATCTACAATAATTATTAAAGCTTTAATAATTCTTAGATGCTAATGTCACCTGTTTAAGACAACCAACATTTGCTAGGTAACAGACACAACAGAGTTCATTGTGCTGCTGCAGAATTGGGACACAAACTCAGTATTAAGGCGATCTCAGGCAGTTCCAGCTATCATAAGCTTCAAGAACAACAATTCCTGTATTTTAAGACATTTGTATGCAAAAGTCATGCTAAAGTCTCACAAATCACTAGACTTCACCCCATCCTTCTCATGAAAATTAATAAAAATCATACTGCATATGGCAATGCTATACTGAGAACTGGGAACATGCAGAAAAAAATGTTGGTTCAAAAAGCATCAGTCTGATTTAATTTTTGCATTAGTAAGTAAGATGTCGTGGTCCCGGGATGCACCTATGAAATACTATTCCAGCAAAAGCAAATATTGAGGCTGATGAGATTAAATTTCAAGAAATCCCCAGCCACCATTGCCAAGGCGTTCCAGGAAATGTAGGTATTGATTTCAGAATGAGTGAGTTTATGGATCAAAAAGCTTTTGCTTCCTTTACCCAATTCTTTTGTAAAGGTTAAAGGTTAATTTCAACCCAAGCACAAATCCACTGCAGCCACAGTACCTAGCCAGAGTCCTATATCGGGGGCAGACTTACTAGGGAAGATTTGAGAAGGCTGTCCCTTCCCTCTCAGCTCCTGTCACATGGGGCACATACTCCTAGAACACTTGGTGGACATGCTACAGTGACAATACACAGCTCTTTTATGCCTGTATCTACATCACAGCCACATCAACCAATGTAGTTATACTGGGGAAGCCATCTGCTGGATGGACCCCTGTGGTAGTGGCCCCTCCACAGCCACACAGATATCCAGTTCCTTTCCTCCCCAAAGAGAGTGTTTGTGTGTATCCACAATCAACAGATTCACCTGTCTCACGTGTCATCAGGAGCTGAGCACCCTCCTCTTCAAAAGAATTGCCCAGCTGGTATTCATGGCTGTTTGATCTTTGCATTCAAGAGTGAGGCATCAAACATTATGGTCTCCAAGACAAGTCTGAAGTATGCCAACATGCCAGGGTGCCTTAAAGCAACTCCATACGGCACAGTGCAGAAGCAAAGCCTCTCCCTCAGGTGTATGCAGAGCCCTGCTGTGGACAGAGTGCTGACACTGCACGTCAGTGAGGAAAACACACTGCAGAGCAGGACTGAAATCACTGCGTGACCTTGGAAGAGCCTGGCATCCCCGGGGAGATGCACAGCAGGAGCACATCTCCCACAGAGGGATATATTTGGAACTCTAAATACAACCTAATGTGAAGACATTATAATACATTTCTTATTTACAGCTACTAGGAACTTGCTTGTATCTCTGAAATCTCATGGGTCTGTTCTTCCGTCAGCCTTGCAGGACGGCTAGGAGCACTTTCCTAAAATACTAGAAAACCAGTAGGAGCAAGCCAAACTAAAAGAGGTTTTTGATACAGACCACTGGTTAATCATTTGCCCATTAAATGAAACATGTAAACAAAGCTTCATAGCAAAGATGTTTGTTAGGGAGCATTTATCAGCTCTTTGATGTTTGTCATCTGAAAAGTTCTTTCATTCTTCCAAATCATATATTGATGCTAATTTTGTTACATTCAGCTCCAGCAATATGATCTTGTACTATAAAGCAGCAGCAGTGCTTATGCAAGAAAAGGAAATTAAGAGTGGGGTCAAAGGCAGATGTATGTCTGTTATAAGCTTTGTCAAAAACATGCATGTCCTGACAGATGCTGTGAGTTGAGTGGTAATTACATATCAAGCTGAGATAATAGCTCGGTAAGCCTGTGTAAAGTGACCTGGTGATCCCACCTGCACAAGGTCTTAACAAGCAAGTTCCTTTTTATTACTACCCCATAGAGTGAAACTGATGATGGACTTGGACTCACTGTGGTTACTGTACTTTGATGTATCTCTATAAATTCGGTGCCTGACTTTCAGCAGCAGTTCTGCTTTTTCTGTCACTTAAAAAGACCCACACTTATTGACTTTAGGAATACTGCATTTGAAAAAAAAAGAGATAAATGTTTAGACATAATGGTCATGACTAAAGATTAATTATTTTTTTTTTTTAAATTCAGTGGCTGAACTGCAAATGTGTGTATGAGTGAGGAAGACATTTAGTAGTGGTCTATCAAGAGGATAGCTTAAAAAATGCCACCCAATATTCAGGATCAAATAAATAAGTTTAGTTCAAAGATGAGCTTAAAATAACACATAGTTGTCATTGATGCAAAAAGTTGGAATGTGCTCTCTAAAAATGTTAACTATATAGTTCAACTTAAAATTCTTCTGCCTGCCCTAGCAAAGACTGCAAGGTAAGGTCCTTTTCAGTTACAATGCTGACTGTGCCAGTATGACAGATGTTTCCTGTCCCATTGGCTCTGTTAGTGCTTCACTCAATTTCTATGTTTCCAACAAGTATTGGCTAACTAATAGGTTTTAATCCTTCTCACTCGTGCTATTGCCTCTCTATCAGGCCAGCACAGATACCTCCAAATTAGCTCGGAGCATTAACATTCCAGATTCTTCATCTTTTGCACAAAACCCATGCATCATATTTTCTTCTGTGAGTTTGCAGAGATGGTTTAAAGAGGTTTTTCTGTTTGACATACCATGCTTGTATCAAGACCTCCATACTTTCAGATCTCCACTACTTGCTTCAATTTTTCCTATTTCCCACTTCCATTTTCCAAATATGCTGTTGGAATTGTCACCAGGAGGGAGGATAGAGGGAAAAAAAAACCCAAACCATAACTAAGTGCTGAGCTCACTTTACCATATGTGAAATTGCAGCTAGAAGCCAAGGCATTTTTTTGTATCATCTAATCTATTGCAGAAGATGCCAGAAAATGGAGGAGCCAAGGACTTAGCAGGTAGTAGGCCAATATGCAAGCACTGAAGGCCTATTCCAGCTGTCAGCAAAAGCATTGGAAAGACTGGATCAGGGCCTAAGGTTTTTAAATCTGAAGCTGGAAGGGTCTTGCCACAAGAAGAAAAAACTTGTTCATGCTACAACATAATCAACTCTATTTCAACACTAACAGTAATCTTTTTTAATTACTCCCAATGTAAACTGCCTCTTGAGACAATGACGTTTGCTGCCCATGGACAAAAGTTGTGGTAACCTGAGAATATTTAAAAGCATGGAATATGTAGCTCTGTGTGTTTATCCATCAGATCACACAACAGACTTAATGACCATGGGCATATTTTAGATGACTTGGATGGGTCCTATAATTTTGGGGGAAATAGAGCTTGGGGACCCCTTCCAACACAGATTTTTACAGCTCTTTATTCAGCAATACTTTTTGTAATGTTATTGTGTTTGAATAAAGGGACAGACAATCACAGAGCAACGTTACCGACCAGTAAGTAAAATTATGCACGTGTACATGTTTGCAGGACCCAGGCCTTACGGCACATCTAGAAAAATACATAACAGATCCCCATACAATGGGTTAGATTCTCACATGGCAAAAATTGGTGCAGCTTTGTCAGAAGCGCTCATCAGGTGTTCCTTTATGCTCTCGACTCTCTCTCTAAGTAACATTACTGCCATTTAAGATGGGTTACAAGGTTACCAAAAGAGTCAATCAGCTTTGGTTTTATGTTTTTGGCAATTTAGGGGAATATGACAAGGTCGCAGCCTGCTACAGTAAACAATTAAAATGAGTAAAGGGGCAGCACTGTGCTTATGAATACATGACCTGTCTATTAGAACTATACCCACCTACTGAAATGAGGGAATGTTTTTGCTCAGTTGAATAGGGGCACTGGAAGGCAACAAGCAGAAAGGCAGATAACAGCCCAATAAGTAACAACCCAACAAACACCAAAAGAGAGTAGCTCAGCCACTGTCTGTGAGTTACACAGCTGTACAATCTGCATTTCACAGAGCAAGATCCTAGAGATGAAAAATCACACTGAACCTACTGAAAGGTCCTGTTGGAAAGACAGAGTTAAGTTGTCAGCAAATGCTCCTGAGGAGGATCCTAAAGGACTATCTCTCCTCAGCCAGAGGCTGGGTTAGGTACCTCAGGCCTGCATGGATCAGACAGCAAGATGCACCAGTTGAGGGGACACACTGAGGAGAACAGTTTACATGACACATCGGATAAATCCTCAGATCCCCCCATCAACTTGTCCCTCTGTCCTGCTCCCAGTCTAGCTTCCAGGGTTCCTTCTGCATTGCTTTAAATGTATGTGCCGGGCTGAGTTTTTAAATGTCTCAATGCCTTTTCTATTCCCACCCCCTCCCCAAAATTTCGGAGAACTCATTCCCACCTGCCTCACCACATGACTTTTTGCTTCTTGATATAGAAGCTGTGCATCTCGAGAGGTTCAACACAAGGTCTACACACCTAACACAACCCGTACTTCATTTCAGCATTCAGTCACCTTCACCCATTTCTATCTGTGCTAGTGAGGACGGGTGAACTCTCACGGTTTACAGAGGGAGCCAGAGGCGGGCAGGAAAGCAGGACCCTCCACCCCTTGTCCAGGGGCTGCAGGGCCTGCGCTAGTCCAGAACCAGTCACACCACCACATTACCTATACCTGTTGTTATACAAAAAAATAAAAGGACAGGAGCTTTCCACATGGAAAAATGAGAGCTGGGATTCACTTAACAGAAAGATGTGAGTAAAAAGCACTAGCAGAAAACCCACATGCTGGCTGCTGCTAACACCTGTCAGCACCACTGCAATAACATTTGTTTCACACATGTCCTGGCTTGGCAGGCACCTGATATACATTTTCACACTTTGTATCAGCTTTCTACACACTTGTTCTCTAGCATATTGTTCATACATCAGATAGCACTGAAAAATAAGACGACAGTGGTAAGTGACATAACTAGGTTATTGCACAGGACAAAACTCTTGCTCTGAAGTACACCTGCATCAAAACACGATAACCTTGAGGTAACATATGAATTAATGACATGGCAATTTTATTTTTAAAGGCCATTAACCTGTTAATAACTATAAGCCTATTTAATTTCCAGATTTCTCCCTACTGCACTGTAATAATAAGCTCTGCCTGTTTAATTAAAAATGGTAACAAGTAACTATGACTCCACTTGTCTCAACAGAATTGCACTCATTTCTAGCAGTCCTAGATTTGGCCCAGAAGCCACCAAACTCAGTTGTCCCATTTTCTGAGGTGCCAAGGTAGGTCAGACCTGTACCAGAACCCTCTATTTTTAATAAATGACCTTACAGTGAGCTGGCCTCCAATTACAAGAAGTGGCCAAAACTATTCTTCCAAGGCACGTATTTACTTACCCTGAAGGATGCAGTGGTGGTAAGAATGCTTTGTATCATTTGCAGCTACGTAGGCAAGAATGATGGACTGACGAGCAGGCAACGATACTTCTGGCTAGTCTCTTAACTGAAGTTAACCTTGCTTTTCTGTGACCACTATAGGTTTATCACTGAAGTAGTGCCGTTAAACACTTACGGACTTCGGCTTATTTGCAGACACTAAAAAGTATTATTTAATTGCATTATGGCAGAAGCATAAGTCAGATAACATACATAATATGGGACCACACTCCTCATAGAAATGATGATCTAAACAGACAAAAGGTTAAGGGAAACAGAGCATCTGAGAAGCAAAATTATATATCCATGATAAGTCCACTGCAAAGTTTGTAACACTACCTAGGTATTTTGGCTTTCAGTTCCTGTTCTACCGTGTGAGTTCATGCTTTTCTCCAGAACTGTAAGTTTTACACTACAGACAGGTAGGGATGTTAAGATTTTCCAGAGGCGTCTCTCCAGTGTTAAAAAAGGGCATTCCCAGGTAACATTTAAGCTATACATGAGATAGCAATAACTAAGTTACTATGATTGATAATGCAAGACAGGAAATATTAGCAACTGTTTGTTATGCAACAGTCCCTTTCTTAACAAGTAGCTCTTAAAGGAGGCTCCATATCTGCATATGGGGTGGTCAGTGGAGCAGTGCAGAGACACCGGAGATCACAAAAGCAGCAGCTGTACACCTTGAGTGTAAGAACCCTGACAACCCCCACACGTAAAGAGATGTGGAAAAGATTATTGAAAAACATCCAGATGGACTCCCAGAGAATGATGTGATTTGAGCCTACCAGGGGAGGTGCCTCGCTCAACCTGCTGTTTACAAACAGAGAAGGACTGGTGGGAGATGTGGTGGTCGGAGGCTGTCTTGGGCTTAGCGACCATGAAATGATAGAATTCTCCATTCTTGGTGAAGTAAGGAGGGGGGGCAGCAAAACCGCAACCATGGACTTCCAGAGGGCGGACTTTGGCCTGTTCAGGACGCTGGTTGAGAGAGTCCTTTGGGAGACGGTCCTGAAGGGCAAAGGGGTCCAGGAAGGCTGGACGATCTTCAAGAAGGAAGTCTTAAAGGCACAGGAGCAGGCTGTCCCCATACGCCATAAGAAGAATGGGCGGGGAAGACGACCGGCCTGGCTGAACGGGGAGCTCTTGCTGGGACTCAGGAAAAAAAGGAGAGTTTACCACTTGTGGAAGAAGGGGCAGGCGACTCAAGAAGAGTACAGGCATCTCGTTAGGTCATGCAGAGAGGAAATGAGAAAGGCAAAAGCCCAGCTAGAACGCAATCTGGCCGCTGTCGTTAGAGACAACAAAAAAAGTTTTTACAAATATATTAATGACAAAAAGAGAGCCAAGGAAAATCTCCATCCTTTATTGGATGCGCGGGGGGGACATTGTCACCGAGGATGAGGAAAAGGCTGAGGAACTTAATGCCTTCTTTGCCTCAGTCTTCAACAGTCAGACCAGTTATCCTCAGGGTATTCAGCCCCCTGAGCTGGAAGACAGGGACAGCGGGCAGGATAAATCCCCCGTAATCCAAGAGGAAGCAGTCAATGACCTGCTACGCCACCTGGATGCTCACAAGTCTATGGGGCCAGATGGGATCCACCCGAGAGTGCTGAGGGAGCTGGCGGAGGAGCTCGCCAAGCCACTCTCCATCATTTATCAGCAGTCCTGGTTAATGGGGGAGGTCCCAGATGACTGGAGGCTTGCCAATGTGACACCCACCTACAAGAAGGGCCGGAAGGAGGATCCGGGGAACTACAGGCCTGTCAGCCTGACCTCGGTGCCGGGGAAGATTATGGAGCGGTTCATCTTGAGGGTGCTCACAAGGCATGTGCAGGACAACCAGGGGATCAGGCCCAGCCAGCACGGGTTCATGAAAGGCAGGTCCTGCTTGACCAACCTGATCTCCTTCTATGACCAGGTGACCCGCCTAGTGGATGAAGGAAAGGCTGTGGATGTGGTCTACCTGGACTTCAGTAAGGCCTTTGACACTGTCTCCCACAGCATTCTCCTCGAGAAGCTGGCAGCTCACGGCTTAGACAGGTGTACTCTGCGCTGGGTCAAAAACTGGCTGGACGGCCGGGCCCAGAGAGTTGTGGTGAATGGAGTTACATCCAGTTGGCGGCCGGTCACGAGCGGTGTTCCCCAGGGCTCAGTTTTGGGGCTGGTCTTGTTTAATGTCTTTATCAATGATCTGGATGCGGGGATTGAGTGCACCCTCAGTAAGTTTGCAGACGACACCAAGTTGGGTGGGAGTGTTGATCTGCTCGAGGGTAGGAAGGCTCTGCAGAGGGACCTGGACAGGCTGGATCGATGGGCCCAGGCCAACTGTATGAGATTCAACAAGGCCAAGTGCCGGGTCCTGCACTTCGGCCACAACAACCCCATGCAGCGCTACAGGCTTGGGGAAGAGTGGCTGGAAAGCTGCCTGGTGGAAAAGGACCTGGGGGTGCTGGTCGACAGCCGGCTGAATGTGAACTGCCAGTGTGCCCAGGTGGCCAAGAAGGCCAATGGCATCCTGGCCTGTATCAGAAATAGTGTGGCCAGCAGAAGTAGGGAAGTGATCGTGTCCCTGTACTTGGCACTGGTGAGGCCGCACCTCGAATACTGTGTTCAGTTTTGGGCCCCTCACTACAAGAAGGACGTTGAGGTGCTGGAGCGTGTCCAGAGAAGGGCAATGAAGCTGGTGAGGGGTCTGGAGAACAAGTCTTATGAGGAGCGGCTGAGGGAACTGGGGCTGTTTAGCTTGGAGAAAAGGAGGCTGAGGGGAGACCTCATCGCTCTCTACAACCACCTGAAAGGAGGTTGTAGCGAGGTGGGTGTTGGTCTCTTCTCCCAAGTAACAAGCGATAGGACGAGAGGAAATGGCCTCAAGTTGCGCCAGGGGAGGTTTAGATTGGACATGAGGAAAAATGTCTTTACTGAAAGAGTGGTGAAACATTGGAACAGGCTGCCCAGGGAAGTGGTTGAGTCACCATCCCTGGAAGTATTTAAAAGACGTGTAGATGAGGCACTTAGGGACATGGTTTAGTGGGCATGGTGGTGTTGGGTTGACGGTTGGACTCGATGATCTTAGAGGTCTTTTCCAACCTTAATGATTCTATGATTCTATGATGTAGGCAGGCAACTTGGAAAGGTCTTCAATTGTATGAGTTTCTGCAGATCAGCTAGTTACTGGGCACTCACAGATGCATCAGCAGGCAGCAAACAACTCCTTAGCTCCACAGAGTAGCCTGATCTGAGCTTTAGGGAAGATTACAAGCCACCAACTCTGGGGAGAGTTTACCACTGACCACTGAAAACAATGCCCCTCCACCAGCTGGATGGACATTCCTGTCAGTGCTAGCAGGGAAATTTTTCTCATGTGTTTCTGCCATTGTGAATCAGGTTATTCTCATATGAAACAGGTCTGGAAATTCAGAGAGCTGGCACCCCTATAAACTCACATCTCTAGCATGGGGAACAGCCCAGAAGATTTAGACACTTGTGTGGAGCGTGCAGTAGATGTTTATAGCAAATTTTGTTACTCTTTCAGCTTTCCTGTCTGAGGTCATAGCTAAGGCGTTTTTGTAAAGCAAGCAGAATAACCTCATCTATGAGAGAAACCTTTATTGTGCCATTTTCCCAAGTGACTGTGCTCGCTGCAGGTATCTCTAAAACAGTGTGCAGTTATACCTCAATCATTAGCCCACTTGTTTTGTTACAGCAGCAGAGCTCAATGAACGAAAGCGTTGGTATGGCCAAGAGAAAGAGAAGGGGATGAGTACATAGTGGGACACACGAGAGGGAAGAGAGGATTCACCTCGATGGAGAATTGGGCAGAAAAGCCTGGGTCCATCAGTCTGTTCCCCTCCAGAGGCACAGAACCAGGAGTGCAGAACAGAAATTGGATGATACTTCACAGGCCTCACTATAGGGAAGAAATCTATATGTGCACTGCTAGAATGCTGTATATTAGTGGATTAAACACAGTTGGTAAGTTAATAGTTTACATATTCCTCTACGACGCTGAGACCAACAGACTCTCACTTGGGTATAACTGATAGTAAAGCTTGCAACTTTCAAAAGTCTGTTAATTATTAGCAAAATCTTCTGGTAACAGTAGGGAAGTTCTGAAAACATCTTGCCTGGGGAGATAATGGAGTTATTTGAGAATAAGAAAGGCAAACGACTACAAACCATGATATAAGCAGGTATCAGCCCACTGTGAGGTGGGAGGGATGGCCTGTCAGACTCCAAAGTTCTTTCAGAGCCCTGTTTTCCAATGAGTGCATGTTTCAGGATATGGACCTATTCCCACAACACACAGGTCTTTTCTATACACCACCACACATTATCTCACAACCCGGCCTTCAGACAAACAAAAAGACTGACCTGACTCAGTCACTGAATTGGTATGAGAGCGCACTAATTTGCCAAGCCATGTGACAAAGTTTAGCCCTCTGCTACAAAGCATCTCCCGATAGCTCAAGGAGTTCTCTCTGTTTTGAGTTAAACAGTTGATTCCCAAAAGAAATGGGACTGTAACAGTCACAATGTAGGAGTAATTTTTTGTGCATGTAGGCTGACATCTTGTGTAACTTATAAATTTATTAGCAGATTTCAAACAAAGTTGACAGAGGAATGGGCAATTCAGAAATAATTAAGAGAAAACAGGCAGCTAGATAGAGGACGCTATCTTCAGCATCTAGGTGAGGGAACGGCTTTTGTTAGACATCAGAGACCATAGTTGGAAGACTACTCTTATAAATTTTGCAACTGTAAAAAAGTCAAAAGTTTTCATAAATCATGAAGCAGAAATCTATAGAAACCAGATTTCTTACTTCAGTTGCTCATTTTGTCCTGAAGGAAGAGAGAAGTTCAAAGCTTTTCTTGATGGGATACTATTCCCACATTGATTTATCAGTGGTACATAAATCCTATTACTGTATCACAGCACATGTGAAATGTGGGACTAAATGCTTCCCTGACTAAGTGACTGAATGGTAAGTGATTGAATACAGCCTTTTGCTTAAGAAGCTAAGAGGTTACTTTGGTACAGACACTGGGGCAGATAAAGGTTATTTAAGCATTCTTGGCACCAGCTTCTTTCTCCCTTGAATTCTTCTTTTAACTCAGTTTTCATTTTAACCTTGCCCTTCACCTTTATGGAATTTCATTGAGTTAATAAAGCAGAAAGTGTTTTCTTTGCTGTCTGTGGTAATGAAACCTGTTGGCTTTGCTTGCTCTGAGATGTAGGTGTGTCACTAACAGAAGAGCTTGCTGCCAGCATGACAGTTGATAGCACCGTCAGTATAACTAGAATCATGTTCCATAAATGTGTGACCCTGGCATCATATAAAGGCATCTAATTATAATAGAGGGCTGCGTGTTTTATAGAAATAGAAGTTCTACAAGCAAGAGGAAAACAGGAGCATTTCATGAAGGGCTGGGTAAAGGATATTTTGCTGATTTTCACCTGATACTATGTATTTTCAGTGCTGTAAGTGCCATGTACCCTTCAGACTGAAATTTATGCACCTCAAGCTTGGCTGAAAACATGTCAGAGCCCTGCTGGCCTTCTGCCTGACTGAGGTGTTGTGGTGGAACAAGCAATCTGTCCCTTGAAGCACAAGGGGGAGGTTGTCATTCTACAGTCTTATTAATGTAAGATTTTTCATTTAATTTCAGGGTTATAAAGAGATATTGGGGAAAGACTTTCAGGTCTCAAACTAGAGTTTATGGATCTGATGCACACATTGTCATTTTTCTAGTGTCAGGGTAAAACTTACAGATGATGATGAAAAGCAAAAATACTATGCTTTCTCCTGGTACTCACACATCTCCATTCTCCTCTAAGTCAGAAGATGCCAGTCACAACCCCAGGCCTGCAAAGTCACCCCGGAGAATTTCCTGTGAGGAAAGGGTGCCTGCCTTGTTGGGTCCTGACTGAGTGCAAAGACATTGCCTTTGCAGAATCTGTGTTCTGTACTTAATGAGATGAAACTTGACACATAGTAATGCAGGTCACTAAAGAAAATAAAAAGGCTTTTTTCACCCAGGTTTATCCCAGCCTGAGAAAGGATGTGAGCTGTAATATGTTTCCACTGGACACATTTGAATTAAACATGTTAGCTTTCCTTTTCCAAACACCTGATGAATCCAACATGGCCACATATTGCACACTCCTTTGGTAATTAAACTCCTGTAAGGTTGTCTCATGAATCCGATGCTTTGTGGAAAAAGACTGTGCTTTGTTGCAGATGGAGAGAGGACTGAGCACAGATAGGTAGCTGTTCACGCACTGGCTCAGCTGAGACTTTAAAAATATTTAGTGTCCTTTGTTGTCTACCAAAATGTTAATTTCCTTTTGCCTATCTGCACTGTTAATGTGGAAAGTAAATTTCAAAAAACAGTAGGATTTTTTGTCATTTTTATTGCTTATATGAAAACTGAGCTATCTAATTATTATGTAAGAGTATTTTTATAGCCTGTAGAAGGAAGCATAGGGAAACAGCTCTGTTTTCCTTTGAAATTACCCTTCCTTATAAAAATAAATGACAGTGTGGTAACCTCCTCTGCTACCTGACCTATGGCTAGACCATGCTATGTTACAAATGCAGCCATATAAGCACAATTGGTCTGATCAAAATTCAACAGAAAACCTCACCTGTAAATCCAGACATCCATGGCTCTGGAAACTCTTTCTGTTACTAGCACCTTAGCACAGGATTAGAATAGATGCTGGCTTTCAGGTAAAATACGGTATTTTGCACTAACAAAAACATACTCAAAGCACTTGGTTATTGGGATGAAAAGGATACAGAATTGTAAAGTGAATCAGGCTACAGGGATTTTTGCTGCAGGTACCAAAATTAACACCAAATGACGTAAAAGACTACCCTGCACTGAAAGGCACTTATATCACCTTACCTGACTGGTGTCTAGCATCAGGGAAGAGAAGCAAGTTTGGGGGCCGAGTCAGAGCAGAAACCTCCTCCACAGAATCCAAACTACAGTCACCTAGGGAGAAGAGTTCATAATGTTAGGTGGATGTCCATGAGTACCATTTGGTGAGTCTGTCCAAAGACGCTCATGCTTCTGAATACACCAGTCAGACCTGAAACAGCAGTGTCACCATGGTACCACGTAGTTGCATTGTTAACCCAACTGCTACCTGTACAAATGAGAGAGAGTCTGAGTGAGGACTTTCAGTCTGACTAGACAAAAAGACGTGAAGGAGAGAAAGGTGAATGGATCCTTGAAAGCCTTACAGTATGTAGCAATCAAACCATGATTGAAGCCCACACAAGAGCTCTCTTCAATGAGAAGAGTTCAAAAGAGGGACAATATATCCTGAGCATTTAACACTAGCAAAGCGCACAGCTAGGTCAAGAGCAAGCAACCTATCAATGCTGCATTAGGGCAATCTGTAGTAGAACTTTTATTCTGACATACCAAGTGTCAGCATTGCAGAGAAACACCTGCCCTGGACAACAACAGTCCAGCACAGAAACAGCTATGCTGAGGAAGTAGCTAAGTGCAACCCTGTTACCACCACAGCTGATATGACCAGGCACACGCTGAAGGGCCATAGGAGTCATGAGCAGATCAACAAGCACAAAGAAAAACAACATTTAAAACTGCTTTTACTGATTTTTAGGTCCATGCTTTTTACCTGCTGTCTGTGCCCAGTTTCATTTGCTGTGGCTAAGCTGGTACGAGCGACTCAGTTGTGTGTCTGAGCCTTAACTGTATTCCAGCTTCAACCCTGAGGCAATGATGATGCTAATTCCACTGTAAATGCCAAGGAAGTGGTAAACAACACTTTTTGTTTAATATCAGAAAATCTAGGTTCATTTTCCATTGCTTAGTGACAGACACTAACAAAAGAAGTTAATATTTTAATTTAGAAAAAACAGTACAGACAGAAAGGATGCATGCTATTCTAGCTTCTATTTGCACAATTACAGTTTCTTTGGCTCCATCTACAAAGGTAGGATAAAAAAAATCCCTCATGACATACAGGCTTTACTTTGCTGGCTAGCATTAGACACATGAGCTCTCTCTCCAGTTCTCCATTAGAGCCAGGGACAAATAGCAAACAGAATCAATCCAAGAAAAAACGCAGCCATTATTCTGCTTTAACCAGAGACTTCCAAGAAATGCTTAATCTTCTTGTAGTTTGCACAGAATGGATGTTTATTCACATAACAGTGGAGCGACAGTTAGAATCTGATTGAGAACGAAAGCTTGCTATTTTTAAAGATGTAAAAAAATTACAAATTCTACAGCAGTAGAATACAGCAGTTCAACATCTCACCACAGTACAATATATGAAGCTTCCTGTCAAATGATTTCTATCCAGCATGAGTTTTTGGACTGACATCGCTAATTATGATATTTTAGCTTCAGTATAAGACAGTTTTTATAGAACTAACATTATCTTGCTATTAGAAGACTTTTAAAATAAAGATACCTCAACCTAATTACCTTAATGCCGTACAAACTCTAGTATAAGTATTGACCTTTTTGCTTCCTTCAGAAATTACAATCAACATCCATCCTGCACACTAATCTCCTAAATTAATGTTTCCTTGTCAGTGTCATTCTTTTTCATTCACGTGTTGTAGCTAATTGAAATTCTTCCCAATCTGCTATGCAGATAATTATCTAAAACAGACTTCACCGCCAGAGTACACATGCTCCTTCTGTTACGTGGTAAACCGTACCATCATTATTTGTATCATCATAGTGTTTAGATGTCCCAAATGATGCTCTGCTTTTCAACTGCTAGGTGCTGTAGAAACACATAGTTATCTTAGCACTTCAGTATCAATAAAGCCATGTTCATGTTTAAGTGCTCTGTTGCTTAGAACTCAGCACACCTGTGCACACATACACACAAAGTATTGGATGAAAAGCAGAACAGTCAGTCCTTATCATCTGGAAGGAAGAGGGGCATAAAAATGAAACCATTTTATCCAAGATCATGTAAAACTTCAGGAGAAAGAGCAGAAACTGAACTCAGAATCTTCTGATCCAGGGTTGCAACTTCACAACTAGCTCACTTTCAAGCCTTTATATCACATACATGCCACAATCCAGACTAAGAAAACCTTAAATTGAGTTGTGATAACACAGCTAGCATTTCTTAATTACACAGTCAAAAGAAAAAGGAGAAAAAGATACAGTCCTAGCTTCCAGAATATACTTGAAATAGTTTCTCTCTAAAGAGAGATGAAAAGACAGGGAAGACAGACAACCTGCAAACAACAACAACACGGTAAGAACCTGCTGTCTTTATACATAGCTTTTTCATGTATACGATTATAGTCATAATATTGGTGTACAGTATTGGTATATCAGGTAGCTGACAGAATCATCCCTTTCACATCAGTGGTGGGCACAGTGCAGTAAACCAAGATTCTGAAAGAAGCTCCGATGGGTGTACTGAAGCAACTACTTGAAACAGGTATTTTTACATCTTCCTGAAGAAGCACAGAGGTGAATTACAAAGTACAAGGAATAATATTCCTGAAAAA
Source organism: Aptenodytes patagonicus (assembly GCF_965638725.1). Taxonomy (NCBI): domain Eukaryota; kingdom Metazoa; phylum Chordata; class Aves; order Sphenisciformes; family Spheniscidae; genus Aptenodytes; species Aptenodytes patagonicus. Next base: position 44,597,100 of record NC_134954.1, on the reverse strand, counting down.
CAAGAGAGCTTGAATTTTAAGGACTTTGAGAAAAATTGCACAATCCTTACAGCTACGAAGTCATTCAAAAAATAAAATGGAAAAGTTCACCTGGGGCAAACGTTACTGCCCCATTCACACAAAGCAGGACAAAAGCAGCAGGATTTGTTTCCAGTGGAGTGGGATTCTGGTGGCGTTTCCCTTAAACAAGAAAAATATTAATCTGGTCCTTTGGGGGAGTTTAAAGTGGTATAAATTGGAGATGGAAAGCGATCAGGACTGAAACAGACGCTGATGAGTTATTGAAGGGAACCAGATTCGACTACATGTACTAAGCCAGGCCACATCTTTATCTTCATGGAGCGGCCCACATCAACTAGTTTGCAATTCATCAACATTTCTGGCTTCTTCAATCAGCTTAGGGAATTTTTGTCAACGCTTCTCTGAATTTCCCACTATTCTCCAGTAACATTACAGCCCCAAGAGATGGGTCTACTAAGGAGATGAATTCTCTGCTTGTTCGTTACCCCCATCATCACTGCAACTTGTAAACACACCCTTTCATGCAAGAGAGGGCTTTCTTCATTACCATCTGCCTTCTCTCCATCCTCTTTCCTGGCTTCTGTACCACCTGCCAGTCTGCAACTCATGTGATATCAGTGCACAGAAAGTTACAGTTTGTGATGATTTATAATCAAAGGAAACTTTGAAAATTATTTGTTTGTTGATTGGCACAGTAGATTAATAATTTTTGTCAAGAAATTCTTAAGTAATTGAACTGTTGTAAGTCAAACCATGTCCTCACTTACTTGTGCCAGTTTATCTGTCAATAAATGATCAATAATGAAGTTATTCCCCATTTGTCCAGAGTTAAATTGGCCGCAGCTATTTTAAGTACTTCATGTTCAAATATTGCCATATTATGAAGTAGTGCTATAAGATAAAAGTTACTGATATATACTCCTAACACACGGCCAACCTGAAGGACTTTTTGTGTGGAGCTTTATATAATTAATAACAGATTGTTCTCGTATTTTTATTTCGGTGAACCACAGTGCTGTGGCCAATTCATAAAGCAGCTTCAAGACCGTTCATGCTGAAAGACATTAAGACATAAGGGCAAGAAAATATTCATTTAAGTTTAAGGTCAATGATATGCCATGTGAAATATATACTGAAATGCATGAACTGTAAATGTACCACATTAAATATTGCAGGAAGCTTTACTGGTTATGCTTGTTTAACTTTTATATATATGTGTGTGTGTATATACTCACACACACATTTCCCAAAAAATAAACTTCAGATCCATGGCAATATTGTCATAAAACCATTCAGACATTGCATGTGCCTCATTCTTTGGCCTGATTGCTATCACATGAACTTTGAAAGAAACAGGCTCCTGTTTCTAATTAGTAAGGACATAAAAATGTTTATGTAGAAGGAGAACCTAGAGAGCTTATTACACTGAGTCCTGTTCAGAGCCGATGTGGTTTTGTCATGTGTATGTTAAAACTGACACAGCCAAGTTTGGTTACAGTCCAGTAAAGCATCTGCAAGTCATTTACATACTTTCAAATGCCACAATGACAAATACATACAGCTCTGTGACAATCTGAGGGTTCTGTCTGAAAATGAATGAAGAGAAAGCATTCAAAAAGGAGTAAGACTATTTATGAAGGAAACCATCATGGAATTGCTTAGACTGAATTTGGGGAAGGGTGGGAATGGAGAGAAGAGGAAGAAGTCTAAAACATACTTCTAAGGACTTGAGCAGAACTTATCTTTTGCTCTCCTTATCCTAAACAAAATTACTCCTGCCATGTGCTTACTGGTGATACATTTCATTTATATCGTACAGGCATAGTTGCCTGCCCCTGGAAATACATTCAGACAGATGGGAATTGGAAATGAGTTTGCTGATCACACAGCTGCCATCACTGTCTTCATCTGACTCCCCAAGGGAAAGCTCATTTTGGGTAGAGATTCATCCCAGCACAGATCTTGTCGACTCACAAACAAACTTCTGACTTGAGCCTGAGCTAAGGGCTTATTCCCTCTCACACACTGGACAGGACTCCTCTTCTCAGATGTTGATTTTAATCACAAGAATTAGCCTTACTAGTAATCCCAAATCAATCACTTCAGAGTAGGTATTATGTAGACTTACCCAAGGGAGTCCTTTTTGTCTGTTTTGCTTTGAAGTTAAGAATCTCTCACTCTTACTTTGGATCTCCTCTAAGGAGCAAGAAAAATGTTCAAAGCTGGATCTGCATTCGCACTGTCACTATGGCCAACTCCAATGAATTGGTAGAATTGCAGTTTCAGGTCTTTCAGAAAAAGCTTAGTGTGCCAGTGACCTCTAACCTGCTTTATCTGTTCATACAAGCTCTAGGAAGGGACGAAAAGGACATGGTGTAAGTTAGGAGGAATGTGTTTGGACAAACACTCTGCATTATGCACTTCTTGGCTATTGCTGTCAGCCTCTTCATATTAATTTTTTTTTTTTTTATGAGCGGAAAAATTGCTCTACATATTCAGTGCATATAAAAAGCCAGTAACAGTCCCCTTTGACACACAGAAAAATGTGTATACTTAGAAGGAAAATTTTAATTTGGTAGGCTACAAGTTATATTGTTATTTCTAACTTTCACATCAACAGGGACCATAAGCTGACTCCTCGTTGATGACACCTCTTGTCAGGAGAGTCAGGTGATCTCTATACAGTTTCTGCTTAGTCAAAAGTTATCAATGTATTTTTAGATCTGGATTTATACAGCCTACTCTTCAGCTCAAAGCACTTCCCACCAAGTCCAGAGGAGAAGTGTTCCAGTCAACCACAGCCAGACATGCAGCCCATAGGTGGGCAGCAAATGTACCTTCAAACCAGCCTCAGACCCGCTCTAATTTACAGTGGAAGAAGTAGGGATGAGGGAAAGCTAGTTAAAAATCCTGACTGGCTTGAGGATTATGTGAGCAAAAATAGCTGTGACTTCTTGCCACAAAATCTTCAGCAATTACAGCCTGGAGGCCTGGCCATAAAGTCCCATGGATGGGGTACAGCCCATGATGGATGGGTTGTACTGCCTTCACGCTTTTATCAAGGGATTGGAAAAAGGGAAGGCATCCTTTTTGTTTTGTCTGCTCTCTCATCTCATTAATGGCCATATTTTACTATAAATTGAATGCCACAGTGAGTGTGAACGTATATCCAGCTTTGGACATTTTTCTCACTCCTTAGAGGAGATCTAAATCTATCTGGGCACAGTTTGCTGAAATGCTGCTGGAAAAAAGAACGCCCGAAAGGAAAAAAAGCAAAATCAACAGCAATAAAGAAGGTTGAACCTGCACAGATGAGCAAGGATATGTGATCTGAGTTAATGTCTTCCTCATTGTTCTGCATATTAAAAAACTGATCAATAACAAACAGCAGACATCAGCTATGTAGCTCAGGCCATGTCGTTTCCATGATTTATATTTTGAAGGCTGAAGTATTTACGGTTTCTGTGCAAACTAAAAATATGCTTCCATGATGGTAAAAGAATTACAGCCCATAAATCGGGTACTACCACCTTCTGCTCAAGTGCCTTCATGGTAGATTAACCTAAGCCATTTTACTTTGCATTTGTGACGTACTAGGCACACAACGGTTTAGTTTTTATTTCTGATATGCAGCGGCCTTGTGCAACCTAAATTCACATTCAAAGAATCATACTTACTACCAGTGCAGCAAAAGCACTTCATAGGATCAGAGTGAAAGGAGCAAGGAGAAATCAAGGCCCATACACGTTGCTTTGGCAAAAGGACACACCACAGTACAGACCTTACTCTCATTCTTCCTAGCTTATTCTCATATGATTTCATTGCTTCCCAGGGTGCTACTTGTGATTTTTGCAGATATAAGCAGGAGTAGAAAAAGGTGCAAATTGCCTGGAAACAGTCTTGAGAGGAATTAAAAAAAAAAAAAAAAAAGGGACATGTGGAATTTCTTCAAGTAGGACAAATTGCTTCCTGTACTAGAGACAGCCAAAACCACATCAAACACTTTTAATTATTCTTCTACATAAATACCAGTTGAGATCACCACTGGGAAGAGCTACGATCCATTTGGAAAGAGGTGGCCATGAGTGGAAGTGGCATGTCAACAGGACACTATCCTTTAAACGTGACATGTGACATAAAGAAGTTTGCAAACAGCTGGCTTTGTACATACTTGTAGGCCCATGTGGGCAGACAAGCCCACACAATGTTGGAGCAGTACTGTCAAACCACTCATTCTGCAAAACAACAAAATTTTGGGCATGGGGCCATGTGACTGAATACAGGGATGAGTCAATCATAAACCTAGAGATGCTCAGTGAACTAAACCACCAAAGGGTTGACATGTTAGTGAACACTAATAAACACACCCCAAACCCATCTATAACTGGTTTATTTTTGTAGGACTTCTGATAAAATCCAGCACCTCTATAGAAATACTTCTTATTCTGTTCATTCCTCTTCCCTGTAATTGCAGGTTTTGTAGGAATCCTAAATGCTTTGGCTGAGAAAGAGAAAAAGGTACAGAGACTGAAATGGCAAAAACTGATCACCATTATCAGCTGTGCCTGATATAGACAGTATTGCAGCAAAATACAGGCTTCAGTTGAAAAAAGCTTGACCAGCAAGTTACTTCCTGCTTTTAAAAGTGCATTTCTGGGCTCCAAAATATACAGACTAATGATAAACATTCAAAAAGCTTCCAGAAAGATATATAGACAACATCATCATTTTGTCCAGTATAGAAAATTATACCTTTGGGGGGCAGGGAGGAGGGAAGTCACCTGTGTTGACATTCCAAAGTCAGGATATTGGCTTTGTCCGAAACTGGCTAGTTAGTCTGAGTCTGTGACTTCTACTACTATAGCTACCCATCTTCGTCTATTTAGACTGCTGTGCAGTCTATCGAGATTCAACTAAGTACGTACTTTTGTCTGGCAACTCCAATGAGGACAGGATTGGAAAGAAAAAAAAAAGACACAGGAGCTTGATTTTTTTAACTACTTCTTGGTGCACATCAGACAAGTGTCCCAATTATACCCAACGTATTCACACCATGACCCACAAAGATATTTGTGCACCTTCATGGAAGCACAGATATCTCGGGAAGACAGACTCACTCCTGTACTATTGTCAAGGTGCAGCAAGCAGTGAAAAGAAGGCAATGTCAGGGAAGTATCAGCCAAGCAATGTTTATGCTTCAGTTAGACACCTGCTAAAGATCTGGAACAATCTCCTGCTAGTATTATTGAAACAAACCCACAACTGGTTTAATAAGAGTCTTACAAGGTTAGGAGATGTAGCCTTAGGCAGTGCCAGGGACTACATGTGATTATTCAGATGACAACTTCCAGCTCCAGCTCAATATTCTAAGCCATCCCCTCAGTGTCCTAAATGTCTCTGGGACCAAGATGATTAGTTCTGGAAGCACATTTGCCGGATCACTTAGCCCAGGTTGTGCCATAGCTGCTCTTTGCACAAAGTTTCAGCACCGACAGTGGGACATGCGCACACAGCACTGTCCAGTGCCCTACAGCACGACTGGAGCCAGGCAGGCTTCCTGCAGCTGCCACAGCCAGGCCAGCCAGCCTGGCTAACTTGCACCGATGTTTAGAGGACAGGCACTACAAACAGGGTGGTCAGAACCACATCCAGAACACCGATACTTTCCCCATTCTAGCCCACCTCCATCATGTGCTCCACCATCAGTCTTGAGCTCCCATTACTAACCCCTGTTTTGTTTAACTGCTTATAACAGAGATCAGAAAGGAAAGATTCCCTATAGGGAGGATTACTAATTTAGTGAAATCCTGCAGGGACTCAATAAAATCTTCAATAAAATAAAGCATGCCCTGGAGTTTTCAAAAGACTAGCAGGGTTTGAGAGAAAACAGGTACTCCCAAGCTGTCACTGCTCTTCTTTGCAGGGATTCAACTCTGTGGAAAAATGCAACATTCTGATTTGTGAATCTGATCCAATTTTTTTTAACTGGGCTGCTGTCCAAAAGTAATGTATTAAAGAACTTCCTTGATTCAAATTGTTTTCCCATTTTAGCTTTCTGGAAGTGGACTCTCTCCACTGACCAAATTTCTTATTTTGGTTATTCACCATTTCCAAAAGTAATGAAATGTTACTCGCTTAAGGGGTGGAGTGGCAGCTTCAAAGCATGATTGCTCACAACAGTGAGTTTACTTTTTCATTTGCAGCTGATCGAATTCTGCAAGCACAGTGTGAAACTTTGTTCAGTTCTCAGTTCACTATTATGCAGTCATGATTAAATCAATCAATTGTTGACGTGAACCTGAAAACCTCAGAATTTTATTTTTAAAATGCTGTTCCCAGCCGCAGTGGATTCCGTTCTTAGTGCATTACGGGACGTTACATTGGAAGTGCAGCAGAATTCAGCCAGAAGTTTTTTAGCGCATGATTTCAGACAGAGCCTCTCACGCCTCTCTCTCCCTCTTCTTGGATTAGGCATATTTGAAGAAGGGCCGGAAGGAGGATCCGGGGAACTACAGGCCTGTCAGCCTGACCTCGGTGCCGGGGAAGATTATGGAGCGGCTCATCTTGAGGGCGCTCACAAGGCATGAGCGGGACAACCAGGGGATCCGGCCTAGCCAGCACGGGTTCATGAGAGGCAGGTCCTGCTTGACCAACCTGATCTCCTTCTATGACCAGGTGACCCGCCTAGTGGATGAGGGAAAGGCTGTGGATGTGGTCTACCTGGACTTCAGCAAGGCCTTTGACACTGTCTCCCACAGCATTCTCCTCGAGAAGCTGGCGGCTCATGGCTTAGACAGGTGTACTCTGCGCTGGGTAAAAAACTGGCTGGATGGCCGGGCCCAGAGAGTTGTGGTGAATGGAGTTACATCCAGTTGGCGGCCGGTCACCAGCGGTGTTCCCCAGGGCTCAGTACTGGGGCCGGTCTTGTTTAATATCTTTATTGATGATCTGGATGCGGGGATTGAGTGCACCCTCAGTAAGTTTGCAGACGACACCAAGTTGGGTGGGAGTGTTGATCTGCTCGAGGGTAGGAAGGCTCTGCAGAGGGACCTGGACAGGCTGGATGGATGGGCCCAGGCCAACTGTATGAGGTTCAACAAGGACAAGTGCCGGGTCCTGCACTTCGGCCACAACAACCCCATGCAGCGCTACAGGCTTGGGGAAGAGTGGCTGGAAAGCTGCCTGGCGGAAAAGGACCTGGGGGTGTTGGTCGACAGCCGGCTGAACATGAGCCGGCAGTGTGCCCAGGTGGCCAAGAAGGCCAATGGCATCCTGGCCTGTATCAGAAATAGTGTGGCCAGTAGGAGTAGGGAAGTGATCGTGCCCCTGTACTCGGCCCTGGTGAGGCCGCACCTCGAATACTGTGTTCAGTTTTGGGCCCCTCACTACAAGAAGGACGTTGAGGTGCTGGAGCGTGTCCAGAGAAGGGCAACGAGGCTGGTGAGGGGTCTGGAGAACAAGTCTTATGAGGAGCGGCTGAGGGAACTGGGACTGTTCAGCCTGGAGAAAAGGAGGCTGAGGGGAGACTTCATCGCTCTCTACAACTACCTGAAAGGAAGTTGTAGCGAGGTGGGTGTTGGTCTTTTCTCCGAAGTAACAAGCGATAGGACGAGAGGAAATGGCCTCAAGTTGCGCCAGGGGAGGTTTAGATTGGATGTAAGGAAAAATGTCTTTACTGAAAGAGTGGTGAAACATTGGAACAGGCTGCCGAGGGAAGTGGTGGAGTCCCCATCCCTGGAGGTATTTAAAAGACGTGTAGATGAGGCGCTTAGGGACATGGTTTAGTGGGCCTGGTGGTGTTGGGTTGACGGTTGGACTCGATGATCTTAGAGGTCTTTTCCAACCTCAATGATTCTATGATTCTATGATTCTATATTTCCTGGATGATCATTAGGCACTTATAACTAATCTCAGTCACCATCTATCAAGAACTGAAAGAAGTAAGCTAGTCGATATGCATAGATCACTTCATAAATCAGATCAGTCTCAAAGGCATTGTTTGCAGAGCAGTTCTAGAAAATATATCCTGAAGTGTTACACATGACATTTTAGAGTTAATGTAGTATTTACAAAACTGAACTAATGAAACTAACACCTTCACTCAGTGTATCAACCAAACACAATATCAAAGTGCTGAAAACTGGCATATCAATTCTCAATATATCAACTTTTTACCAAAAAAAAAAAAAAAAAAAAAAGAAAAAAGGTCTCAAGCCATTAGCCATTTCACAGGAGCTACACAATAAAGTCCCAGATGACATCATTTCAAGACCAAGCCCAGGATTCTTGAATACAGAAGAACAAGTCCCTACTGCCTCTATCCAAAGATCAGGGGCTTGGACATACAAAGCTGTTTAGGTATTTACTGATATTTCCAAGAGCACCTAGCCACGTTTGGTACTTCAAGTTAGGTGAGAAAAATTGGATTTTAGGTACCTACCCTGTTCGAGGACATCTGAAAAATTTGCTAAGCAAATATCAGCTTCATTCAGTGACCAAGTACTGTGTAAGGTCCAATTTCAGGTCTCACAGCTAAAAGCTGAACCCGAGTATTTATACATGTTCCTGCCCCAGGAAGCTGGCAGACAGCCACGCTGTATTTTCCAGTGTGGTTCAGCCCTGTAGAGTCTGAGCACATACTATTTGGTGCAGAGAAACCCTGTCTGTTGTTCTTTATTCTTAGGTATGATCTCTGTCCATGTTGCATACTCTGAAAATCAATAAATACATGCCAGGCAACCCCCACTGTTGAGAGAAGGTTCCTAAAAGCCCTAGTGTCCCTAGCAAAAAAAATGTCATTCATCCACAAAGTTAAATGCAATATACATCCAAATCCTAGTATTTACGCAGCGTCCTAGAAACCTCGAAGATGTGATCAGAGCACCCTTTCAGGAAACGGTCCTGCCAAACAGACTGCTCCTGGTAGCTTCAAAGGGCTTACCTTGTGCGAGCTCTGCCCAGTTCTGGGACAGCAGATCACATAAGGACATGCTATATGTTTGCAGCAACACAGCTCTAAAGGACACTAACTTAATGTATCAGGGATTTATGTACCTCCAGAAAAGCCAGGATTGAAAGCAGAAAGAAGGAATGCTGGTCTGAAACACTTGTTTTTTTCCTGAAGTCTAGACCTGCAACTCAGCTACCATTTCATTGAGGAGGGTAATATTTGCTCTGCAAGTTTTGTCAAGAAGAGATAAGTGATGGTTATGCAATACAGCGTGAGAGGCTGTTCTCATCTACCTGATGCCTTTAAAATTGCTTCCTCTGCAGCCAACCTCCAAGATGGAAATAAACAGTTACCACAACCATGAAGAAAAAAAAAATGCAGCAGCAATAGTTATAGAGGCTTGAAGATCCCTTTGAAGGTCCCAAACTCCTCACGATGCAGCTGGCAGCACAGCTGCCATTATCAGCTCTGCCCCATGCCCAGAACTGCTTGCTAAGCCAGAACTGCTCTTCAGACTGAATGGTGGTGGCCACGAGGTACTGCCAACAGACAGCCTAGCTTCTCTGCACTGCTTTCACTATGCAGACAAGCAGTGTAAGACAAGGGGATCAGAGCTTCATAAAATGTATGCTTTCATATTGCACAGGCAAAGGAAGAGCTTGCTTTGCGCTTAAAATAACATCAAAATTTTCCTGTTTCTAAGTTACTAGGGTTAACTATGCCTCCTATAATAAGCCGCTGTCTAGCTTCTTATAAAACACAGCAAAAAAATAACCAGAACAAGATAGCCCTCTTCAGAATAAGATCTCATGATTTTATATTTTTAGATTAAATAGGCACATTGATAGAGATATAAAAATACATAAACGCAATCATAAGAAACTTGTTTGCTTGTACCTCTAAACCCTTCTCTAGGTTTTAAAACGGAGAACTCCTTCTTTGTTTTGAGCACATTTCCTCTGCATTTCACGAGGTGGGGGCTCCCTGCTGCTTGAGAAGGTTCCTTTTATAGAATGCTGAACAATTAGTTTGGAGAAGTTTTGATTGATAATAGCTTACATATGGTGTTACAGAAAAGGAGTCTATTTTAAGTATCGTTCTTCTCTGAGAAGGGATTTTAAAGACGCACCATGTGCTCCAAACTTGCTGGCAACACATTGAGCCTCCTCTCAGAGCCTGCCTCTAGAACTGCTCCCTGGCTTGTGATGGAAACGTACTAGTCCACCATAATCCTTACTTATATTCAGAGAGTGGTGGAAGTACATTTTATTTCCTATGCTTGTGAGGTTTTTGAGAATATGGCAGGACTGGTGTGTAACATGCAATTCTGAAGAGGATTCCTAGAAAACATTTATATACTGTTGTCAGGTATATGGATCCAGAGCAATAGGTACATTTCTTCCACATAAACCCAGAGAAAGGGAAAAACACTTGGTCATCGTTCAAGCCTACTCTCCTCCCTAGTGTTTGAGTTTTTAAAATTTATTTGTAATACATTATTACGAGGAAATATGAGTTTTAGTTAAGAGACGTTTCGAAATGTATTTGACCAAGTATCAGGGAAAAGAAAGTGCATGAAACGTTTTTATTAAGATGAGTCTTCAGGTCTTTCTCACTTTTCATCAAGATCTAATCCCAAAACAATGTTAAGGGCATCACACTGACACATGTTGGCTTTCAGATAAGAAGTTCATGTTTCTGACCATAATCAAGGATTCCAGGAATTATTCTTTCAGCAAATAGTAGGCAGGAAGGACATAGTGACCTTGCCACATTTCAACCTGTATTGAGAGCTGTCTGCCAACTTAAATTTAGCCTATGATTACACAGCATTTCCTTTTCTAAACAGTTGCATTGTTTTATGAAACTTTTTCTAATATTATTCACACAGAAGGGTGAAATAATCCCTATCAATCAACTTTAGTGATGACAAAAATTTCCAAGATCAAAGTAAGATTATCCTTATCAAATTTTGTAAGAAAAGAAGTATTAGTTTGCCGCCATTTATGAAAACTTCTGTAAATATCTACAGCTGTGACAAGTCACTTGGAACAAAACAAAAAAACATGCAGAAGATGGGGGTTCTTTTTGCTTATGAATTCTCCCTGAATTAAATGTTTTCTAGAAATATATTATCAACAGCGTTCACGTACAAAACAGTTTGTTCATGGTAACAAGATCACTAACAATTATCTGTCATCTGTGACAGGTCACTTGATAAAGCAGATGATAGCGTTTGTTTTCTGGGTACCTGCAACTTGGCGTAATAGAAGTGGCTGGTGTGAGAAGGGAACAATGGAACAATTTATCTTCCTCTAACCATAAACCAGGTTCTTAATTGTCACATACTGATCGGCAGAGGTATGCATACAAAGAGTTAAACTTTAAAATATTATCCGAGTTACATTTTTCCTCTAAGTGTATGCTGATAAGTGAGAAAATACTACAAAAAAAGTTAAGCCATCTGCTTTACTTACCCCACAAGGATTTTGACATTGTGATCAAACATCAGAGGTTCGTAAGACGATTCTTCACTGTGATGGAAAAAGGTGGTGGTTATCAAAACAGCAAGCTATGTTACCTATTTTTGGTTAAACTACTTCAGTGCTTGCATACTTTTTCCTAGCATCAGCATGAATTAACTACAGGCTAATTCCATAAATATATGAGGCCAAAGTTATCTCTAAGGTACAGCAAAGATTATTTTGGTCTAAATTAAAACCACCTGAATTTTAATGCAAAATAATGAAAAAGTCATGTTCACATCCATTCATTCAGAGTTCAATATTTTTGAAATTTCAAGTCAAAGGCAGTATTGGTGCCTCCTGCCTAATTCAAATAAGTGTTTTATTAAGGAAGTTAATTTCACCGAGCTCGTAATGCAAGTAAGCAAGCAAATGAACAAAACGACTTGGCATTGGACAGTTCATAATGTTAGCATCATTGTTCACATCTATAACTAGAGTCTATCATGCTCTTCAGTCTTTTAAGTGATGGGTGACTGTTTGTACAGCATTCATAGCAATAGCTTGTACCGGGATCATCAAAAGCATTAGTTTAGGCAAAAACCTTGGAAGAAGGAGAGACTTCAGCTTTACATCATAATCCTGTGCAACTAATCATGACATTACAAAGGGCAAATACCTCAGTGTCTCACTGCCAGGTCTTGTCATTTTAGAGGTATTTTACTTTGTGATATTTTCCTTACCCTTGTGAGAGCTCTTCTTTGTCCGCCAGTAAAACTTCCCTTTTCCCTTCTGAGCAAGAACGTGAGTAGAATCTTTTAGACATGTGGCACAAAGGTATTTTGCAGATTCAGGGAATATCAAAGAGCCCACCCACAAACTCGTTTTCCCTGATACTTCCAGCTCCAGAAACAATGTTTACTAGAAAGGCAATTCATTTCCCTGGAAGAAAACAGGGAGTGGATAAATGCTACCACCAGGGAGCATTTCGTATTCTTCATAAACAGTCAAATCAAGTTAGTGCACGCAGACTCACAGAATGTAAATGCGATGCTAAGGAAAAACATATGCTTTCCATACAGAAACAATAATAAAAAAAACCTTTCCAAAACCATCTTTCAAGATTCTCTTTCTTCTTCAGCCTGAGCCAATGCAGTCTAATTACAGGGAGTCATTTGGGAGAATCGTGCAAAAGTGTCTGCCTCAACTGGTGCGGCATTGTTCCTTGCAGCATTTTGAAGCAGTTTCCTTTTCAATGAGCTGTGCTCATTACATCCTGTGCTGCATTTATTTTTCCAGGAAAGGTTCCCTAACCCAAGCCAGTTTGTCTGAAACGTTGTTGCTCCATTCCTTGCCTCTGCTGCCTGACCATGTGAAATACAATCACTTCAGGGAGGAGAGGTACACCACATCTGTTCTGACCCCCCCTGTTACAAACTAGACAAGCCGGGGGCCTGGCTGGTAGACGTCAGAAGAGAGTCTAGGTCTTGCATAGCTTGAAACTTTGCATCTCAAAAGCCACGACTACAGCTGACTGATAGCTTCAAACCAATACTTTCACCCGCTGTTTCTCTGCAACATCCTTCCCATAAGCATCTTGAATGGATAATGCTAAAATTAGTGTCCAGAAAAAAATGTAGCTGTCTTGCAGAAAAAAGTAGTTTTTATTTTTTTAAAGGAATAAAGATAAGAGAGTAAGATGGCTTTTGAAGAGAGACACTAAACAGATTTACCAACTGGAAGTTCAATTGTAACTAAAACAGTGACACATGGACCTCCACATAGGGATGTTTACTTACTCGGGCAGGCAGAAGCATAGCCTTACGGTCATCAGGATAACCCCCTTCCAGATCTTCAAACAGTCACCAATAATAACATTCTTAACAATTTGATCCCAGCTACCTTAAGCTATCCCAAATAAATAATTTTTCAGTTTGGGGCCCGCCTCTTTCAGTCAAATCTCCAGAAGCGATAACAAATTCCAGGCAACAGGCAGGCTGAGGGTTAGGAATTTATTCTTAAAAATTCCCTATATTACTTCAGAATCCTTATTAATTCCTCCAACCTTCCACAGATGTAAGTGTATATACACCCGTGAGCAGAGGTGAACCATACAGATTTTATTCTAGGGCAGGAACTAAACTGGTCAAGAGTATTTTCTGTTCATTGAAAAAAGTGATCCAGTCTCATTGCGTAGCCTCTTTTTTGTCTAGTGAGAAGTAAATTCTCTAACGATTACAACAATTGTCTGTAATATTCTAGATTAACTGGGTAATTTAAATACAAAGGCATCCTTTTTTTCATTTGCACATACATCAAACATTTTGAGGAACAGTTTGCCGTACAAGAACATCATCCTGCAACTCTGAGCTTCCTACCGGAAAAAGTAATGGTCAGGTGCTGATCTTGCTTATACCCAAGGGACTATTATGAATTCTGGCCTTATGGAAGATGTAGTTTTAGTAAGTAGTGTGGGGAGATTTTTTTTTAGCAGTTATATATATGTATCTATTGAAGGGGAACACTAAGAGACTGTCAGTGTTCCCAGTGCATTCAAATTCTCCTGGGTTGGGAGGATTAGAAATGCTTTCCCTTCCTAAATAGGACTGAAGAAAGCACACAGGGTAAACTCCTTCTAGTACTTTTAAAATCTCCCTTAACCAGAAAAGGTGGAAAAGATTAAGCCTCAGGAGACAGCAGCTAGTAGAATTGCATTTAGATGGCTTTGACTTACAAAGTAAAGTTTGGACAAGAATGCCACCACCTCCTTAAAGTAAGGTATGTGCCACTTACGAAAAGGAAAAGAGAATCTCACATGCCAACACACAGATGAAAAGATCTAAAGCCCTTTTTTGTTTTCATGGGCAGGGCTGGTCAGCTAGCTCGTGCTTGTGTATAGTCTCCACCTGCAAACATGAGTAAGCACTGTTATTGACTCCTGTGACTGTTATCATGCTTCACATGGATCCTAAGCCCCCATTTCCTACAAACATGTGAACTGGGGACAGTCTCAGTGGCACTGGAAGCTACGCACTCCTAGCCTGAGAAATGTCAAGAGATTGTCCCAGAGAAAAGCTTCAAAGAAAAAGATGCCTTTAATGAGCGTACAAGCCCAGAAAGCCAGAATGAAACAAACCAAAAGCAGTCAGATCTCAGAGTTTAGTTTGTTTTACAAGTAAGTTTTACAAATATTAAACCACTAACGTCATTTTTGACTGCTTGTGGCCAGCAATATTGGATCAGAACAATGACAACAAAATAAGGGGGAAGATTAGTATGTAATACCAGGATGCCAACAACTATGCAGATGATGGTCTGAACATAACAAGATTGATTTGGGGACAGTGGGCTGCCCAAGCACTGGTTCAACTGCAGAGACTAGGCTCCACAAGGGAGAACCGCTGCTGAAAGAAGGCACAATCCTGCAACGCAGTATTGCAGGGCTGACCACATGCAGAGATGGAATATAAGTGATTTCTTACACTTCCACAAAGCTCATGACTGCTGGATCAGGCTGATATCCGAGAAAATAACCCAATGATTTCTGAGCAGTCTCTACTCCTTTGGGAGCCCAGTCTAGGACAGTTTTTTTTTTTAATTAAAAACAGCAAAGAAGTAACAGAAGGACTAGGTAGCCAAGGGGGGGAAAGGAGAGGAGTAAACCTTTCTTTGCCCACAATTAAATTGTTTGCTGTGTGGAGCACTTAGGAGCATTGTGCTGACTGCTGCCACATGAGGATCCTGGGGAGAAGCAGCACATGCTGCAGCAGTACTCTTTACTCATGAGGGTAAGCATGGTGAGTTTTTATCACCACTGGCTATTTTCTCTTTTCTCTGAGAGAAAAGCTCTTCATGAGTGCTACATGAAGCAGAAAGTACCTTCTACTTTCCTCTTCTAGTGTTTTGTGAACAGTTAATGAGAAGTCTGGGTCAGAGCTTATAAATAAGATGAAGCTTTAAGATAAGCTAACAAATACAGGAGAGAGCTTACAAGAGAATGAGAGTTGTGTTTCTTCTATTTTGGCAGGTAGTACAGTACACAATTTGATTGCTGAACCAAAATACTTCATGTGTTGCACTGTAATTCAAGCTCTGCCTCTTTTCATCAATGTCCTGCACATGCCTTCCCACCACCCCCTCCACCCCCCAATCTTGACTGCCAGGAAGGTCTAACTTTGGCCCTCTGCATATCCCAGAGGACTGTTAAATAGGAAAGAGAATTATAATGTAGAAAAATAAGCCACTGATACTTAAGTCTTAAATCAATATTAGAACAGGAAGCTTTAGTCTGGTATATAGGTCAGGGAAGTATTTGAAGCACAAACACTGGGCAATTTGATTCACGGAGAGGGCTGGCTCAGAGAGCTCCGCTGCTCTGAGGAAAGCAGCATACAGCTGCTCAGGACAGCCAGGCTGTCCCCCACGTAACACCATAGAGGCTATTTTACTGCTCCAAGACCATGCTCGGGTAGAACGGTCTGGTTTCACGCAAAGCTGGGCTTTGGACTGCACTAAGTGAAGAGAGGAAAGTCATTGCTCCTGCTCTGTGGCAAAGCAACATGCACAGTAATACTCAAGAACATGTTCCGAGCAGTTCTTAAGAAAACTTATCAAACTGGGAAACTGAGGCTCAGATTTATAAAAGGAATCTGAAACTGGAATTATAAAGTCAGCAGTGTGACAGGCACTCTGGTCATAATTCTGAAAAAAAAAAAAACCCAAAACCTGAACCCAAAAAAACCACCAAAGAACCAACAAACCAGAATTCCTAGAAATCCACAAAACTTAAAAAGCAAGAGTAAAAATATGTAATCCATGGTACTTCTACAGAACATTTGGTAGGACCAGGGCTAGTACACTCACCAGCACCTTATATTGTTGAGTGCCCAGGCTCCTCAGTGAATCGCAGCCTATTCTGAAGCACGCTGAAATAAAAGGGAGTCATTTATAAGACTGAATAGGTTTTGAGTCATGTCTTATGTGAGCTGACTTCAGCAGTGCAACTGCCTAATACCATTCACTAAGTCATTGAAAAATCCTAGGTACTCAGGCCTTTGGAAAAATAGATCCATCAGGCCTCAAACAAGCAAAATGCACGCTTTAAAAGAACATGCTAATGAAGCACAAATACTGGAGGTAGACTGTGACCTGACAGAAACTGCACTAGGCTGGGACTGGAGAACCGCATTCTCTCGTCAGCTCAGCAACTGAACCTGGATATTCAAAACCTCTTCCACCCACCCCCCATTTCCATCTGTAAAGGAACATATTAAATAAAATGCTCTGAAAGCTGCATGCAAAACAGGTCTTTAATGTCTCAGTGATTTAGAAAGACCGGTTACAATGGTTGGCTTATAGGGCACGCATACATTACATTTCTGTATGTATACAACACCTTTTTAGGAGTGACACATACCTTAGGTTTCTGTACCTTATCCTCATTACCAATACGCTGAGGGGTTAGTGCATGATATGCACTGTTAAAGCACTGGTTGTGAGCTGGTTAAACAGCCGTATACCCAGGAAAATATGAAGCAGTGTAGCAAGCATAAAGGACAGTTGTTCTTTAGGAATTTCATTACACCTGAGAACTAAGCTGAGGGAGGTGAGCAAAATTGAAACAATACTTTAAACACCAGGATTATTTTGCCAGCATGTCATATATTTACACATGCCTTCTGACCCCTCTGAAGTGTTTATGCCTTATGCCACATGGGGACTTCCTTTGGCGCCTTTTATTTTAAAAACTGCCTAAGGATGACCACACACAGCTCTACAGTGCATGGTTTAAGAATTTTGGCAGACCCATCCCAGTATAATATTAATCATGCAGTAACTTGCACACTGTCTGAAGAAACTCCATGCAGCACAGTCCGCTCTTGCCTAGGAAGACAAAACAAAATGGGAAGAATTACGAATCCATCTCTCTCCTCAGTACTCTCTTCCCAGGGACAATACTCCTGTATTTGCAAAGTGACTTTTCTTCCACATTTACTTGGTGTTGCTCTTGTCTACATTGGTGGAAATCACCATTAAGAATACTAGGACTGAACATGGCATTGAGAATAATGGGATGGAAGTTATAAAAAGCTATTTAAATGAGTTATAATAAACATGCTACATTTAAATCCCCTGAACACATACGGTGTTTCCGATTTAGGATCTTTGATCTGCATTTAGTGCCAGACATCCAAATATCCACTGAAAATACAATCTTTCTGGACAATTTCTAGGGGGAAGAAAAAACAGAAGAGGAGAAAGTGTGGAAAACACAGAAGCTAAAACTCAAAACCAGAGCTGTTTCACAAACTAAGGAGCATAAGAAATTAATCTAAGTTAAGCTGCTACAGCAGACTGTAGGACTAATGTGCAAGTGTTTGATGCATACCAGAGAACCTTGAATGAGAAAAGGCATGTGAATAAAATACGACTCAATAAAATAATTCATGCTGAAATGACAGGATTTTAATTATGTGCAACTTTAGCCCTGTGAATATGAAGCAGAAAGCACCTCAGGCATTTAGGGCGCTGATGACAGAAGTTAAATTTATTCAGTGATTTATTTTATAAAACATTATGTTGGATGCAGCGTTTGGGAAAAAAAAACCCCACACCAATAACCCAAACAAAACGCACAAAGACCACATATGTAGATGTGGTCTTCATCAATAATCAGGACTACCAGTTTAAGAACACCTGAAGTGGCAGCATCAAGCCACTTCCCTCAGATACCTGTATCCTCCAAATTGCTGTGGAGTCAGTAAAGGCACACTGCAATAGTGCTGTCAAGACTTCACAAAGAAATGCGGGCAAGGAAAATGGAAATATGTGAAAGCGCATATGTGGATTTTAAACCAGTCTTGTTCAGGACTAACTTGGGAACATGGAAAGCTGACACACTTGGGAGAGGGATGTATATCTGGGTAAGAGCTCCAAAGTAGTTGCCAAATCATTCAGGAAGAAAGCAAGAATGGTAAAACAATTACATATGGTGCTGTTCACAAAAAAACCCCACCAACCCAGGAAATATAGTCCACTAGGGAGAAATATAGAAGACTACTAAAACAGGCAGCCTGTTGTGAACACAAACAAGAAATTAAAAGAGATGAGAAAGCGATTCAAAACTCCCCCACAACAGCTCTTACAAACCACAAAATCCATCAAACCAGCTAAGAAGCAAGCAAGCAAGACTATATATCTAATTGAATCCTTTTAAAATCCTCTTTGCTTTGTAGCTCATTCTACACCCAAATGGTACAGGGAGGGTTCTTTAAGTAGATGTCTAGTGAAAGTTTAAGAAAAGTTTTAGCAATAAGGAAAGATCATGTAAGTTACAGGGACATTGTCTTAGTAAAGCAGCACAGAAACTAAAGCAAACAATTAGGTCTTTTGTGCTCAAACAATTGGCTGGATTAGTGCTTGAATGGACACAGAAATTTTACGTATCAAATAAACTATATTGAAAGTTAGGATATCGATTTACATAAGAAGAATATGACTAGAGACCTGTGCAGGAAGGAGCATGCACTATGACATGGTACTCTGGTCAATTTTCAGAATCACTTGCATCCAGACAGGCCGTGACTTCAAGTGACGCAGCTATGCCTGTCCCAGCAGAGACCTGCAGACAAGCAGCAAGATAAGAGCTCATGAAAATCTGAGAACAGGAAACTAATGCTGGCCTTCCTCTGGCATTTTTTGAATGTCTGAATCAGCAAACTTTTTTTTTTTTTGAAGTAGCTTTGGGCATAATCTTTGAAACGTAGATTTTACTTTTTTTTCTGGGCACAGGATGGAAGAAATCATCACTTAATACACCATAAAGAAAGCAAAAGGAACAAGAAAGAAGGGAAGAGCATACTGAATATAGTAGAAAGACTAGGAACACACAGGGTTAAAAACAAAGTGAAAAGAGACTATGGTGGTAATGTGTCATTGGACAAAAAACCCAATGAAACAAGGAAAGAAATCCTTACTGGTCACACACAGGGTCAGAAATAATGCTAGGGAGAAATCTCAAGTACTCTTTGCTACTATGCTTAACAGGAGAAATGAGATCCTGCAAACCAAGCTTGAGAATACATAAATAGAAGTATGAAGTTAGAGGAAATTACTCCAACACCAGATAAATACAGCAGGCTCATCTGCAGTGGTGTGCTCAGCTCCGGTTAGGCTATTAGAGACACTGAGATGTTTGAGAAAAGACAATCAAATGATTCTGAGACTCCAATGAGATTAATGCATCTGCGAACGAGTATCACCAGCTAACCTCTTGAATTAGCTGCTGTACGAATGCTAGATCTGCAAGAAGGTTGGGAAAGAAGAGGGTTGTAAATAAGTAGGAAAGCAAGAAGGCCATTTGACTGCAGACTGAATATATCAGACAGTCTCATGAGAAGGCACTGACTGCTGGTAAAGAGAAGTAACCTGAGGTCTTGCAAATGAAGGCTTCAGCAGATGTGTCTTCATATTTTAAAGTTTTCTGAAGACTTCCCTCACAACTGAGGCAAGTCACTACAAATCCTCTAGACCTAGTTTCTTCCTGATAACACAGAGATTATCCTACTTTTTTCATACAATCAAGACAAATTCTATTGCCTGTTTAGATTGCCAATATGCTAGCGGGAAGGAGAATTTCTTGTAGGATTCTGAGGTGGCATCCTGACAAGAGCAAGTACAACACTGAAATTTCTGAGAAAAATTAATACTCACCTACCTTTTAGCAGAGATGAGCAGCTAGAGAACAACATCCCGTCAGAACACTGACCTTCTAACTGTTTTTATTTTGCTCAGTTTTTCTAAACTTATTTCTATTTCTATTGTTGATTTCTAACAATCAACTCTGTTACAGCTTCTGCTCTAAAGAGTCAGAATACATACAGCTTCCTCTTTATCTAAATCTTGCATTACCATCCACCTTTGATCCCCTTCCTCTCTCTGCTTCTGCTATTCTAATTTCACAGATTTTGCCAGAAGGAGCCATTAGATCACTTAAGCAGACTTCCAGTATAATGCAGGCACTAACTTTCACCCAGCTACCCCTGCCGAAACCCATATACTTCAGTGAAATGAAAGCAAGAGATTAAGTTGTACACTGCAGGAGACCCTGCAGCACAAGCTGTACCCAGAGACACCATACTGGCAGAGAACTGGGCAAAATACACACAGATGATTCCATCAGGAGATGACAGCCCCCACTGCAGAGAAAGACAGTGAACCTTACCAATCTGGCAGTAAAAACCCACCTCCTTTCCAACCCAGAATCTGAAAGTATAATGTGAAACATGTAAGAATGACTGACCAGATAAAGAATCTGTTTTTCCCTTAGATGTCTATACTATCTCTCAGCAGTGGAACACTTTCTTCAGCCCTGACTAACTGCTGGTGTTTAGGAGAGAATGAAAAACAAAATGCAAACAAACAAAAACCACCACAAAATAATGTGAATGATAATGGGAAAAGCCCTCCCTTACTCACAGAAGAAATCATCCCACCTAAGATTTTATTATAATTACTGTTATCATGCAGAGTTCTGCATGTCAAGAGAAAGCTGAAGGCTGATATAAATTGACTCAAAACATGATCTGTTGATTTGTTTCTGAAACTGCACTGTAGTATAACTTTTAAGTAGATACACAATCTAATAGTTTATAATCCAAGCCACAACGAGTCTACCATCTTTACAAGTACTTGTACAAGTGTTTTACTATCCTCTTAGACAGAGGGCAGAAACCTTATGGCAAGAGTGAAATCACACTGTTTAATTTTCTCACCACTGGGCTGCACCATGCTTTCATAGGCAAAGATTGAACTACAACAGCAGGAATGATGCCTTCTGAAAGCACTTCTCAGCAGAAGTCCATACAGAAGTCTGTGTATTAATAATGGAAGTGCACACTACACCCAAAGGGATCAGTGATTTCTCTACTATTCTACCTTATGAAAAATACCTCTTACCTCAGAGAAAAAAGGTGACTTAATGACACTAATGACAAAAAACATAGGGAGGGGGTTAACAGCTCAGAAGGTTCTGCTATAGGTCTACCTCAGGCTCAGCCCCCTAAGGAGGAGTCATCCTACTGGTAATTAAAAAGCACAAAGTGCTGCACTGAGCTCATTACAGATTTTAATAAAATATGTACTTTGAACATACAAGAAGTGAGAGATTTCAGGCAGCTGCCAATCCAAGGTAGATCTCTTCATGACTTAATTTCCACCCAATCAAGCCAGCAGTGATTAGATGTTTACCTGTTTAACGGTCAATGCCTTGCATGACATGAGTTATGGACTACACAAATTCATTTTCATTAGCTTGCTCTTCACTTTATATTGCAGTCCCCCAACCCTGTTCCCTCTGAAAGTATATATAAAAATCCCCCAAACCATTATTTATATTTATCAGTTCTCAGTTTATAAAATGATACACACATTATAAAAAAATAACATCACAAGTAATGACCTTGTTTGGCTGTACTGCAGATAAGAAGCTTGAAGGTCCTCAAACAGCGTAACACCACCAGCAAGCACAGAAACTGACATTCCGACAGACCCGTGGGCTTTAACAAGGCTACCCACATACTCAAATCGCACCGCTGAAGCTTTAGTCTCCAGACTTGGCAGCTAGTACTTAAGTTATGGATGTCAAGTTATGGATGCTGCACTTGCCAAGCAGTTCCAGAAAGTTCAGAAGAGAGGGATTATCAAGGCATTTCCCTCCCTCCCCTTCTTCATTCCTGATTTTGAGGGATATGCCAGCTGCTAATTAGTGTAAGGCAGAGACAGCCTGTAGCTGGCTCTGATTTACCACAGCTTTACCTGGGCAGCCTCTCCCGTGCCTCCCCAATCAGACTGTGAAATCTCTGCAAACTTAAGGTTGGACCTCAGTTCTATCTTCGAAACTCAGATCCTTCCCTCATACACAAATCAGGGTAGGAGCATAGCTAGTTATATAAGAGGTTACTGTCAACTGCAAAATATAATTTAGAGGAACATTGAAGTCACCAGTTGTTTCCCTATACGTGCCACATCTCCCATGTCCTTGAGGCAAAGGGCTGCATCCTTGGTGAAATGCCATCTTCTCTGCCAGGTGCAACAGTAGCAAATCAGGGATAGAAGATTTCCAATGCCAAAAAGACGGACTTGTCCATGTGGACAATCTTGTCCTAACAGCCTAATACTACTGTGATCTGACCTTGCTTGTGCATGCACTTTGCTTTGCTTGTCCTGCTCCTTTCCCTCATAGATCCTGAGCGCTACAGTACCAAGCTCACTATCAAAAGTCTTGTTCTGTGACAACAGAGGAAGGAGGAAATGGCACACAAGAGAAACTACAGCGTGCCTAACTTTAGCTTGCCTCTATTTCTGACAGAGTAACTTCAAAGGCAGCAAAAAAGTTGTACTCAGTCTGCTCCCATTAAAATCCATGACAGCTTCCCCATCAACTTCCAATAGGAGAACCTTATATTAGGAAAAGCATACATGGTTGAATTCAGACAAAACACACATAAGAGACAGAGTTGTGACAAAGGGGGTATTTTCAATAGTGCTGTAGATACACATAGTAACTTACTCAACCTCCATCCTATTTGGCAGGACTGTAGAAAACGGAAAGAATAGCACATCAGCAACGGAAAAAAAAGGTAAAAGACAAGGAGGGAAACCCCTATGACTCATTGTGGTCAGTACTCACTGAGCGACTCCATCTGGCCCAGCTGCCTTTCCCTTAGAAGAACAAAAGCACAGCTGCATAGGCAATACTTGCTTTTTTTAACAGCTAAGTACCTCTTCCTGTGCCCACGCATGGGCCAATGCTTAGAGACCAACTGTCACATCCATGTGAGAGGGAAGGATGAAGCTGGAGACACTTTCTGTTACGTGCGCTTGTACCCCATCTCATGTAAGCTGGGAGCCATCATGTGACTACAGCCTGTGAGGAATCTCAAAGGCCCCCACCTGCAGCAGTGGGGCACACCGGGCAGAAAACAAGTTTAACCACGCCACACACCCACCTGCAGCAGTGGGGCACACCGGGCAGAAAACAAGTTTAACCACGCCACACAACTGAAAAGAGAAGCACAGGACTTGTGAAGTTCTGAAGGAGTATGATCACTATTGTGACAAACAATATGACTTTTACTACTAAATGGCTTTCCAGCCATAAGACCTGAAAATAATTAACTAAATATAACCTAAAGTGAAGGTAAGGTCATGCTTGAACATGCCTTAAAAACTGGAGAAAGTTGAATGCGGCCGCCGAATTAATCTGACAATGTTGGGACAGGAGGGAAAGGAACCACAATCAACATGATAAACATACTTTAAAATGTGAATACAAAACTAAGGTTTGCTACTGTCAGACACTAGGGTGTCTGCGTGAATTCACATGTACAACTCGTCTTTCCCATATTAAGAATGCTGTTAAATTGCCACTTTAAAATGGGTAGGCACTGCAGAGAGAACACAAGACACTATCGTTGGGTCGATGAAAGCCAGTAAGAATATCAAGACTTTTTAATAAGACAAGTCTAAATGATTTAAATAGCACTTAAATGAGAATCAATGCCTCTACCATTTTATTCTTTTTCCCTCTTACGCTCATTAGTGTCAGTCACTTCCCAGCCACAATAGCTTTGTGACCAAGGCCATCTACTGGTGAGTGGGGTGTGCAAATTAATGGGGTTTTTGTTGGCCAGATTTAATTAGCGCTTGTCAAGATTTAGACACATGCATTGAAATTGTGCCAAGCAGCTGTTCACAGTTGAGCAGTGTCGGTAATTAGTAAACATTCCCAAACTCCCAAACTCCACGTGAACCTAAACAAACATGATTTTGCTCAGGGGAGAAGAATGCGGTACTTTGAATCTCCATCCCCAGTTCAAGCGTAGTCCAGACAGCTTGTGACCTCACTGTTCTGTGTAACATGAACCAAAAATGTCAGCGTTGCTAACAGAGATATGAATTTTACTCTAAAAATCACTACCAGACCTGGTAACATTGTTTTCAAGAATTACTGGGGTCTGGATGAAGAAGTTTGCAGGCTAAAACTGCAAATATTTTAGATCAGTATGTATGGGGATTTACAGGCTGTACACCATAATTACAATTGTACTTGTCCTCCTGACTTAAAGCAACAGAAATGGAAGTCAGGCAAGGAGATGGAAAGGAAATAAAGCACACCCAAATCCTTACACACTGTGATTTCTAAGGTGGTGTCTGAGACAAATCAGCAAGAGAATTTGGGAGCACTAGCATGCTGTGACACAGAGATCCCCACATCATTCTAGTGTTCCCTGTTCAGCATCATTACTCCTAAATCATGAAGATGTTTCTAATAAAACACTTCCGTTAGCCGTTTTTTAAAATTTGGTAACATTTAAGTTAGTATTATGATTTTTAGAGTAAGGTGTTTGAATGGCAGCACTGGAAATCCCTGAATTACAAGACAATATTCTCCCCCATCTTTGCCTTTAAGTCTCAGATCAAGATGAAGCAAACTTAACCCTTTACTCATCCTTTTTGCCATGAGAATTTGGGACAACATTTATAGTATATAGAAATGTAGTTACTAGGAGGTAGCTTGAAGACACTAAGTACATTTCTTATCTTAGATAATAGGAGGTTTGGGTAGATATATTTGGCTGGCAACATAGAAACCAGAAGTTCCTGTTTTGCCTGAACAAGTGACGTGGCCAAAAAGTATTTCTACAGGAGAAAATGTGGATGCCATAAGGTGACAAACGCCCTTCATTGACATTCACTTCAGCCTGATTAATTCCTGTGATGATCAGATTTATGACAGAGAATTTATGAATGGCAGGTAAAAAGGAGGCAAAGCTTCCAGAAAGCTTCAAAGCCCTCTTCTTGAAGATGTACATTTGTCCATTCCTTCCAAGTTGGGTTTGGGGTTGTTTTCGGGGGGGGAGTGGGGGGTGCGGGGGGGGGTTCTGAAGTCAATATTAGACTGTAAATCCGGTTTGATTACACCAGTTTTATTCACTGTGGAAGCAAACTACTTTCTAGTACAGGAAGTGTTGTGGTTTAACCCGGCAGACAGCTAAACATCACGCAACCGTTTCCTAACTCCCTGCCCCCCAGCGGGATGGAGGAGAGAATTGGGGGGGGGGGGGGAAGTAAAACCCGTGGGTTGAGATAGACAGTTTAATAGGACAGAAAAGGAAGGGAAAATAATAATAATAATGATAAAAGAACATACAAAATAAGTGATGCACAATGCAATTGCTCACCACCCACTGACTGACACCCAGCCAGTCCCCGAGCAACGGTCACTGCCCCCCGGCCAACTCCCCCCAGTTTATACACTGAGCATGACGTCACATGGTATGGAATATCCCTTTGGCCAGTTTGGGTCAGCTGTCCTGGCTGTGCCCCCTCCCAGCTTCTCCCTGGCAGGGCATGAGAAGCTGAAAAGTCCTTGACTAGTGTAAGCACTACTTAGCAACAACTAAAACATTGGTGTGTTATCAACATTATTCTCATGCTAAATCCAAAACACAGCCCTGTACCAGCTACTAGGAAGAAAATTAACTCTATCCCTGCCGAAACCAGGACAGTAAGCTTAGTAATTTATGTGCCTTTCCGATTGATTTTTGGTGCAATAAGGCCATGGGTAGTTCTGCATCTGATGGAGATTTGTAGTCTCCAGGATAATTTTAAAAATGAAGATTAGAGGGGAAAAAAACCCAAAAATCCAACAGCCGCCCCGCCCCCCAACCCACAAGACAAACACAACTTTGAAAGAATAAAATAGTGCATGAAAATTTTCAATGACATCTTTTTTTTCAGCAAAACTGTGTTATCATCAATTTGGAGCACATTCATATCAAGTCACAATTTTATAGTGAACAAAACAAATCTTTTTTCATTATCAGTCATACAGAAGGGTCTACTCTGCCTTTGCTTCCAAAAATGGAAAGTCATCAGTCATGACAGACTCCTGTTTTGATATCTCCAATCAAACGAAAAAGATACTAATAAAGTAACCCAAATTAAAAATTAAGATATATCAGCATTTCTAGATAGACCTCCGTTACTTTATGTGAAAGCAGACACTCCTGAATATAAAGATGGCTTCACTGGCTTTTGTCTTCTTTTGCTCCATAATAATGACTTCTCTTCTAAGTGCATCTGCACACTTCACTAGTGTTCTGCTTGTTTCTCCTGTTACTATGTTAAGTACGGCTGACTGCAGCTTCTTGCAGCACGTCATTCAGTGGCCAAACTGGACATGCTACCATTTAGCATCACTCCAGCAAACGGCCCACAGAATAACAAACATTTTTTGCTTTGCCTCAAACTTTTCCAGACTGACTGCATACAAAATGGCTATATATAATTTTAAATACAGAATTTTGTTTCTCCCCTGAAGACAAGGCTCTCTGTCATCACTGAACTTTGTCCAGAGGACAAATCACAAATTTTCTGTTAGAAGGCCAGGCTGCTGCTGCTAAGGCAGAGCAAAATACCATAATTATTTTGCCAAGATTTGACGTAAAAACTTGTTGATAAGCTTTAAACATTCTTCTCATGAAATCACTGCATCAAAAGAGCTGAACTACGGAAAATTTAATTTATACTTTTCAATCACAACTACTGTGCATCACAGTAATTATACTTGTTTTACACTTTCAGAACACTGCATGAATCTCTACAACATGCCTGGGTAGAAAGTTAGCTTTATCTTTAAAGTTGAGATAGGCGATAAAAAAACCCAAACTATTATGATGATCTGCTGTTGATCTGCATATAAAAATCTCAAGCTACTTGCACCAGGGATCTCATGTTCCAGAAACAGAGATAATCTGAGAATTGGGAAATTGTTAAGTTGCAACATCTGATTTTAACGATTTGCTTATTTCTTCAACAAGCATTTCAAACACAGGACTTCATTTAGTGTCACTGTCAGGTCCTCCTTTAAATTAATGTTTTCGACTGATTTTTCTTTCATAAACCTCTAAACTTGGAATTGCTTGTATGTTACTGAATTGAAAGGAATGTTGGGGGTTTTTTTTTATGTATCTATATCTTTAATTCATTTTCCCAGTGCAGTGCTAGAAGTTTTTTCTTACTCCAATCCTGTACCAAATACTGATAATGGCTCTAACTTTCTTAATCTCAAATATATTCAAAAGCAAGATTACCTCAGAATGAACTGCTGAGGTTAGACAATCTAAGAAGTCCATCTACCTCTATTTCATCTTGTATATTATTCAGTTATATATTGTACAGTCACTAGGGAAAAAAAGAAACATATGAAAATAACCCAGAAGGGCCACCAGCCATGAAAGTGTTGTTTATCGTCAAGTAGTACCATTTCTTCTCAGAATGTAAGAAGTCAACATACCCGTAATACCGGCCTGCGCAAAACTGCACTGTGTAAATGCCTTGGATGAGCATTAGTACTAATTAAACTTGTACTAGCCTGTTCCAGGGAAAAGGCTTTATTATAATGCTGCAGCATAGCATGAGTTTCAGAACAAATTTTGGGAAACCGAACATACAAAATTCATCCCTCTTTTGGAAAAGAGGTGAAAAAAAGAGACCAAAAAAAGCCTGATATTTGTTACATCAGAACATTTACAATGATACATAGAAAGACTGTAGAAGGCATTTATTCTAATAGCCTTGGATGTTCAATCCGTGTAATTGTCCAATCTGGTTTTGCTCCTTCTGTAAATTCCCTTTGGAACCTGGGAAAGACAGTTAAGTGAAGAGTTGTTAAAATTTACTTGATCCTTAAAGAGCTACTAACACCAACAAGAAATCATGAATAAATATTTTACTTCAAAGTTATTCCTGTAAAAGCTTCTTAGGCTCTGATGCTTATGCCCCAAAATGGAAGATCAAAATTAATTCTATAGTAAGAAACAAAAGTGCACCAACTTCAGAGTGTTTTGGTTCAGATCCCACAGACAGGATCAAGCAGCAACAGTAAAGCAGCAACAAAGCAAAACATTAAAAACAATAAAGCATCAAGAAAGCACTCAGTTTTCATAGCAGTAGCTATGAATATAGCTTTGTGGCAGATATTCATCTCTAAATAGAGGGTTTCATTTAATGGGATGGTAACTGCGTTGTAAAGGAAAATCATATGCTACGCATTCTACCTGAAAATTTTCATTTTTACTGAACCGTACTTTAAAAAGTAATATATTTTCAGAAATACATCAAAGATCAAGCTAACAGTAGTACTGACTCTCCCTGAAAGAAAATTCTGCAGGTGTTGACAGGAAAATGAAAGTGTCCATCCCCATTTTCAAAGAATCTTTCTCTTCCTTTTGTAGTCATTAATGCCTTCCTCCCTGAGCATGTCAGTTTTGACTGCTTGTCATCTAAAGACAAGTCTGAGCTTCAAGCTGAATATTCATGCTCCCAAGTAACCTGCATATTGTGGACAAGAGCAGTATAACTTCATTGCTTTGCAATTACATGCAAATCCACTCCTGGAAGCTGTCCTCTCCAGATGCCCAAATACTTAACACTAGGCTTCCAGGGCCTGCAGTGTCTTTGCCCATTTGAGTTTAGGTTAGCACTATAAATAGCAGAAGGAACGTGTACTTCCAAAGATCTCTCTGCTGGGGACTAAGAACAGATATTTAAGGCTTTAAGGGGAGGCTCTTGAGGTTAATGGAGCCTCAGAAACCTCCAACTCTAAAAAAGATCCTGAATTCGGCTAAGGGATGGATCCACAAAAATCCATCCAGGCAAAAAGCACTGGTGTCCTCAGAGTGTTTCCTTCGTTTCAGATCTCCTGACCATCTAGACCCCATAGTGTCTCCGTTGCAAACATAGGTGTAGAAGTCATTGATTATATTGCATTTCTCTCACAAAAATCCTCACTTTTTCCAACTTCTGAGAATGTTATTTTCCGTACATTTTGCCAACCGTGCAGATATTTCTGCACTGCTCTGAGATCAGTACACTAATACAGACATTACAAGCATTTCTATGAAAATCCATCTACCTAACGTGTGCTTTGAGGGCTTGGATCAGAGGGGCATGAATTATCTGAACACCAGGTGATGCCTGCTTTGTTCTGCCTTTCTGCAGAAAGCACTTGGCTAAAAAATTTCCTCTTTCATGAGCTACTTTTTCAGCTAATTGCTGTTCTGACTTTTGTGCGGGAAGTGACAAGTCAACAGCACCACACTTGACTGCTTGGCTTGACTGCACTGCTGTTAGCTGTGCTACAAGAAATGGGAAACAAGGACTGATATTGGCCTATTTCTGGAAAGCTGCAGCAGTATAGGAAAGGATCAGAAACCTCAATCAATGCTCCAACTATTGCTCTTCCTGACAGAGAAAGAATTCCCATTAATCTCATCTCAGGTAATAACATAATGACTTTAAGGGGTATTTAAAAAATTTGGCCCTAGAATAAAAACTGGAAAGCTGGATGAGAACTAACTGAGATTAGAATCAAGGTAAATTAAAACATACCAAGTTCTGCACTGGCACAGCGTGAATGCTTTCAGTTCCCAAACTGCTTTCCATACAGCTAGCCCATGTACATGAAAAAAGAAAAAAAGGACAAGTAAACTTACTCATAGTTTGCTGTTAAAAGATGTCTTTTTTCTTTTGTGCTTTCATCTCCAAACACAATCTGGAAAACTTTGGTTTCACCTGGTACTTCATCAGGTAGGTTAGCACCATTCAGATACCAGAAGCGCATCAGAATACTAACAAACTTCCTTCCTGTTGGAAATAAATCAAAACATAAGGTAGATCTCATTTTTCTCATTGGTCAAAATACTCCTATTTCCTATCTAGCATATCCTAGTGAGATCCTGGAAGGACAGCTGACTTCAGCCATAAAGAATGCATGATAGAATAATGAAAAATAAAGCTATTTAAAGCCATAATCATGCTGTTCAGCAACAATAAAAATATACTCTGTAGAAAGGTATGTATTTTACCATGAGTATTGTGTGCCATTGTACATAATCAAACCATATGAAGAAAAGCTGGTTACCACAAGGTTCTAAAGCCAGCTACTGATACTACAGAAGTATATAGAGTAGTTGAAACTCAGGAGCAAACTAAGAGAAAAAAAATTCCCTATCCCCCAAAACAGGAAAAAAGCTCACTGGGTCTGTGTCGTGGTTTAACCCCAGTCGGCAATTAAGAACCACACAGCTGCTCGCTCACCCTCCCTCCCCACCCCGGTGGGATGGGGGAGACAATCGGAAAAAAAAGTAAAACCCATGGGTTGAGATAAAGACAATTTAATAGGACAGCAAAGGGGGGGGGGTGGAGAGGGGAAAAAAAAAATTATACAAAACAAGTGATGCGCAATGCAATTGCTCACCACCACTGACTGATGCCCAGCCCATCCCCAAGCAGCGATCGCTGCCCCCCCGGCCAACTCCCCCCAGTTTATACACTGAGCATGACGTCACATGCTATGGAATATCCCTTTGGCCAGTTTGGGTCAGCTGTCCTGGCTGTGCCCCCTCCCAGCTTCTCGCTGGCAGGGCATGAGAAGCTGAAAAGTCCTTGACTAGCATAAGCACTACTTAGCAACAACTAGAACATCGGTGTGTTATCACGTTATTCTCAACCTAAATCCAAAACACAGCCCTGTACCAACTACTAGGAAGAAAATTAACTCTATCCCAGCCAAAACCAGGACAGTCTGATAATTGAAATGCTCATTGGAAGACCCATGGTTAGACTATAAACCATCTCAACTGTGTCTGATAGTGAACTGAGCACATAATGCTGGTATTTAACCAAAAGAAAAACTTGTTTGAGCTCATCACTAGCTTAAAAAAACAAATAATCAAGAAGTCCTAGAACAAAGTGTATTCCATGAAAGCAGAACAGAAGTGAAGACAGCAAAATTTATTTCTTTATCCAGCCTTCGCTATTCTTCTTAGAAGATATATTTTCATTGCTGAAGCAACAGCTTTCTGCATATAGTAGAATAATTGTTTTTGAGTGGTTTGAGATTGCTAAGGACTAATAATGTAAAAATCTGAAATTACAAAAGAAGAGGAATAAGCAAGACCTAAACAGAAGTCAAAACAGAACCATGACTTATTAACAATAATCTCTCAGGTTCTGGTTTAAAAGGATATCAGGGAATTATATATAGATGAACTATAAACCGAAGAACAAGGAATGAGAAACAGTACTCAAAAACACATCTGTAAGGCAAATGCCTGCTTAGTAGCAAAACCAAGAAATAAGACTGCCCATTGCTGAAATGTTTCAGAATTCTAAACATACCATCATCATCATAGTAAATGCGAACATCTCCTTCTGTTGTGTACATGATTGCATCAATGTCAGCTGCTAAAGCATCCCTGTGGTTGTCAGGGAGCAAAGAAATCTTTTCCTTCAGCACCTGAAGTACCTAAATTCAGAAAAACTGTCATTTTTTCATTAGGAAATTGAAGTAACAATCTTTTCTATTGCAGTTAATAAAATGAGCTATATCACTAAAACATTTGTATAACATATACAACAGCGGAAGTGAAAAAGCACTGGGAATTTTGGGTACTCCCAAACGCTAATTCAGCGATATTAAAGAAGATCCATTTAATGGTCAGACCAATGAAAACGAAGTATTTTAAAAAATGTTTAGAAACGGTACTGTCAAAACACAAGTTGTAAAGCAAGGCATGTAAGCCCAGAAAATACCGGTTAAGCTTGCTTCCACAATCATACTTACACTCTGCCTTCTCACTGCTGATTTCTCGCTATGTGTATATTCCTTAGCTTTTGATTAAATTATTTCTTAGTTATCCTTCACAAATTTCTTTGAAAATCAGTTCCATTACCACTAAATTTATCTTTGTCGTTTTGTGATCCACATTCCCATTAGAAAAAGTTTAAACACTTGCAAATCAGAAAAGACTGAAAAATCATTGCTCTGGGACTTAAGTTCCATACCGCATTCATATCCATAGTATTTGAGTGTCCTAAGACCTACACAGCTGTGTTAAGTAGAAAAAGGGTGTGGTGCACAAACTGAACAGAGGCATCACCTCAAACACCACATGAGAAAGACAGGTCACAAGGAAGGATGAAGCTGTGCAGCACTTATTTTTAACTCATACTCAGTTTTTAGCCTAACTTGAATTGCCATTTGCAAATAACGAACAAATCCAGAAGTCACATAGAAGCAAGAGGTGATCTTCACTAGAAGACGTTGGTTTCTAGTACATTTTGCCGGCATAAAATTCACTGGCCAAAGCAACAATAAAGTAGTGTGGTATCACAGCCTCATCCACTACATGCTTTGGTTACATGAGGTCTCTGGATCAATGTTAACCCAATCACCTGAAGAATTTAAGATGAGCGGAGGAAGAGGAGGTGCTCTTTCAAAACAACTATAAGAAACAAACTCACATTTTATTGCTATCTCTGCTCAGAGAGAGGAGGCAAGATTGTCCAGTGGGGATGCACTAGAACAGCACCAAAATTTTTGCTGCAAAGGCGTGGGTGGCAATAGGGCAGGCCAAGCTGACAGCCAGTAAGAAGGCAGACATAGACCTGAAGTATCTCCTCCACTTGACTTTGATGCATCTGCTACCTCCGTACCCTGGGAAGGCCAAGACAACTTCAGCAATTAAAAATTCATAAAAACACAGAACACACAGCACCGATGTTTAACTAGCCAGGTCAGCCATGTCCCTGAGACCATGACACAAGACTGAGGCCTTCCAGCTGAAACCAGTAAATAGCTGTATGATCTACTTGGGTGGGAATGTATCAGTGCAGCAGGGATGAGCACAAACCAGTTCCTTTCTTCATCAGAATTCTGGCGCACAGACCGAAAGCGTCAGCTATCTGCCTACACCAACAGAGGTATGCAATTCTGCCTGCCATCCAGAACCCACTGCCTTTCAATCCTTTCTGGTACACCAGCAATCTTTTTGGCAATTGGTCCTTACGCTCAATGGCAAGAATATATATATATATTTTAAATACAGTAACTTTAAATTAAGTTTCATGCCTTGAAATTAAACATAAAAAAGCTGCAGGACAAACAATTGCCCTGTTCCACATTATGCTGTTTTTCCCAAATTAAACCAAACTGGCAGTATTCATAGATAATGACAGGCTGAATGCATGTTGCTTCATAATGGAAAATCAATTGCTAGAATAAGAGATGGAAAGCATTTACCTCTGCTGATACAAGTTGATCCAGCAGGTCAAGTTTACACTGAGACAGCA
Organism: Aptenodytes patagonicus; assembly: GCF_965638725.1. NCBI lineage: Eukaryota > Metazoa > Chordata > Aves > Sphenisciformes > Spheniscidae > Aptenodytes > Aptenodytes patagonicus. Next base: position 44,563,464 of record NC_134954.1, on the reverse strand, counting down.
GCTTCGAAACAACAGAAAAGGCCTACCAAAAAAAAAAAAAAAAAAGAGAGAGGGAAAGACATGAACAAATAACACTAGGTTGGCTTATTTTTCAGACAAATCCATCATTATGCGACAAGCTACCCAAACATTCCATGATTTAAGATTTCAATGTTTGCAGAGTATATCACCATTGAAATGAAAGCCCTCCAGCATTTAAAAAAGTGATTCCATGAACTGACAAAAACATAAGGTTTCTTTTTTTCAGTCTTTCATTTAAAGCATCAAACCTTTTGATAACAGGCAAGGGAACGCATAGCTTGCTGTAATGCTTTTTTTTTTAGTAAGCTATATAAGTTGCTTTTACTCTCTTTTTGATAATTCAAACAGTCTATGTCTTTCCCTGTAAATATTTTGCTCCCCTTCCCCTTTTCCCAGCTCATCACCTGGTTTCAGTCAAAACAGAAGCTCCAGTTTATAAACTTTCTTTATAAATCTGGTTAGTCTCTAGACTTCAGGAAACTCAACTCCCCTTTTCACTTCAATTTTGCAGGTATAGTCACATACAATAATGCCTCTACATATTCAAATGGCATACTTGTGAAATGCTGACAGTGTTTAGGACTCTACAGCAAGTAAAAATGAACAAAAAAACCAGGGCAAGGTAAAACAGGTGGTTCTGCATGCACAGCAACTAATTTGGTGTAGGTTTTTTTTGTCTCTCTTGAATGATCTTAAGCATTTTAACATTCTGTCCCCTACCAGCTGGTGTGTTGTTTTGGGTTGGTTTTTTTGTTTAAATTAAATATAATAACTGAAGTTTCACAGCAGGTAACTGTAATTTTTACATGATTAGCTTTGGGATCACTACCTCTTTGACACTTTCTGCTGGCAAAGCTTATTGTGTTCATAAACTTGGAAAAACAAATATATGCACCAGCTCTATGCCTGCCTAAGCTTCGACATTTTAGGCAAACCAGCTAAGAGGAGATACATTTCCCCTTAAAGTCTCTAAAACATCCGGAAGCACCTTTCCTCATACTACTCTGGGGAATGGCTAAAGCAGCTCATTTTAATTCTGGAATCTGGGAAAACAAGAAAAGTCCGAAGAAAAGCAAACCTCCGATTACTCTCACCTCCTCCAGAAGTGAGGTACTTGGAGCCAGAAGTGGGGAACTCCATCTGTTTCACACACGAGTTTCAGAGAACCGAGAGAACACAGGCACTACGATGTCCGCGTGTGAAATTAAACCCGGGCACCGGCAGCCTCCTCGGGAGGCTCAGCGGAGCCGCTCTGAGGTGCCGCCGGCGGGCCGGGGCGCAGCCAGCACGGCTCGGGCACCCTTCCCCTCAGGCAGGCGGACAGGCCCTCCTAGTCTCCCCGAGGCTCCGCACCAGGCCGGGCGACCGCGCCCCGCCGCCCGTTCGGCGCTCACCTGCTTGGCGCCCCGCGTGAACTCCTCGATGCTGAACTCCTGGTCGAAGTAGAGGCGGATGAGGAGGTAATAGAAGCGGGTGCGGAGCCAGGCGAAGGGGCTGGTGATCCTCACCACCACCACCCGCCGCTGCGGGCCCTCGGCCTCCGGCCCCTGTCCGGCGGTGCTGGCGAACCGCGCGGCGGGCCGGAGCGGGCGGAGCCCGGCCAGCGGCAGGGCCGGGGCGGCGGCGGCGAGCGGCGGCGGGACCCGGGCCGCCGCCGGCGCCGCGAGCGCGCGCGCGAGCCAGCGGCCGCGGCCCGGAGCCGCGCGCAGCGCCATGATGTCCGCTGACCCAGCCCCCCCCCGCCCCGTCCGGCCGCGGCGCCCGCTCCGCGGGAAACAGAGCCGCCGCCGCCGCCGGCGGTTCCCCCGCGGCGGGGCGTCCTCCGGAGGCGGTGGAGGTCCGGGTGACCGGCGGCTCTGGATCGCGCTGGCTCAGAGAAGCGCGCAGTTTTCCCCAGGACCCCCACTCCCGGAGAAGGGAGGAATCCGCTGGTTCCCCGGCCCTCGCCTAGCGGGAGGACGCGGGGAACGTTTCTGCGCGAGCTCTTCATTCCGGGGGGAGCGTCGGGAGACGGACGCGCGTCACCGGCACGGAAGCGGCCATGGAGCGGCGGGAGCAGTCGGTGGTGCCGGTGGCGCGGCTGGCCGGGGTCACGCGGGAGCAGTTCCTGCGAGACATCTACCCCCGGGTACGGCTCCGCTTCTCTCGGCTCGGCGCACCCGAGCGGCCCGGAGTCGCTCCGCAGCCGCTCCGCAGCCGCGCGGGGGAGGGTGGGGTTCAACGGCCGCGGTGGGCCCGGGGCAGCTGCCCGACCTGGCTTCGCGCAGGCTGGGTGTTGTGAGCGGGGCCCCCGCTGGAGCGGGCTGGGACTGCACGGGGAGACAAGGGAAGACAGAAGATTTCCTGTGACACCTCCTCACCTGGCAGAGCTAGCGCTGACAAACCGCAGGTTTGGGGTTTCTGTGTTTCGTTAAGAGGTATCGCAGTCCGTTAAGTTGAATGTGAGTTTAGGAGCAAGGAGCTTCTACAGGCAAATCTCTTCTGAGCTGCTGAAAAGCTCTGACAGCTGATCTCTCTGTGAGTTCATTTTCTTTGACAGTCGTTAAAAAAGGTGTGATTGCTGTTTTTGTTGCTTTGTCGTCGCTGCTTCCTCTTTTCCCCAAGGTCCCGATTCAAAGCAAAAGTGTCTTTCTACTGATTTTTTTGTGTGCACTGCTCGTGGTTGTCAGCATCAAGGAGCCTTAATATAGGTGGAAAGAGCTTCTTTCGTGAGAACATATAGCACCACCATAGCTCACAGTCTACACCTCAACTGTATGGTCTTTTGTCTGTTTTCTGCTAAGCTCTGGCTAGAATGACTAAAGCTATTCCTTAGCCTGGCTAGATTCCTCAATGGCCCCAGCACGAAGTGAGTGTTAAAATTGTCTTTGCCTCTCCGTATTCTTCCTTATCCTGCTAGGAAAGAGGATATAGACAATAGAGAAACAGTCCTACAATTTACTGCATTTTGTTTCAACATTCAGCATTCTGATTCACTTTATTCATTTGTGAACAGATCAGTTGTGACTTTGTGTAGTCCCAGTATTCAACTGACTTGCTTGCGCGTACTTCATTTGAAAAACTAATTCTGATTTTTTTTCCACTGGATGCTACGATCGTTTCACCATTGAATTTTTTTTGTTCCTTAGAGAAGGCCGGTAGTGCTGAAAGGAATGGAACTGGGCACTTGCACAACCAAATGGACAGTAGATTACTTGAGCCAAGCCGAAGGATCTAAAGAAGTAAAGATTCACGTTTCTGCAGTGCCACAGATGGATTTCCTCAGTAAGAACTTTGTGTATAGGTACTTTATTCCAAGGCCTCTTGTATTTTAAAGGCATGTGCTTGTAACTTTCAGACATACAGTGCATCTGTTTGAAGCTGAGGGTAAGAATATGAAGATACTTTGTGATAACTTCAAATTACGTATCAAAGTGCTGTCCTTGATTTCCCCCTCATCTTTTCATTCCACAAATATCTCAACATCCTGAACAAATACTTACGGGGTGAAAGGAGGGGCCAAACAGGGCCTTAAAAGTGATGGCATGAAAAAGTGTTATAAAGGTATTTTGACAGAGCACTCCTGTAGGAAACTTGAGCCTGGCGTTTGCTGGTGTTAATAGAAAAAACAAACCAAAAAGCCCTTGATACTAAATGATATGCTATTTTGTTCTAATTATTTGGTGTGTTTTCAATGTTACTGAATAGTGCTAGTTTCTGACTCACCATGTGTCTGAACCTCTTTGAATGCTGGCACGTGGCAGGCATGCTATTCCACTCTAGAGGGATGTTACTAATTAAAACCAAGCTCCTTTCAAAGTTAGCATGTGCAGTTCTCAGAATGTTCAAACTACTGGATGCCACACATCTCACCAGCTCTTTAATCTTGATGTGGGTCACATAAACTCCTGATCTCCTCTGAAGTTCCTCTCGTAGCTGCCAAAACATTTCATCTAATCTCAGTCATTGTGTTGTTCTTCAAGGGTAAATGCCTTTATTTTAGTTGTCATTTGTTTTCCCTAAATGGGAACAAGATGTGTTCAGTCTGTTAAACTTTGAAGAAGGCAGAAGCATATGCTGTAAGTGTAAACAAGCTACAAGTCTCTATGAGTGGAGCCTGTTGTTCAGGGGAAAAAGCACTTTAGAATCATGCTTCATTCTGCTCACTGCATAATGAACTTTTGAATCTTTGAAATTAGGTCGTACTTGAATGACTTTGCCTTATCTCCATATTTCCTTTCCCCTGCTCTATTTCGTTTCTTTTTATAATACCTCTTACTGTGAGTTCACATACAGTTGATCCAGCGTGCAAGTTTTAGCAGGTTTGTAGACAGCCATATGGAGGTGCTCTGATGGTTCTTCATTATAGCAGGTGTTAGGACTTTCACCTACTTCACTTGAAATTCAGGAAGCTTTGACCCTTTCCACAGCAAGCTCCTCATTCTAATATGAAGGGAGAATAAGTAGAACTAAAAGAATGGAAACACTGAGGACTTAACATGCAGTTCCATGATTTTAAACTGATGCACGTGAGTAGTACTGCAGTCCTGTTGTAAGTTGCATGCTCCTACCCTGTCTTTGTGTTGGTTCTGGAACTCGTTCAGCCACATTGTGATGTGCTGCAGAAATCTGAATGTTTTTCTGCTGTTTTAGCTTTGCTAGCAGGTTCACCATGAGGTCAGATGAGCGCCAGTGCTAGCATAAGGGAGGAGATGGGATGAGTGGGGTAGACAGCAAGGGCAGAGCTGTGGCAGCACCAGCATGCATCAGTTTAAGCCGTCATGGAGCTGTGCTCTCACTTTCTTCACTAGAAATTGTAGATGGGCATGATATAACAGCTCAACTGAAGTCAGAGGGTTGTTTTTTGTTTGTTTGTTTTTCCATTGACTTCAGTGGTTGTTGTATTTGACTGTTACAAACAAGCCTAAAATGTTTAGAGAAGTGGTCTAAGTACTGTCAGATGCAGGTCACATTCTGGTAGAAGGGATAACAGGATCACAAAAAATTTTGCTTGAGGATAGTTTCTTCTTAACCCTGGGTACTTGTGGTTGCTCTGAAATTTGATGTTTATATGCAATATATTCGTTATCCAGTGACAATGTGAGATGGTGAGTTGAATGAACGTAACATTGAATTAATGACATAATATTCATAACAATGAATACATGTCCTATTACTACTGCTTGTGCTTGGTTTGCCATTCAGCTATCAACTGATGCCAAAATCTGTAACGCTTATGAAAAGCTCCCATTATTTAAAGAAATATGTAACACTTATTGACTTCAGAGGGACAGGCTTTAATGCCCAGTGATTCTTTTTGAATCTTCTGAAGTTGTCTTTAATAAATTCAAGGAAAACTGTAAAGAAGCACTTGAAAATACCAAGATTCCTGTGTTTTGCTCAGCTGAGGTAGCACATATTTAAAAAAAAAAATCAGATAACATAAATTTTGTAGATCTACAAATGAAGATAGGTATCTGTGTTCATGTACAAATTCATAGCAAAAAATGCATAGATATAAACATATGTATATCACCTGCAGTAGTTTTCTTGATGCTGAGCTTTTCTGCAAATTTATAAAAATGTACAGTAAACAAGCCTAAAAATGACACACTATTAGAGAAATAGTCTAAGCAAGCATTGTCAGGCGTTGGCCACAGTTTGAATCTAATTTGACTGTGAAGAAATTTCTTGCACTGTGACTCAAACCATTCAGACCTCTTAAGCTCAGGAGGGAATCTTATCGAAGTGTATAAATAGCTGATGGAGGAAGTAAAGAAGATGGAGCCGGATTCTTCTCAGTGGTTCATGGTGACAGGACAAAAGGCAATAGGCACAAGTTGAAGTACAGGAAATTCTGTTAAACTGTTTTAAAAAAAACCACCCTCTTTTACAATGAAGGTGGTCAAACAATGGAACAGGTTGCCCAGGGAGGTTTGGAGTCTCCATCCTTGGAGATACGCAAAACCCAACTGGACGCTGTCCTGGGCAATCTGCTGTAGTTGACCCTGCTCTTGGCAAGGGGGTTGGACTGGAGGATCTCCAGAGGTGCCTTCCAGCCTCAGCAATTACATGATTCTGTTTGGATATACACTGGAACAATTTATTAAAGCACAGAGGTTTGTAAGTGTAGGATTTCTATCTCGGTAGAACTCTTCAAACATCCACTGCAATCACTGATTAGTCACGATGTTAAAAAAAAAAAAAAAAAAAGCAGCATATTGCATCTTCAGTTATACTAGATATGGTAAGAGAGCTTATGATTTTAAACCTGGAATTTAGACCATGTGTTGTTACATTGATTCATTGTATAAATTTAAATATTTATATTTCAGAACTCTGCCTTTTGATGTATTTGTACAAAGAGCAGCTGAAATCAAACACAAGGAGTACTTTCTTTCTGAGGTAATTTCCTTAGTGTCAGTTTCTTCTGTCAGTTATTTTGCCAGTATATGGAGGGGAAAATGATGAATTGTAATTTAAAGTCTTACTCCAGTAAAGCACTTGATCTCAGATTTAACTGTTTTGTGTGGCTTGGAGCCAAGGGGAAAAATGTGAGGAGAAGTAATTTTTCTCGGAAGTTGTTTTGTATGTGTACAGTGTGGTTAACTTCAGTCATCCTGTTTCTGTTAACAAAAACTGCTTATATGAGCAAAAATTCCAGCGTAAAATTTAGAAATCAAACCTTGCTTTAGAATAACAACTGTATTATTTACGTGTTTTGTAAGAAAATGTCATGAAGATATTTTAGAGTTTGATTACATCTGCTATCAAAATACAAATACAGATTTATAGTAATATAATTTGTGAGTAGCAAATGTGTGGCTATCTTTACGTATCAGTGTTCAAACTAGGATTTTTCAGATAGCTGTGATTAGGAAGCAAACGGTTTTGAATGCAGACATGCTTTTCTCCTGTTATGCTACGTAGGATGCTGTAAGTTCTGAAGCCAATTGAAATAGCTTCCTGCATCAGTGTTCTGAAGAACTTAAATTATAATCTGCATTTGCTTTGAATCCGTTCAGTAACAGCAATGCTGAAGCAATTCACAAGTCTCCCCCCACTTTACTGTTCTACTTTCAGTTAACATATTTTTTCCATTTCTTGAGATGAACAGCAGGGAGCAGTAGAGTAAAGGCAGTATAACAAAGTAGCTGAATTTGTAAATGCCATTTATTCATACCATGTTTTAATGAAGCCCTGCATTAGATTAATGAGAAAATACAGGCTCTTTGTTTAAGTGGGTTTTTAATTCTTATTAAAAAACCAAAACAATTCTCTTTTTGTGTTCTCTTCAGGATGAAAAGTACTATTTGCGATCAGTGGGTGAAGATGCTAGGAAGGTGAGTTACTTGAGATTACAGTTCTAATATTGTAAAGCCACAGTTTAGGAATATTTTAAAAAGCCTGTTGTCATCTGCTGGCTGTGTAGTACAGGCATACAACTTGTTTATGGTCACTTGGCCTGTGAATGTGACAGGATTTAGGTCAGAATATTTAAACCTCAGTGTCTAAAATAGTTGCTGTTATAGGAGAGCTAGGCTGATCACTGAAGAGTACATTCCTCACCTCCCATTCTTTAGCTTTTGTTGTAAACTAATATAAAAGGATTTCTGATGATCTCTTGCTTCTTCAGTGTGATTTCTAGCAGCCATGGTTCAAAGCAGCTCTCTGGCTGTTCTTATTAATATCGTTGACCAAGTCAACGCTGAAAGGGTGACCACCAAAAAGCATTGCTATTTTCAGCTATTTGCCAATGCTAAAGTTCTAGCCCTGTGTTTCATATGATGGGAAATGATAGTGAAGTGCTCCCTTATTTTAATGTGCATATATGGTTCTCTAAGAGTTATGTCCTTTTTGTTTCAGGATATTGCAGATATCAGAAAACAGTTTCCTATTTTGGCAGAAGATGTTCAGATTCCAGAGTATTTTGAGAAAGAACAGTTTTTCTCCAGTGTCTTCCGTATCAGCTCAGCTGGATTACAGTTATGGACACATTATGATGTAGGTAATACATGTGTTTAGCATAAAATGTTGCAGATGGTATTATGGAGTTGAGATATTGTCGCGGATGGAGTGAGACTGCACTTCACTCATAAGAGAGAAGCAACAGTACACTTTATTGATGGAAAACAGTGAGTTAAAGTGCGAGTTAACAAAGTTCAATGGTAAATGCGACAGTGATTTAACAAGATTCGATGGCAAGGTACACTTGATTACTTACTGCATGGAGGATAGGGTCAGACAAAACCGTCAGGGAGACCCTCCTGTTGAGTCATGAGGTTCAGAAAGGACTCCCTTGCTTTCTAAAATCCTTCTCAGAGAGGAGTCTAGGTGCGGCTGGATCCAATCCTAGTCCCAGACTTGGTCAACGGTTTATGTCTAAAGGATTATATATGTGCAATTAATCCTTTATATCACTTAGCTAAGATTTCAAAGTTCAGCATGCTATTAGTCACTTACCGAGGATCTGTTGCGGCAAGGAATCTCTCAACCTCGAGGACTAACCCTGAGAGGCGTCCCTACTCAAGGGGAGATCCCGCCGTGCAGGCCGCTGCCGCGCAGGAGAGCTCAACGGGCTCTGGGTTGTCCACTATTTATAGAGTAAGATGATTGACTTATAGTCATATTTGCATGTCAGCAAGTCATTTGAGTCACTGCTCTAGACAGCCCTTGGCTACTGTGTTGCCGTCCATTCCCAAAGTCTAGCATAAGCTGGATGGAGCCACAACCACCCCCACTGGTGGTCATTGCCTACGTGTCAGGGGCGGAGCACACCGCCACAGATATTAAGGTGCGAATCTCTGACAAAGATCAGTTAATGACAAACTTTGCATATTTTGAAATAGTGAAATGAATCACATTCGGTGGTGCAGTGAATTTTAAATATGTGTATTGTGTGGGCATAATATCTTACTGTTTTTATGTCTAATTCTATACTTGTAAGATTAAATGATGTTTGATTTTTTTTTTTCCCCCCCCTTTTTTTTTTTACTGTTTTGGGTTTCAGTTAAAACTCTGAAACACAGTAACATTATGCAGTGTAATTCTGAATAAATTTATTTATAAGAAAAAGTTTTTTGCATTATAATTAGCAAAAAGAATCCTTTATCAATAGAAAGTCAGCAAAATGAGATAGGAATAACACTGAAAAAGAAAAGGAATATATTTTGTATTATATTTTGCTGGTTTATATGTCTAAAGTATGGCATGTCTTTTTGTTTTAAGATGGAAGAGCTTGATTCCTATTTAAGGAAAAACACGAAGCTGTTGGAAAGCAAGACTGTGTTTCCAGATACACTGTTTGTCAAGAATGTGCAGCTAAGGGGATAAAGTAACTCACATTCTTGAGTTTTTTAGATTAACTATATGTGGAAGCTCTTTTAGCTAATTCTTTACATATGAAGGTTTTAATAATTCCCTCTTTTAAGCTGATGATATTTTAGATTAGTTGCAGGCTATGTATTCATTCTTAACTCTTGGCTGACATCTCTCTTACTATGCTTATTCCAGGTAATGGATAACTTCTTAATCCAAGTAACAGGGAAAAAACGAGTTGTTTTGTATAGTCCCCGAGATGCACCGTATTTGTATTTATCAGGTATGCATGTCATATATATCTAGTTCAGAGTTTGGTGATCGTAGTTGCCTTTCCAGCTCACAAGCGTTGCACTGTAGAAAAAAATCACTAACAGACAGCTTGATGTAAAAGAAGCCATTTGGTCCCTTAAGTCTGATCCTGTTTGCTTTAGTCAAAGCTAAGCATTTTAGTGGGGCAGGTTAGGAAATTTGCAAAGGCTTTGCCTGGTTCTGTTGTCAGCACCTAACTGTGGAGCAGTACAGTGTTCCGTCTGGATTCAAAATGGTGTTTTAAATGGCAGGGAAAGTGTCTTTTAGTGTTAATAAGGTTGCAGTTACAGGAGAAATATAGACAACAGGAGAATATGTCTCTTCAGTAAATGAGGAGTATCATCAGGTTTGCCTGGTTTTTAGAAGAGTTACAGAAAAATAAACCAGTATTAAATTTGATTCAAGAACTGCCATTTCCAGCAATGTGATAATGCTTTGTTACTGTTGGAAGAGTACGAACATTTATTTACCACTTCTGAAAACTTTCCTAGGTACTAAGTCAGAGGTGCTGGATGTGGATAACCCAGACTTAGAGAAATATCCCCTTTTTGTGAAAGCCAAGCGCTATCAATGTTTTCTGGAAGCAGGAGATGTGTTATTTATTCCAGGTAAGTAACAAATAGTTCCTGACCATGTTGTGTTTTTAAACAGTTTTGTTTGCAATTTCTCATTACTAGTGATGGTAAGAGGTTACTAAAGCATTTCTGTGTTGTAAGTAGGAGCATCTAAAGACATTGGCAAAACTTGTCTACTTTTCCAACTGTACTAATTAGCCTAGTAAGAGGTATTATTACATCTACCTACAAATCTTACCTTCCCTCAAGATTACACTGCATGCTTCTGAATTTGTGTCTTAATAGAGTAGCACTATAAAATCAACTCATGAAACCTGAAATTACTTAAGTGACCTGAGTTTTCTAATGACAGAATTTGAGTGAATTACCATTTCTGTTCTCCCGTAGCTCTGGCACTTAAGAACTGTGAGGGACATGATTTGATGAGAATTATGGATGGTAGAGTTATTGGACCTTCTAGAAATCTATAATCATCTTTGGGGAATGGAAAGACAAGTCCTAATCATTTTTCTGCACAAGCAGAAAATATAAAGCTGCTTCTTGGGCTGAGACGACAATTCTGGTGATCAGGGAAAGGCATTTGAATTAACCTATTGAACTACTCCTACTTGTTATTAATTTTTTATTTTAACTCATCATGAGCTTGGGGCAGATACTTATTCTGTTGCTTTTCGTATTATCTGGGCAATATAAACAGGCCAGTAAACAAGAAGGCAGTAGGTTTTTAGGAAGTTTTAAAATAGATTCCTAGCCTTGGACTCGTTACTTAATTTTGAACTTACCATTTGTGTTTCTTTCTAAAGAAACTTTTGGTTACAGTTAGTGAAAGGTATGTCACACTGTTGCTAATGTCAGCATACATAATTTCTGTTTTATTCTATGCAGTACAGATACTAGTTTGTCTTTGCCAGTAGGTGTGCTGGTCCAAACTTAAGACGCACTTGGCACTCTTTAAGAATGACTGGGGAGTATAGGGATTTTTGAGTCCAGAGAATGGTGCTAGCTTTGTCAGCATTCTGGAATGCATATCACTGAAAAAACGAGATGTTCTTTGAGAAATGTGTGTGGTTATTATGGAGAAGGTAGAAGCAGCCCCTCTTCCTAACCTGAAAGAAACTTCTTGTTCATTTCTCAGAATAAGCTTTCCTTATGTCTTCGGCACATACAAGCAACTAAGCTGCAATAAGCATGGCATTGTCTTTTGGCTTAAAATTGAAATAGGGTAAATATACTATATTAAACTTATTTTTAAAATGTACTCGATGAAGCAAAAATGTCTTTGTCCCTTACATAGCCATGATGATTCAATTGAAAAGCCTCATAACTTCACTATGAAAAGATAAGCAACTTGCATCGGTGACCTGGCTGACGCTGGTGATTTACATGAATGCTTGGATAATCTGCGCAAGGTTAGGGACTAAATCTATGAAAATAGATACCTGCATTCAGAGTAGAGATGAGTGAGGTGAACAGGGAAGATGTATTATTTTCATCCTACGCATGCTTATCGTTTGCTTACATTTGACTATCTCTTTATACTTCAGCAATTGTTACTTTTGTGTGAAGTTATGGATCAACGTAGACGTCTTGAAGAACTTACTAAATTTGGCACAATGCAATATATTCAGGGATGAATATTTATAAATAAACAAAAAATATAGTAGTTGAGGCTTTTCCACAACTAGATTTAGTTTGGGCGATTCTGACACTTGTTATGAGTCACGTGGAAGTTTCAGATAGTAATTTTCATTTTAGACATTCTTCTTTCTACAGCTTTGTGGTTCCACAATGTAATTTCTGAGGAATTTGGAGTGGCACTGAATGTCTTTTGGAAGCACCTTCCTGCTGAGTCCTATGATAAGAGTGACACTTACGGAAATAAAGACCCCACAGCAGCCTCTAGAGCTATACAGATCTTGGACAGGGCCTTGAAAACACTTGAAGAACTACCTGAGGAATACAGGGATTTTTATGCTCGGAGAATGGTGTTACGCATCCAAGAAAAAGCCTATAGGAATGATTATGGATAAAATAACACATTGTAATTCAGCAAGCTCCTATGAAAGTAGAAAATCGTATGTTAATATGGAAACTGTCCATGTGTACATACATATACTTTCTGTAAGACTAATAAAAACTATGCTGATAAACGTTGTTATAGATTAATGTTTATCTTGTAGATTTTTTTTCTTGTTTTTCTTCATGTGCAGTGAGTGCACAGTCTTCTTGATCTGGAGATGGTCTCTCTTCTACAGTGAGGCATACATTTGCAGTGCCTGCACTTACAACTCTACTTTTTTGGAGTGTTCCATTTAAATTTTTCTGAACAAAAGTTTTGGTATCTGGGCTGGGCTGACAGCATGTATGCTTAGAAGTAACTGCACATCTTCCTGAATGCTACCTCGTTTACTAGAGTTTAGGAAAGCCATAGTGGTTTCTGAGGCAGTCCAAGAAAGCCATTGGTGGTGGTTGTAATGGTCATGGTTTCTTTTTGAGTAATAGCCTGGTAATAACTGTTGGGAGTTTCTGCTCCCCCTTGTGGTGAAACTGAGAGTGGGCATGGGAAAAAAGCAAAAGCTAATCATGCAAGGGTAAGCTTAGAATTGTGCAGCAGTTTGACTGCAAGGTAAACGATTTACCCCTTTCCTAGCTGAATAAGGTATTGTGCAGTAAACCTTGTTTGTCACTGCCCCAGTGCAGTTGGGCAGCATTGCTGTTTCTGCAGCTGTGAAATGCTTGCAACTAATGTGCCCACAAATCCATCCAGCTACAGTCCTAGAATCTGAAATTAAGTTCATGGTTCTGGAGTAGATGTAGAATCTATTGGGAGCAATGTTTGAGGTGCATTATGTTACCATATGAAAGGGGGTTGCATCGCACCTTTTGGGATAGAGCCTGTTGTAGAGGTAGTGTAGATGGCTACTTTTCAGCAGATTGCCCTGCTTACAGAAGCCTTGTGAAACAAAGATGGGCATCTCACAGAAAAGATAGGTTGTCATTGTCCCTTTGAAATCCCTCTGATGTTATTACTCATGCTATTTGGGGAATACAGCATTTATCTGACTTAGGTCAGTCTGTTACTTCTAGCAGTGTTTTTTGAGAACTGTAACTTCTTAAAAGCTCTTAGACTAAATAGATATGTGGTGTTAATAAAGTGCTGGAAAAAACTTTCTCCGTAAGAGCAGGAGATTGAAACACTGCAGATTATTCTTCTAAACCTGTTCTTCTTGGCAGTTCAACACAGTGAAAATAGTCTGCTACCATGTGAATGGGCACCCGGCCATCTTAATGAATAGGCATGAATGGAACCAGCCAAGCGATTCTGATGGGCATCATTGTACGTTCTGAGGGTAGAATTTAAATTTGAGATCACAAATAGGTCTCCCAAATTTTTTGTTCAAAAACGAACAAGGATTGCTTGTGCATACTGCTGAGACAGAATCTCTGTGTCTGTTAGGCTGGGGAAGCCTCTTGGCTTTGTTGGACTGGTAATGTCGAGGGCCCCATCTGAATTGCAGAGGTGTACGGAGCAAAGCTTCATGGAGCAGCAATCAGTGTATGAGCGATCTGCTTATGTCTCAGCTTGTGAGAAGTGCCTGCTGTGCTCCAGAGGGAAGCTGGGAGTCATTTCGGGCTCTTAGGGAGAGGAGAAAGTAAAAGGAGGAAAATCCTGTGGGTCAAAGGCATTCACTGCTGTGCCAGCTAATGGTGATATTAAGATTTTCAATAATACTTCTTTCGCAGTATGTATGCAAAAAGCATAAATAAGATCTGTCCAGCCACATGTATTCAGTATGCCATTTTGAGTATTTTTCAATGCCCCTTTTCATTTTGTAAGGGAAACTATTAAACTATTAATCTAAACATCTTAGGCCAAATGAAACCCTTGCATCCCTCAGTTGCAGTTATTAATGCTGAGGTAGCCCAGCAGGAAAGCTGCAATAATTCACTTGTTTAGGCTAGCGTGAAGTTTGGATTGGAAAATGTGTATCTGGCCGGGAAGAGAGGGTCACGCTGAATTAAATGTGAGCCAAGTGCAGCTACTTCCTCTTCACAGTACCAACTTCAAAATGAAGCCTTTATTTGATTTTTATATGTCAGCAAATGAGGTTATCTCACCCTGGTCAGCTGGTGGATAACCCAGCCCTGCTCGTGCTTCTCTTCCACTGTTCTGTAAGAAATCTCTGCAATGATAGTGGTTCTGGGTTTTTTTCCCCTCCCCATGACCCCTTTGGTTTTCACTTCTCTAAGACTGTCAGTAAACCCCACCAGATGTGATGTAAGTGCATATTCAAGAAAGATCAACAAAAACTATTCTACGTAGATCAGTGGGAAAACCAGCAACAGTAATTGTTCTGTCAGCGCCACCCTTTTTTCACTTTGAACCAGTTTCTTCAATTTCTTATTTAATAACTTCTATAAGACAGTTGTTCTGAAATACTATGAAAGAAGAAACCAAGCAGTTTAAAAATATATTTTCTTAATTTGAACATAATGTGACTAGTGATAAAAATCTTGAAGCTACTGTGTTAAAAGAAAAAAAAAAATTACTTGGTGCTTTCTAACCACTGTGCTATATGGTGTGAAACAAGCAGTGAAGTGATGAAATGAATGGTGAAAGCATTAAAGGAATAACTTCCAGCTAACATAGTGAGAGAATACTTGTAGCCATACTTAAAAATCCATTACTGAAATAACACAAAGAATTACAGCCATGGACATTTTGCGGAAGTTTGTCCTTTAGAGACCTAAAGCAAAATGGGATCATGCCACAATAAAACAGATGAAGTTGTGGTAACAGGTATTAGAAAAATAAACACTGACCATCTTAAGCATTCAAAACAGCCACTTCAAGCAGTGTATTCAACAGAGGAGTTAGGTGATGCAGACTGCCCAGGACTGAAAGATGAGTTAAGATACTTAAATATAGACAGTACCTGAAATCAGCAGTTTAAACTTGGCCTACCCCAAACTTTGAATTACTCTAAAAATTTGGTGACTGAGGCTTTTAAAATGTAAGTAAGTTCATTGCAAATCAACACCTGGAAAGAATTATTTATTCTTGGTCAAATGAAATATAAAGGACGACAAATAATTTCAGAAGATGCTTTATACATTTTTCTTAATGTGGTTGCTGTGGAAAGAATCAAATGAAAAAATTGATGTCAAAATATTCTCGTCAAACTATTAAACAGGTCACTAGAAATCTGCCTATCATGTAAGTGCTGAAGATTCGATGTACCTAACTTAAGAATGTGTTTCTTTCCAGGAGCTACACAGGGTCTAGGTTCTTAATACAAGTGTCAAGTTAAATGCCTAATGTGAAAGGGTTTGACTTGATCATGAAGGATCAGAAATACATTTGTAATCCTTTTTAAATATGCAGTATGAAACTATTTGCCTCATTCACGCTGTTAGACCCACAACAGGACTACTAACTTGACTAAGATGAGGATGATTTTATCCCAGTAGAGGTTATATTACATATGGTGTGATTCCAATATGCATCACTTCACAGCTTCAAAAAAATTCCTGTACAGACGTGATTCTTTTTTCCTCTGGCCAAAATGCATCTTCCCAAACCTGAGACATTTAGATGTTTCCATGCAGACAACATCTATGTTGAAGATAGATACACATTCTGAGACAGTAACTTTTACAAGGGATTCTCTGTAAGTTAGTATCACTCAATAACCAAAGATTCTGGTGTTACTAGAAGGACAGATGAAATTTTAAATTTTTTTTTTGACAGTTATCTAAGTTTGTGGTAAAGTTGCATGTTAAGATTTCCTATTTTGGTCAGACTCTAGGAGTGGGGATAGATTCTGAGCTCTGTATGTGGTAATTCCTGAGGGCAATGATCTCTTTAAGTGGCAATTCCTGAGAGCAACAAGAGCAGATTACTTTGTTTTCAATTGTTCAGATCTGTTCCTAGTCAACATTTTTAAGAGCAGACTGAAAACATCAAAAGAACTGCTCAACCATGTAAAACGCGCAGCTCCACGTGCGATGCTATGTTCATACAAAAATGCTCAGAAACTATCGCTTGCAATAATAACGCAGATCGCAGTAACGGACAATTTTTGCTGTGAAAACATTTATACTTCAGCTGTCAAGCAGTATATGAATTGCTTAAAACTTCCATCACACAAAAGCAATGTATTTCTCGTGATGGGGAATGAGAAAGAAGAGCTATGCAGATAGCCTGTAAGGGCTGCAATAGCTTTATCTGACACCCAGGCTTAGGAGTATTGCTCAGAGGGTAAACTCTGGTATGGGAGATGAGAAGAGCCTTGTTTTGCACGTCAGCATTGGTACGTCTCGACTGTTTTCTGTGTCTTGCAGCAGTGCTGTCTTTAGAAACAACTCAGCTCTGAAGTGCCAAGTTTAACAAAGGAAACTAACAATCGTGACTGAAAGTGCTCTCTGAAAGCTTACTGAAAGAAGGAAAATTTATTCTGAACCTTGAAGTAATGGCATTCTGCTCCTTTTCAAGTACATGAGATGTTTATACACATGAAGAAAAAAACAGATAAGAATATATTTTTCCCTTTTGTTCTACCAGATGCTTTTCTGGTCATTTGCTTAAGTAGAATTCGTCACTTCTTGGGTCACTTGGAAACATGTAATGAAGCCTTAATGACAGGAAACGACGACGAAGCCATCACTACTTTATAACCCAAACTACATTATATGCAAAATGAATGCCTGAATCAGTTTTCCATGGTTTCCACAGTGATGTGGAACAGCTAATCCTGTGCAAGTGTTTTTTGTCAGTGGGAGGAGTGAATTATGCTGTTAATACTGATGATAGAATGAATTTAGTCAGGAACGGTATGTCTGGCATTGGGAGAAGCAGTGCCTGTCTCTGCCACATAAGCGTTCTATGATCTTGGAGTACTTGCTTAAGGACTTGTTATTTTATTCGAGTTAAAAACAGTCACCTTGCATCTAAAGAGAGTTAAGAGATCAGTAAGACCAACAGAAAGCCAGCCTTGGTCTTAGGGTCTCCACAAGCAATATTTAAATGTGTCTAAATTTTCATCAGGTTATGAGCATCAGAAGTAAACTTTTTTTTCTTTAATCTACCATCCTTAAAAAAAATGAAATGAGATTTCAATATAAGATTAAAAAGATTTTGAAGAAGTAACTCCAAAGGTGATTTGAAGAGGCTGTCTCTTGTGGATTGCAGTCTGAGACATCCACCTTTGCTTTTGTATTGCACAGGGACACCAGACACACGATTCATGTTTGTGGATTCTGCTAGGCAGTGATGTATCTAAAAATGTGGCTCACAACAGAGCACACACATTCCAGAATTTTTACTGTTGTTTAACTTCTCTCTTATACTAACTAATAAGACCCCATGTAATTTAAAATAAGCATTCAAGATAAATGGATGGGTATACTTTAACCTCAGTGCTTCAACTTTCAGACAACAAATATTGTTTATCTGCAGAGATGGTGAAGTAACTGTTAGCTTAGGAAAGACAGCATTGTAAAAAGCACCATAAGAGGGAGGAAAAAACAGGTGACGTTTTCTTTCTGCAACTAGCTCAAAGAGAATCTGTTGGGAAAACTTGAGCGCATGATCATGCACAATCACTTTTATATGTGAATATCCACAGCTGTAACAGCCTAACTCCTGAACTGACTTTGCAGTCTTATTTAAAATAATTTCTATGACTATTTAAATACATAGCACTCCTGTTAGTTATCTCTATCAGCAATAATGTTAATTTAGTAAGATAGAACAGCTCACCATAAAGTGCTCGTGCTACCATAAGGGAGGCAGCAGGATGTTATCAATGGCAGGACAGAAAAGATTGCTCCTTTCAGCAACATGTTAAGACTCGGACCCTTAATCACCTTTCAAAATTACGGGCTGATACTGATTTATGCAGTAGCATTTACAGAGATGTGATTAAGTTAGTCCTAGATAGGAAGAAGGTTACCAAAGTTTCTAGTATTTAAGATGCACACAAAATAAAATAATTTAAGTCATATACAATCTGGACAATTTCACAGAATCAAGCCGTGTTTTACAGGAATTTAACAGGCACAGCTTAAAGCATTTTAGCATTTCTCAAAATCTGAAGCATTTCTTGTCTATTGTAGGAGAAACAAGCGTGTAATATAAAGAATACCAGCTATTACATACTAGGTTGTACTAAGGACTCTGTAATGTTGCTCACTCCATTCAAAAACAGAAAAGTCTTGAACTAAACCACTGTAAGTAAGCATGAGAATCACTTAACTTTAGGCATTTACATCTAAGCTTATTAAAAACTGCTTTTACAGTTAACGTCGAAAAACAGGCATATACAAATCATGACCCATTTCATCCTGACAGAAACGTTCACACCCTTGGGTACTTCATGTCAGCTTTCCCACGTATTTGAGATGCCAGTAAGCTGTTTTAGAATTACAGATGCTGACTACACAAATATACAGCCTGCCTTGAAGAAAAGCTATCAAATAAATCTGATTTTTTTAGACTAGGTCTCCACAAACACCTGATAAAGCTTAATCCACGAAACGTAACTGCACATTCCTTGTTTAATGGTTTTACATTCACATTGAAGTGGTTTCACCCATTAGAAATAGTTTATTTTCTACATTGTTTGCAAAATTTATTTTTAGCATGCATCGTAGTGAATGACAGAGGCACATTCCAACAGAGTACTACAACTGTTCAGAGAATGAAAAACAACCAGTTTTCCCTCCACAACATGAAGTCTCACAACAAGATTAGTTTTACAACAAAGTGCTTATTCTTCAAATTAATACAGCAACACTTGAGCCTATTTTATTTAACAGTTATTCTAAGCAGCCTCCATCAAACAGGTTAATATTATTTTCATAGGACAGCCATCTGGAAACTTCTGAAGACAACATCAATATTTTACTATCTGTTTCCAAAAGCTTGCAACAACCTACTCCTGCTGTTTTGGCTGGCACAGAATTGTTTAGAAATTGGTCTGTGATCTGCACTGTTATTGGATAGGGCCAGTTTTAGCATACTCAAGTTAGCCTGGTCAGTCTGAAACTGAAATGAGAGGGAGCAAGACCACTGGGGTGTTTTGGGGTTTTTGTTGTTTATTTTTCTTAATTTTATTTTCTAAGTGGATAATCAAAGATATTTCAAGCAATTTGTAGGCTTTCTATTAAAACCACTTTGTGAGGTGACCCATATTTCCTTTACAGAAAAAAGTCCTTGCATATGGTGCAAGTGTTATCAAAAGGACCAAAAAAGGGACATAGCCTTCCTTGGAACACATACACAAGTTGTTATAAGCCCATTAAGAAGGTAATCAATAAATAGCGTTGAACAATGTCTCCAAGAAAGAGGTTTTTTTAAAAAAAAAAAAGCTGATAGAACTAGATTTCAGATTCTTTTATAAAATGTTAGAATTCGTTTGCATGTTGCACTTTTCTCCATCAATTAAAATAGATTATTTCCCCTTTTGATCAACTAGGTACATTAGTCTAATTATTATTAGCAATAGAGTTCATGTTGACATTGTAAGGTGCACACTGTATGCATAATCCTACTACCCTTAATATTTTGAGTATTAAGAAAATTTTCTTAAGAGTTCAACACACTTTCCGCATTCTTCAGTGATCACTAACATGTGCACAACCTCTGCAGGAGTTGTGAAAATGCTGTCTCCGGTAAACCTTGTAAGTTCTAATGATGCCAATAGAAGAAAGATGACCCAGGACTTTCCTTCCACAGTGTAAGAGTCATGGGAAGCAAGAAGCAGGGGGAAGATGTTGCTAAGCCATCAAACATAGGAACAAAGTTGAATAAAACGCCTTTTTTCAGAACTGAGCCACATTTGTCTCTGTAATCTTCACAGTGTTTTGCTAACTTGCTTTTGTATTCCTGTACTTCCAGGAAATCCAAAACCATTTTAAGCTACTGGTTCATTGTTAATAGCTGCAGTTGTCTTTAACAGTGATTCTCAGATTTATTTGTAGACAAATGGAAAAAGTTACTTACAACAGTAGAACAGTTCCACTAATACCCTCATTTGTCCATCTTTCCATAATTCTTTCCGAAGAACATTCGGGTTTGGGGCCTGAACTAGATTACATCTTTTGTATCTGATTTGTCCGGCTTTGTATTTAATTAGAAGGGGTTTTTTCCTGTAAGAAAAATTAGGCTCTGAAAGTAGATTTTTGGGTGGCTCTAGAAGCAACTACTGCAATACATTTAAAGGAGATAATAGTTCTAAAAACTGAAGCATTTTGAAACAGCTACAGTCAACGTAGTCTAAAAATTTTTATGCAACTTGTAATACATTATGTACTTATGGCTCGATTTAGATCAACATCAATGCAGCAATTATCAAGAAAAACCTCACCAGTCCAAGGCAGGGATAAAGACACCTCTTGACTTGAAAATACAGATATTACTGCTGGTCCTTATAGAAGTTAGTCAAAGCAATAGCAAGGTATGTTGAAACAGCAATAAGCTACACCTTCATCAACATTCTTGGTCACTTAACATAGCTATGTCAAAATTTTCAAGCCCCCAGGTGAAATGGCTATTCACTAGCAGATACTACACAATGAACTAAGGAAACTTTATAGAGACAGAAAAGGCAAAGCGCACATAAGGAAGAAAAATGGATTGGCACTATTATTCCAAAGGTAAATATTTGTGACTTTGTTTCAATTAGGAGAAATGTTACAAAACTGGAAGATTTAATTAACTAATTAAAACAATTTTCACCAAAATAGATAACTAAGATTGTTCTAGCAATCATCATTTTCCTTAAGCCAAAAAACTAACGTTACGTCTATTATTGACAAAGACCAAAGTTTTAGCCCTGGAAGCTACTAAATTGAAGTATCCAGACATTTGAGAGTCTTGAGTACTTTAAACTCCCATTAAAGTCAGTATATGATGTTAGACATCCAGGACTAAAAATTTTGCCAACAGGTTGAGAATAAACGTTCTCATTTAACAAAAAAACATGTATAGGATAGTTCTTCATACCACTTTTTTCCAGGAATCAAATGACAACATCTGTTGTAGGTATGGGGTCCCAATCCTCCTTTTTAAGCTACTGAAATGTATATATAGTATCTATCAGCAACGCAGGACTGATTTAGTATTCTCTTCAGAAAGCATCTGCTCAAAGTTGTAAATCTAGATGACAACATTTACAGTGTTAAAAGTGCTTTTACAATGAATATACTATTCAGATACATACAGTCTCAAAATACTTCATGAATTCTGAAATGGTTATCTAAGGAGGGAACGTCATCAGCAAAATGTAGTTGATCATTTATTTCCACACCAAATTCTTCAAGTATCTGTACAAATTTCTCATGCTCTCTCCCAATCCATGACCTCATTGTGTCAAACACTTGGTATGGTGTAACATGAGCATGAACTTCAATTCCTGTCTGTGCAAGTTCTTTCAGCACTTCAGGGTAAGTAACCCAAGTATTGCTTCCTCCCGAGTGACCACCATCCAGCCAGTAAATTGCTTTTATATTTTTTAAGAAGGCATCTGTATTCTTGTCTTTTTTAGCTTCCTTCAGCTCATAAAGCAGCTGGTTCAAAACCACACAACCTTTACTGAAGCCAATCAAAGTAAATGACACTGCACCTACAGCAGACGGTATAATGAAGTTCATAGCAGAATTATTAGAGCATTCACAATCTCTCTCTCTTTCTGTGGATGAGCAGCCATTCGTTGCAGGAACAGACTGCGGCTGTGGTTTACAAGCAGCTATTTTTGCATCCTTGCTGACACCATGCACACTTTTCTGGGACAGCAGAATATTCTGAGAGAGTCTGAATGCATTAACTAGCAATGCATGGAGATGCTTGAAAGCTCCAAAGTCAGTGCTGTGCTCTGGTGCTCCAAACATGTTGCTTGCCACAAAGTTGTCATAACAACTGAATTTGTGCAGGTGCATTCGAGAACACTTTACAACCCAAATAAAGCTATTAGGGAACCGGCGAGCGAGTATGGTAGCAACATTTTCAAAACTCCAGTGCTCCCACTGAAAGTTTTCTGGGTGGCAAGACATGATGTCATGATAGTTCTGAAAAATTAAAAAAGATAGAAAAGACGCATTACTACATTGTGAAAATACTTCAGCTCTGTCTAGTGTACTTATATTAATAAGAAAGGACAGTAACTAACAGGAAAACATGCATTGAAGAGGCGCTCGCTTGCCAGGCTTCCAGAACAAGAAACACATTAAAGAAACGGGCATATTTAGATTTACTAATTCTACTTTAATATTTGTACCACACATTTTTAATACCCCAAAAATTAATTAAAAAAAAAAAGCACATGGAAGTATTCATAATTTTTGTTGACTTCACTCCAAGAGAAGATTAATGTATTATTCAAGTTAGTATGACACAGAATACATAATTTTACTGTATTATCTCCATCTGCAGAAATACTGATTATCTTATTACAGACAAACAATAGACTTAAAATTTCTTAATAAGTTTTCTATTTTTCATACAAGAAACCACACATCCCTCTCATTCAGCTTTAGGGAGTCTTTATTCCCCTTGTTCACATCCATATGGAGCATAGATGGAAAAAAATTAACCCCCGAGTCATGAATGATCCTCACCTCTGAATTCATAATGGCAGAGAATGCCAATTAGTTTATTTTATTAAGGAATAATAAAGCCATACCCAGGAACGGTAATCAAAAAGCTTTTCTTAAGCCATTCCAATCCTTAAAATGAAAATCCACAAAGTTCTGCATCTTTACCTTACCGAAAAGGAAAGCCTTTTCCCAGAACAAAAAGACACTACCCCTGCTTTTGAGAACTAATGACTTTTGAGATTAGCTGAGTACCCAGAGCACCAGAGTATGCAATGTTACAGAGGCCGACCACATGCTTAGGACCGCACTTCAGAGTCTCTCTTTTCAATCTCTTGTCAACTCAGAGACAACACGTGCCTTCTTCAGGACACGCTGAGAAAGCATCAGCACCCGTGAAACATCCGCAGGACGGTGTCCGAGGTGTTTGTACACCTGCACAGAGACGCGGTGCTAAGCCTGCCGAGGAAAACTTGCCATCTTAGCATTTCGTCATCTTCTCTCCACTGAGACTCTTTGATACGATTTCAGATATTGCCGTCACCGCCAGAAACGTCAATCTCAGGCAGGACTATAGAAGACGACTCCCCCTCCATTGCTGCTCCATTTCGGCTTTCAAGAACGGCCCATTCCCGCTACGTCTACCCGACGGTAACGGGCAGAGAGCGCGCAAGAGATGCTTCCCCCAGGGAAGAGCTCTGACTCGCCGCGGCGGGATCCCCCCAGCCCGGCTCTGCCGTTTCCGCCGCGGGAGCTGCGGCCGCCACCCCCTCCCCACCCCTCACCTCCGGAGAGCCCGTGCGGTCAGCGGCTCCCTCCAGCGCCGCTTCCCCGCTCTCGCCCTCCCGGCCCCCTCCGCCTCCCGGGCCGCTCCCACCCGCCATTGCTTATCGCCCTCGGCCGCCCGCAGCCCGCCCCGCCGTACCTGCACGTCCCCCGGGAAGTAGACAACGTGATGCTGCGGCGGGGCCGGGCCGCGCGGAGCCGGCGGCAGCAGCAGCAGCAGCTCGTTGGCCCGGTGCGGGTCCGCGCCCGGCACCTCGGGCAGCCGCAGCCACGGCGGGCTCAGCCGCGCTGAGGAGAAGCCCGCGCCGCTGCCGCCGCCCGCAGGCCCCGCGGCGCAGGCGGCAGGCGCCCCGCAGAGGCTCATGCTCATGCTCATGCTCATGCTCCTGCTCAGGCACAGGGCAGCGGGGCCGACGAGCCCCCGCAGCAGCGAGGCGGCGGCTGGCGGGCAGCGCCTGCTCATGGGAACACCGGCCCCGCGCCCCGCCGGCCGCCTCCTCCCCGGCCACCCACCCGCGGCCCGGCCACGTACCGCGCCTGCGCGCCGCCCCCGCCCCGCCCCCCCCCCCCCAGCCTCCGCCTATCGGCGCCGCCCGCGGCCCCCTCCAGAGACCCAGCAGGGGGCGTTGCACGTGCGCGCCGCGAGGCCGCGTCCGAGCGCCGGGGGCGGGGTAACGCGCGTCTAACGGCTGCCCGCTTCGGCGATGACGTCACAGAAGCCTTTAAAATGAGCCTGGCGGGAAGGCGGGAGCCGTCAGGCGGTTGTCGCGCGGGTGGCGGTGCCCTTCCTCAAGGTGCCCCTCAGCCCCTGGGGGGGCTGGGCCCTCGGGGCGCTTCTCAAAGCCTCCTCGCGCCTTCTCTCACCGGGGTTTTGGGTACCGGCACTCCGTCAGCTGGGCTCGGATGCTGGCTTGTTGCTGGGTGCCGCCCGGCTCTTCTCAGGCTGTGTGGCGCTCCAGGTGAGCCTGCGCAGCTGCCGGCCCCTCGGCCTCGCCCTGCCCTTGCTAAATAAAGTTGAGCTGGCGGTGCCCAGCCGGTGTTCGGTCTGTGCTGCCTTAGCTTGAAAATAGTGCTGGGCTGATAAATCCTGAGGAAAGGTAGGCCGGTAGGTACCTCTGAATTTGACAGTGTGACTGTAGAAGGCCTCCTGCAGTGCAGTACAAGCCCAGAGTGTGTTGCTGTAGCACAGTTACAGCACTGGGGTATCTCACACTCCACATAGAGCAGTTAATTTCAAAACAAAGAGGTATGTGGAGTCTGTTATTTCCTAAAGGTGTTGGTTGTATTTAAAAAAAAAAAAGCTTAGATATGCTTACTTTACTATGGTTATACTAGTGCTACTACATTGGAGGAAAAGCTTTCATGTGTACCATTGTGAGAAACTCTGCATTTTACATGGCAAGCAAAGCAAGGAAATGGAGCCTTTCCTTTATTCCTAAGCATTCCTGGCTGGTTTGTCTAGAATTTTCCTATTCCATGTATTTGTTCCTTTGTTCTATTTTCATAGTCTAGTTAAAAATGCTTCTATGCAAACCTGGGAAACTACTAGATACCAAGTCTGACTTACTAATTGAGTCAGTTATGCAAGAAAGCAAAGTTAATTGAACAGTGATTGCATAATCATGTAACTTGCATCAAACTATTGACTGGTTATCTTCTTCTTGGAAAATTCAACAAATGAGAAGGAAGTATGGTGATATTAAGGTTATTTGTTAGTGTAGCAAGCTAGTAGCAAGAAGAGTACTATAAAGTCGCTTATTTTCTAAGTACAAATTCTGGCCTGCATGCTTTTGTGCAGCCTACTCATGGAGATTCAGTTTGAGCAATGATGTGTTCATGGTCTACTTGGTACACTTGTATTATTCATGGGTATGTATTTGGGCTCATGCTAGAGCAAGCTCAACAGTTCTTAATTCCCATATTCTAAAGCTCATCCAAAGGGTCTTCCAGAAAGCAGACCTTGTCATTGTGGTCCACATACAAACTCGGAGGAACATTGCGTTGTGATGTATACATGTTGTGATATATAGGTTAACGGTTGGACTTGATGATCTTAAAGTTCTTTTCCAATCTAAATGATTCTATGATTCTGTGATTCTATACTTGGAGATTTCATTGTTGTTTATGTGAGCAATATGTATTTTTCTTTACTTGCAGAAATCAGAACAAGGTTGATGCCTGGTCCTCTTGATGAGGAGGGTAAGACATTTTAAAGGATTTTTTTTTCACTTTGTGTGTTTCTAGGTATAACAGGGGTTAATAAAAATTTTTGGTGACTTCTGTGTTTTATAGATGTTGGTTATTTTAAATTGCTTATTTTTAAACTTAACATTACTATTGCTTGTATGATAATTATCTTTGATATGGTTAGAGTTTTCTTCTCAAAGCCTGAAAGAAAAAAAATCCAACTTTTTGCTCACCAGAAGATGGTGCTGTGCAGTGTGGTTTGAAAAATCTGTATCAGAACAGCCATCTGATTAGAATTGCTTTCAAGTCTTGGGAGACTGACATTAGATGTGCATTTCAGCACAGCTTTCTTTTGTTTAGCAGCTGATTAATATAGGCACTATTTCTAATACCTTTACAGTAGAGCTATGGTCAGTTCCAAAGTCTATCTTTGGAGCTGGAATTTCTCTGGGAATTCCTGCCTGTGCTCCCAAGAGTTTAAAGCTCTGAGCAATTTAGAACCATGGAGTGGCTGAGGCTGGAGATGGTCTAGACCAACCCACCTGCTCAAAACAGGGTCAGCTAGAGCAGGTTGCTCAGGACCATGTCTGTCTGGGCTTTTGAATATCCTGTTCCAGTGTTCGATCACCCTCACAGGAAGAAAGGCATTTTGTTGATGGTTAAACACCTTCCTGTATTTTAACTTGTGCCCGTTGCTTCATGTCCTGTCACTGGACACCACTAAGAAGAGTCTGGCTCTGTTGTCTTTACTTAACCTCATCAGGTGTTTATACACATTGATAAGATCCTCCTGATCTTTCTCTTCTCTAGGCTAAACAGTCCCAGCTCTCTCAACCTCTCCTTGTATAACAGATGCTCCTGTCTCTTAATCATGTTGGCAGCTTTTCATTGGACTTGCTCCAGTATGGCCATGTCTCTCTTGTAGTGGAAAGTGCAGAACTGGACACAGCACTGCAGCACTGGTGATGCAGCATCTGAGTAGAGGGGAAGCACCACCTCCCTTGACCTGCTGGTGAAGCTTTTTCTAACGCAGCCCAGGATGCTGTTGGCTGCCTTTGCCACAAGGGCACATTGCATGTTGTGTCCTGTATATTTATCACTTATATTGCATATTTATCATTTTCCTGTAGCATACATCATCTAGGAAGTCTCAATGTTTAATCTGTTCACACAGCCACCAGGGTAAGACACTCCAAATACCCACTTGGTAGAGCCACAGAATAAGTTGAGTGTAAGAACTTACAACACTTTCTGATGAAATTTCAGGCTATATTTGGGAAAAAAGTAAAAATGGATGCCTGAATTAGCTCCTGAAGTTAGGCACATAAACCAGTAGTTTGATTTTCTGAAAAGATTTAATTGAGCTATTTAACATGCCACCTGTATGTATTAGAAATCAAACTATGTGACAGACAGATTTGGACCTTTATACTCAGAAAGATACTTAGCTTGACTATCTGGAGGAGCAGTAGTAAAGTTAGATAATAAAGACATCAAGTAAATGTTTGCAAGTGTGGGGCCCTGTTTCACCCTTCTGCACAGGCTGTGGTGTGGCATTGCCTGCAGGAAGGTGGGGCTGCACTGGAGTTAGTAGGGCTCTGTATGGAAGGAAGATTCATTTAGGAAAAAAGTTAGGGTCAAGGTTCCTAAAAGTCTTGTGAGGCACCTGCATTTGTTGGGAGTACAACTTATTGTGCCTGTGGCCAGCTAGAAATATTCAGGTGTTCACTTTGGAATCTCCCCAGGCAAATCCTCATTCTCCTTCTGGTTTGAGTTTTTGGGGTATAGTTGTAGAATGTTTTCTAGATTTTTCTCTGTGAGCATGACCTAAGGCTAAAATCTTAGTGGAAACTTCCACAATGCCTCTGCTAGTGAAGCAAAATTATTAAGGAAAAAATCTCCAGCTCCTTCCATACGACTGCTTATTTCAGTTCATGCAGACAGATTTTCTTAAGCCAGTTTTGAGCAGTACTGGTCCACGCTGACACTAAAACTCTTAATTAGAAGGGCTAATGAAACTTTGTCACTTCTGTTCCCTATTAGGGACTGTGCCAAGGAAATACTAGGCAAGACCTGCTAAATGTATAAGCATAAGAAAAAACACAGGTGGTCTGCTTTCTCATATTGTCACTGAAAATTTGGAATAAAACTCCTTAACACTGGGGGTATTAAAGAGCAGGCATTACTTTATTTGGCCGGGTGCATGGGGGATCTCTCCTCCTAGCATGCACACCGTATGCTGCATCAACTGTCCCTTATATGGTTCTGCGATATACATATTCATAATAATTTCTTGGAAAAATCATGCATATTCATTATATTTCTAGGAACTAACTATAATATTTTCATAGTCTTTCACGCGTGCGTTTTGAGTCCTTAGGAGCAGCATCTACGGGTGTCTTAGGTGGTCTCTGGAGGTCTCTTGTGGTCTTTGCAGGAGGTGAACTTTTCTTGAGCCTTTGGGCCCTTCTCGTTATATGGTCACAAATTGGCTTATCACTGCCACTTGCCACAGTTTTGGTTGTCCTTGTCTGGTTTCTGCTAGTACTTACCTGTCTCTCATGATGTGCTCATTAGCTGTGGCCTTGTATGTGATGTGCTCGTTAGCTTTGGCCTTGTATGTTTGACGCACGCTTGATTAGTCCAGCATTTTATCTTACAACTATTTACAGCAATTCCCCCCTTTGAGAGTTCCAAGATTCTTTTCTTGGGAGTCTCATAACTCGTGTTCATAGTAATACATGCTCTGTTTTGGAGTTCTACATAAAACTTTGCAACATAGAGTGAATAAAGGAACACACTGTATCAAACACAACTCAATATACATATTACTACTATCCCCACTATAACTAAAAGTATTTCCCTAACCCACTGTAGGTTGGGCAACCAGGAGGTGAGCCAATTCCAATTCCACCAGGGTTTTTCTTTTATCTTTTTCCATTCTTGTACAGCCCTCTCGATGATATTCCAGATTGTTGGATCTTAAAATCATCTTCTGTATAACTGCAGCACTCTTTCCCTATGATGACACAAGTACCTCCTTGACTAGCTAATATATAGTCTAAAGCCATTCTGTTTTGTAAAGTCATCATCCTAACTTGCAGTAGTTTGAGTGAAGTGCTTTGACAGTTTCATTAGCCAATTGTTCAACTAGAGCACTCATTTATATATGTTTCATACTTTCTGGCTACACACATGTGGCACATTACATACAAGAACCTACTCCCCTCACTAATTACTGGTTGATCACTGATGTCTATCATCCTTCTATGTCTAGGGTGTCCTTTGGGTATGGTTTTTGTAACTCTAAAGGGTGGAGCCAGTATTCCCATATGACAGGAACTGTACCATCCAGAAGGAAGCCATTTGTATGCATTGTCTCCACATATCCAATAGGTTCCGGCATTGGCAAGTAAAGCCGCTTTTCCTTCCCTCCACAGTTTACTCATAGATGGAAGGATATAATCAACAAACTGGTCTGATGTGCCATTCGGATGGAGGAATGGTATGGTGGCATTTTGGGTAGGAGTTAGATGATATTTACAAGTACTGTTTCCAGCTTTCCATGATTGTTTCCAGGAATCATTTTTGTTTATACTGAAACACTCAAACCCTTGCTCTCTATGGTTTCTTACTAGTATGGGCTGAGGTTTTTCAGTGGGGAAATAATTTGGTTGATTGCCAAAGTTAATCATACTTTGATTTACCATCAAGGTACAGTTTTGATACACTGCATCAGATGCAGTTATGTTCTGTTTTGTTAACCAAAAAGAATACATCTCAGGCCAACTTAAGGGGATAACTTTCCAAGGAAATCCTGTCCCTCCTGTCATTATTTGTGAACAAATCCAACAATCAGTCATATTCACCGCTTTTGTAAAGCTTATCTTTAAATTCTCACAGGTATTTTCATGTCCAACCCCATTGACAATAGCGGCCCCTTTTAATACACTAAACTCCAGAATGTACAACAGAAAAAGTATCATTGTCTCTTTGTCAGTTTTACTTGCAGACCTTCTTTTTTATTTTCCACTGAGGTTCACTAGGTTCTGGAGCCGGTTTTGTCAGAGTGAAATACACCCATGAATTTATTTGGTCTACCTTTACCGCTGTATGGGTAGTCAGAAGAACTTGCAAAGGTCCTTTCCATTTCTCTTTGAGTGGTTCATCTCCCCAGGTCCGGACGTATACCCAATCTCCTGGATGATAGGGATGTACCTGGACGTCCAAAGTTATTGGAGAAGCTAAAACAATAAATCGATGTAAAGATGAAAGTATCCTCTCCAGAGATATTACATACTCCTTTAAATCATGGTTTCCTTTTATTTGGCTTTCCCCTGGAATGATAGTAACTTGATAAGGTCTCCCATAGAGGATCTCAAACAGGCTCACCTTTTCCTTAGAATTTGGCTGAATTCTGACTCTCAATAAGGCTAGGGGAAGAGCCTGCGGCCATTTAAGTGATGTTTCCTGACAAATTTTACTCATTTGTCTTTTTAGACTCTGATTCATTCTTTCAACTTTCCCACTGGATTGTGGCCTCCATGGAGTATGTAAATCCCATCTGATTCCCAACATTTTAGACAAGTTCTGTACAATTTCTGCTATAAAATGTGGTCCTCTATCTGATGACATTCTGAAGGGAATCCCAAATTAGGGTATTATTTCTTTTAATAATACCTTAGTAACTTCCCTAGCTTTGTTGGTGCGACAGGGAAATGCTTCAGGCCATCCAGAAAATGTATCAATTAGGACCAGCAAATACTGGTATCCTTCTTGTCGAGGTAGCTCAGCAAAATCTATCTGCCAGTAGTCTCCAGGACTATTTCCTTTTTTTGTAACTCCTAGGGGGGGTCTTTTATAGGAATGTGGATTATTTTGTAAGCAGATTTCACACTTACCCACTATACTCTTAACGATTCCTGTCATCCTTACACTAAGTACCTGATCTTTCAAGGCATTTACAATGGCTTCTGCATACCAATGTGTTGCTTTACGTTTGTCTTCGTCCAACTGTCTCATTACTGCCTGGGGTACTATTACTTGTCTATCTGGTGTTATTCACCACCCTTCAGGGTTTAGGTGGGCTTTTAATAGTTCGGCCAGTTGGTTATCTTGGTTCTGATATTCTGGGGTTACATTTGGAAGGTTCACATACCTCGATGGAGCAACAATCAGGATGCTTTCCTCTGCTATCTCTTTTGCTACTTTATCTGCCAATCGATTCCCTATATTGGTTGATGTTTGTCCAGATTGATGAGCTTTGCAATGCATTATGGCTACTTCTATTGGTAGCTGAACACTGTCTAACAGTTGTTTAGTTATATCCCCATACTTGACAGGAGATCCCTGTGCAGATAGCAGTCCTTTCTCCATATAGCTCCATGAGCGTGTACTACCCCAAATGCATATTTGGAATCAGTCCATATGTTGACTCTTTTATCCTTAGATAGTTCTAAGGCTCTTTGGAGTGCCACTAATTCTGCCTTTTGAGCAGATGTGTTCCCAGGTAGCGGATGAGCTTCCACAACTTCAGTCTGAGTCACAACTGCATAACCAGCCACTCTTTTCCCTTTGTGCATAAAACTGCTTCCATCTGTGAACAGTTCCCAGTTGGGATTCTCTATCGGGGTGTCTTTCGAATCTTCCCTGCTTGAACAAACTTGTTCAATGGTCTGTAGACAGTCATGTAATATTTCTCCTTCTACTGATGGCTCAAGAAGCATGGCAGGGTTGAGGGCAGTCGTCCTTTTCAATTCAATGTCTTCTGGCTCCAAAAGCACAACCTGGTATTTCAGCATCCTACTTAGAGACAGCCGGTGACTTCCTTTTTGTTCCAGAACAGCTATAACCATGTGGGGTACGTAAACAGTCATTCTTTGTCCCATAGTTAGTTTTCAGGCTTCTTGGATTAGTAATACCGTGGCGGCTACTGCTCTGAGACAGGCCGGCTATCCCTTACTTACGTTGCCCAGCTGTTTGAAGAAATACCGTACAGCTGTTTTCCAAGAGCCTAATCTTTGAGTTAATACTCCCAATGCGAAATGAAGGCATTCATATACAAAAAGTTCAAAAGGTTTAGTCAGGTCTGGTAAACCTAAAGCAGGGGCTGTCATCAAAGCCTTCTTAAGAGACTGGAAGGCTGTTGTACATTCAGGAGTCCGATACAATACTTCTTTAGATTCTCTTAAAGTTTCATATAGGGGTCTCACAAGCAGCCTGTAATTAGGGATCCACAACTGACACCATCCAGCCATTCCTAGGAAGGCACACAGTTCTCGCACAGATCTTGGCTCTGGTGTCTGACAGATTGCTTCGCTTCTTTCTGTTCCCAAGCTCCGTTCTCCTTGCGATATGGTGAATCCCAAGTATAAGACTTGAGCTTTTGCTATTTGCGCCTTCTTCCTTGACACTCGGTAGCCAGCTTGCCCTAGGAAATTTAATAAACTGATTGTCGAACGGATACATTCCTCCTGTGTGGATGCGGCGATCAGAATATCATCCACATAAGAGAGGAGAGTTAGATCTTAATTTTCTTTCTTCCACACTTCTAATTCTTTTGCTAATTGATTTCCAAACAATGTAGGACTATTTTTAAAACCTTGGGGCAACACAGTCCAAGTAAGTTGTGTTTTTCGGCCTGTACTCGGACTTTCCCATTCAAATGCAAACAACGCCTGACTTCCTGCCTCTAGAGGTATGCAGAAGAAAGCATCCTTTAAATC
Organism: Aptenodytes patagonicus; assembly: GCF_965638725.1. Lineage (NCBI taxonomy): Eukaryota > Metazoa > Chordata > Aves > Sphenisciformes > Spheniscidae > Aptenodytes > Aptenodytes patagonicus. Next base: position 44,530,967 of record NC_134954.1, on the reverse strand, counting down.
TAAGACTGTGAACCACTTATCATTCTCCTTGATCGTATTCAATAATGTATATGGATCGGCTACAACAGGGTGTATATCCTGCACTATTTGATTAATAGCCCTAAGATCTTGTACCAGTCTATATTCATCTGAATGAGGTTTCTTTACTGGCATAATAGGAGTATTATAGGCTGATTGACATTCTACTAGTAATCCATACTGTATAAAATTATTAATCAATTTTTCCAATCCCCTTCTTACTTTCAATTTTAAAGGATATTGTTTTTTGTCTTACTGGTCTGGCGTTAGGTTTTAGTTGTATTCTTACTGGTTCTGCTGCTCATGATTTCCCTGGGATTTCACTGGCCCAAACCAGCAGAGTAACAGCATTCTCTACCTCTTCCGGAATCCCTTCTTCTGCCTTGGGTTGCTGTGACATAAAAACTTGGGCTTCCAGGGCTTTACTTTCTGGAATATGGACTTGTACTCACCCGTTTTCAAAAGTTATTTTTGCATTCAGTTTACTCAGGATATCCCTTCCTAATAATGGCATTGGGCATTCAGGCATGTATAAGAATTGATGTGTCAACCATTTCTTGCCTATTTTAAAATTTAATGGCTGGGAAAACGGCCTGTTTTCCCCTTTCCCTGTGGCACCAACTATATTTACGGTATCTTAACTAAAACTCCCTTTACAAGTATTTAAAACAGAGTATGCTGCTCCAGTGGCTACTAAAAAATCTGTCCTCTCATTCCCCAGCGTCAGGGTAACCAGGGGCTCAGCTGGGCATGACTCCCCCGGTCCTCCTCATGCCTCATCTAGAGTCAACAGTTTTACAGCCTGATCAGGGGTAATCCCATTAACTCTCCTCCTTCACGGACAATTTCATTTCCAATGTCCTTTTCCCTGCAAATAGCACATTGATCCCTCTCCAGAGGACGGCTCTGGAGTCCATTTCCTCCATCACCTCCCTGATACCTTACTTCTTGCAATCCTTGTTCTACTAGTGCAGCAATCAGCTTCCTTTCCCGATTCCTCTCAACGACCTCCCTGTTGTTATACACCTTCCAAGCAGCCTCTAATAATTTGTTAACATTCCTGGAATCTTCTCCCTCTAATTTCTGAAGCTTTTTTCTGATATCTGGTGCAGACTGCCCTACAAACAAAGTTACCAACTGCAAAGCATCCCCTTCCTTTTCAGGATCTAAGTTTGTGTACTTCTGAGCTGCAGACATTAATCGTTCGTGAAAGTCAGGGGGAGATTCTTCCCTCCTTTGTATTACCTGGTACAATTTGGACAGATTAATAGCTTTCAGAATAGCATGTCTCATACCAAACACTATCAATCTCTGGTATCTAGTCAATAGTTCGCATTGAGCTGGGTTATTAGGATCCCATCTGGGATCTGTGGGTGGAAAATGGTCATTCACAGTTCCTGGTTGGGCACTCTGAGCATGTATCCTTTCTGCCTCTTCTTTAGCTTTAGCTAATACCGTAATTCTCTCATCTAGAGTTAACAAAGTATCCAACACCACCTGTATGTTAGTCCAATCCAGATACTGGGTTCGAACTACGGCCTCAAATATTTTTGTTACCTTCTCTGGATCTTCTCTGTATGTCCCTGCCAATTCCTTCCAGGACCTTAAATCAATTACTGAAAACGGAACTTTAACAGTAACCGGCCCGTTAGTTCCAACTGCTTGCCAGAGAGGTGCTTGAAGTGCCTCCCCCCTTTCCACATCGCAATGTTCCATTCCCCTCCTAGTTCTCCCGGCTATGGGGCTAAAATCCCCTTCTTCATCTGTACTTGACTCATCTCCCTGCCTTATCCCTGATCTCTCCTGCCTTTGCAACTCCCGCTTCCTTTGCCCTGAGGCCACCAGTAAATCTACATCCTCTTCCTCCGATTTTCCATACTTAACACAACGCTCTCCAATACTACAAGCAGAGCAACATCTCCTTGGTTTCTTTCCTTGATCCTTCTCTAAAGTCAGAACCATAGGGTTGTTCGGCACTAAACAACAACCTTTCTGCCATTCCGGTCAATTTCGCAATGTAAAGAACAAATCAACATAAGGCACTTCATTCCATTTCCCTTCATGGTGGCAAAATAACATTAATTGTAATATAGTATTATACTTCAAAGTCCCATTCTTTGGCCATCTTTCTTGGTCTTCCAAAATATACAGCGATTACAATATTCAATCAATTGCTTCCTTGTGAGGGCGTCATTCCCAACATCCTTCCAGTGCTTTAATAAACATCCCAGAGGTGACTTTTTCAAAATTCCCCTTTCTAAGGATTGTCCAGAACCCCATGATACAACAATTACAGACAACAATTACAGACAATTAACAATATCAGACATGTTCACACACTCTCACAACAACACACACTTCTGCGGATATACTCACATCCTCACACTTTTCCACGGCTGGCACTTGTTACCAAGTAACATGTGCAAACAAGCCTTCCCTTACACGGCTGGCACTCCGGGCATCCCCATAATAACGTGCAAACAAGCCTTCTCTTTAACTGGTTTCCCTTTTAGTCCCTTACGGACTGGTTCCCTTAGAAGTAATGCCTTATAATCCCAAGGCATTTTGCATTGAACTCACCGGATCAGGGGATCAGAGGGTCTCCCCGAAAAAAGCTTCGGTGGCACCGGAGTCCTCTCGATCCCAAGAATCTGTCGAGCGTCAGATGCGGAGTCCCATCTGGGTCACCAAATTGTCACTGAAAATTGGGAATAAAACTCCTTAACACTGGGTGTATTAAAGAGCAGGCATTACTTTATTTGGCCGGGTGCATGGGGGATCTCTCCTCCTAGCATGCACACCATATGCTGCATCAACTGTCCCTTATATGGTTCTGCGATACACATATTCATAATAATTTCTTGGAAAAATCATGCATATTCATTATATTTCTAGGAACTAACTATAATATTTTCATAGTCTTTCACGCGTGCGTTTTGAGTCCTTAGGAGCAGCATCTACAGGTGTCTTAGGTGGTCTCTGGAGGTCTCTTGTGGTCTTTGCAGGAGGTGAACTTTTCTTGAGCCTTTGGGCCCTTCTCCTTATATGGTCACAAATTGGCTCATCACTGCCACTTGCCACAGTTTTGGTTGTCCTTGTCTGGTTTCTGCTAGTACTTACCTGTCTCTCATGATGTGCTCATTAGCTGTGGCCTTGTATGTTTGACGCACGCTTGATTAGTCCAGCATTTTATCTTACAACTATTTACAACAACATGAAGCAGATATTTTAAAAGAATTGACCACAAAAGTATAGAAACAATATAATGCCTGTGCTCTGAAAATCTAGTTACTTGGATCTTGATTGCTAAGGTTTGCTTACACAGGCAGACCTGTTATGGTTAATGATATCCGATGAAGTAGTAAGGATCCATCTAAGAGAAGCGGCTAGGAGAATGAGTTTCCATTTTAGTAATTATTTTTGAGAAATGTGAATAATTACTATGAGTAACGTGAAAAAAATCTGTGCTCTTATCCTCTTGTTGCCTATATGCCCTCCTGGTTTCTCCAGATGAGAGATTAGTTTGTCCGGAAGGGTTTACAGACTTAACATTCTAGTGACAGTTATTTATGGTAACCAAAGGTGATGCTGGTACTTCTGCCCAGAAATCCTTATACAGTGTGTTCATAATGCAACTGTTAACAGATAATTAAAGCTAATATATAAGATGGTATACAGACTTTCATCTTCATCCCAAATGCTACATGGGAGAGCATGAAAATTAGTCCATATCTTAGCCAGAATTCAGATACACACAATTACCAAAATAATGAAATGGGCTCTCTTTTGGTTATAGGAAATAATGATATACATAACATGTTGTTCCCACTTAAAATAGAAAGCACCAACCTATTCTACTTTCAAGAAGATACAAGAAATCTTCCACAGCATACTATAAATTTTAATGGTAGAATGATTGCTCTGAGTTTGTTTCCAATCTTTGTCATGTGGCTATTGCAATATGTAAGCAGATTCAATAAACTTCAGTGAATCAATCCTTACAAATTTCACCCAGTGTAGGCATGAAATACACTTGTCCTGTTCTCTGTGATGCCGCATTCCTCCATTCTTCTGTTTTCTTATTCTTTACAAGTTTTTGCTTGCTATGCTTTCTATCATTGTAGAGGGAAAGACCTTTTCTTTTTACATTCTCTTCTTACCACATCTAGTGGTCTTTCCCTACAGCAGCCCTCACTGTTTTCATATAGTGAATCAGCCATGAGCCAAGCGCTGAGTTGCTAGCCTGTCTTACGTGCCGGCGCTGTGCAGTTCACTGCTCACTTTTGCTGCCTACTATAGGTTGGGCAGGGAGGTAAAGTGCATAGTGTTTTTTTCTGACTCTGCAGAAGTCTACCCATATATCTCGGAGTTTGGCAGAAAGAATGTGTATCATGGTTGATTAGCAGTGATGAAAGACATTCATATCAAAATTAATTCCTCTGGAGAGAATTAATGGCTTATTCACCATTTCAGTCTCTCTGAGCTGCCATACAGACCTTTGTGGCTGCCTGCAGAGTGGTTAGTTTCATCTATCAGAAGCAACTATATCTGCAGTTTCTAAGTAGAAAGGGTACCACTGCAAAAGTAATCTTTATTACAATCAAAGTACTTTTTCTGGAATCGGCTATGTTTCATCGCCTTTATAGCTCATACACTAATCCTGTGCTTTCATTCAGAGCGTATACAAACAGCATAGAAGATAATATAATTCTGGCTATATGTATTTTCTCAGACCAAGAAAATACGTTCTACTTTGTTTTAATCATACCATTTAAATTAAAGCATTTTAACAGATACTTCACCAAAATTCTAGGTGAAGATCAACTGTCTGGTGATGTGACAATAATATCTTTAGCCAAGTATCTAATATATATGAATTTCTATGTGTTCATATGTATCAGCTGTAATATTTCATGGTACTTCAGATATCTTCAGAAAAACACGCTTCTTGCCCAACTAATGTGCAATGTGCATATATACGTATTTGCATATCTGTGTATTATATCTTATATTTGAATTTCCTTTTAAACATTTTTCAGCTGCATATGCATTCAAATTGCTAGTTTGCATTTTGGCAGAGGATTGGAATAGCTGTGAAAACACCTGTTAAATACTGATAGGAAACTCCTTTGCAGTTGATATGCAGCTATGTCTTTCACTATTGAGAGAATGAGCCAGACCTGGCTCATCATTCTTTCAGGTATACTAACACTTAAAGGACTGAGTTACCTGTCTCTGTGGGAAGTGTGCACAGAGAAATTCCCAGCGGCTACACAGTGATGAATGGCTAGGTCTTGACTCATAGTTTTATTAGCTTATTAGGGGCAACAGTTCAAAGGAAATTACAGCTATTATGCTCCATTGTAAGTACTAAACCATTTACTTCTGCTGAAATTCCTACTGATGCCTCTGCCTGCTAGCATCCATCTTTTGTGTATGTATGGATATTCAGGAGAGCATAAGGTAGAATAAATTACTCTCTCGGCAATTTACTGAGTTGTATGAAAGTGAGAATAAAAGCTTTTCAGCATGAAAAATAAATCCTTGTTCTTCTTCTATCAGCTGTGTGGAGAAGCTACTGAAATAGCAGGATATGTGATCTCATTTCTGTTTTTTTCATTGCTGAAATAATTAGGGTGTATAAAGAATTAAGAACTACGGCTACTGTTTAAAACACCTTTTTCTCTTGTTCTGTTTTTCTGTGGAAATGGGTTTTGTTTAATGATGCAGTCTGTCTACCTGTCAGTCCTTTCCAATGTCCCTATTGGCCACTTTAAATGAAGAGTAGGAGTCGCAGAGCAAATAATCTGGCAGTATTAGGAAAACTGCTGAATGAATAGATGAGGATGACTCAAACGAATGGCCCTACTGAAGGAAAGTTGGGGAGAATTCAGCCTTTGTATAGCATGTTTGAAAGCAATAGACTGAAAATTCAGTATGTGTTGGCTCTGCGTACTGGAGCCAGCATGTGCTGTCTCTGTCCTGGTCTGGTTCACAGAGGACATGGTGTGTAGGGAGGGCTGGAATTACTTTAATAGAAAAGTTAAGAACAAAGGACCCGAGTCCATAAAAAACCTTAGGTAGTTCTGCTGTTCGTGGAACACATAATTAAATGACAAGCAAAATTTCTGTGCTTTGCAGTTTGTCTAAGTATACAAGAAAAACTTGTGGCTTAAGGAAGCTGTACGCTGTCTGGTATAAATCAATATAAATTGGGAAATCTATTTGGGATTTAAAAGAACACACAGTGGCCCAGGAAGTGGAATAGAAGAGGATTTTCTTCCTTAAAAAAATGGACCAAAGCTCAGCCTTCTAACCATTTCTGCAGTCTGAGGTTTGTCTGGCAGTGAAATTATGAAATTTTGGCTTGTGCATGCTTGTATCTCAATTTTCCTTCTCTCTCATTCTTTTCCTTGGAATATTCTGTCTGTGTGGATGGGTACTGCAATCTATTCAACATGAGACTAACTTCTGCCATCCCATTTATTAACTTTGATTGCTGCGTGCACAAAAATGAGGTCAGAATTGGCCTCAGACAGTATCTTTGCACCATGGGTTTCAGGAATTTATACCACATCCTCTGTTCTAGTTTTTCTTTCCAAAAGTGGTTTGAGACACTGCTTGCATGGTACATTACACAAATAGGAAGGAAATAGGTCCTCAACTTGAAATTAGTTATTTGTCAAAGAACAATATTTGCTTAGGTGGAGCACTGCAGAAGCTCAGGACTCTGCTAGTTCATTTGTTTATGGGATGCTGATCTAAAAAGGTATTATTCAAGTGGAATACGGTTATATGAAATGAGGGACAGATTCAGCTGTGTGACTTCCAGTGGATACAGATTCTTCAGCTTCCAGTAATATTCTCCAATAGTTAATGACAATGGAAAGTATGCAACAGGCAACATTTGTGAACGTACAGTATCAGGTCTCTAAAGGCAACTCTTCATTCCTCTTAATGCAAATAATCCTGTTGCAGTCAGTGCGTAACTTGGATAAGGAATATCCCTTTTATTTGCAAATAGACTTGGAAGATTTCAGCACATGTAGTATAGATACTGTAAATAAAGGTATCTCTCAACTTAAATCATTATCATTCAAAGTATTTAAGCACATGCTTTTGTTCAGCTTTATCAAAGGACTTGTCTTTAAGTAAGTGCAGGCAGAAAGTTACATATACACTTGTGTGATATGGAGAATTGAGGTTTTTGCTATTTGCTGCATACTTGAAATCTTGAATTTTTATCTTCTAGGGCAGAAATGTAGTCAAGTAGCAATGCTAAATACATCTCCAGATTATGCCTGTAACAGTCTGTTTGAATCAAAGCAACTCCTGTCGATATGTCAGGTAAGAAGATCTCTTATTTTTTTTGTGTTCCTAAATCCCTTTTAGCCCTTGTCCCAAAAGAAACTTCTGTCTGACTAGAAGAAAGATGGGGCTTATTTCCCACTTGTCTGGTGTATCTGCCACTGGTTTTCGCTTTTTCCATTTGCAGAGCTTTGCTATTGCAAGTACCAGTAGTGAATTCAGACTTACTGATGATAGGTTTACTTTTTTCTTATCTTTCTTGGATGGCTATGACATTGTCCATAGATTTGCAGACCTGACTGGAGATTTACTGACTAAATCGGGAGTTAGGAGTCCCTCCTGTGATAATTTTGTAAGAAGGGTTGAACATATGTTTTTTTAATTGAAGTGGATACTTCGTAATAACATTAAACTTGATGGAAGATGTTTGCATGAATGGTGAGATTTGCACATCTACCAGAAGAAGGTAGCTATCTAATTCATATGTACGGTTTGAATACCACCAGTGAGGTGAAAAGACAGTCATCTACTAAAAAGACACTGCTATATCAGGTGATATTAATCCACCAAGAATTTTAATTAGATAATGGAAATAACTAAGTATAAGAAAGCTTGTATCTTAGTAGGATTGTCTGAGTGCTACTTTCAAAAGCTAGAAATAAAAAAAAAATAGTATTAATGTTATATAAGCATTATTTATTTAAATATTCGATAGACTGGTATTTTACCACAGTCTTTACTGTGTCAACATCAAAACAGCTCTTCTATTCAAAAAGAGTCAGAACTTTTTTCTTACACTAAAATAGACACATGCAGGATGGGGACATAGCTATTTTCAGATGCATATGATTTTTTAATTAGTCAGGTCAAATATTAAAATGGCACAAAGCCAATCAGTGGAATTAAGGTTTCTCCTTGGGGAGAATGCTTTTATTATGGCGGCAGTATAAAACTTTTGCCCTTACTATTCATTTTTTCTTGTTGAAGTACTTGAGATTTGCAGCTCACATAAGTGGTTTTTTGTCATACCAACTCCAAGTTGCTTTTTAAATTCTTCTGTTTGATAGACAAATAAGACTTGCCTTTTTTCCTTTAAAAGGCATTGTTTTGATATTTGACATGCACAAACATGCGATATTGATAATAAAGCAATATGTGAATGTCAAGAACCATCAAATACTAACATTCTAACATTCAGTGCCCGAACAAAATAAACTGTTACTGAGTTTTGTTCAGTACCAAAACCAGCAGCATAAAATGCTAATTGTATTCTGAAAAGGTTTTATTTCCCTCCGAATTTTTTTTAGTTAATTTCTTAGTATATTACAGGCTTTCTTAAAATAAGCACATTTCTAAGAGTTGTAAGACCTTGTAAATTTCTTTAAAACCTCTTATCTGAGATCAGGTTGGAGGGGGAAAAAAAAAAATCAAGTTATTGATGTGTTTTCCAAATGTGGATTCATGTGGAATACGTTGTCTTGACTTAAAATGCTTCTTTCCCCTTTCCTAGTACTTCACAAACTCTGCATTATCTCACTCTTATGTTGGAATTATAATTCCTCTTTTGTGGAGCTACTAGACCTTTCCTTCAAACAAAAAAATCACTGAACTCATTACCGAAATATCCAAAGCTAAGAGTACCATTTTGCAAAGCAGTTGTTTCAAATGACTTTAAATAACTTTAGCAAAAGTCAGATATTATTTCTAGCATCTTTGTTGAGAGTCTTTAGTCCTCAGTCAAGAAAACTCTGAGGTAGGACACTCTGGTGTCTGCTAAAACTTAGACTTGGTTACTGAAACAGTGTTGAAGCATCAGTGGAATGATGTACCGTTTTGGCATTGTGATTCTGACCTTTTTCTGGTCTGATATATTTTTGCTTAATTAAGCTTATACAGTTAAATCTAAAAGTTGTTTTCTGTAAAATAAAGAAATTGAATTATGTCTTTTATCCTCTTTCTTCCTTCCCTTTTGACCTATTTTTCTTTGGTTTTCCTTTTCCCCTCTTTCTTCTGATGTAGCTGAGCATCTGACTTTGTCCTAGGAACTAGTGTGTTTCTTGAGCAGGCTGGCAAATGAAGTCTCATTCAAAGAAAGGAGTTGTTTTTTTAAGGAAGGATTTCAATTTACTGGCACTTTAACCTGATGTAGCAGTTCTGTCTTCCCAATGATAAGGTCCAAGAGGTAGGAACTGCAACACTTTATTCCATGAATAAAGTGTGCAAATTCAGTGTAGTCAGCAATGTTCGCTCTCAGCCTAATGTGAAGTCAATTAGTCTATGGAGTAACTCCCATGGAGTTCAGTGAGGCTTTTGAGCATGCTTGCTGAAAGACTTCTAATTCCTTTTGTAAGATTGTTATTCAGACAATGAGAGCAAGTGAGGAGGTCCATTGGTCATCTTAGTTAAATAAAACAATTTGACTTTGTAGTAAAATCTAAACAGATTATGCTGACAGCCATTAAAAAGTACAGGAGAGAGACTTAAAAGGTCTTGGTTTCTAGGAGGAAGGTGAGGCGAGTACATGGTCTGAGTTCTGAGAAATAACTTACTAAATAACTGTTGAGTCATTATGGAAAAGGAACAGAATCTTCCATATGTTTCATATGAGACCAGGCAGGCGTCACTCCCTGCTTTACAAGTAAATCTGCTTAGAATTGAAAATTCTTGTTCAAGACTGGCATTTATCATTATTTTCTCAGCCATCAGCTCCTGAGAAGAAAACATTGAGAGAGAAGCTTCTCTAAGCATTTAAGTTATTTTCCCCATGGTCACGTACAAATATGCAGAGAATTTTGGCTAAATCATCGCTGTTGGTTTTGTTTTTATTTTAAATTTCTATGCGAATCTGCTAATTCCTAATTTCATCCTGAATACTTTATGAAAAATACAGATATGCTTTCTCCCAAATAGAGTAAAAATCTGTGCTACAAGGCACACCACTTCGAAATCATACAGAAGGTTCTTTTTTTATGTTAAAATGTAACCATAAGCAAACTTTTGTCTGCAACAGATTTAATTAACTGTCATTAGAAATTTAGATAAAGGACAAACAAGTAAAAATCAGTAGTGTTCCTCATTTCCAGATCTGAAGTATTATTCAATGAATGTCTGTTAAACTGATGTGTTTTAATATTTCAGGTCTAGTGTTTGCAAGGGAACCTGAAGGAAGATAATTTTCTTTCATTCCGTAACAAACACAAGTAAACTTTTCATGACATTAAATAACTAAGGAAACGACAAGCAAATTCATACAGGCTGTATTCACAGAAGGACAATAAGAAGTCAGGCTATGTCACTTAATCAGAGGACGAAAGTTCATAAAATACGTTTTATGTTTAGGATTCCAAAATGTTATAAATGAAAGTAAACGATGAACAAAGATGACAGAATGGTCCTTTTAGAAGGTCCTGTTATAAACTTGAGCTACAGCGTCACTGTGAGTGAACTTCTATCAGTAAAGTTTAATACTGCAGTGGATTCCATAGGATAGTTCTGTTTTATGTAATAGCTATTATATTTGCCTGTATTGCATCTAATATTTATTAGCAGATACAGGATTTTCAGTCAATGTCTTTCTCTCTCTGGATTTTCCACAATCCATTTAAAAAAAAGTGATCTCTACTTTCTAACTCTTGATGTCTTACAATGTCATATTGCTTGTGGGTGGACTTATCAATATAAGAATCCTTTAGTCACTATTGCTGAATTTTAGTAAATAATATAAATGACAAAATGCCTGAATACTCTAAAGCTCTTATTTGGAATACTCTTTGGTCAAGGAAATGCATAAAAATGTCCAAACTAATCAGATTTTGAATTTTAATTGGAACCTAGCACTGCAGTGAAACGAAATTGAAGAGTACTGTGAAATCTGCCAATGAATTTCCAGAGCATCAGAGATTCTGACACTGCCACTACTGAGAACCTGATTTTATTGGTTGTATGATTGCTCAGGATACATGCAACTTGTGAGCAAATGTAAGCATGGAATAGAAACTCAGGCCACTTTATCAAATGCAAACCTGTATGATGACACTGAAAGTTAATGTGAAGAAAACTTTCCACAATTCTGGTTTCTAGAATGGCTTTTGGGAAAGAGGTCTGTGCACCTGCAGTAAGGTTGAAAACAACCATGACAGGCATTCTGCTCTAGGACTTAAAGCTAAAATTCTGTAAAACCTAGTAGCTTTTGGTTTGTCTCCCAAGCTTTGCTTTGAATTTTAGGGTTTTGAAAACAAATACATGTTGGGGGAGGAGGGAGGGAAGAGGTGAGAGGAAAGGGGCAAGGAGGAAAGAAAAGTCTCCAGACGCAACTCGCTTGAAACCACTGTGTGTTATTTTGCTTCAAAAAAGGGGGTATGCAAAGTCTTGCACCTGTGGAATAGGAGGCTGGCCAGCTGGAAAGCTGCTTTGCAAAAAAGGCACTGTGGGTCCTGGTGGACACCAAGCTGACCATGAGCCAGCAGAGCACCCTTGTGGCAAAGGCCAGTGACACCTTCGGCTGTGCTAGGAAAAGTGTTGACAGCAGGTTGAGGTTTCCCCTCTACTCAGCACTGGTGATGCCACATCTGCAGTGCTGCGTCCAGTTCTGTGCTTTCCACTACGTGGGACATGGCCATACTGGAGCAAGCCCTGTGAAAAGCTGGCAACACGATTAAGAGACAGGAACATCTGTCATACAAAGAGGGGTTGAGAGAGCTGGGACTGTTTAGCCTAGAAAAGAGAAAGCTCAGGGGGATGTTATCAATGTGTATAAACACCTGATGAAGTGACTAAAGATGACAAAGCCAGACTCTTCTCAGTTGTGTCCAGTGACAAGACAAGAGGCAATGAACACAGACTGAAGTACAGGAAGCTATGTTTAAATATAAGGAAAAACTTCCTTCCTGTGAGGGTGATGGAACACTGGAACAGGTTGCCTAGAGAGGTTGTGGAGTCTCCATACTTGGAGATATTCAGAAGTCCAGCTAGACATCGTTGAGCAACCTGCCCAAGCTGACCCTGCTTTGAGCAGGTGGGTTGGTCTAGAGGTCTCCAGAGGCCCCTTCCAGCCGTAGCTGTTCTGTGATTCTCTTAATTCATCTCAAGCAAACAGATGTGAAACCTGAGACAAAGAAATATATTGCAGGCCATGTTGACCTGAAGTTAAATCTACCTGCGATGCAAAACTTTCCTAATCTTCTTACTCATTGATCTAAGGGCTTGTAATGACATTCAGGATGCTGTTTTGTTCTGTCAGGAGTTCCACATCCAGACTTCACTCAGCTGCATTTGGAATGAAAGTCCATCTTCAGAATAGCTGGTGGCATTCACAAGTGTCTCTAGCTGATATAGTCTTGCCCATTTGTGTTTTTCTGGGGAAAAAAAAACCAAACCAAAAAACCCCAATCAACAAACCCTTAATTGATTACAGATCCAACAGAGCGGTTGCTTTTTAAGAAGAATTTGGTGCCATCTTGTGAAGTTTTGTTTTTGTTAAATCTAACATTGGAAGCACAGTGACTGATAGCAATATGAATAGACAAATTTTGGCAGGATACTTTGCCAGAAGTGGCTGCCAGAAACCCACACACAGCAAGAAGATGACAGGATGGATATTTTCTGCCTACCTGGATCATGGGTTTCCCAAAGCCTCTGGTTTGGCTGTGTTCAGGCTTTTATGTTTTTAAAAATTTGGAGCAATAATCACCAGAATGCTTCTACGTGCATATCTCACAAAAAAGACTAATTGGTAGGACTGGTTTTACATAGCTTTAGCAAACACTACAGAATGTCTCAATAGGAACAGGCAAGGAAACAAATTCATATTATCCTACTTTAGCCACTTATAATAGGCAGCTAAATTCCGTGCAGAGTCAGTGACAGGATGCACCTCCAGCTGTTGATTTAAAGCCAGAGATCAATTTAGGAGACTCTCTAGCAAATGGATGCCTGATGTCAGTTTGGTGTGAACTGCTTCTCTAAACTGCCAGCAATTTTCATTGTGTCCCTTACTGAAATGGAGAAGCCGCAATTCTATGATCTATTTTTAAAGATGTAAATTCTTAAACCCAAGTTTATAAATGAAGCCATTAATGCAGCTAGACTCCTCAGCCTGTTTAGTACCAATTTATTTAATCTGAAAAATGTTCAGGGAAAATAAGCAAATATGGTACTGAGCTATCTTTCTCCCTTTAAATAAAACAAGGGTTTTGCATATACTTGAAAAATACATTCTTTCAGAACCTTAGATTTTATTGAGAATGGCAGTGTTTGGATCCATTTTAAGAAAAGTTATATGTGAATAACTTTCTGAGAGAAGAATACATGGTTTTCTTCTGTAATCACTGCTTTTAATTTTCTTAATGTACTTTTCACTGTTGTTTTGTCTGAATACATTTTTATTTTTGCTTTTCCAGACAGGATCCTGCCACAAGCATTTTTAAATCGGACATTAATAGCATAGTTCACAGTTGTTACTGCCAGTGCTCAAACACAAATACTGCATTTGTGTTCGGAGGAAAAAGCAAACATCAGATCTTAATTATGTGCATTTGTGCTTTCTTCTGCATTTAATCTGGCATAAGGAGTTTACATCACTATCAGTTAACTGTAGGTCTTTAACTATCAGGATCACCAGCTGTATGGTTTGCACCGGTGGGCTTTTTGTCCCTTTTTTTTGCTTGTTGTTCTTAAATGGCAGAATTGCCAGGGAAACTTGAAGCTTTGTATGATTCCTTTATCCGTAAAAAAAATAGTAGGAGAGACTTTTGTATTGAATGCTTAACTAAAATTAGTTGATTTATTTGCAGACTATTTGCAAACAGCTTTTTGGGTTTCTTTATGGGATTCAGTATGATTAAGCAGGCTGAGCATTAAAGCAGAGATCAGAATTATGGAGTCCTGTCTTCATTTCTGTGACCAGCACTATAACCTCTCCTTTTTGCGTTCTTGTTTCTGAACAGACAAATGATGAGTGGTTTATCAGCTCCTTGGAGCATGGATTGGGTTTCAGTCTGTCTGTCACAATAGGACTGTCCTTTTGGCATTTGTAGGCACATATCTAGAGATAAGCTTTAAAACTTGAAAAACCTATATAGGTCATTCAGGCTTTGGATTGCTGATCAGTTGTTGAAAGCTGCTATTGTGATGCATCATTCTCTGATGGATCGCTAGAATCACATCACAGTTATTCCTTCTTCCATTTTGTAAGGTATGGGAGGTGCTGAACTTCAGCATGAGTAAACTCATGTAAAGACTTTTATTCTTTGCAAAGAACTATAAACAAAAATTCTTTATATGTTAAAGAAGATAAGAAAGGTCACAAAGAAAATTCTATTACTTGTTGTGGAGCTTGGTCAGATCTCATTTGTAGAAACAAGAATAGAATTGAGCCTATTATGCATTAAGTGCCAGAGAGTGCTCAGAGAACATCCAGCAAGGACTCTGATCAAATCACTACTCAGAATAAAAGAAATATCAGCTAAACCTGAGAAGGCTTGTGTGCCATGCAGAGCCCCAGGCCTTTATAAATAGAATTGCGGCAAGTAAACCAGGAATGCTGTTACCTGAGATTCCCAGTATTTACAAATTGTACCACTGAACAAAGTAAAACTTCAGCGTACTATTTTTGGGTTTATATAAATCCACTTACGCTTGTTTCTCATTTTAAAATCTGGTCTTCTAACATACTAGCATCTTGGTTTAGATTGGTATTGTAAACAGTTGAAATTATTTTTAATTATTTTGTAATATATTTAACAGAGAACATGAATCTGATATAGCTGGCAGTGAATGGCAGAAGGTTTAGATTTGGTTGACTCGTCCCCCTTTTCATAGAAATAGGAGTTAGCATTAATTCATTCAGTTAGAAGTTTGATTATAATCTAGAGACTCTTGTTAACAAGTGTTGGCTAAAAGGAGTGTTACAAGCAAGATGTTTTCATTTTGTTTGCAGCTGGGAAAGTTTTGTTAAGTGTGCTGTTGTGCCAAAGCCGTAGAAATAGTTCCTTTTTTTCTGCAGTGTGAAGTTGAGTCCAGCAGACTGAACATTAAGATCTTTCACGAGCAACAAACATTGGTGACTTGGAGAGATAAGTGCTCGTTAATTGTATTTTAAAGTTTTGGAGACTGATCAAAACAGAATCCATGTTCAAGATTTTTTCTAAAACACAATGATACGTCAATTTATTGTTGATCTTTTTTGGAGAAAAGTATATACCAATTATTACTCACCTCTCAAAAGAATTTGAGTAGATACATCTTATGCTCCATTTTTGAGTAGTGGAAAGAAGTTTAGTATTTATGAAATCAGCTCCTTTTTTTCTAGCTCTTTCATGCAGAACACTCAATAGGAAGACCAAGAGACCCACCTTTGGAAAAATGAATTATTATTTAGGTGTTACTTTATAGTATGGAGAATGAAGCTGGTATGGGTGGATAAAAGGGGACGAATGAAGTACATCTTGTCTGTTTTCAATAAATGCCTTTCTGTGTACATCCAAAAGACCTTTATTTTTAGCACACTGAAACAAAGGAACAGAAGAAATACCAAAGTAAAAGCAAATTGTGTGTACATATTGGATATTTGTGATTAAGAAGGCACTTGGAGAGAATGAACTTTGAGAAATGAAGATAAACTGAACTTAAAATAAATACTAGTGGGACAAGTGGAGGCAATATCAGTCCAGGAACTCTTACCTGAGTCAGATGTGATGCCAGCAGGATAGGTTTGGAAAAGCTAGAACCCAATCTTAATTTTTTTTATGAATATGAAAGAACATGTAGAAGGAAAAGTGAGGGGTTTTGTTCTGACAAATCTGTTTTTCTAATGATTATAGGTATTGGAGCCAGCTCATATGTAATGAGGTGCAGTGTGACTATGGACGCTCAAGACTTGGCTACACAAAGAGAAATAGCAAGTGCTATCCAAGGCAGCAGTGCAAGTGGTTTGAAGGATCTGTGGATGATTGCTTTTCCTCACAATGTGAAAATTGAACTAACTTGTGGTGTGGAAAGCTTTAAAGATGACAATACACTGACTTTGCATGAAGACTGAATATATTTAATACTGTGTTCTTGAGAATGCTTCTTGTATGTCTGTCCTCAATCAGCAGAGGCTTGCTTTAGAGAATTGGCCCATGACCATGGAAAGAAGGCTGCTGGGGTGGCACTAGTTGGAATCACTCCAGAGGACTGTAAGCGTTGTGCATCATGTGCATTAATGAAAGGCACTGGATAATTTTGGAAGAGAGGAAGCAATTTCCATATTATTTTATAAGACGTATATATGTATAATCATATATCTTAAACATATGTATTTTAAATCTCAGCATTGAAAAACTTTGCTGTATTGAATTGGTGAAATATATGAACTTAAATAATCCTAACTTGTCGTGTTTGGGGAAGCACAAATGAACAATGTGAATCTGGAATCATTCCATATTAATGATGGTGCTTTGTTCCAATGGTTTAATTAGGGAATGGTGTCACATATTGCCATAGAACATCAGGATTTATCTGCCCCTATCTGATGATCTTTTGGCTTTAGTAACAAATAAGAGCACAGTCCTCTTTGGAATGGCTTTGAAGGCATGAGATGAAAATATTATTCAAAGATGGATAAAATTAATATATCCTTTTAGAAATACGCACAGTGAAGTTAACTGACCTGCTCAAGATATATTAACAAAGTGTGTCAGCAGTCGAGAGCATTTAAATTTCCTGACTCCCAGCCCCTCTTCTTACTTCATTTTTTCCAGATCAGTCTACAGAATGGTGCTCTCACCAGTGACTGAGGTAGTCAACAGAGCTGAAATATTGTGTATATATTTTTCCTACAATGAGCTTTCTTCTTGTAAGTAACTTACTCCTTTAGGACTTATTGTTTTGGGGTTTTTTTTAGATGAGAGGAAGAAAAAGGGAGTGAGGGAGATAAATAGGGAGGCAAGTTAAATCTGAAAGAAAACTTGGACATTTGTTATTGATACTTATACTTCAGAAGGAAATGGACATCACCATAAGTTAACAAAATGAAAACGTATGTATATTAAAAGGAGATTTTTGTTATTCCTGCCGTCAATAGAATGCCTTGAGTAACAACAGTTGGTTTCATGTCTAGGAATTGGGGTCAGTGGCCAGAAAGAGTTCATACAACAGATTTGTAAGAAATTTATCATTTCCTCTGGCTATCTAAAGCAAGAGTTCATGTGTTATACCTACTTCAAATATGCTCATTTGATGATTTACTTTGTGGGATGTAAGATTGTCAGTCAGTGCATTAAATCCATGCTTTTTGGAGATGTTTTTGACCCTCTTTATTTACAGTTTATGTAGCAGTGGTGATTTCTCTCTTGCACAGCAAATTCAAGTTGCTGTCTAAAAATTAAGCTTCAAATCCTATACGAATGTCTGTGGAAGGTAGGCCCTGTATGACCTGAAGTTCTTTCAAAAATCTTATTTGCCTTGAATTGTATGTAAGAATATAGCTTTGTTTTGGAGAATCTATGCTGTGTTGCTGTCATTTAGCTATTGCAGGGGATGTTACGGAATGTCCAGGTGAACAAAAAATTCATTATAATTAATCCTGTGTTTAGCAGTCCTCTAAACTACAGAAGGATTACAGTGAATCAGACAAACTGGATGCAGTATTAGCAAGGATACAATGACTCAAATTGCATTTTCTGTTTAAATACTGTTAAAGATTGCTCTGTTTTCATTTGTATGGTAAACTTTAGACTCATTGAATTTGCAGGTAATTTTGCCACTGATTCCAGTAGGACTAAAATTTTAGCTACAATATGCAGCACTGCTAGGAATTTCTGCTGACTTTTCCCTTTGAATACCTGACTCTTTTATGCTTTTTAGTATTAATACTTAGATGGCTTTAGTGTCTCTTGTTTGTGAATGTTTACTTTTATTTGTTGATTTACTTATGTCTATTTTGATGTTAAACACATCCCTTCTTTTGAACTGCTTCTTAGCAAACATTCAGCAGACCAAATAAACAGCAAGTGGAACTAGTCCTTGTCACAGCTACATAACAAAACCTCCCAACATATCTCAATATCCAGCAAAGCTAGTGCACCCCACAGCAGAACTGTCAGAATTCATTGATCCTACACATGCTGATCCAATGTGATGATGTACCTCATCCAGTGCACGCTAATTCCTTACTGTTTCACAACAGTTGATCTTACCTGCTTTAGTACTGTTTCTGTGCCATAGGTACTAACTCCTTTTTATTCCTGTCAGGTTGTTTGAAATAATTAGGCCAAAATAAGAGACGTTTTCTAACCTGGTTTTGGCTTCCAGTTTGCTGCTGCTTTGTCAGATCTGATACAAGTATTTTTCCTGAAGTCCATTCTGTTTAAGTGTAGTCGTTACTCAGATGTTTTCCATTGGAAACTCGGATAGCCACTGTGGAACAAACCACAAAAAATGAGGTTTTCGTGACCGATTTGTAGACCAAGATTTTTAAAGCTTGGGAGTGATCTTAAGTGCTTAACTATCATTGAGGAGCTTGATTTCTTAACATTACTCTGTTGTCTCATAACTCAGACACTTTTCATAAAGGATGATATGATTACTCCAAAATTAAGCCATGAAAAAGCATCAGAAACATTTCAAAGATATGGTTGTAAAATGGATCTAAGTTATGGAATCTAAGTTTTACTTCAGAATTTAAAATTCATTGAGGCAAATACAATCTTCTCGGGACAAATAAACCTCTTACTGAAATCATGCTTTTTAGAAAAGCACTGCCTTTAACAATGTTATGCAGCTTCATGTACTTTGTGGTTTTCATCTCCATGTTTGTAATAGCTTTCAACTGCCAGACAAGCTAACACAGATGATCAAAGGCCGATATGTGATTTTTGACAGCTTTGGATGACGTGAGTGAAAAGCAGCATAATTCATACGAACAGCTTACAGGAAGACTGAGTGTTGTCGTAGCTGTTACCACTCAGCTGATCTCAAGAGTTATATCACCCTAACTTCAAGGGCTGGATGCATTTTGTGTCAGACCTTCTTATTATAGAAGTAACATACAGGATAATTGAGTTCTTGGAAGAAATGAAATTAAGGCAGGAGCAAGGGAAGAGCAGAGGAGCTTTTTCTGTGTATTACATTTGTGATGTATGACTCTTAAATTTCTAATAATACAAGTTGTTAAAGTGCTGGTCCCTTCTGATAGTGCTGGACTTTCCGAAGCTTTATTTCATGCATAAAAATGGTCCCATTTGCAGGTCATAGTTTCAGTAATCTTTCAGTTTAATAATTGCAGCATGGATATCTGTATCTGCTATTAACCCCTTCTTCTAAAACTAACCTGACCAAGAGCATAATTTGTTACTGTCATCTTCTGAACACTTGAGCTTTTCAGCCTCTTCAGTAAGAGAAGCAGAGCCTAGCCTTTACCCCCTTATTCGCTAGGTTAATCAAATATACAAAGAAAAATAAAGTAAGCTATTACACCCACCCCAAGTGTATGCTGTTAACCACTCCAGTACATTTCCCAGTACCCTGGCCTGTGTGGTTTTCTCTCAAGCTGCATTGTCAGAGTTCAAGTCACCAAAAATTGCTTCTGCTTTTGCAGTTTCTACTGCAGGATGTGGTTCCATAGCAATATATAACAGTTAAAGTTGGTATAGTACCATGCTCTTATTTCCATGATTTTATCCTTTCCTGACAGTGTTCCTGGCCTTTGTGTGATTAGGGCCTGAGTTTATTCTGCTCAAGATTAGTCACTTTTCTGTTGGCTAATTTTCTCTGAAGTGCTTCTCCATTAGAGCAGTGAGTATGTTGCTCAGGATGGAGAAATGTGTGGGGCAGCAGCTACAGGTCAGATGAGATGGAACCCCTATGGGACCTCTCCCTGAGAACACACCAAAATTATAACCATGGGAGAAGCTATTCCCTGTCGTGTTGCAGCATGGTATGGCTCAAACTTTACAAGTTTTATAACAGCATCTTTCATTTTCACTGAAAAGGACTCTCTTAAACAAATTTGTAGTGAGCAGTTAGGACTTCCCAAATTCTGCTGAATGAAAAGTAAAAAGAACAGTATGCAAGATACACAGATGGCAAAGTTGCAATTTGGAGCAAGCAATTTAACTTTTTCCCTCTCTTCCCACATTATCAGCAATTTAAGATTTTCTCCAGCTTTTATTATTCAGAACTATTAATCAAATAGCTGTGGGCATTTGTTCGTGGTATGTATTTTGCACATAGATGATTGACTGCATACATTTGACAACTCAAATTCTGAGCTGATACGTTTGATTGGATATTTAGGTCACATGATGTGTTTCCTTTCTCTGACTTGATGACCTTTATTTCTTTTGATTAAAGTTTCCTCAATAAATGTTCTTAAGTTATCTGCAAATAATTGTACTTATAAAATTCCCTGTTTTCATCACTTTTGCTGATAAATTGGAGTACTTCTAAGTATCTATAAACAATGGCCATGACCTGAGAGATTGAGACACAAATTTGAGTGAATATTTGTGGGCAGAAAAATGAAATAGTTTTTCAGTTGTGTCTCCATCCATCTGAATTTGAAAGAGCATGCAGGTCAGTAAGCTTGGAGCAGGGCATCGTATGTGTGCCATTCTAGAATATCCTCTCTGGTTATAACAAAATAATTGATAATATTTTATGTTTAGAGAAGGATATTGGTGCTTTTAAACCTAAATGTTTCCAAAGGAAAGCAGCATGTTTTCCTCCTTATGGAGCGTGCTTTAGAGCTGCAATGCATTTTTATGCAAGCAATCTGTCTTTCTGTTCTAAACCATTTCCTGTCCATGGAACACCTGTCGATTGGAATAATTTCATCTGAATCTTTCATCTTAATACTGATTTAAGATTAAAATGTCAGTGTTGTGGCATGTGGTTCAAATGTTGCTGTTATGCAGCCTGTTACATACATGCTGTCTGCATCTTCACATCTGCCACTGCAGAGCTGTCTGCGAAAATACCAAGCTCAGATATGAAAGGTGAGGAATGTCCTCAGTTCCTCTTGCCTTCAGGTGGAGCTAATAGCACTCATGCTTTTGTAGAGCACTGCAGGATGAGAAGTGCCATGCAAATCACTATTCATTCTGTGGCTGGTTGAAAGTCATCACTGTTTCACTGACTTCATAGGCTTTGAAGTCTAAAAATTTTCAGTGAAGTGTATGATAACAATGTACTGGCTTTAAAAAAAAAAAAAAAAAATCTTGATTTATATACAGCTTTATGTGCTAGGTCAGTGGGGTAAACAATTTTCTAAATAGGAAGAAGTGCCAAAATGCATACAGGGTATTCTGGGGGAGCCATAACCACAAGCCTAAACTTTCAGCTGTCTTGAAGTGTTTTGTACTTTCATGAATGTTTAGAAGACCAAATTAGACTAATGTTTCAATTTTATTCAAGCAGAGATGGGTACATTCTGACAGTTTTATGTCTGAGCAGGAGAGGATGGAAAGTCCTCATCTCATGATGACCTTCCCAATGAAATCTGGTCATAGGAATAATTTCTAGAGTGTGGCTCCATTGCATGATGAGTTGCCTGAGAACATGGCAAAGTGCTGCCAATTTTTATTTTCTGCCATATGTGTACAAGAGCAAACACTCATTTTCCTATGGTGCTTGATTTCGCTTGAAATTTTATTGTATTTTGATACTGAACTCTCTGTGTTTGTGGTAGTACTTGCAGGGCTAAGGTGGCCTGAAGTGAAAAACTTTGGTGGAAAGGCTCACTGTTTATTCCACACAATACAGAAGCTTTCCTTCTCCTTCGCGAAAGGTTTATTCATTTCTCATTTGTATCTTATCAGCACAGGATGAGATGCACCTAGCTTTGCAACCCTACCTATTACTGTGATTACTAATTTTGATGTTTGTTTGTGGAGTGAGGAAGAAACAGTTGAAAAGCACTGGGCACAGCCCTGCACTTTCTGAAATCACTAGACTATTTCATACTGATTAGACCAAGAGTTGGAGGAGATTCACTGAGGTCAAAGAAAATAATGTAATGACAATGTCTGAATTAAACATGGGCTTTTATTTGCTGTTGTTGCAGCAAATTGTTTACCGCATTGCACTGCAAACAATGCTTTAGCTTTGTAGAAGAAATCACGGTTTTAAGGAGCAAGAGGAATGCCAGTCGCATTCATATCCTACCTGCTGGTTACTTTTAATACTATGGCTTGTGAGGGTAGTACATCTAGCCTGAACCACAGAAATGAAAAGATTTTCTAAAGACGCAGCAGTGGAAGAAGAAAAATATATACCCAGCTTAAACATTTTAACTCTGAATTGTAGTGAGAAGACTTGGTTATAATAAATCTTGTGTTTAGACACTCGTTTGTTGTTACTCAGTTTAATATTCTTCAGATTTTCTCTGCTGAATCCTCTTTTATTTTGTAGATGCTTAAATCTCATCGACACATCATGCATTGTGATGGAAATTGTCATTGTAGACCTGATTCCAATGTTACAGTAGTGCAACTCAACTGACTTCTGCTTTACAGGTTTGTAAAGTGAGATCAGACCTGGGTCACTACTTAAAGTGTTGTTTCTCAATATGCTGTGTCACTTCAGTAAAGAATAAGATATTGCCGGTAGCCCTCCAGCGTCTATTTGGAGGGAGGTGCATCAATTCACCCTCTCCTTGTTCTTCCATCCTGTTTGCAGGTAAGATTTGATAAAAGCATCTGAGAAACAATAGAATTTGCTTGTTGTAAAGGTTTTTTGTTTTGTGGCCTCAATTGGTCATATCTTACAGATCAATACTGGTAGAAGGGGTCTTTGAGTTAGTCTTTTGGTACAATACAATACATGGTTCTGGGAAGTGTAGGAATAGGTGGGGAGATAGCCCTCTAGACCAGAACTTTGTATTACAGAATATTTTGTTGAAATAATTCCCCCAAATTATTCGTAATGGAAAATATCTTAAAAAATTCCAGTAACAAGAGGTTTTTTTTCTTTTAAAAAAGACACTCGCCTCTAATTACAATGAATCCTTTCTTGTGTTTTACTTAAAACTGGAGCCCATCCCACCCCATGGATGTGGGTTTCATGTCAAATTCCACATTCTAGGAGTAAACATTTAATATATTTGAAGCGCAGCAAGGACTCACTGATAATTTTTTTCTTTACCTCGAACTTTGGCTTCTGCTTTTTCACCTGTGTTTCCATTTACTTGTCTTTGTGTTTCATTTGTGTAATTGAATTGACTTCCATGCCTCCTTGTTTATCTCTGTGCAAATGAATGTTGGCTGAGACTTCACTAAGATCATGAAAATCAGGGTCTACTCCTTTTCGTTTCACTAATTTGTTGTGTTTTTTCCAGAACTAAGTAGCACTGAGTACTTATCAGAGTGTGTAGGAAGATGGAGTAGCATGTAACTTCAATTGCAACACAGACTGCAATACAAAATCCTTGCCTGCTTTGTCAGTCATTTTATAAACTGGTTTGTAGAGCTATGTGGAACCCTAATTACTTTCAGCTTCTCAACATTTTGCTAATCCAGAAAATGTAGCATGTCATTGTTCTGGAGTCTCAGCGTGTAAGGAGCTGTTGTTTTTTTCATCGCTACATTAGAGGGCGGCAGCTGGCTACTAATGTGTGAATCACCCGGACTTAGCATTATCCCTTTTGCTGTCATCTTGCCACCTGGTGGCAAAACACGGAAGGCTGCAGCATGTGAAAAGCAAAGCCTTCCTGCTTTTAGAGAAGGCCTCTCTTATGCTTACATTGAGTACAGTGGACCAAGTCCTACCTGTTTCCCAACAAATCTAGGCTCTTTGTCTCCAAGTGAATCACTTTATTTAAAATACCACAAGAATTTTCAGAGCGGTCCAAAGGTGTTAAGCATTCAGCTTGAAAGAAAAAAAATGAGCTTTCCTAGCTCCTTTTCTCAATATCAGCTTAAAATGGGTTTGTGTTCTGTGTTTCAGAGGGCTGAGTCTAACTCTGCTTTTGCTGAAGTAAACAGTAAAACTTATATTGACTTATGGTTTTGTGCATGTTGTGAATATTAGAAGTAAATATAAAGTTTACTTCTATCTAACAACTTCAATGTTGTGTTATAAAGTGGTCACATTAAATCTCTTCTGTTAATTTTTTTAAACAGCTACCACACAGTAGCGGCTGAAACACACTGAAACAGTTTCTCCAAATTGAAACAGATGAAAGCTCTGCTGTGTTGGATAGTACATGGTGAGTTTGCAAAGTTCTTGTTTTAAAAGAATTAAATTACAGTGGCTGTAATTTTGAAGTTCTCATAACTGTTTCTAAATTACTTTTAAAATGCAGCCCTCAGTTCTATAGAATACACTAGTGAATCAGTGCCTTCAAAGTTAATTAATAAAAGCTACTACACAGCTGAGACAGGAATTCTCTAAGTCTAGGACAACTGTTCCAGGGACTCCTGTGACATTTCTTAAAAACTTAATGTTTGCAATATTTTGTTCTTTTGCTTTTTTCTGAGTTTTCTTATTACAGGATCCTGTTTTTATGTAATTTTTAGCTGTTATTTAACCAGGGAAATAAGGTATATTCTCAGTTTTTAATAAGCTATTTGGTATACTACTTCTTGACTAATGCAAGCCTTATCCCTTCCCTAAGGATGCCATTACTGAGGCAGTTATAGTATGTGTTTTAATGACTACCAGTAGTAAATATATGCTTACCTGATGCAATTTAAAAATAAAGCATGATACAGCTTTCCCATATTTTCATAAGTAAGGTTGTATTCTTTGAAATTTGTAATATAATGAAATATGTGGTGTAATACAAGTTGAACTTTTGTTTCTATGTGTATGTATAAATATAAAGCATATGGGTATACATACAAACATTCAGACATACCTCCTTCAGTGAAAACTATTGCTTCATCATATGAAATGATGGCAGAAATGCTGTCTTCAGTTAATGCTGTTTTGCTGTTGGTTCTGTTATGATGCTTAATTTTTAATGAAATTAAAATGTAGCTCTGTCTTTATTCTTGGACTATTTCACATTGAATTCCTCAAGGAACTGTGCAAGGGCAACATTAGGTTTGCATTAGTGTTATTTTTTCAGATCGTGCACATTTTGCAGTCATTGAGGGTTCAAAGCCCATGACAGTTTAAATAAGGTGGCCATTTAAACTGTAGACCTGAGAGCTTTTCAATTTTTAATGTTTGATTTCTGAATAAGATGATGATATAATTTAAGATGAGTTATTGAATGGAACACAGTGAACTGCTCATGATGAAGTAGGCTTCACTGAGGTAACCTTGGCAGTGGGGCTGATGGGATTCATGCCAGTTCATCGGTCTGAGTATATGAATTGGAATCCCCAGTTGTGCACCGAAACCTGGACATTGGCTTTGGATAATAATTGTGTCAGAGATATCAGATAACTGGATAACAATTATCAGATGGACAGGTTTTCTATTTACCAGCAATGACTGCCAGAGGACATTCATTCTTCCAAAGCATATAGTCAGGCTGTTAATCTGTTATGTTTGTTTAAGCAAGGCTACAGTGGCTTCTCAAAGTACTTAAAAACATCTTCAGCTTGCAAACTAACTTTGTAATTCCACAAACTGCTTAAGCTGACAGGAAGTAATGCTGCTGCTCAAAGAGGTAATTATACTCTCATTCCACCCATCTGGTCATTCCAACCATTTCACTCTCCCTTCTTCAGTTCCAACTCAGCTGTTTATGCACATGGTAAATCAGTTCAGAGTGAGCTATCTTTAAAAACAGCGAACTGGCTGATCCTGGTATAAAAGAAGCTACAGAAATTAGAGCTTGTAGCATGAATGATGAGTTGATTTCATCATCATGTGAAGACAGTGATATGGCAAATTTTTGAGTCATTTGTGTAATCAACAACCTCCTAAGAACATGGTATGATGATAAAAGAGTACTAATGCCGCTTTTAAGGAGACACTTACTAGATAAATCACCTCAAAATTAGTTTTCAGTAAGTGTGCACAATAGCTGGCAATTCACTTTAAAGCTGCAACTTCTTAATTTTGGTATGGTAAGTCAGTGCCCATGGAAGGCATGTGTTAAACTCTGTCACCTTAATCATCTAATTACTCCTCACTAGCAAAACTCAGTTTTTCTTGACCTCTCCAATGCACAAAAGCAAATCTGAGTTCTGTTTTTCTTTTTATTTGCTGGGGGGAGGGGGTGAAGACAAACATACATGCTACACTGCAAGCATTGTGCATTGTAGTTTCGTTGGTCATATTTTTCCAATATCCCTCTAAGTAATGAAAACTCTGGTGTAATACCTAATATATCAAAGATCAAGTGACAAAACTGTCTAGTTCAGTGGAACACAGGTATTCAATTCAAATACCTGTTAAGGGTATAGCTCTGCTGTTCATTTTCACTGTGATTGGCTGAAGAATATTGACTTTTTTTGTGCCAATAGCAACTGCTAACTGTGCTTTTTATGGGTGACAATGCAGCAAACCACCATCTTCGAATATGTCTGAAAGACACTTGCAAGTCAGTCCAGTTGCATCCTAGAATAAATTTCAAAAGTGAGCTGAGATGAAAGCTTGCTTGTTGTTGGGCTGTATCCTAAAGAATAAAGAAAATGTTAGATTGCACAAAGATGGAGAATAGTATGGGAAGGTTAAAATGCCATTGTAGAAAACTAAGACTTGTCTTTACTTGAATTGCTGTGATCTGGTTACCGTTTTGCAAGAAAAAACTAGTGGGTTTGGTGACAAAATAGTTAGAAACCACAAAGTTTTTCATAGGAGAGGAGGCCGAAAATATTGTGTTTAGTTTCAAATGTGGATGAATAAGAAAATACATGGTAGTCTGAAAAGAAATAATGGCTAGCATAGATTGAGAAGTTAGAGTAGAAGGTCTTTTTTCCCATTTCTCATATCAAAAGGAATCCAGGTAGTTTTAAGTGATACTCTTAAAATTTATAAGAGCAAATTTATAATTAACCCATGGAATTCTGCTACAAGGTACTGAACAACTTGAGTCAGAAAAATTTGAGGCTATTTTGTGGCCATGAGAATTACTGTTCCATTTCAATGGGGAGGGGCAGAAAGGAAAGAGATCCTTCGTTTTTGGGGTGTGAACAGCATTTATAGGTCTTAAACTTTCACTACAGTCACCTTTTTCTGAAGTACATTGAATTCTAGCTACTACTAGACATAATTGCATGTCCCAAACTTGTTTGAATTATTCCTATGATAGTTATACATATAAGCATCTCATTTTTATGCGTATCCGTATGCCATTTCAACACAATTGATTGACCTGATTTTCAGTGCTTGCATTAAATCTATAAAACGATACTTTTCTCATTTGTCAATTCACATTTTTTCTTTACAGTTATATAATCTGGTCTGACACAATCCTATTCCTTCATAATTATGTACATATATGTGTGAGTATACACTTATAAATATTTGTTATATATGTGTGTATAGTATATATATTTTTATATATGTGTGTGTGTGTATATACTTAAATGTTGTTATTTATGGCTTGTTTAGCGTAGCAAAGTGAAAACTAAGAATGTGATAGCTTTCTATATGGAGGAACTAGAGATGGAATAAATACCAAAGCAGGAAAAGGTATTTAAACTGAAAGAAAACGTTTCCAAAAAGCAAAAAGACATAATATGGTTATAAGTAAGTTCTGACAGGAACTTAGTAGAAGGCTCCAAACCATCATTAGAGTGAGGCTTTAGAATGACATTGTTAGAGTAGTGGGAGTAAGAAAACCCTGCTAGTTTTAATTCAGAACTTGATAAATTTGAGTAGGATAAGATTAAATCAGCCGTAGACTGGACCTGTAACCTAGGAGGTCCCCTCCCCAGTCTCATATCCCTAAATGAATAGTTTCAAGTGCTACAATATGATGTGGATGTAATATAAAATTCACATTACATATGATAACACTCTTAAATGTGTTAATACAACACATTAAAGGACCGTTTCTCTTTAAATTTTGACGTTCAGCATATTTTTTTGATAGTACGAGAGAACTGCTAGAACCACTCTGTAAAACTGCTTTGCAAGTTGCCATAGCAATTAAATCAGAGTTCTACAGTCTTCCTTTCCTGAGTGTTAATTCTGTTGTATGATTTCCAATATTTCACATTTTATCCTCATTTTTCTGGCTAGTTAGAGAATAAATCCAAATTTTTTTGAATTCTTGTGTTCCTTGCATTAACTGTGCTAAAATATATCAACTGTTTTAATTTACCCACAGTTTGGATTCTTTCTGTCTGCTTAGATTGCTCATGTACATTGCAGGCAGCACAGGGCAGGGCCAATGACTTCAAAAGATCTCTAGCAACTTGGGGATCTGTTCTTGTGTTTTAAACGTTGTCCCTCTGCGTGGCTCCATTTGGCAACACTTCTAAGCTGTATTTCTACTTAAAAATAATAATTGATGGATCTTTTTTCCTTATCTGCTTTGCTGTTGATCCTTACAATTATGAACTCAGGCAGAACTTAATAAGGAAGCTCTGCTTAGACTCTTCACTTATTGTAGCTTTTCCCACAGGCCACAAATTAGCACACAATAAAAGATAACTTCTCTCCTGGAGTGTTTTCAAATCAACCAAGAAAGACTGAGGGAGGGAGAAGAGACAGTGATAACTGCCATGTGACAGAGGGGGACCTGAAACACCAAAGACTGTATTTGGTATTTTTGCTATAGTGACCAAGGTGGAGAAAGGCTTTCTCAGAGAGTTCAAGCTACCTTCTTTCCTGGGTCATTGCACCCTTGTTCATGGAGACATGGAGTCCTGTGTTGATGTGGAGAGAGTCACTGTGGTATGAATGGGACACAAGCTATGCCAACTGAGCATGGCCCAAAGAGATTGAAGGGAGAGTTAGTGGGAATTCAGACCTTTTGTTCTATGGAAAAATCCACAAGAACTTCAGAAAGCTTCAGAAAGTTATTCTGGTTGGGAGAAAAACTTAGAAATTCTGAAGCTTCCCACAGAAAGGGACTTCTAGAAAATTAACATTCTTGAAAGCCCTGAAAATATAATTTGTTTTTCTGTTGCTACTGAAATGTAGCAGACAGCTGCCCTCAACTCCTGGGAGACATCCTGTGAAATCTCATTACATAAAGAGGTCTCCATAGTAAAACTATGAATCTGAAGATCCCATTTTTGCCAGGTGAGCTGGCAGGAGAGTGGCCAGTGTTACATCAGAATTTCATTGAACATGCAATAGTGTTTCATGGAAACTGGTTTTATGAATCAGTATTTTCCAATGAAAATTCATTCAATGAGAAAATTTCCAGCTATAATTAATTCCCGGTTTTAATTAGAACATTTCCTAAAGGCCATTCAAGAAGTCTGTGTCAAGGTTGAGAACTGAAACAAAACCTTCTTTGGGTCCTTGCCTTATTGGCAAGACTAATTCCAAACTGCTGCAGATGAGTAAATAGCTGCTTCCTTCTGTATTAGTAAGGTGATTAGTGATGACTTGTGCTAGAAAATGTGTTTAATAAAAAGCCTTCTCAATCTTACGTGTGGTAGGAAAACAACATTAGGTTTTTCCAGTAATTTACTTTGTACTAGGTTCCATTTAGCAGTCACCTATGAAGGGTCCACAAAACCTGAATGGGTTGTTCAATTTTTTATTCCATAGATTTTCTGTTGAAAGATTATATCTTTTTAGATAAGAGCTCTAATCTTGTTTTCTAATAAGCTACTGTGTGTTAGCCGTAGGCTGATGTCTTCTGTAAAATAAAAAATACTTCATGTTCTGAATTTTGATTCAGAAATGTTTCTTCCCATTGAAGTGAGATCCTGTCTAATGAAGTGGCTTCCTTGTCATATGTCAGATCTACATCTGTATTTGGAATGGGTCAGGTGGCACTTTCTTTGGTTTCCTTACTGGTTGATACTACCCTATGTATTCTGGTGTGTCTGTGGACCCCTTTTTGGCTGTGGAAAAATGGCTGTACTTTGGCTCAGGAATGCAGCACAGTCAGAAATAACATTTTTTTATGTTATGAATCTCAGGAGCTTGAGGATACTTCCAGGTGTGGGCCTTTGCTGATCAGTTGTATCAATAGGGCAATACCCCAGAGCCTGTCTTGGAGTAGGAAAGCTGTAGTCCTAACTAGTGTTTCTGTTTCCTGGATGATGCCCGTAGGAGGAAGGGTAACTTGTACAAACCTCAAATCCTAAGCAAGATAGTATCGTGTGCCTCTCCCTGCCTGAGAAAACAGGCAAGGAAAGGCACATGTTTATTGCTTTTGGAAGGCCTTCAGCTCAAACTGGCATTCTTGGAGACTAAGTTACAGAAGCAAAAGTCTGTGAGGTCTGGTGGACCTTTGTAAGGTTAAAAATTACTGATGTTGAATGCTAACCTTTAATATTCTCCTATTTCTAAACTTGTATATTGTTGCTTTTCTGGAGTTAATGTGATTTTTGCCTGTAAAAGTTACCTGTAGTGCATACTCGTAGTGTTTTTCTAGAGGCTTACAGTACAGATGTTGAGTGTTGTAAATATCAAAGTGATATAAAAAGAAATAACCAAGGAACAATTTCAAGAGAACCATATGTACATTTCTCTAGCAAGAATCAGATGTATATAATAGGTCCTGCTTTTATTGATGGCATTTAGGAGAGAAATGGGCTCCAGCTGGAAACATGCAACTACTCATCTCAACAAGTCATGTCTTAAAATATTTGCCTTACAGGCACTCCTTTTGCCATGCATCTCTGAAATGCCTGTTCCTGACTTCCTTCAAAGAGAGGCTCAACAGCTACCCCCAGCTCTATCTAGGCATAGCTGGTATTGCAGTCCCTGCTGTGGCAGGCCTTCAGCCAAGATGTGGAACAGAGAAACTGGTCTCTAAATGTGGAATACCCTGTTGGAAGAAACCAGAATATCTAGTTACAGATGTCTTAGTTCTAGCCCTTCCCAAAATAGCATTGTCTTTTAATGAAATATCTCCGCTGAACAGAGAAAAAGTTCTTTGCATAAACTTTGTTTTTGGGAGGATCTTAGATACGTGAAGAGCCCAGATAACATTTTACATCTGAGCACTATCTATCGTACATGTAGAACATACTGTTTGTGTACATGTTTATACATATATAGACTTAGATGTGTGTCTATATATGCACATGCATACACACAAAGACACATATAAATCATGTGTGTGTACTTATGAATTTTCCCAATCTGTTTTCCCAGGCTTTTTCTGGGAAGGAGTGGGAACTGGGTAGGATTCTGAGACTGATGGCTTGGAGGAGCCATCTGTTGGCTCTGATCCAGTTTGTAAATGCTTTTGTATTGTTGCTGTGCCAAATGTAAAACATGTGTTAAGAAAGTGACAATCAATGCATTTAGTAAGGGCATTCTTATGCATAAACTCTGCTTACTGTTTAATTTTGAAGCAAAAGACAACGTACCTATGGTCATCCAGTATCATTTTGTTAATCCAAATGAGAAATTTTGATTTATTTTCCTCTATTTATACAAACTGTTAAAGTGCAGCTGATAGTATAGTACAAAGCTGATGGAGCTGAGGCATTTTATACTGGCTGAAGATCTCATCTTGTGATCTCAGAACAGTTCAATGTCATGCCAAATGCTTGGGTTGTTCGCTCACAAAATAATTTTTGTGCATAGATGCAAGCTCCAAGAAATGTCTCAAATGTAATAATCTTATGTTCTGAGGTACTAACTTTTACTTTACTAAGAACCATCCCGAACTACTTATGAGCTTACATTATTTTGTTTTATTCAAATTATATAGTTTATAGAGGGAGTTGGATAGAATACACTACTCCCTCCCCCTTCTCAGTACTGTACAGAGAACATCAATAGTCAGTGCCTTGGAAGTGACAATGAACACTTAATCACTTCCATAAAACTCTTCCATTGACAGGGCAGAGATAAAAAATACTTGGGGGGGGGAGCATACTGATATAATATTGTTCCTTTCAGAGGTAAGTGCAAGTCCTGCTTTCCAGAACAAAGGAGTTGGCGAACAACAGGAAGCAAGTTCCTTGTATATAGCTATACAAACCCTCTTTCAGCTACCTCCTCAAGAAGCTTTTTCTTTTCCTTCAGTATCATGAAGCTCGTGTTTTTGAGACTACACTTGACTTCAGGGCTCTTTCTTTTCCTCCTTTCGTGCTTTGCTTGTCCCATACCTTTATTTGCAACTCCACCTACACAATTCAAATTTCTGACCAATTTTTCGATTGTTCTTGCTCAATACAGTGCCACATGCTAAAGTTTGAAAACAATTTTCATTTTGCAAAGAAACACTACAGTTTTATAGTGTGAGGGCAGCAGTCTTAACTTCAGCAGGGGAAGTGGAGAGGGAGGTGCTGATCTCTTCTCCCTGGTATCCAGTGATAGGACGCATGGGAGTGGTTCAAAGCTGCACCGGGGAGGATTAGACTGGATGATAGGAAGCATTTCTTTACTGAGAGGGTGGTCAAACACTGGAAGAGCCTTCCTAGAGAGGTGGTCGATGCCCCAAGCTTGTCAGTGTTTAAGAGCTATTTGGACAATGCCCTTAACATGCTTTAACTTGGTCAGCCCTGAATTGGTCAGGCAGTTGGACTAGGTGATTGTTGTAGGTCCCTTCCAACTGAAATACTCTATTCTGTTCTATTAATAGTGGAGTCTATCAGTTTCTCTGCTCCATGGTGACTTTAGTTCCATTCTTCATGGCTATTTTCTCTCATTGCCTGGGATATCTAAAGAAGGAAATGAAAACTTGAGACCTATGTTCCTCCTGGTTGCTAGTTTGCTCCTTTCATGCCACCCCTGAATGCTGTGCTGCCTTGCAGGGTGTTTTCCCGTGGCTGCTCCCAGTATTGAGCAAGCTGTAGAATCAGTGGCAATACAGTGCAGACAGCACTGCCTTCAGCACCATGTGCCTCTGAAGTGCCTGCTTGTTAGACTGGAACTGTCATCCATCAAATAGCTGTTTAACTGTGATTAACAGCCACTACTTGAGATATGTTGTTCAACTGTATCCTATTGGACTTGTGACAGGCATTCTATACTGGATTAGCAAATCTATAGCAAAGCTGCCATGGCTGATAAATAATTTTTCTCCCAGTGAAGCTTGTGCTGTTTTCAGTGAATAGAATCAGGTGTTTAATGATGTGGAATCTAGGAATGAGTAATTTGTAAGGTAAGTGACCTTGGATTGCTAAAATACCATGGGCTGCACAGTCTGCTTACACTATGGAAATATTAGGGGGTTTTGTGGTGGTGTACTCTACATGACTGGTTCACATGCTTGAAAGTCTTACTAGTATGCTTAATCTCCTGAGCAGAGTGAGGAGAGAATAAAAATTATACAAATCGTGATGTACTCGGTCACAGCTAGTATTGAGAAGGGGCTGAAGCAGTATCAATGGGGTGATCTGACAGTAGCTTCAGAAAGTGATTAAGTGGTCGGTTGTTCTACTGCTTGGGCCTAAAGAAGTCTCAATTTCTGTCATTCTGTAGGAATAAAAATAACCTTCCCGTGACCTGTTTTCTTTTCAGAGGGTTTTAGTTAATACTTTTAAAGCCTATATTAGCAAAATGGATTGTATACTGACAGTCCCGAAGTACTAATAACTGAAGATATAAATGAAGATGACCTTCTTTTTAAAGGCTATAATTTTCAAAGCAAAAGATATTATTTCTCAGTTGAGGTTATTCAAAAAAAGGACATGCCTGATCATTCTCCATTACAGTATTTTGTGCCAGTTTTACAAAGCTAAAGAACTTTCAATATAAAGAATGACTGTTTTCTATGAATTCTGAAGAGTGATGGACATTGTGGGGCTTACCATCTGTGTGATAAAGCAGAATTTTCAAAGTTGGCTGGGAGATGGGAGGAACACTGTAGGAAACCTATTTGCATCGTCTGGTGTGACATAGCACTCAAGTCACACAGTCCGTCAGGCACAGGCCTCTCCTAGTGGCTTACCTCTCCAGTGACTGTTTGCTTTTTCATTTGAAAACTTCAGCTTGTGACCTGCCTCTTTTCCATTCTTTCACATTGCAAGTAGGAAAACTTCAGCAGGACAGGTCCTTGCACAATTTATGCTCTCGGACACAAGTGCTGTAATTGTAAATGGGTTTGTGAAGTTTAAGGTAATAATCTGAAAAGGACTGGACTTTGCAGTACTTCTTCCACACGTGTGGGGTATGTAAGGGTTAACAGCGATCAAGAGCGGTGGAACTTTTTCCTATGGGTAAGTAAAGCATTCAGCATCTAAGCATTGCTTGGATGAAAATGGATTCAGAACTGTCAGAAACAAGTCCCTAAATAAATGTCCTTATAAGTCACTTTGATATAGATTTATTCACTTTTTATATATTATAAATAATGCGAATTTAATGTCCATCTGGACAGTAGGTTTTTGCCAACTGCTACCAGACCAGCTGCAAAATTCACTGACTACAAGCTATGCAGCTGCCATGTGCAGTCAGTGCCAAGAAGGAGCATACTGCTAATGCTCCTTCAAGTGCCTGGGCTGGTATGCTGTACTGGAAAACTGATTAACAAGGAGTGAGACATCAAGCAGGGAAAGTAAGGGCTTATGTATGGGCATGCACCTTTGTTTTAAGAAGGTCGCTTGGAGAGAGAAGCCAGCTGAGATCTAATCACCTTTGCTTGCAGTGTCCCTCGTGATTCTTGTTGTGTTAACTTGTTTTCTATTGTAATGCATGTTGCTGACATATTGTCTGCACTTTGTGGCATGTTGTAGTAATGAGAGCTACACAAATGCATAGAATCTCTACATGCCTATGATTTTGATGTCTCCTGAATGCTTTTGTTTTTCACTTTGCTTAGTCTTCTCTGGCTTGTAGGCTGCTTATTTGAATGAAACTAGACATGTTTCCTTAGGGAGAGCTCCCTGTCAACATCTTCAAACTGTTTTGGCCACTATGGTTTTGGATCTGCTTTGCACTCTTAAATATTGGGGATATCCCTATTTCCTTAGGCAACTGGTCTGCTTGCTTTGTCATTCAGGATTTTGTTGACGCTCTTCCAACTGCTCGGTGTTTTGGAATGCATGTCCCAGTGGACGTGAAGATGCTGATGAGGAGCCTAAGGCTAATGCTCTGTAAATTGAAACGGAGAGCTCATAGCAAAGGCAATTGAAACTCTGATGACAGGGGAAAATACAAGGTCTAAATTGGAGATGGATCCAAGATTATTGCAAGTTTTTTTTTCATTAAGAGAGTGTTCTTTACCTTCAGGGAGAGATCTATGCTTTTTGACCACTGATATTTATTGAATTGGCTAATATATTTAGATCTCTCTAAACACAAAACTTATGCTTTGGACACCTACTGTATATATTGGCTATATAAAGCAATGCTCAGTTACAAAAGGAATATAGCTTTCTAATAAAGAGTTCGCTGGACAAATATAGTTATCTTAAATTGAAGGCATCTGATACTCAGCCATGTTCTCCAGCTGCTTCAAGGTTCAGGGCAGATTTTGAGCTGGCAAAAATCAATGTCAGCTTTTTGACTGCATTGGATCTATGCAGGTTAACATGAGCTGAGAAGCCAGGCATTACTTTGTTGTCTTGGCGTGTGTGTGTGTCTGGGTGATTATGCTGCTCTGTTCATGTTGTTCAGCAACCCTAGCACTGCACTTGGGAGTTTTCAAGAGCAGGAGGAGCAAGCATCTTGATTATTTATGCTGTCTTCTTCCAGACCACCGTGCATGGTCTGGTGGGAATTAGTCTTCTCTGCTACAGAAAACAGCATCGTAGTACCTTAGTGGGGAGGCATGCATAAACATATATACTTTAACTATGAAATACGTAACTAGCCCCTTCAGCAATAAACTTTTTTAAAAGTCCTGATTCTGGGAGGTCGTATGTTATTGGTGAGTCATTCAGAATTTTGGTTAATGTCAGTCACATTACACTTGATAAAAAGGGTTGGGTTTTTTTATGAAGGGGACTAGGCTAGGCTAGCATGTAGCTCTGGACATTTCAGGTTTTGTGTTCAGCTCTCAGTTGCAGTGGCCTGGCTTTTCATACACTGGATATGGGGGCTGCCCTGAATCCTAGACTTTGGGAAATACAGATCGTTACCTCATGCTCATGGCTTGCCTCATTTCCACATTTTCACTTTGCTTTTGAAGGCTGTTAATATTTCATGGTGTAAACTTTTTGCTGCTCCACAGTAGTTTTAATCCAATGGTTTTCAGTTTTATACAGGAAATTTGCCATATAATGAATCTGGTTTTATTAATTTTAATAGAACTCTTATGACAGGAGTTGAATCCTGAATGTTTTTAATTGAATTAAATAAATATTTCATTTCACTTTGATAGCAGATTTCACCTGGAGAGCTCAGGTGTTGTGTTGTTAGTTGAGAAGTGGATGTATAGCACAAATATGACTTGGCCAATACACAAAGCAAGGAGAAACTATGGGAATAGTTCTGCTGTGCCAGTGCAACTGCCCTTGGGTTTAAAGTTCAGGATGTGCTTTGTCTGCTGTACTGAATGAGAGCCCCAGTTCTGCCATGCAGCTCTGACTGTAGTGTGTTGGCTTTCCATTTGTGTAAGCTCAGTGAGGAGAGGATATAAGGCATAATCTGGATAACACAAAACACGCATATCAAAATGGAAACCAACAGACATAAACAGAAGTGATCTCTAGATACATAAAACAGTGTGGTATAGAGGTATTAAGTCAAAGGGTGATCTAGATTGAAAGGGACCTCTGATGGTCTCCTGGTTGAAACCCTACAGAAAGCAGGGCCTACTTCAAAGATAAACTCAGCTTCAAAGTTGTGTCAGATTGCTCAGGCTCATAGTAACATAGTTCTGAGTAACTCCAAGGCTGGAGATGCCACAACCTCTCCTGGAAGCACGAAGACACCCATTGGATTCTTGCCTGTTATAGGAGTCTGAAATGAGACTTTTTCTTTTCACTGTCAATATATTGAACAAAATATATTGGGAAATGCGACCCTGTTAGGTTTCTGGTCCTGGTTACCACTGTGTCCCCCCAGATAAACCTGTCCCAGGTTACAGTAATAAATACTTACAGGTAGTAAACAGGAATGGATCTATGTTAAAAGTGATGGCTGTATTGCATCAGAGGTTGGAAAGCTCTTTGTCATGTACAGAATCTTATTCACAAGGGTTTGAGTCATGGGAATCAATTCTTCTTTGCAGTTGGTGTTATCTCTGTACTCTAAGTTCACCTTAAAACAGAACAAATAAATGCTAATGTTGTTCCAAAATTATGACCTCTCCTAATGAAGAGAAGGATAAAAAAAAAAAAAAAGGAGAGTTTAGCCCCCTAGGCATTTATGCAAGCCCAGTCAGCACAGCAATGAAACTTGCCTTTTCCCAGATCCTAAATTAGCGTTTCTGGGGTTACTCTGCTGTGCTCAGGATGTCCTGTTCTGAAGAGACACATGCTGGAAGGATTAGAAATAGAAGAGCTATGAGGCAGTCAGAGCTGGAAGCCAATGCAAAGGCTTACCAGATTTTGGAACATCTGCATGTCTGACACTTCCTTGCTAGTCCTGCTCTGTCATCTTCTGAGGTCCAAATGCACTCAAGGTTGCTTTTTGGGGCAGCCTGTGTGAGGATGATCTGTTCCCTGGCTTGTGATGACAGATTCCATATTCAGTCTGAAAGAAAGAGCTATTAAAGATTACCTTGTTTTTAGAGATTGTCAACCTCTGCTTGTGTTCTTCATCTGTGTATTCCCATTAGGGGCTTTTTTCCAAGTGTCTTTGGAGCTGGACTGTCATTACTTTGGGAACAGGGCCTAGACAAACTGCAAAATATTGAGTTATTCAGTGCCATTTATCTTTTTCTAAAAGAAAGAATTATGAATAGTGGTTTCAAGTTGCTTTTTTACAAATGTTCCTGCAGACAAGAATTCTACCAGTTAACGAATCAGCTCAAGCTGCTAAAGTTCTTAGTGATGTCCCAAGCATTTAAATAATTTCAGTGAAAGCAAATCTTTCATTAACTCACTGTGAGCATAGGTGCAATGCTTCTTTATGTGAGTAGGAAAAAGGAAGGTGGAAAAGTTTTCTTTATACAAAGGAAATTATACGGTTTCAGATGAGCATGTCTCCTGCAATATTATATTTAAATAAAATTTCTTTACTGAAAGAGTGGTTAAACATTGGAACAGGCTGCCCAGGGAAGTGGTTGAGTCCCCATCCCTGGGAGTATTTAAAAGACGTGTAGATGAGGCGCTTAGGGACATGGTTTAGTGGGCATGGTGGTGTTGGGTCGATGGTTGGACTCGATGATCTTAGAGGTCTTTTCCAACCTTAATGATCCTATGATTTACCCACCATTGTAACATAAGTGACTCTGGGGAGAATATTACTTTCTAATTAAGACATCATAAAATTTTGCTTCTTCTGTTATAATTATTTTGAGTCAAGTAAAAACACTATATAGAAAATCAGCAGAATTCCTTCAAAACGGAACTCAACCTGGTAGTATTTATCCCAAGTCATAGGTGCTAGAGCTGGCTGCTTTTAAAATTCAGAATTTTAGCTACCCCCAGTTTTACAGCTTTCATGTTTAACTGTCCAATGTATATGGAGAATGAAACGTGCTTTGGGCTGGTCATTCAAATAGTTTGTTTACTGAAGTCTGGTGTCAAAACTATTAAACCCTGGGATCTGTGCACACTGAGATTTTATAAAACCTCTACGTGTTTATGATGGACTCAGCCAGCCCTCAGAACTGAACTTCCCCAGATGCATTCAGCTTGGCCCTGTTTCTATTAAAATCCATTTTGTGAGAACAAGTGCTAACATCAGCTTGTTACTAGGTAAAGCTAATGAGTTGGAGACACCCATCATGATGATGGGGTGGGCGTTGAAGTCCAGTAATGGATTTTGATGGCCAAAATGTACCATTATGGCTTCTAATATGTGCCCTGGAAGACTTTTATTGCATCTATAAAATAGGACTTTTAAAATATGAAGCATTTTTCTAAGAATTTACAATTAGTCAAAGATTGCTTTTGAAGAAAATACTGTGATATAAAGTAGCTAATTGAGCAATATAAGCCATAAACACCTCAGGGAAACTCTTAAAGGACACTTTTAAAGCCGACTTTAGAAATCTGCTGGGCTTTTTTTTAAAGTATTCCTGCCTCTAGCAACACTTCTTTCAAAAGCTGACAGGCAATGAGGAGATTGGAGACAGAACTTTGCTTCCATGAAAGGAAGTGGTAAATTCCCACTGACTCCCACTGCCGGTCCGCTTTCATAAAACAAGGAGGTAGAGAGAAGAACTGACAGACACTAGTGGAGTGGGGAATAGCTTTTGGGGCCTCAGGAGGCTTTGTTTTTATGACTTTGTAAAAGTTACTTTCACATGAGAGAAGAAGGGGGAGAACGCACGTAGTTTTCCACTGCTCATTTTTGGGTCTAGGTCTGTATGGCAATAGGAGCAAAGATGATCATGAGATTAATATATAAATTTGAGGAAATCTTGGCTTTAGTACAGCCATTGATGAAACTGGCTCTTCATCTCTGTAGGGCCAAGGCTTCACCTGTAGTTCATGCAGTGTTTGTACCTTTTGTCAACTTGCTTAATCTGTACCTGCATCACCTGCAAAATGGAACAATATTTATGTAGTTCCCAGAAACCAGTTGTGATTGCAACATCTCTGCAATCAGTGGATTGTAGGTTGAAGATGTTATATTGTTTCCATTGGGAAGTTTTTGTCAAACTACAAATGGACCATTAATCAAATCAGTGAATTCTAAAGCTGCTCAAGATTACCTACTCTTTTCCTCAGTCTCTGTGTTCATCAGAGTATGTTGCAAAAATGAAACAAAGTTAACATGTACATGTTTTTTAAGTACTTCAAAGTTGACTTCACACCTTCTAAAACATGTTTGCTAAAATTTTGCACTGTTTTCATTTTGTGTTTTTATTCCTTTAAAGTTTATTACTTTTATATATTGCTCCTTAATTACAGTAGGATTTTAAAGCATATTTAAAATGTATTTAAAACTACTTTTCAGTTCTCTTGAATTCTGTTAGCAGTGAATGAACATTTTTTGACAAAATTTATTTGGTTTTCATGTAATAAATGAAAAATAACACTTTTAAATGAGGTAATTTTTATGATACTGAAATAAGTTGGGCAAAACGTATTTTGAAAATGCTGACAAACATTGCTCTTTTAATGGAAAATCCTGTTCACTGTAGTGTGCCAAAGTAGATACTTGGCCCTAACTTCTTTTCAGGTGGTTGGTGTAGTTCCTCACAGGGACTTTTAAGATCATGGCTTTCCCTGGTGAAGCAATTATTCTGATGATGATTGCGATTGCTCTTAAGGTTGAGATCTGTAAATCACCCAGTTTGTTTGAATTCTTCCAGTCTTTGCTTAGTACAGGAATGCAAGGAAGGTCTCTATGGAAATCATTATTCACACTCTAACAGCTGCTATGGACATATTCACAATATAGATAGAAGTTATTGAAACCCCTGTGATATGCTGGCTCTGATGTGGTGGTTAAATAATTCACCATCAGATTAAAGAGCTGATTTGACAGAGTTGAGCAGCTATAGGGAACTGGCTGAGATATTGCCAGTGTAATTTTACCCATATAGTAGGATTAATTATAAATCCCAATCAAGCTCCCCTTGGAGACAATGCAAGTTTCAAATGAGCCCAAAATGAGGCTAGAGATTTGGGCTGAGATTTCCAGTGTTACTTAAAGTATTTGGGAATTCAGTTCCCACTGAGATGAATGGAAATTGGGCATCAAACACTGTAGGTGGCTTGCAGATCAGTCTTTAACAGTGATCTTTCAGTCCTACTAAGACTTTATACCTCCTATTATAAGGAAATAAACAGGGGCTCTGACCTGAGCCTGGCATCTTCGTAAAGACAGGCTATGCCAGAACACATGTGCAAAATTGCAGGCACATCCACATACTCTGCCTAATGGGCCAGCCTATTTGACTTCCAGTGATGTACTGTCTTTATTACAAAACTACTGATTAGGCAAGGAGCTTTAATACATTAATAATCAGTGCCTTAGGCCAGGTATCAGGTGGCTTTTATTATGGCAGTCTGTGTGGTCCCACATTTAACTCCATGGATATAGAATTGGTGAAACCACTGTCACCTTCATTTATTTTTGATATCAGATAGCTGAACACCTTTCAGATCTCTGGCCTGTTTCTATTGCTAAGTAGTTCCCTTCCGCATTATTTCAACAAATAGGATATTAAGAGATTTCTGGCCAGAGATGGTTAACTATTTGCGTATGGACAATCCTATTGTTAGCATCAAAGCAATTGTGATCATTCTGTCTTTATTTTCATTTTTTTAATCAGTGTAATAAACCTCCCACAAGCAACTCAGCACTGTTTGATTTTAGTGCCTATTAGCACTGGAATGGACTTCAAGTATTACATCAATTAGCACTATATATATCATGATGAACTTATATCCTGAAGAAAGCAGATAATGCCTCATCTTAAAATAATATTTAATTAGGAAAAATAGAAAAAAAAATTAGAAGTTATTCATTTTTAAAATAATGCAGAACAGCAGAAAGTGCTGGCCTACTTGACTACATTGCTCAAGAGCCAATTGTGTGATGTGGGGCAAACAGGACATTAAAGCATTTAACATGACGATAGTTTAGTACTAGTAAAAGAGCAGCATTTTTTTTAACAAGACTATTTTCCCTTTTTATCTTTACCCATAGACTTGCATGAGAATCTCATTTTTCCTTAAGAGTCTAGTTCTCAAAGTAAACTAAATCTTGAAAATGCACATAGAAGGTACAAAACAGGAAGACTGATAAAAGGAAACACAGATTTATTATTTTTATGAATCTCTTGATTTGGGTGGCCTGGTTCATGATCTTTTAATTTTTGGTGTAGGCAGTGCAGTACTCCCTGGTGCTTTATATCTTTCTTGAGCTGTACATGCATTGTTAATTCACACCAGACCCCAGAAAAAAAGATTAGCTCATTCATAGGTAGAAAACTGAGAGAAACTAAATGATTTGCTGAAGTGTTGGTGCCCGGAGGAGCAGAAATTGGTGCCCTGCTCAGAATTTCAGCTCTCCAAGGCCCAAGGTGCTTGTTTCTTAGCAGCAGGTCAACTTTTCCCTTCTGTCTCTCATCTCATATTCAGGTTTCAGGTAGGTTTGCTTTTCTTCTCCCTGGGCTTGTTTTTTCCCCTCTTTGTGACATAAGGAGGTCCTTTGAAATATCTCTTAGCCTAAAAAGAATCCCGAGATTTTTTTAAACACAGGGAGGTATTTACAGCTCTCAAAACATGTTTGAAAGAATAAAGTTAAACTTTTATGTCTTTATAACCTTGTTGCCAGAAGTGCTGAGCATTCTGGTGACTTCAGCTAGCTTTGGTGTGAATTGGCATGACAGCGACTCTCAAAAACCAGGCTCATTTCTTTGAATACTTAAACAGGTGCCTAGTTACCATATTGCAAGCTTGAAAATGTTGGCTTTAGTTGTCTAGACTGGGGGGAGAAAAAAAAAATTAACATCCCGAGGAATGTTTCATGTTCCCTGAAGTGTTAGGGGCTAGCCACTGTAGCGATTTACTTTTCAACAGGCAGGATAAGTTCTGGGTTAATTTAAGTTTCTTCTTTAATTGTCTACTTCTTCAGCTGGCTCTTTGCATCCACTCCAATTTTGCAAGGCAGTGCCAGAAGGTGCCAGGGAATTCAGCACCAGATGTGCCTCTAAACTGCCCTGCTTGCTC
This sequence comes from Aptenodytes patagonicus, assembly GCF_965638725.1. NCBI lineage: Eukaryota > Metazoa > Chordata > Aves > Sphenisciformes > Spheniscidae > Aptenodytes > Aptenodytes patagonicus. The sequence goes on along the minus strand of NC_134954.1, from coordinate 44,487,930 downwards.
TGCTGTTACATTCCTTTACAGAGAAACCACATTTGGAGCATTTGCTTGCCCCAACTCTTCAAGCTCCACTTTAGATGCATACACGGAAGTGCCCTTTGGGGGGGACTGTGGTAAGGTTTGCACCTCTATATTGGTTCTAAACACTCTTTATTACAAATAACCTCAAAGTTCAGTACTGCAGATGATACACAACTTCAAAGATAATCTGGGCTGTGTATTAAAAGGCATTAGTATCTTGTCAGCACAACAGTTTATTTCCAAATTATCATAATTAGTAGTTTATTTAAACAACATGTTTCATAGCTTTACATTGTCATTTTACTTTGATTACCACGAATGAACTTTGAAATAACTGGTGTTGCCACAGGTACAAGTTCTGACTGGTCTGGGCAGGCATTTGGTCATGTGAACTGCACTTAGCTGTATTTTTACTGCCCTAAAAATACAGTCTTCTAATGCTGGCCGTCTAGAGGTCTGCTCCTTCAAGTGCTCGCTGTGAAGAAACTGTTTGCTCCAAAGAGATTAGTAAGTATTGGGATTGTGTGGGATTGGTGAGGCTGAGCCCACCAAAAAGAAAACCTTTGTGTGCTTTATGAATAGCTCCCATGCTAATATGGCCCAGGGCATAACAAACTTGGTGGCTTTGGCATATTATCAGTTTGTGTTAATGTGAAACTCAAAGCAAACCTTGGAGGGTGTGAATACAGATGTGAACCAAACCCACCAAAACCAGAAGAAAAGTTTGTACAACCCCGTGAGAACTGAAATTAATTTTTTGTACTGTTCTTGTCTGAAAGGGAAATGCATCAAGAAATAAAACCTTTATAGTACCATCTTAGTGAAGAATGATACAGACATTAAAAATTGCTTCTAAAAATGTAATGATCTGCTTTGAGTGGTCAGGAGGACCACTAAGGAAGGAGTAGGGTCAAGCTTGGGGGCGGAAGCCTCCACTGTTTTGAGTGAGGCACACTCAAATTGTGATTCAGATTCATACTAGACTGCTGCAGTTCGATTTCTTGCACTGAGTGAATAAGAAACTCAAGTTCTGGATGTTTCAAAGGTTGACAAACAGAAACTGGATTCACGCGTCCACTGTAGGTCCCTCAATTAACAAAATAAGAGTCCATTTCCATTGAACAGCCTCAATTTCCTTTCTTTTTTTTTAAAGAAGGGAATGTTATAATCCCCTCTTCCTTCTCTTCTTCACTCATCTCCCTTATTCATTAGTAATTTGCATTTATCAATTATTCAAACATATTTAGGACCAGCTTGCAAACTCCAGTGGAGATAGATGCAAACTAGTTGCATAAAGAATCAATAAGCTCACTCATGCGGGTTCATCATCCACAGCACAAGATTCACTAATGTCCCTAGTGATAGAATTGTGAAAAATATTATTAATCAATGACTGGTTTCATTTCTTTGAGACAAGTTTAATAATTGCATTGTGGCAACAGAAAAGAGCTCCAGCAAAGATTATACTGTACTAAGTGCTGACCAAAACCAGAAAAAAAGCATAGTCCCTGCCCCAAAAGGCTTATAGTCAGTGTAGAAACTGCAGTGCAGGGGCAGGAAAGCACAATAAAGACAGTGCTGAACACAGATATCTTACAGGCGTTACAGCAGAGTATATGGAGTGATGTAGAAGAGAACAGTGAAATAGTTTTACAGTTACCTCCTGTCATGCATGAAAGTCCATGTGGGATAAAGCACGAGGAGGTTTTTCTGGAAGTGTAACAGGCGGGTAATGAATGCTTGCATTGCAAAATGGGGGGCAGAAAGCTGTTGTCATGACAGAATATGTGATGATAAAAGTAGAGTAAGACTTGTCCTTGAAGGCCTTGAAATAAAGATAGCATCTAACCCAAGTCCTTTCTAAAAAAGCCGATCAAAGTTGAAAAGCTATGTGAGAGTAAAAAGGAAAGATTCTTTTTTCTTATTTGGTGATTGGTGTATAACTAATTGCCTGCTTTCTGAGTGTCCTGAAATTCCTGGGAAGTAAGTGTCATAATCCAGTATATTCAGAAGAGGGCAGCATCAACCTAAACAAGTGGGAAACACATTTAATGTAAGGATTTCAATCAAAATGGGAGACTCCAAAAGGTAACACAAATACAGGTGTTGAGTTTGTTAAAACCAGAATCTAGTTTGTATTCTGACATTAAGACAAAGCAAGTCCATAATCCAGAATTATAGGAGCATTTGTAGTGTCTCTGCAATGACGTGATAATATTTGTTTTGTTATCTTCCAATAGTAACACATTCCTCAGATTAGTGGTTACCGCACCTTAGTTACAGTTATGACACCTACAGCCCTCTAATTACAGGTCTTTTGAAACAAAAATGGAAACAAAATGAAAAAAAGACCAAAATTCTGCGTATTCTGTTACTGAAATGCTGCTGAAGTCATAGCCACAGCTAATGCAAACTAGGTATCAGTACAGGTGATGACACTTACGCTGGTCCTGAGGATCTCAGTTGGTAGGAAAGCTCTCAAGGACATCAGTTTGGCTTTGGACCAGGGATTGAGTCAGATGCAAGATTTGGACTAAAACAGGCAAATACTCATGTAATTACATGATGGTCTTAGGCTTAAGTGAACTTGCTAGAAGTTTTGACTGAACAAGGACTAGACTGGGTCCAGTGTTATTGGGTTAGCCATTCCTCATCTAGCTGCCCATGACTAATAATGCTCCATGTGATGAGTTAAATTCCGTTCCCATTGAATGGGCCTCTGAGATTTTACTCATTTTACCACAGGATTTTACTTTAACAAAGCACTTGCAAATACGCACAAGTCCCACTCATGTCAGTGATGCTTACATATATGCTGAAGTGTTTTGCTGAGAGGAGAATTGCAAAAGGAAGTACAAATCCTTAGGTCATCAGTATAGCAAGACTGTCAGCCTGCACAGTGGCAATAGGTGATCTAGGAAAAACAAGTGTAGAAGCTTTTCTTGTAAGAGTTAACTAATTGTATTCTGAATCAGGACACGAGGAGATAAAAATGTACATTGCAAATGCTATTGTTCTCCTGTTGACTGCATTTTTTAAGTGTCTGGGTAATTACAGCTTTTTTCCTGGATGTATTTAGAGTTCTTTGGCTGAGGAAGGTGCATCATATTTCACTCGATTCCTTTCTTAAAGGCTAAAAGGACTGGAACATGTAAGCTGTTCTATTTTGTGAATCTCAAGGTGGGTTATTTAACCTTGAATTGTGTCAAAATCCTGTTTTAGCATAAAGACTGCATATGTATACGCTTAATGAATAAGACCCTAAAGGTTTGTAAAGAACCTAAGTTTATATACTCCATTAAATATGATCTTCACAGGCTAATTAGTTAGAAATTTCACCCTTGCTTATAGTATACACCATTTTATGGTCAATAACAGTAAAAGCTATGTAAACCGTGCCCTTTATTAATAAACATTATGTGCTTCTGGCTTTCAAATAAGGAAATGGATTACTTGTTTTTCTCTTGTGACTGGACTACTGGCATAGTAAAATCCAAGCAATTAACATTATGGATAGATCATTTCATGTGAGATATGAAAGCTGTACAGATAATTCTGTTTTCTAGAAAAGTAAGGATGCTAGTACTGTGAAGAAAACTTAGATGAGCAATATCCAACCTCAGAGACTTCAGGGAGAGTTTGAGCTCTCTGGGGGTTAATATTGAATAGTATGACTTTCCCCTGTATGTTACAGGTTTGGATCCAACAAAGATTAGTACTAACTAGAACTGGTTGTTAGCTACTTGTTGTTGGATAGCTTCTGTATGGTTTTTAGCGGATAATGCATATACCTTTAAAACCTCCTCTACAAATGGCATTGTTGGCCTTGCTAACTGAGGCACTGAAATGGAGTGATCCTGGATGTGCACCACCCTCCCCATCCCTGCAGGGGCCTCTCCGGGTTAGCATTTGAAACAATATGGTGAAATGAATGATCTCTATGGAGCTGTAAACTTATGTGACAAGCTGTTGTTCTGCCAACACACACAGACATGATCATCCTCTCTATTCCAGTCCAGGAGCTCCCCAGATGATGTGCACTTTGGGGATGCATATAAATGATCAACTCATTGTAACTTTTCAGCTAATGGGATTTTCTGTTTAAGCCAGCAGAAAATACCGGTGACCTAACGTTTGTACCCCTTACTTCCCCATAGAGTGACATTACTGAAACAAAATGGCCACTCATCCTAGAGTGACGGGTTTACTGTGTACAGTAACAGGCATGTATGTTGTATACAAAGACCTACAAACACATGGAAGAGAACAAATATATTAAAGGTCTCTTGTGATAGAGGTCTCTTCCTTAGCCACGCTCTATAAACAGATGCTGAAAATATTTTAATAATTTAGTTAGAAAAATCAACCTAGTAGCTCCTGTGGCTATGAATAAGAATTTAATTGCCTTTGTACTTTACAAATGTAGTTGTTTAGCACCAAAGGAAGACTTTGGACTGGATGAAGAACAATTGCTTTTTTGCATAGAGCTTGTCATGTTGGCCCTGTCTGAAGAAAGCAGAATTTTCAGCTGGTTATGAATATGGTTTTGTTTAAAATAGTAAGGCTAGCACACAGTGCATCTCCCTTCTCCCGCCAAAGATGTTTCCTGAGCACCAAACTTAGTTCTTAGATATATGGAAAAGCATGTGAGCCAATATCCAGCTGAGAACTAATCACTTCAAAACTTAGAAATTGAGCTGTTAGGTATGGGAGACTTCCCTCTGTCCTGTGTATTCCATTCTTCCATTTTCTTTTTTATCAATTACAAAGTGTATTTAGAAGGACACCAGTTCAGGAAACTTTTCCTACCTTTTTCTGTTCTGTAGCAGTTCCTCCAAAATATGTATGCTGAATTAACTTTATGGGTCACAATTATTGCTGAGTTGGGAATCCTGGGAAGTATGAAGGATGAGTTAACCTTTTCCACGAGTGCTTTTCCCTAAGTAGCTTTGCAGTCCCTGGAGCATCTGTGGATACTTTTTTGCATTACTTCTTCACTAGGCTGTACAACGGCCAGTCCAAGGCAGAGCTGACTCATGTAGAAATAAATAGTTCACTTCTGTGTGCTAGGGCAGTGACTAGTCGTGAAGCCAGATTTTCTTTTTTTTCCAGAGTGTAGATCAGATTTGTGTCTGATCAGTTCTCAAACAGGCATTAGATATATCCAGGTGCTGTGAATATGACTGAAAGGGCCCTATGTGGTGGATGGATGTATGACGTTCTGCAGATGAAGGGCAAATATTGTGCCCCTCATGTCCTCTCCTTTCTGTATCAGTTTTTCTTCCTCTAAAACAATCTTCTGATCATTCACATTTTTAGGTACACTCAGAGAAATGGTATTGGTTTTCCCAAACTCCTATGGCTGTTTCTGACCCCTTAATCTCACAGGTACCTAGCCTTCTTCAAGTTCTTCCCCAGGCCATGGGACCTAACTACTGAAGTCCTACTGTATTCCATATGCTACTGGAGCCACCTAGTTTAGAGAATCTAGGAACATAATACAGGCATAGGCAGAACACAGCTTTTTTCAAAATACGAGCTTGGAATGGGTCATTAACCAAGCTGATTTTATGCTCCTCAGTTTTAAAGGAAAGCTGCTGCTTCTGGAAATGTGTTTCCAAAAGTAAATCACTTTTTCTCTAGAGAAGCAAAGGGAGGTGTTCAGATCACAGACCTGAACTTCCATCTACAGTAGAAATTGTCTCAGTGTGCTAAAATGTAGGGGCTGTGAGCTTGAGTGGATGCTTTTGTTGCTGAACATGAAAGCAAAGTCATATTGCTGCTTGGATGATGGATTTCCCTTAGTAGGCAGCCACCATCTTGTTTACAAGGAAATCTCAACCATTAGGGTGTACGAAAACTGCATATGGTTGGCTTGTTGGCTTTTAGCAGAGATGACACAAAGAAGAAGTGAGACATATATTGGATTGAGGTAAGCAGTCTCTATTACCACAACTATATTACTAACTTATGTTTAATTGCTTAGCATTTATGAGGTGTATAGTTTATTGTCTTTCTTGCCATACAATAGGCTGGGCAAGTTAAAAAAGCTCCAAGTTTCAAAGGCTAGAGTTTTGGGTGCCTGCCAGCACTGATCTGTTTAACAAACGGGCAGCAGGGTGCTTATTAGTAGGTTGTGGTCTGCAAACCATGAAGCCTGTGGGGCCAGATGCACTGATCAAATAGTGAATCTATAGATCAGTAAGCCCATTAGATGAAAAAGGGGAGCACCACTGAGTATAAATATATTTTTCATAGGCTTCAATTAGGCCACCATAAATGACTCTTGTAACTCCTTCTGTTGACCCAGCAGTCTAAATATTAAACATTAGTATAAGCAACATTTGTTCCAAATTGCCTCTCTTAGAATTTCCCAATGACTTATAATTATATGGTACTTGGTAGTAAAAGAACAAGTGCCAAATCGCTCTTATTATTTCTGTTTATTTCAGTGTAACAAATAGTACCTACTCACAACTCAAGGTGCTTATATATTATTCATAAAAGCACAACAAAAATTGGCAGTGAATCAACGACTGCATAAGACCAGGTGATTAGCTGGTCTGAATTGGCATGGTTCTATGGAAGCCAAGACAAGTCTGAGTTCCCTGAAGTCACTGAGGCTATGAAAATTTCTAGTTGTTAAGGATCCAGCCAAAGGACTCTGCAAATGACATTTCATCCCTTTAATTTTCCAGCTTCAGTTGGAACAAATGAAGCAGCATGACACTTCAGTCATGAACTTTCCAAGAGCAGATTTTACTATTTTAATTGCTTGAACTTGATTGATTTTTTTTTTCAATTGTTTCAGCCTGTGAATCACTTGTGAATTCTTTGTGATGACTACTGCTAAAAGTTGATTTTCATGCGGTACCTCATCGCTTAAGTCATGTGGCAAGGTTCCCTTTTCCTGACAGCATACCTGCTGAACCCATGGCACTTCCATGACTTGAGCATTCCCAGTCCTGCTGCTTTTTATCAGTGTTCTTGTGAACACAGTTGTACTCTTATAAATGTTTGCAAGGAGAAAGTGAAAGATGTTGTAATGCCACTAAACCATCACTTTTTTCCTGCAAAAATATGTGAATTCTTTTTGTAGTGAGTACTCAATTCTGGTTTCAGTTGCTTCCTCCAGGAAAGATTAGTAGAAAAGAAAGACCTGAAAGAGTATTTTGAAGGTCGATCCAAGATTATTTACATAATAAAGAGGAAAAAGAAATTAATTCCTGCAGCTGAGAATCTTCTGTTGAAAATGCTCAGAGGCATAGAACAAAACCAAAGTACTCTCCTCTCAGCCTCTTTCCACTCTGTTGTCAGCATCTCCTCTTTGTTTTCCTTCTGTTGAGTAACTCAGGGCTGCCCTAAATTCTGAGTGAAAAAAGAAGACCACAAAAGAAAACATGATGGCAGTATTCTTTCAACGATTGTCTCAGGCTTTGCAAGGTTGACATGAATTAACTTAGTTAAAAGGTACTGGTCATTGGCAAAAAAGTCTTCCTAATCTGTGCTTTCCGTGCCAACAAAAGTGATGTGCTACATCAGTTTGTAAAGGAATCATTACAAATAGTATTATCAGAAAGACATTTAGTTTCAGGTCTTTGCACACTGCCAGAGAAATACATATTCACATAATATAAAAAGTAATCAGAACCCATGGCTTGCTTTGCAACTTATCAGTTTGAATCTATTTAAAAGTCTACAATGACCTTAGTGGCATGCAGCTTTATTTTGGGTCTCACACTGGCAAGATACTTAAGTACATAGCAAGTGTTACGTATTTCAGTAGTTCCATGCTGACGTGCTAAGGAGAGTGCTGTGTTTAAAATTCAATGTGTCCTTATATTGCTTAGGCTAGTGCAAACTGGGGCTTTGCACTAGTGGAAGTGTGAGCATGTTCAGCCCCAATGTCACCAGCTCAGCAAAATTACAAAAAAGTCAGGTTGGCATTTTCAGAATGTGTGATTTACTTGGATGTTTCTTACCCTTCAATTACAAGTCTACTTTAAGTCGTATCAGGGCTTACATTAATTCTTTTTAGGTAGGAAACCAGAGTCTATTGTTCTGAGACTAAATTAGGACTAGAGGCCAGATTAATAAATAATATGATTCACTTTCCAGAATTCTTAAATGTCACTAGGCAAGAATACATCTGTGAGGTTTATTAGCCTCATTATTCCTGTGCAGAACTGACATCTAAGAGCACAAACGGGAACAAAGACTAACTGAAAAAAAGCCTAATGCTAATGCAGAAAACCTACATACCATTGAATATAGGACAATCTAAAACCCAAGAATCTATATTACAAGCATCTTTATTTTTCAAGCTCTAGCACTCCAGGGAAATGCAGTTACTCTGTGACCCTTATATTAAGTTGATCCTTAAATTAAGGTATTTTGGTTCCCATTTTCTCTTTTTAAGGGCCAAGGACTATAACCCAGCCAAAGCAACCACTCACTCCTCCATGTGTGTGAGCACTGATAACCCTGTTCCCTGGTTCAGTTTACAAGAAATCTGTTTTCAAAGCCTGTGAAGTTTATGATGCATTGAGTGGGAGAAGGGTAAGAGCCAATAGGCCTCACTGTGCTGGCATCCTTTTCTACAATATTCCCAGAAAGAACTGGAGGAAACAACTTTCTCTTTTTTTCGTGTCATAGGATGTCTGTAGCTGGAGAGACTCTTCCTGCTTGTACAGCTGGAGCAATAGGAAGTCCTTACAAAATGGCTGTGCAGGAGTTAATGCTTTCCAGTGACCCTGGCCCACTGAAAGGTGTCCTAAATAAAAAGCAGTAATAGTTTTTCTTTGCTGGAATGTCTCTTCAGAATACACAAGAGAACATTAATCCCACACCTCTTCATGCCGATCTCAATACCTCTGGCTGTGGCCAGCAGTTAGTCCAGTATGGGAAAACCTCAGGTGCAGTAAGGAAGTGATGCAGAAATTAGCTCAACCCATAGTCTTTCTCCCATCTCAGGTCTTGTTTGCGTGACCCCACACCAGAAAAGGGCCAGAACTATTTGGATTGCTCAGATAGAAAAGTCTTACACTCTGGTAAATTTTGCCATAGTGTGTGTTAACTCAGACTGGCTAAGCCAAGTTAACTACCTTGATTTAAAATGCCAGAGAAAAAAGGCATCTTGGGTTTTAACTTGGGATAGTACTTGCTATGAACTCCAAGTTCCTCAATTATCTGTTACTTTAACTGATAACCTCAGTTAAAATCTTAGTTGTCTTGTTTTTTCTGCTAGTATAGTCTCAGGTAGGAAGCTCCAGCAACCCCAGATAACCCCAGGTAAGAACCTTTTCTTTTTTTCTTTTTTCTCCCCCCACCCTGCCCCGGGATGGACATATCATTTGAACCTGATTTGCTAAGGGGTAAGCTCCCAAGGGTTTTTACTGAGTTGGAGATGCTCAGGACTTCTGAACTTCAAATCTTTAATGATGCATGGGAAAACCAAGAAAATATTGACACTCCAAGAATGCCACATGCTGCATGTCTGTAGAGAAAGAAAGATGAAAACTCTTTTCTTCTACTAAACCAGTGGATTATAGTATGCCATGAAACTGGACCAATGTTTTCACGAAAACAAGTCGTCTTTTTTGAATTCACGCCATCTTGCTTTGCCTCAAATGCTCTATTTGGCTGAGGTTCAGCAGGGGTATTAGGAACTGCTGCTAGCTGAATGCAGAACAAACTCTCACAGCCAAAATTAAGAACAGTGCTGTCTTCTGCAGGGTTTTTAAAACCTAATTAAAGTAAATACTTTGGAATGATTAAAAGGCACACACCATTTTAAGATAAAAGTTTATTATAGTTAAAAAAGGAAGCTCTGTAATTTAAAATGGAAAGTTTATGAAGCTTCAGGATAAACCTCAGTGAGGAAAAATAACAGGTTTCAGATGTTCCAAATATCATACGTTAACCCCAAATGATTGTTCTATAACACCAGTTTCCTTAGTCCACGGTGGTCAGAATTAGAACACCCACTCTGCTTAAAGGCACAATGCTCACTACGATCAGCCATTAATCACCCTGTTCCTGTCCTGTACCAAGGCTCCAAGCTTCACGATTTAAATAGGGGATGATTGTGTATCTATCCCAACTAGATCTGATTTCATCATATCTGGGCCTGCTTTGAGCAGGAGGTTGGACTAGAGACGTCCCAAGGTCCTTTCCAATCCAAATGATCCTAGGGTTCTAATAAAACAAATGACTGCTAGAACAATATCTAATGAGACCAAACAGCTAGGAAATGGCGTGTTTTGCAAGGTTGTTAGTTTTCCAAGTAATGTGTGTATATGACAGAGAAAGGGAGAGAATATTCAAATGTTATTTACTTAAGAGTAGCTGTTATTTAATCTACAGAGTCAGATTTATTTGGATAATTACTATAAATTCCAACTGACTACTAGAAACATATTGAAAGTTAACAACTATGTAATAAACTTTCTAAGCAACAATTAAGTGTGTTGGGGAGCAAGTCTACAAATCTTTTAAAGGTGCTATCAAAAAGGAGACAGAAAAAATAATATCAGAAAGCAGTATAGTCAAAAGTAAAGGATTAAATTTTAAAATTCAGCCTTTGTTTTGTCCTTTTGGGAGCCCCCTCCTGATAGTACGCAATAAAAGGCAGCGCAGGAGGCTGGTAACAGAAGGACCTGCAACTCACTGTCTGAGGCTTTCAGTGTGCTGTAATTGAAATCTCCCAAAACACGTCAGCTGGAGTCTACTTGCTGTAAGCAAAAAGGAGTAGTTAATAGAAAATTTCTATCAGGTAGGCTACTCAAGGTATTTCCTGATTCAGAATTTACTCCCTCAGGTTAGACCACTAGCGCCTGGCATTTTTAAGGCTGCAGCAAAGTGCAAAGCCCGTTTCTCTTTCTTTTTTTCCCCTCAAATGTATACTGCTTGAGTGAAAACCACCTCTTGCTTTTAGCGTCATACCTGCTGTTCTATTAGGTCTGAACTATAATGTTTCTACAATTGATACCCAATGAAAAGCTCTAATGAGATCTTCTAGTGATAGCCATTTGGCTTGTTTACCTTACCTTGCTTCGGGAAGATCTGGCAAGTTATTATATAATTTGTTCCCCTTCCCATATACTGCTGGGATAACGTTTGTCTGCCTAGCTCACTTATTCGGAAACAGTTGGTGTTTCTGCATGGTCTTATGGTTGCCACAGGTGTATTTTCCTCTCCCTTTGCAGCTCAGAAAAATTACCTAGGCTAAGAAAAGTTTTTTCAAGAGTGGGACTTTATGAATGACATTCCATTTTTCAGCGCTTTTTTTGCACTTGTTTTTATTGCCCTTCATCACTGGTCATTCCATTGACTATGCATAACTTAATCCTGTGACTGCTTGTCATTGGGCATTGTACTTATTGTGGTGAGGGACATTCTCACAGTAGTGAGCATCTGTAGGATTTGGCCTTCAACATGTGATGTCCTTGTGGTTGCAATGTTGTCATTCCATCTTCTGCTTCACACACTGTACCATTTTTATAAGCAGTAATCCAGAGCAACCCTTTGCAGCTACAGAATTCAATAATATGTCAATCAATTACAGAAACACACAGTATTCAAACACACTATTTGTGTCATTATTAAAGTACAATAAACTCTCTTGCTCAGAGGATAGTAATAGCAGATCAGATTTTTACAAAAGATACATTAAATCCCCAGAGCCCAATCAAAACAGCCTCTTTTCTGTCATTTTCCCTTTGTTAAAAGCTTCCTCTGCTCTTTTGAAAGAGCTTTCATTCTTCCTCAGAGAATGCCTCAATTTTAAAATTATCATAGTAGATTCATGTCACCCATATTTTATATTCTCTCCCATAAGAAAAGAGAGAAAATTCTTCATCTGCTAAGTCTTGACTGGTAGTTAGTTCCCTCTGCTTCTTTCTAGTCCAGTCATTGTATTTCTGCTCTGTTTCTTTCTGTGTTGCAGTCCTTAGAAAATATGCTGCAAAACCACAGTCTTGAAGACAGGGTACGCACTGTGCCAATATGAACTTCATTTCAGGATCAGACCTCAGTCACCTGAAATTTCTTATTCAAACTTTTAAATAAATGAAATTGACCCATTTCTGGGCACACTGCTTTAAAATATTAGTTAAGTAAGATCCTTAGGCCAGCATATCCTGACCTATTGTATCTGCCTCCCAAATGAACTTTACGATCCATGCCCCCTCTTTGCCAGCCACAATAAGCATTTATTAAATGTGGGTATTAAAACACTTTCTAGCATGAGGAACTTGTATGATGAACCCTGGAGATGGTATAATGTGCTTCTCAACCGACTCCCTTAACCTGATGAAGTTACCTATTAGAAGTACAGCCAAACACTAATATTTCTTGGCTAAAAATGATGACTAGCTTGAGCTTTTTTAAATACATGCTAATACAAATAGCTGCTATAAAGACACTTCTGTAATTATCCAACCAGGCTACCCATAATTTAACATTGGAAATTGTCCCAACTCAGAGGAAAAAAAAATCTAATCTTCTTATAAAGCAAATGAGCAAGTAGGCTATCAGATGCCTTTTCATACTTTTATGACTGATAGAATCATAGAATGGTTTGGGTTGGAAGGGACCTCTAAAGGTCATCTAGTCCAACCCCCCCTGCAATGAGCAGGGACATATTCAACTAGATCAGGCTGCTCAGAGCCCCGTCCAACCTGACCTGGAATGTTTCCAGGGATTGGGGCATCCACCACCTCTCTGGGCAACCTGTGCCAGTGTAAAAAATTTCTTCCTTATAGCTAGTCTAAATCTACCCCCCTTTGGTTTAAAGCCATTCCCCCTTGTTCTGTCACAGCAAGCCCTGCTAAAATGTTTGCCCCCATCTTTTTTATGAGCCCCCTTTAAGTACTGAGAGGCTGCAATAAGGTCTCCCTGAAGCTGCCTCTTCTCTAGGCTGAACAACCCCAACTCTCTCAGCCTTTCTTCATAGCAGAGGTGTTCCATCCCCCTGATCATTTTTGTGGCCCTCTTCTAGACCCACTCCAACAGGTCCATGTCTTTCTTATGCTGAGGGCTCCAGAGCTGGACACAGTACTCCAGGTGGGGTCTCACCAGAGCAGAGTAGAGGGGCAGAATCACCTCCCTCGACCTGCTGGCCACGCTTCTTTGGATGCAGCCCAGGATACAATTGGTCTTCTGGGCTGCGAGCGCACATTGCTGGCTCATGTCCAGCTTTTCATCCACCAGTACCCCCAAGTCCTTCTCGGCAGGGCTGCTCTCAATCCCTTCATCCCCCAGCCTGTATTGATACCGGGGGTTGCCCCGACCCAGGTGCAGGACCTTGCACTTGGCCTTGTTGAACCTCATGGGCCCACTTCTCGAGCTTGTCCAGGTCCCTCTGGATGGCATCCCGTCCCTCTGGTGTGTTGACCGCACCACTCAGCTTGGTGTCATCTGCAAACTTGCTGAGGGTGCACTCGATCCCACTGTCTAGGTCATTGATGAAGATATTAAACAGTACTTGTCCCAGTACAGACCCCTGTGGGATGCCACTCATCACCAATCTCCATCTGGACATTGAGCCGTTGACCACTACCCTCTGGATGCGACCATCTAACCAATTCCTCACCCACCGGACAGTCCACCCATCAAATCCATACCTCTCCAGTTCAGAGAGAAGGATGTTGTGGGGGACCGTGTCAAAGGCCTTACAGAGGTCCAGGTAGACGACATCTGTAGCCCTTCCCATGTCCACTGATGTAGTCACTCCATCAATCTATTTTACAAATTATTCTTCATTCTTTTTCTTATATTTTCCAACTATTTGATCATGGGAAGATGTGCTGTATCATTGCTAGTATACATAGCGTATGGTATAGTGAAGGCCAGTGCTATGTAAATAAATCTGTATAAACTACTGAAAAAAGGATTATCTGCTTTGATTTCAATTTAGATGAATTCCTAATCAGTCAGAGGACCCTGGAAACTTCTCTCATGCACTTATCAGTCAGAGAACCCTGGAAACTTGACTCGTGCACTTTTGTTTCACAACTGGCATATTTATTTACATTTAAAGATTGCACATAGTATAGGTAAAGATTTCATCCTCTGCTTTATTGCCAAACATGCGATATTATGGCCTCCTGTTCTCTCTCAGCATGAAGGTGATACTGGTATCACAATTTGGATGTGCCTGTCAGAAGAAATGACACTGAGGGACCTTTTGTAGTTGTTTTTTTTTTAATTTGACCATTCTCAATTAAAGAGGAGTCTTTGGAAAACTGCCTGCTTGTCACTCAGCTACTTTTCTCAGGAGGCAAAGTTCAAATAATTTTCACAACTGTAGTAAGCTCCACTTTGAGGCTGTGCATAAGCATGTTCAGAAAAACTGGTAGGTTAGACAAAAGATGGAAGTAGCCTTTCATCTCTCCCCATTTCACAAGAAAACAGGAGAAATTCACACGGAAGCACTCTGCGGTTCATGAAATGTGATCATGTTACTGTTCAGTACCTATCACTACATATTTTTTTAGGCTGCTTAATTTAATTCTAAAATCAGCCTCTTCATTTTTTTGTCCTCAAAAAAAGTCAAACTTCTCTGTCTCTTGAAAATCCACTTACAAGCATAGGGCCTCTCAATCTTTCTTTCAAGGGTAGCTGCTGTGCTTTCATAGTACTCAAGGAAATGCCTAAAAATGAGGGGAAAAAAATCTCTAGCCAGTCGATCTCTAGCTAGCCTACTTTAAGGGACCTAGCCAGATCCTTCCAACAACTGCTTGCTTAGCAGACATCTTAGCTGTATAGAGTCATCCGTTTGTAGTTTAATGAAAATGTGAGGAATAGAGGTTCCTTACAAATTGTTTTTAGAAAGCCAGTATTGTTTGATGAAAAGTTAGCATAACCATTATAAATGTCTCCACTCATTATTAAGTTAATTTTCTAAACTGCTTGTCTTGTTAATGGTAACTTCTGTGTTTATAGTTGATGGTACTATATTTTTGGCTACAACATTTCTTATAAAGTAGATCATCTATTCGTGTAGAAGTCAGATCTAATCAGCAGATGCCGTGTGACGGTGTCACCTGTCAGTTATGATTCTCTTAAGGATCATTAAATTTTGGTGCTTTGACACTATAATGAGTCTTTGGTGAAACAGCCAAATAAATAAGATACAAGCAAATAAATCGTATATAAGAAGCATCAACATTCATGTAAACAGAACTTTTCTAGGTTTATTTTAATACTTCCTTGAGATGGGCTGGATTGGCTTTTCCGACTATAACAACTGTAGCATTGTTTAGGAATTATCTTTCTCAGCAGTTTTGCATCATTTATGCTGAATTAACTAATGAAGTGTAATTTTCTCTGCATGTAATTTTGTATAATCTGATAATAAGCACAGTTAAAAAAAACCTGGCACATGCATCATGTTTTCAGGGGTACAGTGTAGTTTTAACAGCACTTCATGACCTGCTGTGAATTAGTGTGTGTCTGAATGGGACTGAGGACTGTTGTATCCATGGGATCTCAAAACACTCTACAGTACAGTACATTTTTTGAAGTAACTTGATATGAACCGGGAACAGAACACTAATCAACAGGCTTCTGAGTGCTCAGCTTTATCCACTTGACTCCTGTATCTCTCATGGTCTTAAGCATGAAGAGGTTTATTGATTTCTTGCGAACAGCTTTGACACAGTTCGTGTTATCAGTAGCGCTTGCTATGTTTGGGGTGGACATCAAAGTGTTTGTCTACAGCAGACTGAATGGAAAAGTATAGTCACTCACTTCTCCACCTTACAGATTCATAAAGAGAGCTTAGGTTAAGGAAAGACTCCCAAAGTCTTTCTTCCTCTGTTCTGGAATCCCGGTGGCTTTTGTACTAGCGACAGAAGAAGAGGTGGTATTTCCATCTTGGGAAGAGGTCCTAGGCAACCTGCTCTGTTGGTCTTGCTTTGAGAAGCAGTGTTGGACTAGGTGATATCCTGAGGTGCCTTCCAACCTCACCCATTCTGTCATTCCTTACCAAGGAGTAGGACTGATCAGTCAAGAACAAGAATTTCTTTGAACAAGCACTTGTCAGGCTCTTGAGAAATACAGTCAAAGAGACCAGTTTACTGCCTGCAGCCCTCAGCAGTACCAGTTATGCAGCTGGAAATCTTTCTTCACACAGAAATGCTACTGGTCTTCCACTCATTGAGTTACCAGTTTTCTGGTGCAAGGTTTCTTAAGGTGTTTTAATTCAGTTTGTACTTCAAAGTGGCAGGAGCTGATTTAAGATGTTTTAATTAAATTTGAAGTGGCCTACATCAAGCTGGCTAGAGAAAAGTGAGCCTCAAGGAATAGCAACCTTACATTGCTTTGTTTTGTTTATGAGAAGATAACCCTTGCAAAAGTCGAACTTCACAGCCACATGAGCACTAGAAGTCAAAAGCAGAAATTCTTAGCTGCCATCACTGACAGGAAGTATCAGCTGTTATTATTTATGATGCCTTATATGGTAGAAGCTATGTAGCAACAGCGAGCAAGCCCCTTCTGTGCTTGGCATTCACTGCCACAAAAAGCTCTATCTAAATATCTGTAATTATGTAGACCAGTGTCTGCAAGATATCATGAGAGGCTTGCCCTTTTTTACTAGTTTTGTGAAAGAAATTTATTTCTTTTTATTATAAATCAGTGTTTTTATTTCTACAGTTTATTTATCAGAAAAAAGTACCATAAAATAGGTCAGAGAAGGAAAAAGAAGGGAAATTCCTAATGCTGAAAGGAAAATAATTTTGGTTTATGAAAGGCCAGGCCATCAGCTAGTTATTTTTATTTTTCTATTAATACGGGCATGAAGTTGTTATTCTACAGCACCCATTATACATCTTATACCCCATTGGTTTGGAGAGTAAGACTAGTGCCCTAAATATTAAGACTGGAAGAACTCTGCTTTAGTTTAAGTTTGGAGCTCTTCTAATTTGGTGGGTAGATTAGCCGTTATGCAGTAGATTTGGAACCTTTTCAGTGACACCATCTGGGAGCTTCCTAAGAGTAAATGACAAGTTCATTGCTGAACTGAAATGGTATTGCAACTGGAACTGTTGCAATAACTGTAGTGAAGTCACCCAAGTCTTCTAATTATGAATCCTGTTTTTTAGGGACTTCAAAGTTTGAGAGACTTTTACCTTGAAGATTTTATGTTCTTCCATAGCAGACCTCGGCACAAAGGTGACTATATGGAAAATTTGAACAAAAATACTTCCATCACATTTGTGGAGAGAGAGAATGAGTATATTGCATAACACAGAAATGACTGGAAGACTTCAACTAATTTACAGGAACATAATGTTCTCAATTCCAGGGAAGGGGAAATATGAACTTGATGGTGATGAGGGCAATCCTAAGTGCTGATAGATCAACAATATTTACAAGCTTCCTTCTCTATGTAGCCCTCTGCTCCCTGTACAGGATTACTTCATAACTGTATGTTTCACCTCCAAACACTTACAATTTCCATACTTTCATTAATAAGCTTTTAATACTAGAGGGACGTGATCTATTCCAGGTCAACTCCTCTTCATGTTTCCAAATGGAATGACATAGCAGGAAAGGGACTGCATCAGTGAAAGGGTATCCAGCTTGGCATATAGAGTTGTCCTGGTGATTTTGATTTAAATAGGAGTTGGTTAACTGGCCTTAGAAAACAGCCACAAGTTCACATCTATGGAAGTCTAAGGAGTCTGTCTTAAATACTGATAACCACCGTTGGCTTATCAGTAATTGTTTCTGTTTCTTGTGAGCCTGGGAGCTTGTGAAGTTTCAAAGTGTATAGCTACGTCCTGGAAATTCTTTGAAGTGGGTTACTGTTTTCTTCTGTACCTGTGCAAAGCCTAGCACAACAGTGATCCCATACTTTGGGATCCTCAGTGTCATGGCTGTACAAATGAATAGTTGACAACAGCTGGTTTGCTTGCATTTGAAATTAGTAATTCAGACTGAGTGCCTGGGCTGTTAGTATGTATGTGTGTCTGTGTGAAAATACAGGGCAGGCAAGACAGAAAGGTGTTCATACTGCATTTACAGATAGTATTTGAATGATCTTGTGTATGAAGGCATAAGCAGACTGAGCAAAGGCATATATTCAAACTTCTGATGCAAGGATGCATGAACCTTGCCTGTACTTCTTGTGTGTAATAGCATTTGGATTTTCCATCTGCAAATGTTCATAATTCATTCGAGGGAGTAGTCCTTAACTGTGCTGTTGTTGAAAACTGTAGGGATATTTTTTAAGGAAAGGATATAGTTATAAGGCTGTGGTTAAAATCTTACTAAATACTAGTGTATAACTGTTTATCTGGGTGGAAAGAGAACTGAGAGTACAGCCTGTTTGTTCTCAGTGGAAACCCTCAAAAATCCAGGGTCAAAATTTCATCGCCTCAGGCCTATGTCCAACCAATGGACCTGTGCTAACATGGAGGTCTGCCTGTGGACACCTGTGTGCAGCAGCAGTCCTTGGGGACAATGCGTTTTGACAGAATGGTTTTGTACTGCTTCTTTGGTGTCGCTGTACCTATGTAGTTGCTCCCTATCTCTACTTACTGGGAAGGAGAAAGTCACTGTGGTTTTAAAATACTTTAAGGCAAATTAGCTTGCTTTTCCATGGTTAGAATTTGCTTACTGTATCAAGCGGGCCATTGGTAGCAGTGGATATCAGCCACTGGTGCAGCTACAAGTGACGTAGCTGCAAGCTTTGGCAAGAACGAACCTGGTTCAGCCTCATTCACTCCTGGCTCTTTCTGTCAGTAAGGACTTTATTATAGGTCAGTGCTTATGCTTATCAGCCTTTGATCTGTGGATCCTTGGTGGTCTTTAAAAGTGTGAAAAAGCCCTGCATGTATACCTTTGCCCACAAGCAAAGAAACAGAACACTGGAAAAGAGAGGTAAAGGAGTGAAGGCTTTCAAATTTATATTGGTTTGTAAACAGAGTAACTTCGCACAGGATGATGCTTGTTCTTCCCACACTCCCACCCCAGGAATTGAAAAATATTTCTAAATTTTGAGAAACGCTGTACTAGAGTTTGCTAGTATTTAAACAGCCCTTTCCAGCTGTGGATGCTTTGCCAGAGAGATGATATTTTAAAACAGGTGTACATATGCCAGGAGGCACAGAGATTGATATGACCAAGACCACCTTGCAGCTGAGCGGGGGAGAGAGATTTCCTGGTGCTTGCCACTAAAATGCCCCATTTCTCCAAAGAGGATCTGATAGTGCTCTGTCTCTTGATTGATCACTCAGTAGCCCTTTAATCTCTCCGCAGACTGGACAGTGGAAGAAATTGCAGTTCTCTGCCCGTCTCCACAAACAAGCGCAATTCCTTAACCTCAGTATGCACTTAGCCCTGATGCGGAGGGGCCATTAAGGGCAATTCAGTCCACATTGTGTATTTGATTTTTGGTTTCTCAGATGAGGCTGCCAAAGCAGGGAACAGTTAATGCCAATTACAGTTAATGCCAATTACAGTCGTGGCTTTTGTGTGAAGAACATTAGTCCAGTAAGAGCTGTCCTGGGACCACCAAGCTGTTTTACAGAAGCCAGCAAACAAGCCACCCAATGGAAATCGTTTTGAGTCTTGAAAGTACAGCGTCTTGCCAGAGTCTTTGGAAAAGCTCTTGCAAATGCAAACTTTCTTCACATGTTGAAACCAAGAAATTCCTTTCAAGGCCTTGGTGATGTCTCCACCTTGAATTCTTTTTCTTATAATGCACTTCTGTTTTTTCACGAGTGCTTTAAAATGATTTTCTAAATGTGATTAAATTGTGTATGTGCTTGAGGCTTTCATGAACAAAACAGATTTTAAAGTGACTTTTCCTGTTAACATAAAGTTACATGTAACCAAGAGGCTGTGCCAGAGTGTACTGTGTGAAAGCCTCGGTGCCAGGTAGGTTCACATTTCACCAGGGTAGCATTAATTTCTTTTCACTCCTCAGTTTACATTTCCAAACATATCAGTACGCAAGTATTGGAGGATTAATTTTACATCTTTTAAAGAGGTTACCATTGTTCACGATAATGCACAGCCTTTGTTATAATTACAGGAAGTCATGGGAAGGTTCAACTATTTCATTAGCAGACTGAAAACAACGAAGTCTAAAGTTTCATTAAAATCAGATGTAATACTTGCGTTCCAAGATCAGTTGGAAACTAATAGGAATAATCTAAGCCATAATATCCCAACTAAGGCTGAGCTGTGCTAATCACAGTGGGGATCATACTGCAGTGATTTGCATTAAAATATGTAATATCGCAATCCCAGCGTCTGGATGTAATCTCCAGGAGATGTGGAGAGTTAAGGCAAGACGATGTGTGCTTTGCTTATGAAAGTATATATGTGGGACTCTTTCCTACAACCAGGTACTAGGTTAAGGAGCTGACTTGGGTACCTTGGTTGTATTTTTCTCGCAACTTAAGCTGTCACAGATGGCAGCTGGAGTGCATGACAGATTGCCTGAAGATGCACCAGCAGTTTGGGCGCTCCTTAGTTTGGAGGCTGTGCAGAGGTGATGCAGGGCTTCCCTCTCCAATTAATTTTTCCAGGAAATAATTGTGGTGCTGTATAGAAGTGAAATACAGCATCCTGATGATTACTAATGGTCACATTTGGCTTTTCATTTCTTCTTGCTCAAAGAAACCAAGCTGGGCAACTCCTCCCCCAGAAAATAAACAATAGGGTTTGATCGTAGGTACTTTATGTTTAAAAGTCTGGACCTCAATAGCAGCTCCTGATGGTAAAGAAAGGGGACAAGGGGATCTGATTGCTGTTATCCCAAAGAAGACAAAGTCACCTGAACAGCAGCAGTGCTCAGTGCTAAACTTCTGGCTCCCCTTGCTGGACAGGGAGTCATACCCTTCACACTAGCATAGGCAAAAGGAGTTCACAACTGAAGGGTTATGATGGACTCTTTCAACTGGACTTCTCTTGCATCAGTTTCTACTAAACTGAGGCAAGAAATGTGGTTAGGGGTTAAGCCAAAAAATATGAACAGGCAACTTTTAACAGGTCCCTGCATGTAACAGAAGAGAGAGAGCGCTCCAGTTTCCCCATCCCCATAGTCCAGGCAATAAATTCTTGTCCTGCTTTATTCTCCCTTACAGACGGTTTGGCCTGTGGAACGGCAAGATTTTAAAATAAAGGAAGCAGAAGGATTTGGTTTGTTCTTTATATTTAAAAAAAAAAAGTCTTACCCAGCCTGAAAGGCAAGGCTATAATTGTGAAATGAATAAAATAATAGCACAAAATCTAAGAGAAAAAAATGGAGCCCTTTAAATATTTTGTTTGTTTTTTGAATATTTATTTAACTTTAGTGGCTAATGCAGTGGAGGAAAGAAGCCCTTGTTAGAGAGTGGAGAACCATGTATGTTGAGTTAAGTTGTAAAAGCTCTCATTCTACATGTTCTGAGGAAATCCCAGGAAACAGGGAAGTTAGATCACCGTAACATATTTAAAATTAAAGACCATTCTGGTAGGAAACACAACAGCCACAGCAACAACACGATGACATTTGAAATACAACAAAAATCAAGAAACTAGTGACCAGCTTTCAGATCTCCCTCTTAAAAGGTGTTATGATTGAAGGGTTTGGCCTTACTCTCTGTTTTCTATCAGTAAGCCTCAAATGCTGAAGCACTGGAGGGTAATACAATTCACAATCCATTGGCTTTATCTAGAAGTAGATTGAGAGCTCAGTGGAAAACCTACTGAAATCAAGACAAAAAAAAATCCCAGAGACTTCAGTGCCTTGAATCAGATGCAAAATCACTTAGGGTCTTTCTTCCCAAAACTTAGGAGCTGGAACCTTGCCTTTTTGTTAGCTCCCGCGGGAAAACATCTGCGGTGAAGCAGTATGAAACACAATAGAACAAGCTATGTCTGAACTTCAGCCAGACAATGCACCCCCCCCTTTTGATAGATACGAAAGAGGCTGTAAATGAAGAAGAGATAATACAGACAAAAGCAGTCTTTCCAGTGGTAGCAAATAGTCTGTTTGTAGTGCAAGAAGTGAGAGTTCAGCTTGAGGAGCTTGAGAGACTGTTCAGTGGAGGAACAACATCTTTTGTGAGTTGCTAAAGAGGAGGTTTCTTAAACTGCAGAAGTCTGAATCCCAAGGGAACTTTGATGTGCTGCTGGAAAAGTGATTTGTTAGAAAGTGTGCCTGTGATAAAGGCATCTACGTAGTGAAGGAGGCCTGACTGGGTTAGAAGAGAACTGGGAATAAAAAAGCGATGCAATATAACCTGTGTTTTGGTTCAAGAACCCTCTCATGGAATGAAGTAATGAAACTTCACAAAGCCTTAGTTGTGTCTTGGTACCTTTCATCACACAAAATGATACTCAGCCCAGAACTAAAACATTAAATCAGGGGATATGAAATGAAAAATAAGAAGCAGAAAACATGACTTTTGACTAAATGAATTGGCTGTAAAAACTGGGGTGAAAATGTGGTATAAAATTATCAAAGCTCTCTTTGCAATTTTTGCAGCACTTTCTCAGCCACAAATATGCTTTCCCACATAAGACAGTAACTGTGTTTCTTTGTAGAGCTATCATTAAGTACAGCAGAATGCCAAGTGAGTATCAAAGCTTTGAATGCAAACTATTAGTGTTTTCTTTCTTCCTTCCTTCCTTTGGAAAAAAATGAGAGGTTTATTTCAATTATGCATTTTCAACAGATTCAGATTACAAAACAATGTAGAATACACACATACAAAAATGAAGATGCCAAGAATTTCTTTCAGTAAGATCTTTCTAAAAGATGTGTTCTGTCCCGTGGACTGTGTATATGAGACCTTTGGAAAAATGAAGATTATTTTCAGCATACAGATGGCAGTCTGCTTTCTAATTCCACTTTGCCTGACTGGCCTGGCTGAACTTTCTTACTGACCAGTAGTGACTGGATCGTGCATGAAAACATACTAATGCACAGTGCTGAAGCAGTGGTAGTTGACTGAGAACAAGTATTGAAACTGTACATCTGAGGTGTGTTTCATTCTTTGCAATTTTGGAGCCCTGTTAAGTTTCTTCTTCATAATTAGATTGTTGCGAGCAGCATGGTTGACGAAATGTGATCATCACAACTCCATCTAGGACTGAGGTTTCATTACAAGAAATGTAAGTTATGTCTACATGGCACAATGCAGCGTTGTGGATCAGAAGTATAGCCTTGTGAGTTGCAAATATACCCCTAGTGTTGTGTGACAGAGGAAGCTCAGGAATGCAGGCTGATGGCAAGGTAGCTACAGGTAGGCATACTGAAAAGTTTGTGTAGCCGTGACCTCCCTTCTACTACTCTGTTGACCTGCACTGTTTACTTCGTTGTTTACAATCGGAGAAAATGGCAGATACGCGTATTTCCACACTAAATGTGGACTCCAATGCTGGGGATGTACTGGAAGGAGTTCTTCAAAAAGGTTATATGATATAGTGCTCAAGAAGAGGATCCTCTGGATTCATGGCCTGTGTTCCTCAAGGTTACTGTGTGTAGCCCTGCCCTCTAGGAATTGGTCTGCCAATTACCTCTTAAACCAACTGCAAAGTTCAGTAAAACATGATGTGTTTCAAACAGTGTCTGCTTCTGTCTTATCTTTAGGAAACACATAAGTTTAAACCTCTTTCTTTTATCTTTTATTAATGTACTGGTCTATTGGAGCTGAAAAATCTAGCTGTTTTATTTACTGACCCATGTGCAGTTTCATCCAGTTATACAATGAACTACCTTGCTGGGGAGTAACCATTTCAGGGTTTTTTTGTGTGTGTGTCAGCTCTCATCTGGGATATTTAGAAGAGGATTAATCACTTCCCAGTTTTGTTGAACCTGAAACAAGACTTTCTGACTAAAATGCACATAACTTAATTTTCCTGTGGCTGGCTATAAAAACCACCAAGAAATCATGCTATCCAGTGAGGATACTTAAATTTGGTTCTAGGGAGAAAGAGACTCAGTTTGGCAGAGTCATGGGGTAGTGGAAATATTCATACAAAAATAATAGACAGCCATTTGTTTTCCTATACCCCTTATGCAGTAAGCTTATTTTCACTTGCAGAAGCATGGACTCTCTTGCAGGGGTTTCCTTGTTCTGAGAGAAAGTAGAATCGGTTGGCAACAATCAGAATCTTGCTTTTTCAGTTTCATGTTGCTCGCAAGGGGAGCAAAGGCAACAACACAGATTCAGCACTGGAGTGAAGTAAGTTATTACAAAAATTAGGTGTAGAAAAGAGAAAATCATTGTCTGCATTTGGGAGTAGAATATGCATAACATGTCAAAATGCTCTGGGGAAAAGGACATTTTTCCACAGATTAGTTGCTGGAGCCTGTCCTATTGCATCTTCACTGCAGTCATTGTCAGTAGATGAGGAAAATTAGAGCTGGCCTGAATATGCCATTAGTTGCTGTAATCCATCTCCAGTGCAACTGATTTACCTTGCACCTCCTCCACAGAGGTGCATTAGCACACGTGTTAAGTCACACGCATCAAGAGGCAGATTAACAAGTTGACTCCCACCTCACACTTCCGTGTAGTTAGGATGTTTTTTTCTCACAGGGATGCAGTGCAGAGCCACAGCCTTTTCTAAGGTGTATACCCATGGGCAAAGCACAGGTAGTCAGCAGACTACTGAAACCCACCATCCCATGTGTGTTGCGCATAGTGTCATGGAGCAGGAGGGAGGCTGCAAAGCTGATGTCTGGGGCTGGAGCCAAATATCAGACTCTGTACTCAAAGTGTATTTGCTAGTACCGCCTAATACAATGACGTCTTCTCTGTTACATAGACTAATGTGTCAGATGCAGTAATCAACTCAACAGGACATGGCACTGTCTTGTGTTAGAAAATAATTCACCTTCTTTCTAAAGAGGAATTAGAAATCTGCTCTTGTTAAGAGCCATCTTCAATTCTGCAGGTAAATAGTCTTATCAGTTTATTCCAGAGCTCCTCTTGTCCCACTGCTCTTGGGATGCAATGAGGAAAAACACATCAGAAGCATTGAAACAATTTCTCACTGCTGAAATGCTCAACTTGAGGCAGAATTTACTGCTGAAATGTGCTGAGATACTCTTTATGCCATAAAGCATACTACAAACCACTGACAGCCCTCAGACAGCAAATTCTTCACCAATAAAAGGCCAAGAAGCTTCTAAGAGTAGAGCTGGCCAACAGTTTCCTGTCAAAAGATTTTTAAACCTAGGACGGACTATTTTTTCTCAACAAGAATTTTCAGTTTCTGTTAAATGTCTCTATTTTTTACAAAAGAGATGTGGTTTTAAGGAGAAAAAGAATTCATGTTTTTCTAAAAGAACAAGCGAGTATATAATATCAAAACCTTTTCACAGGAAAAAAGGGAAAGAAATTGGGAGCTTTGGTTCCCCCCCCAAAATAGCAGTCAAAATAATGAGAAAACTGTTTCTTCAAGTAACGTGAAAGATATTTTCCGCATTTGAGCTTTTGCTGTTACTCTGTGCTGAGAGCAAGTCCTTATTTCATCATAAATATTATCAACAGCCACTTGTATGATAATCAAAGTGCCTTACAAGCAAATAATAGTTTGTATATCTGGATGATATCTCATTCACAAAACAGCACTTTAAAAATGAAACTTTAATTGAACACTTTTCTGTAATGTAGCTGCTTCCATAAAACCCCAATAACACATCAGTAACTCAGTTTCCATTTCTTAAACTGCTGGGACATCTGTGTTTTAGTGTTAATATCTTTATGGACGTAGAATTCTGACTCAAGCAAAGTATCACGTTAAAGGATCTATGCATTTAGTGTCGTGTCCAGTGAAAATATTGTCATTTAAACCTAGTGTTTTCCAGACTGCCAGCCAAACTTGTGTTTAGGATGTCTGGCTGTAGCCACATAAATGGCTGGGGTTTTCCTTCTCTTGTCACAGGTTGCTTTCTATGACTGACTATTCAGCTTGTTATGTCAGTGTGAACATTACTTTTTAAAATTTGAATATTTGAAATAATTTCCTTGTTTTATCCAAGTTGGAACGTAGATATCTGAAATAGATGGGTTCACAGTATGATGTATATGATGTGGTTCTGAGTGTCACAAGATTTATGCCTAATTTGAAGTGCTTGAAGAAACTTAAACCAATTTAAAATATTTCAGATAGGCCACCACAAAATTGAAACGCTAAAATCACTTCACACACTTCCATGTAAAACTTTGCCTTGATCTACTATGACTTACCTTTGAGAAGTCCAACTGGAATGAAAAGATAAAAGCTGTGCTCATTACCCAATGCAGTAAGTAGCGTGACAGCCAAAGAGCACTTTCCAAACATAAATGAACTCCTATTGCTCAGGATAATCACGGTTGAAACAGGGAAAGATAAAGAGAGCACATCATGAGAAGTGAGCCCAAAATACACAGACATGTTAAGAACTGTATGCATGTATGTATGTATGTAGGGCTTATCACTTGTAAATGTTATTCCTTGTGTGTGTTCCATCAGTGATGAGGGCTTTGCTAGCTTTCACAGTGATGATCCCTTTCCAGAAGTCCTGAATGTGGAGAGGAGGAGTATCTTGTGAAGGTATGTACGCTGATCACTGCATCAGTATCAACTCAAATTCCTGCTTTTCATATATTTGGTATTCAGGGTTGATAGCACCTTCAAACAATCCGAGCAGATCATGATCCTAAAATACGATGCATTTCTAGATCTCTCTTTCCCGGAACAATGCAGTGTATTCTCAGTGGTCATGTGGCCCCCATACTTATGGAAGTCCCATTAGCGTCCCATCTACCCTCTGACTTTGCATAGATTATTTGAGGTGCAGGTATACATGTGAAAGTATGGTAAATATTATTTTTAATTACATGAAAAATTGTACTTCTACATAGAAATAAGAATATAAATTTCTGTGGGACATACCTCATGCTTGCTATGTTTCTGCTCAAGTCTCTTGACAAAGTTGACTGTATTTCAAGGATGCAACAGATGATATTTGGAAAAAAATGGTTATAGCATTTTTAGTACCCAAGGATCTCAGCGCGATATGTGAATGCAAATATACAGCACTTTGCTTGTTCACTGCACTTTTTCCAAAGTGCTGCAAGAACTGTTATTTTGATAAGTATAACATCAGTGTTATTGTAGATAGAAACCCACATTTCAGAAGAGGATTATTTATCTTATTATATGATATGTAATGAACATAATTCTCAAATGCGTTGATGTAGAGCCTTCGTGTGTGACTTCCTTACTGTGTTAAGACAAAATCCTTGCATTTCTAATCACATTGCAAAGATGAGCAGGAAGGAGTACTGTGTAGCTGCCTAGTCACCCAAAGGATGATGATTACAGCCACTGTAAAGAGGTGAGGAAGCATCTCTGGCATGTCCTCTGCTGCAATAGCAGAAGCATGAGTTTGCTCATCAAATTCCTTCTGTAGTTGGTCCCTCAGGGAGATAAGTGTGGTCACCTCCCAAGTTTGCTAGTTCTGACACATCTGCTTTGAGAGTGGCAAATTAAAACATCTGCATGGGGTGGAGACTGCTGCCGCCAGGGCACATGGCCTGCATGTGAAGCTGTGGTCTTCTCGGGATCTCAGAGCATTCTTCACAGGGCACTAGCATGGGCCAGCCCTCTTTAGGACTGATGCAAGCAGGAGTTTCCAATCCCTGCCAAACAGTTAAAAGACTACAGAAAAACAAAAACTTCTGTGGCTTCCTGGAAAGTTTTCTGCGTTGCCCCTAGCTGGTCTGACAGACCTCCAATCACTCCCCGGGAGGAATGGCAATGTTCTCCTAGCATCCAGTCTGCCTCTGGGTTTGTAAACTTGTGCTAGAGCCATTAGCTGAATATGAGGCCTCTAGAAAGTGCCAAAAACCATGATAAAAAAAATCCATTTGTTGCAGATACTGCAGCCTCCTTCTGGAAGGCATGGGACACTTCTGATATCAATTCAGTGATACAAAAGTACTTTAACACCTAGAAAACATGTCCGTCTATTCCTTGCTGGAAATGTGTTTAGCATCAAATTAAATGTTCATGACAGTTCACCACAAGTTATTATATGTTACTTGCTGCCACTGCCACATTGCAAAAGCCTCACTGGTGGCTGAGTAACATGAATTCATAGCATTTGATACAAAGAGCCTTTCAGAAGACAGACATGCAAAGACCTTTAGCTTTAAATTATTTCATTCCTGTCATTCCCTTAAACAGATATGTGAGACGAATTAATCCATCGTCCCTCATCAAATCATTTCTTGCTGCTCAGCTGTGGAATTTTAGGATATTAAGAAGCTTGTGAGACAGGGGTGTTGATTGCCAAGTCAGCGGAAACTTTAGAAGTCTGTGTCAAAACTAAGCTTGTTTGACATGCGGGACTGAAATATTTGCAGTTGTATAATGATGAGGAGGCTTTGGCTTTTGTTTTTGGTTTGCTTTTTATGGTTCTGGGATAGCAGTTGATGTCCTGTTTTGCAAAGCACTAATATTAGAGGACTCTCTGATGTGGAGAGGAAACTGCACTATTTCTTAGGCTGAAACACTAGAGGTTGTTGCTTCATAGTGATGAACAAAAAGTAATGAAAACTGTAGCAATCAGACTCCTGGGATGGAGGTCTCAAACACACACAGTTCACAAATGAGCATGTACTGCTTTGAACTGTAGAAACCACATTGCTTGTTATCGTATGTGCACTGCATGTCTATGACTCACACATTCCCATGTCTGCACGGCTGTCCTCTGGTAGGTGGAAGCTGGGGCTCACTGAAGTACATGCCAGTTCCTTGATTAGATTGTCTAGCCTGTAGATTTTTAATAAGCAGCATACAGGTCTTTTTCATTATGCTAAGCTGTGAGGATTCTTAGAGACTGACATGTCACCAGGAAAGCTTGAAGCTAGTCTGGCAGTGGCACAAGAAACTCTAGGCTTGGAAATTCTGGCTTGCTTTGTTCAATTTTAAAATGAATGCTTCTTATTAATGCAAACTATTAAGAAATTATCATCGTAGTAACTACTACTGTACGTGTTCCAGCACTACCTGTAACAGCAATACAGACCTGACACTTATTCCAGATGACTCATGTATTCCCAGGGAAAGATGTTCTGGGAAAGGGAAATGAGTAGTGGTGGTTGTTACCCTGTCTGTTTTCATTGTTTCAAACAATGCTATCTTTAGATATGTGATTAGTGGGATTGTGCTGCTCTTTTTATCTTCTGCAGCAACCTCCCCTCCCTCCCACCTCCTAACGAGCCTTTTCTTGGTGAGAGACTTGCATGAGGAAATAGGCAAATCTATACACAGCGTTTGTTCCCCTTGGCAGCAGTCAGCTGTCAATCCAGGGAAGCCACAGTCTCCTGCAGGGCTCTGGTTGATGGTGCTAGGAACAGAGGATCCTGCGTACAGTCTTTCAAACATCAGTCACAGATCCATAGATTCTTGGGATTGAGCCCTGTGCTGTTCTGGAGAGGGGTAAATCCCATCACTGCTGGCATCAAACTGATTAAAACTCTACAAAATAACATGGCAGAGAGGTCCCCAGAACGGTATTTCAGCCACCAGAAAATATATGGTCTTAAATAAGCACTGTTTTTAGTTTGAATAAAGATAACAAGTCTTGCTGGCTTAATTGCCTCCGGTCACTTAAAGAGAAGAAAAGCTTTGTAGTTAAGTTGCTGAGCTAGGACTCAGAAGATCTGTGTTCATTTTGTTCCGCTGCAGAATTCCTAGGTGACCTGGACAAATTCTTTAATCTGTGTTTCCATCTAAGAAGGCACAGTGATAAGACTCTCTTTATTTATCTTAAGTTTTTAAATTGTGAGATTTGACAACAGGGGTTGCTTCTTCCTACGGGGATACAAGGTATTCAGTAGGAGGGAACCTCATTTCAGCTGAGCCTTACAGTCTTCTCTACACAGCTACTAACGGTACCTGTGAAATACAACTGTCCGATTATTTAAGTTTAAGATTAAAGGAAGAAGTTACGTACCGACTCCAAGGCTTTTCATGTCGCCAGAGGATTTCTTACACCTCCTAGAAACTTGTATTGTTACAGAGTTGGCTGGAGGCAGAGACTGAGGATCTGGAACTGCCCAACGGGAAAAGGGGGAGAATGGACTCTTGTATTGACACAAATCCCATCAGTGCTCATCTTGTCTGTGGGAGAAGAAGGGAACAGCTAAGCTAAGCACACCAGAGCAGGTGGGTTGCTGAATTTGGTGCACAAAGAGTGAAGTTACTGCTGGGACACAAGCTGGCTTCCTTTCATGTTTTAGGTGGTAAAGGCAGCCTTGATTTGAGAGTAGCTGGGTGGCTTTTGAATGAATACAAAGGGGCAGACGGTTCCACTTAGTTCTGAAATGAGGTGCAATCATATCTGTGAATCACTCAGTGGCAAATCACAGTAATCTGCCTTACAATGCATCATGCTGCCACACTACCAAACTGCAATGTACTGCAGCAGCAGAAAACCCTCATCACTGACCTGGGCTGTATCTGCCTAAGGCATAGTGCCATTCTGAAGCAGTAAGATACAAAAAGAAGTGCTTTCTGCCACAGCAAAGAGCAATCTTAACAGGAGTCAAGTCTCACCAATCCGGGACTAGCATTGTTTTATTCCGTTTGCATGATTGCATGTTGTGAATAGTGATTATTGTTGTTGTTGTTCTAAAAATAACCTGGCATTTCCTAAGTTGGCTTGAACATTTGTGAGGTACATAGAGTGGTGTGAAGAGACATGCTATCTTAGAGCTAACACTTTCAGAACAAATTTAATTTCTCCTGTATTAGCTGCCACTTCTATTTCTGCTGTCTGGAGACACTATGGGAACAACTGGTTAATGAATCTTGCCTGATCAGCAGTAGGAATAGGATCAGAAAATACCCCTACCAGTGTCTTTCTACCCCTCTTCTCATAGCGTTTACTCTTACTTAAATCATTAAAACAGCAAATTGAGGTCCCATAAGCAGAATGTTACTAACGTGAAAGCCAAGTGAACAGCTGATGAAGATCACAACCCAGGTATTCATAAATACCTGCCCTTCTCACCACTTTCTCTCATTCTCTTTTAAAGTAGTAGAATGGCATGTAAGTATTACAACATTGAAAGGAAGGAAACAAAGTAACGACCTGATCTGAAAAGCTTGAACTCTACAAATAAGGAAATTCAGTAGCTAGCAGGTAGAGAATCAGTCATAGAAATCTACAAGAAATCTGTTCTTTTCTGATTCTTTTAACTCCAACATTTAAGATTATAGATCCTTAGAAGAAAGATATTGGTAGAAGTTTGTCTTTCCTCCAGACTGAAGATTGGCTAGAGAATTTTTTAGAATTAGAATAGAATTTAAAATTATTTTGTTTGATTGAGTTTGTTGGAACATCAGGATTTTTGATTCTCTGAGTTTCTGACCAACTGTAGCATAGAAAAGTAGCCTCTGTGCAGAAGGATTCTTATTCCAAAAAGTAGTATGTGTGGGAAAAGTATGTATGCAAACCCAAATTTTCTAAATAAAATAGTATATGTAATTTTTTTTAGAGTTTTTTAACAAAACACTTTATTGTGAAGTAACTATAGAGGTTTTTGCATTTGGCTTGGTAGTGGCTAGTTAAGCAAGAGACGTGGATTAATGAAGTAGAAAATGTTCCTGTGGCAAAGAGTACAGAAGATTTATTTGATTATGAGTAGTAGCCCTTCTGGGTTTGTGTGCCTAACATTTTTAGAAATACACATGTATTCACTGATAATGCTGATAACTAGCACTTGATCTCCTGCCTTCAAAAACCCCCATGTCTACTTTTAAGCAAAAGCAGAGGTTGCTGTCAAGTCCAGAGGCTTTATATTTATAGTCTTTAGTCCTAATGCAATAGATGAATACAGGTTTACATTTCCAATCCACTGTGTTAGGGGGGAGCGTACTTAGCACAACAAGGAACCAAGGTCTCCAGTGTACGCACCCTTTTATGTTCTAAGCACAAGTCAAATATTTTGAATCTAGAGATTAAGAGGGTATAGGTTTTTAGTAATACTTGTTCATTTATATTAACAAGATGCAAGTTGGCTAGCAGTGAAATGTTTTAGAAGCTTTAGGAAGTGGATACCTAGTTAAGATAAAATAGGAAGCAATCCAAATCTGCAGGTAAAGGTAAGAGAAGGTGTGATGGATCGAAGAGCACATTCATATGTAGTTCTACAGCCACAGCAATTGCCTCAGTCTCTTAAAGTATTTGGTTTCACAGTGGAGAAAAGTGTTCAAGACCCCATTGCAGCCTAGCTAGGAAGGCTGTTTGCGGTTAGTAGTCCTGTGGTGATGGGGAAGAGGTAAAAAAGGCAGTGGCCAGGGCAGGAGACTAGAGAGTTTGCTCTGGTACATAAACATCTGCTGCCTGAGGGAGGAGAGAGGAAGAGTTGGAGGGGAGAGAGCATGTGACTATGGATTTGAAAGGATGTCTGCAGGAGTGGCTCCTTACCCTGGGTCTGAAAAAAGGTGTAAGATACTGAATCTAAGCTTGTAGAGCTTGTGGGTTAGTCTGCATACCTGCCATGTCCAAATAAAACCAGCCTCTTGCTGCCAAACTGACTTGCCTGTGCTGCAGTGGTGGCAATGACCTCCCTGGGAGCCACTGATGGCATTTCATGGAGACCACAGACTCTGTTTGGGCTGAGGCTTGCCTACTTCAGTGTTCACCATCAAAGCAGTAAACTGCAGATCCTGTTTTCTCCAGGAAAAGATTCCTGAAGAAAACTGCTTTCCTGCAATTTTATAAGCAATTCCTGCTTATAAAGGAAGACATAAGGAATAAGAAGTGAATGAGAAAGACCTATTCTTGACTGGAATCAAGGATTGATTGAATGAAGATCTTTCAGAAAGGAAGATTTGTGTGGCATATCACAGAAATATGCTTTCCTAGAAAGGATTCTGAAGGCTTTGTCAGATGCTAAGGGAGCCTTTGGCAGTGGGATGCTCACTGAGGATCAAACAACCACACTGTAATTCTCTGGTCAAGTGTTTTCTTATTGTTTCTAAATTACTGACTGGGATGACTAACAGGCAGCAACTTCACTATTGTGACTTTCTTTTTTTCCTTCCTTTCTTTCTTCCTTTCTTCCTTTCTTCCTTTTCTTGAATGTTGACATGCTTTTTTAGTGTGTGCTTGCAGTCCTGCTTTAAGCTGTTGTAACAATGTGGAGCTCTGATGTTGAAAGTAAAAGCAAGGAGTACCAGGCTAGCTGTGTTGGATGAGCTTTTGACACATGCTCTTCACTCAGGTCAGAGGAAGGGTCTGTGGCAAAATCCTGTATAACTCTCTGAAGGTGCAGTGTTGACTACTGGTAGGAAAACTGAGGAAGAGTAGATGGCATTTTCTACAGCTGACAGCATGCAGCTTTATGGCTCTTGGTGTGCACTAATCATGGAATCATAGAATCATTAAGGTTGGAAAAGACCTCTAAGATCATCGAGTCCAACCATCGACCCAACACCACCATGCCCACTAAACCATGTCCCTAAGCACCTCATCTACACGTCTTTTAAATACTTCCAGGGATGGGGACTCAACCACTTCCCTGGGCAGCCTGTTCCAATGTTTAACCACTCTTTCAGTAAAGACATTTTTCCTTACATCCAATCTAAACCTCCCCTGGTGCAACTTGAGGCCATTTCCTCTTGTCCTATCGCTAGTTACTTGGGAGAAGAGACTGACACCCACCTCGCTACAACCTCCTTTCAGGTAGTTGTAGAGAGCGATGAGGTCTCCCCTCAGCCTCCTTTTCTCCAGGCTAAACAGCCCCAGTTCCCTCAGCCGCTCCTCATAAGACTTGTTCTCCAGACCCCTCACCAGCCTCGTTGCCCTTCTCTGGACACGCTCCAGCACCTCAACGTCCTTCTTGTAGTGAGGGGCCCAAAACTGAACACAGTATTCGAGGTGCGGCCTCACCAGGGCCGAGTACAGGGGCACGATCACTTCCCTACTCCTGCTGGCCACACTAGTTCTGATACAGGCCAGGATGCCATTGGCCTTCTTGGCCGCCTGGGCACACTGCCGGCTCATGTTCAGCCGGCTGTCAACCAGCACCCCCAGGTCCTTTTCTGCTAGGCAGCTTTCCAGCCACTCTTCCCCAAGCCTGTAGCGCTGCATGGGGTTGTTGTGGCCGAAGTGCAGGACCCAGCACTTGGCCTTGTTGAATCTCATACAGTTGGCCTGGGCCCATCGATCCAGCCTGTCCAGGTCCCTCTGCAGAGCCTTCCTACCCTCGAGCAGATCAACACTCCCGCCCAACTTGGTGTCGTCTGCAAACTTACTGAGGGTGCACTCGATCCCCTCATCCAGATCATTGATAAAGATACTGAACAAGACCAGCCCCAAAACTGAGCCCTGGGGAGCACCGCTCGTGACTGGCCGCCAACTGGATTGAACTCCATTCACCACAACTCTCTGGGCCCGGCCGTCCAGCCAGTTTTTGACCCAGCACAGAGTACACCTGTCTAAGCCGTGAGCCGCCAGCTTTTCTAGGACAATGCTGTGGGAGACGGTGTCAAAGGCCTTACTGAAGTCCACATCCACAGCCTTTCCCTCATCCACTAGGCGGGTCACCTTGTCATAGAAGGAGATCAGGTTGGTCAAGCAGGACCTGCCTTTCATGAACCCGTGCATGACCTAACGAGATGCCTGTACTCTTCTTGAGTCGCCTGCCCCTTCTTCCACAAGTGGTAAACTCTCCTTTTTTTCCTGAGTCCCAGCAAGAGCTTCCCATTCAGCCAGGCCGGTCGTCTTCCCCGCCTGTTCTTCTTACAGCGTATGGGGACAGCCTGCTCCTGTGCCTTTAAGACTTCCTTCTTGAAGAATGTCCAGCCTTCCTGGACCCCTTTGCCCTTCAGGACCGTCTCCCAAGGGACTCTCTCAACCAGCGTCCTGAACAGGCCAAGGTCCGCCCTCCGGAAGTCCATGGTTGCGGTTTTGCTGCCCCCCCTCCTTACTTCACCGAGGACCGAGAATTCTATCATTTCATGGTTGCTAAGCCCAAGACGGCCTCCGACCACCACATCTCCCACCAGTCCTTCTCTGTTAGTAAACAGCAGGTCGAGCGAGGCACCTCCCCTGGCAGGCTCACTTGCCAGCTGTGTCAGGAAGTTGTCTTCCACACACTCCAGGAACCTCCTAGACTGCTTCCTCTCTGCCGTGTTGTATTTCCAGCAGACGTCCAGGAAGTTGAAGTCCCCCACGAGAACAAGGGCTAGCGATTGAGAGACTTCTGCCAGCCGCTTGTAGAATGCTTCATCCAATGCAGCAGTGCAAACTTGTATAAAATTGTGTCAGGCCACTGCAAGTCCTATTCCGTATTGGTGTGGAGCATTCAGTGCTGTAGATGCTTGAGTAGCACCCTGACAGAAGCTGTCAACTGCGAGGGGTGCACACTTCTACTGCTGAGTATTTTTCTGTAACAAGGCAAGCAACTATTTTATCTGTTTAACTACACAATGCAAATGCCTCTTGCCAAGAGCCTGTCTTCTCAATTTAAAGATGTGTTAATTGAGTAATAGACAATATTTGTCATGAGGGAACTATATGTCTCAGGGTTGTCTGCCACTGGATCACGACAAGTTCTGCAGAGCAGTATTTTTTTAAGAAGCACATCCCTGCTGCACTGTGTGGCTGTGGCTATCGTTCCAGACAGGACTGGCCGTAACCCCTGGAATAGATCAGCAGTGTGAGCTTTGTTTTGTTATTGTGGTAACCCTTGTAAGCTGAGAAGTCAATAGCTGACTTATTTAGTTTAATTTATCTTATAATACAGAAATGGCAATGTGCTTCTGGTAAGGAAACCCAATTCTGTTTATTTTTTCCAATCCATAAAGAAACATTGTGTTCACCAGATCTTGCTGCTTCAATCATTTTGAGACTACAGTCTTGAGATTATGCCCCTCAAAAAGCCTATGAAGGATTGCTCTGTCTAAATACTCTAGGGAACTGGTGATCTCAATGTTTTTAGTGCCTGTCTCCATCTAGGATATCAAGTCACTAATCTTCGAGAACTTTTGGAAATCACATTGCAAAAGACTGTCTTGAGATGTCTTAAGCAAGCTTGCCTCTCTGATGATGGTACTAGAACTTACTAAAATCAGTCTCCTTTCAGATATATCAGATCAGATACTCAAAATCATTAGTCAGTTTTGAAAGCTAGAGACCCTCACTGAGTGCTTTTCCATGATGTATCATGTTGAAATATTACTTGTTTTCTAAAGCTCATGATAATTTAAGACATCTAGAATTATATGAGCTATAGTTCATAAAATATGTATTAAAAAAAGTTGGATTGAAGTTGAAATCAGACTACTCCTGCTTCTGGGATACATTTTACAAGTATTTTACCAAGTTTGTATCAGCAATGATTCAGTTGATTTTGATGTTAACTTCCTATCTGCTGTCTGGAAACACTGAGGTGTGTTTACTACTCACATTAAAAGACACCTTGATTGGCCCCGGTAGCAAACTTCTCACAAGTTGGTAGATCACTAAAACAAATTGGACATGCAGGCACAGTTCTGAGGACCTGTGAGGAGACAGAAAGCAAAATGCCAGAGTTGTGTAGGCTTTGCCTACAGCAGGAGGGTCTTGCTCAAACTTCACAGCTGTTGTCACTGTCCCATTAATGAGAAAGCTTGTGGGGCAAAGTCCCTGTTACTGACAGTGCCTTAATAATTTTTGCAGGGATGTGTCGCTTCACCTTGAGTAAAGTTTGATAATAAGAAAGTTAAAATAGAATCACATTGCTGGAGACAATGAAGGCAAACTCCTTCCGTTAAAATCCAGACTTGCTTGCACACGGCTGATTCTAAAACTGGTTTGTTCTTACATACATTTGGGTTTACGTTTTAAGACACACTTATTGGGGAAAAATGAAAAATGGTCCATTAAGAACAGTGAAGTAGAGAACGGAAGAAGGAGAGCATAGTGAGAAGGTAACAGTGTGGAGCTAAAGGGGCAGAGAAGAGCCAGAACAGGAAAACTGTGTGGAAAAAGGAGCAAGCATGAAGGGTAGTCCCTAACAGGTATCGTCCTGGAGGATATAAGGTACTCTCATTTCTGCTTTCATGGTGTCTCTAATAGAGGAAAGTTTTGATATAGGTATTTAAATATGTTTTTTAAGGAGGAAAAAAACCTGCAGTGTATGGCTTTTAAAACACAGGAAAAGTAAATCACACTCCCATTTAGTCAGGTGAGCCCTGCAAAATAAGTCTTAAGAATTTCCCAAAATCACAAACTTAGAGAGGTTCACCCATCTCTAATATTAAACCTCTGGTTTGTCGAAGGCTGAGTATTGTTTCTGGTTGCTTGGGTGATAAGATAGGCTTTGTTCTGGCTGACGAATTGAGCAAGGGCTTCACAGTGAAAGAGCTTTGTTAGATGACAATATACAATCCATTCTAACACTGCATGTTTTATATAATCTCTTTTTGAGACATACTATTTTTCTTAAGAAGGAGTTGCCTAAAGACCTTGAAAATTCAGTTAAAATAACTAACTTAAAATATATCTAGAATGTGCTGATTACTTCTACTGTTCATAGCTGGCCCACTCAGTTAAACAAATGTAAATTTTAAAGTGCATAACCTCTCCCACTTGATGTATCTGAAAGTGTACATATTGGCCCTAGTAGCAATAACTACAGCCTGTTTATTTGCCTTTACCTTCCATGTGTCTCTGACCAAATGTCTCTTGTAAAGCAACAGAGATTATGAAATAGCATCAGAGCTGCATTAAGAAACATTTTGAGGATGTCCTCTCATTTTTGAGACTCACCCTGAAGGCCTCTATGGTAGGTGTAGCTGTTTTATCTAAAATGCTTTTGCCTTAATTGAACCAATCCCTTAACTCTTGAAGGAAAGAAGCAGGTATTTTTCAAGCTACCCTGTAGCAGTTTATGCAGAGAGAAGAACTGCACTAACTTAGAAAAATTTACTGTTACTCTTTATTGTTTTCTTTAATGCTAATTAAGCTCTTCAGATGAAAATAACTGATATTTTTAATCAGTCCTATCATTAAGGCCACACAAAGGTTTCTGTTACCCAAGAAAATTTTTAGTGGAGCCATCTATGTATTAAGATCTGGTGGAACAGCACAAGCTTCTTGTCTTTCAAGGGGAATTTCCCTGCAAGACCTATTTGTTTTTTTGTTTTAAATCATACCCTCTAGTGAATGACTAAGAAAATGAATGAGAGCGTGAGGGTTTCCCTCACACACTAGAGTGGCCTAGCTGATGATACCATGACATCTGAATTCAGAAAAAAGATTCTGATTTGGTATTTTAGTCTGGTACAAGCTCTTCATGTGTATTTTGGATCCAGACAGCTACTTGAGTTACTCAGGTGTATCAGAGACTGAGAAGGATTTGCCTCCTGAGTAGTCAGAGGAACCTAAACTGAGAGGGACCCTTAGGAACAATTGGCGTCAAGTTCTAGAAATTCAGTTATATTTGGACTTGCAGAGAAGCATCAAAGGTGCAGAGACGGACAGAGCTATTGCAGGAGTTAACCCCAGAGCCTGTGTCATTCCTTCAAGTTTTGCATCTCCACAAACGTGGCTGCTGGTGGAAGTGGAAAAGTGGGGAGCAGCAGGGCATGGAAGCTGAAATCCACAAACCTTTGTGTTGTGTACATATGAAGAAAGGCAAAGAACAGCGTGAAGTAGCTCACTCATAACATTGCTGTGTGGTTAATGCAGGTGTAATATATTTGGAAAAGAAATGAAATTGATTCTAATACTAAAATTAAGGAAAGCAGATTAGTTTGATGCTGGCAGTATGGAAAAAGTGGCCGCACCATTCTGGAAATGATGTCTAGGACCAGGGCAGCGGGCAAAGTGTAAATGTTGAAAGATTAGCCCTTTCCTTCCCCTCTGCTGCCTCAAGTTTTTGTTTAGATCTGGGCAGTTAGACAACAGTAATGGGAGTTTGGCTTTTGCGTGTGTTTTTAAAATTTTATTACACACAGGCAGTTGTTAAACCTAGAGCTATCCTGAGCACGTTCACATTTTTTGGACCCCAACTGATCCATTTCCAAATGGCCTGTGATAAACTTAAGACTGCCAATTTGAAAGTAAACTCAAAGCCATGCAAGGTGTTTCTAAAATATGTGATCTGTTTTGCACGCTGTGGGGAGAATTTCCACTTAGAGAAAAAAAATTGAATCAA
This sequence comes from Aptenodytes patagonicus, assembly GCF_965638725.1. Lineage (NCBI taxonomy): Eukaryota > Metazoa > Chordata > Aves > Sphenisciformes > Spheniscidae > Aptenodytes > Aptenodytes patagonicus. Next base: position 44,448,751 of record NC_134954.1, on the reverse strand, counting down.
GAAAGAATTGGCTGACTCCCCTGACACTGCTGCACAGAGTTGTAAATGATTTTGCTTCCTTTGTGGTTTATTTGTGTGCTGGCCGGTATTGCTAAATCTGCTCTCCAAATTGCACTGGGACCATTTCAGAGCTCAGTGAAGCAGGACTTGAAACACAGTTTCTAGAGTAGCTCAAAGGTATTCACCAACTGTTCAACTTTTTGGAGACCCCAAGACATCAAATCTCATGGCAATGGACATATTGTCTCAAGTGAAGGGTTGGATTGTGTGACAGAGGAATTGGGAATGCATTTTGTGAAGGGGGAAAAAAAAAAGGCAAATAGTTTTCTGCCAAGTCAGCATGGTGTCTTAGCTCACCAAGGAGTCCACCAAAGGGTCCTTGGCCCAGAAGGAGAGAAGGCTGTGTGGTCAAGAGCAGTGGCAGAGAGGAGTCACGTGGGTGTACAAGGAGCAGCATCTTTTCTTTTCAGCAATGGAGAGCAGCTAGTTTGGCTCAGCTTTAATGTAGACCTTTACCCTGGTAAAACATAAGGAAAAAAATGGGTGATGGGAATCAATCATAATGGAAAAATAATGACTGGAAGCGTTAAGATGCTCAGAAAGAAGTGTTTTCTACATGGCCATGGAGAATGCTTGCTGGTTCAGAATGTGTAAGGTCCCTGAAACCAGAAACCAGCGAATGGAAACTGGATGCACAGCTAGTTCTCCCTTGATGGACTTTGTCTGTTACTGCCATCTTGATTATAGATATGAAAAATGATGTGGTTACAGATACAAATCTGGCACATGGAGGAAGCAGTTTTAATTCCCCATTTCATCACACATTTCCAGTGCTGCCTTGAGGAATTCTCAGTCTTTTTGTTCCTTACTTCTTCTTTTGACAAATGATCATTACAAACCATAGAAATTCCCCATTTTGTGGAGTGTTCTGAAAATAGATGCAGCAAAAGTGGAAGGTGCTCAGACCCTGTGCTAATAGAGACCATACTGAGACATTAGATAGATGGCATTATGCATTCATTTCTGCTCAGCAATGAGGAAGAGGATTCATTTCTCCAACCCTTTTAGCTTTTTACTGAAGTATTGTATTGTCTCAAAAATATGCATTTCTTTCCATCAAGGCTTTCTAAGCTAAATGATTCATGGAGGAGGGGAACAAAACCCCATATTTTAATATGATTATAGATAATTCAATTTCCATGCTGGTGATCGGCAATTAATTAGTAGCTGAAAACATTAATCCAGTCTGTGAACCACAAAGCTACAGTCTATTCCAATGACTCCAAGATAGAGCAAACCTTTGGAGCCAGTTTAGTAATATAAGTAGAGCACGAATCTGACCAAAGCGATCTAATGAAAAAGTTCAAGCACAACCCAATGGTCTCTAGAAAGTTAGAATTCCAGAATAATTGAATTCAGAGTAATTTCATCCATTTGTGTGGGCTTCTGTGAAGTGGGAGATGGACAAGAGTTTTATTTCATTCTGGCTCATCTAAAGAAATCTTAGACTTTTCCTTACTGATCAGATTACCTTTAGTTTTCAGTATGACATTTTGTAAGAGTTTGTTGGGACTGTCTGCTATTGTTCCTCACGTAATTTTATGGAAATTCTGGGTAGAAGTAAGCACAATGGTTTTACCACCACGATTGGTACACATTTTCCGCACATGATAAATGTGAGTAATTTGCTAAATGCCTGCCAATTACATACTGTAACTTTCCCTTTTATGCAATTATTCATATAAGCTAGAGACTCCAATCAGTGCTAGTTCGCAAATCTGCCTTTATAACAATTAAACCGGTTGTGGTATTGAAATGAGTTCTTGTATCTTCTACTGGCAGCTACAATTCTGGTTAAAAGGATGGTGAATATAATCTACAACAGTTCCAAAAGGGGGAGGTACTGCAAGCAAATTCCAGTGCAGTTTTTTGTCTGGCTATTTGCTAAGTTCCCAGCAACTTCCATCTGTCTACCCTGGCTTCCATGTAATAAGTTAATAGTGCAATAATAGCTGATGAACTGGGAGGGAGCAGAGGAAGCAGCAGAGCTGTGCTAGGAATGGAACAATGTGCCCTTACGATGATAAACTCATCCCATTCCATTAAATCACAAAGCTGTCTCCACTCTTCTCTTCATCCCACATGAGCGGCTGAAGAAAAAATCATGGAATTGCTATCGCTCACTGCAGCTGTCAGGAAATGATACTAATTAGTTTAATTTGCAATAACACAAGCACTTAACTCTCCAAATAATCTAAGTTAGTAAGTCAGTTTTTATATTATGACAATGACATGTTTAAGAGCCTCTGGAGCAGTGATTTCTTTAACCTCTGACTCAAATGTCTTACAAAGGAACACGGCAAAACTCTCTGTCCCATGTTATTTCGGTACCTGCTTGTGAGGGCAATTACTTGCTAGGAAATTGTGGCGGCATTGAAGGGGAGAAAACCTGGCAGCTGTCATATGCTGGTATTTTGCAAGGCAATGTCAAGTAAAGAAATCTTATTCAAAACAAAAATGCCTGTTCTATGGTATTAATTACTATAAGATAATACCAACAAAAGATGGTCAAACTGACTTGTTTTCCTCATTTAATGTCTTTGTGCTGTTTCTGAATTTGGCCATAGTTTCTTGTTGGTTTCATTTTCTGGTGTTCACACACTTGCCTTCTGGTAATTGTGTGTGAGTTTCTAATGCTTCTGGCCAAGGCAGAAAATGCTGATGAAACATCTGGAAATACTAGCCAAACTCAAAAAGAAAAAAAAAATATCACTACATTGGCTTGAAAATAATGAGATTTTTAAAAAAAACACCTATAAATAAGGTTGGTTTTGCTCTCTCTCTCTCTTTAGACCTCTCATATTTCAGCCTGGACAGTCATAGGAGGTTGTTCAACGTTGTGAAATTCTCTGATATAATCAGCAGCAATTTAATGTAACATCAACATGCTAGCGTAGAGTAATCAAACCTTGGAAATGAATGGGGCACTTTATACCTCTCCAAACTTGTATTTCAGGCTCTATGCAAACTCAAATACTACATTAATTAATGCATTGCTTGTGTTTTCGGTGGTTACTTTGCATTTACTTAATATGATGATGATAATGATGATGTGGAGAGAGAGGAAGAATGGGCGTACACTGTCATGGCTGACCTTCATTATTGAATAAAGACTTAAATTTTGGAGCAGAATTTTGTACAAAGAGGAAAATTCAGTGGCAAGTTCCCCAATGATGGAATTGTGAAAATTGGTGGCTCCTGAAAACAGACACAGTAAGTCAGTAAGCTGATTTAGAAGCCTTGACTTGTGTTGTCTTTTAAAAGGTTCAGTCAGACTTTCAAGATTGGATTTTAAGAGCTTTGTGTAATTGGTACAGTTTCATTGTACAGAATCAGTCACACCCCTCTCAGAATCTCCTCTGCTTCCTGGATTTTATTTCAAGACATCACTTAGAGACATATTCTTCCCAGCCTTTACAGTCCAGAGAGGGTCTGAAAAACCTGAATGCCAGGAACAGTGGTAGCAGTTTTGAAATTCTATCAGTATAATAAACAAGGGAAAAAAGTCTCTGTAATCAGGAAAAAAAAAGTAAGAAAACAAAAGCTTATTTACTTAAAAGAAAAAAACCCTAGAACTCCTCCTTTGTCCTAGTTTCTTCAAACCTCATAATTCAGTTTATCAACTGTCAATAACCAAATGCATGTTTCTTTTTTCCCAAGAGCTGATTAAAGCTGTGGTCTCCTCCTGTAATTCATGGCATTCCATTGTGTTTGTTTCTCCTGGAGTTTTCAGGCTGAATTACTGTAACTAATATACCACTAACTCTGTACTGCAAAAGCCCTGACCTTTTGAATGTCTCCTTCTTAGCAGAAAATTGGCATAGAAAATTTCAACACAATAAATGCTTTTAACGTTTTACTTTATCTTGATCCAGAAATACATATACACCATCTTATTAAGTTAGTTTGCCACCAGTATCAGGTTGGGTTAGAGGTTCTGAAGATGAGGAGATAGGAAAAGACGGACTATTCCATTTGCAGTGGATTAGCAATAACAGGAAAAGACCGAAAACATAGTCCTTTTGGCCTCACACTGAAATGGGACCATACAGTTAACTCGTGTACAAGTACCCATACACACACTGATCACAAGTCCTCCCAGAAGTCCCTTCCCTTTTGGAAATACTCAGTTTTTCATGTTTGCTTCAGAAACAGTTGGAGAAAGGTTTTGTAGCTGAAAAATTATTATCTGAAACATGGTTCTGATTATTCCTTGAATTCAAATCATGGCATTAGCTCATTAGACCCTGCACAAATTGAGAAAGTACTCCAAATGACAGGTGCTAAATAGCGTTGCCAGGCAAACAGATACCATCTTCTTGTGATCATTCATACCATGTCAAGACTGCTGCTTATGGTGGAGCCTTGACAACACAGTCCTGCGTGATATGAAATGGAGGTAGTGGAGATTTGCAGAGAAGAGAATGTCTGTGGTAATCGAAGGGTTATAAAATGACAGTCATCTCGGTGTGCTTATGTGCTGGTTGAATCAGTTTAGGAAGTCGATGTTGCTGTTGAGTCTGCTTTCTTTTTTCCTAATGTTGTGAGGCAAATGTTGGTTTTCAGGCTGTAGTTCTGTAGTATGTTGCTTTTGCAGACACATCCTACACTGAGAGAAAAGCAATAAGCTTTTGATCTGGGTAGCAAAAAACATAAAGTGAAATTACCCTTGGCCAGGGACTTCTGTGCTTTCTGGGTAGCTTTTTCAGGCAGAACGACATATATTTTCCCATGAGTTTTGGCTAGGCTGCAGGCATGGTGTGTGGAGGAATAGACAAATGACGAACCTCTGTATGAAAAAGCAATAGCCAGATGATGCTAGCTCTCTGTGGCAGTATGGAACCGCAGGATTCCTTTGAAGAGTAAAACCTTGCTCAGCATGTGAAACGGAAACTTCAAACTACAGGTGAGTTGCCACTGGAGGACCTCACTGCACAGGACCAGGAATAACAATATGCTACATTTTTCCTAAAGGAGTAGTTTCTGACACCTTCCTCTTTAAGCTGGAGCTAGTAATTTCAGGTAGTAATATGGATAGGACAGCTTGCTAGTTTTCCCCCCACACCTTTTCTTATCCATTGTTGCTGATCCTCGTCCTCAATATACCTGTTTTCCAGTGCTGACTTGAGTGTTATAAAATATTTAGCTTTTTGATGCTAGATCAAATAAAACACCTAGAGCCACTTTACAGCTAGACTAGGCAAATTCCTGTACAGATGGATGTTATGAAAGTAAACAAATAAATTACTCAAAAAAATTAAAAATCTTAAGATAGTTGATCAACAACACAAATTCACTATTTAAATACAGGATTTTCAAACATCTACATTAAGCAGAGTTAAGTATTTAAGGGAAAAACTTTTTGTAGCCTTTGCAACATTCGTATGTTTAGTTAGAATCAAAGTAAAAAGTAGATTTTTTAATGAGTCTGCTCTCTGAGGACAGCAATATAGCTGAATTGAAATACCCATATTCTTTCTGCCATTTTTTTTAATAGGTTGTTATGTTCTAAACCCACAATGAAAAATATCTTCTCCTAAATTGTGTAATTACCCTCTGTCACTCTCAAATCTCCTCTGGTTTCTGAGCTCATTTAATAATACTGAACAGATGACCAAAAGTTACAAATGAAAGTACTATCAATTTGATACTCAGCACATAAATACCTATAATGATAGTGTGCTTGTCAGCATCCATTCTTTCCAGTTCTGCCCATTTTCTGTTTCTACAGGGAGTACCATCCTCTTGTGCAGAAAGTGAGAGACAAACAGGGATTTCAGACCAGGCAAAAAGGGCCCCAAGAATTAGAGTGTGTATAATGGTCTCTGTATTCCCTGAGGTTTTAGATTGCTGAATCAAAAATTTTTAATGTGGAGATTCACATCTGCACAGACCCAAGTCAAATCTGGACTGATTTGCCTACTAACAAGAAGCGTGTTGAAAGAGCAAATCAGGGCAAAAGGCTTATCTCTAGTTTGTCAAAAGCACAAGCTCATTTTGTATGTCATGTTCCCCTTAACCTATCTCGTATCTAAATGGACACAAAACCGAGGAAATGTTCAGAGAAGCGCAGTGGAAATCTCTGAAGGGGTGACTATGGGGAGATTCATGGACAGCATTATTTTGTATGGGAAGGAGGGAGTGAAAGGATGTAAGTCTAAGGGTATAAAACAAAGTATCCCTTACTATCTTCCTTACAGATATTTTGACCTGTGACTATTGCCTTGCTCTTGCCACCTCTCAAAGCTTCCTGGCAGCCAAGCAACAAGCATTTAATTGCAAATATTAGACTAGTGATTGCGCTCTAGTGGAGGATTGTTCCTCTGATAGCTGTGGGCATGTTTGGCTTGTTGTGTTGATGCCATTACAAATTAGAAAGTTCCATGGGCCCGTAGAGTTTTTCGGTATGCCCAGTATGCATGCAGGGCTGGTGAAACACTGTGGTGGAAGGAACCATGCTGCATGCTGCCTTACAGGTTATATGTGGGTGGAACGCTTTAGCCAATAGATTGACTTGGAAGGTGTTGTCAGGGCAAGAGATCCCATATCCCATTTCAAGTGTCCTGGTCTATAGAGGCAGGCCTGAGAGGATTTTGGCCTCTGGTTTCACCCTGGGAGTGCTGTACAGCTTTGGGGGTTTTCTCATTTTCAGACATGCTAAATTTGCATCCGTATCTTACAGTCTTTTCTAAGAGGAAGCTTTAAATTGCACTCCAGAGTTTGCTGGAAGTGAAGAGACATCACAGACCCAGACTAATTTTGCTCATACACTTTAGATCCAGTGGGTTTTGTGACAGAGGGACCATGGGGCACACATATGAGTGAATTCAAACATGCCTGGACCCTGCCACATCCTAGGCCACCCTTGTTAGAAGTACTTCTTGTGCCAGACCTCAGATCTCCCTACGTCCAATAAGGATACGAGATGGGCCAGGTAGGGCAGAGTTCATAGAATCATAGAATCATAGAATAGTTTGGGTTGGAAGGGACCTCTAAAGGTCATCTAGTCCAACCCCCCTGCCGTGGGCAGGGACATCTTCAACTAGATCAGCTTGCTCAGAGCCCCGTCCAGCCTGACCTTGAATGTTTCCAGGGATGGGGCATCCACCACCTCTCTGGGCAACCTGTGCCAGTGTTTCATCACCCTCAGCATAAAAAATTTCTTCCTTATATCTAATCTAAATCTACCCTCTTTGACTTTAAAACCATTCCCCCTTCTCCTGTCGCAACAGGCCCTGCTAAAAAAATCTGTCCCCATCTTTCTTATAAGCCCACTTTAAGTATTGAAAGGCTGCAATAAGGTCTCCCCAAAGCCTTCTCTTCTCTAGGCTGAACAACCCCAACTCTCTCGGCCTTTCTTCATAGCAGAGGTGTTCCATCCCTCTGATAATTTTCGTGGCCCTCCTCTGGACCCCCTCCAACAGGTCCGTGTCTTTCTTATGCTGAGGGCTCCAGAGCTGGACGCAGTGCTCCAGGTGGGGTCTCCCCAGAGCAGAGTAGAGGGGCAGAATCACCTCCCTCGACCTGCTGGCCACGCGTCTTTTGATGCAGCCCAGGATACAATTGGCCTTCTGGGCTGTGAGCGCACATTGCTGGCTCATGTCCAGCTTTTCATCCACCAGTACCCCCAAGTCCTTCTCGGCAGGGCTGCTCTCAATCCCTTCATCCCCCAGCCTGTATTGATACTGGGGGTTGCCCCGACCCAGGTGCAGGACCTTGCACTTGCCCTTGTTGAACCTCATGAGGTTCACATGGGCCCACTTCTCGAGCTTGTCCAGGTCCCTCTGGATGGCATCCCGTCCCTCTGGCGTGTTGACCGCACCACTCAGCTTGGTGTCATCTGCAAACTTGCTGAGGGTGCACTCGATCCCACTGTCTATGTCATTGATTAAGATATTAAACAATACTGGTCCCAATACAGACCCTGAGGGTCTGTATTTTATTATTTGCTGCAATTCTAGCAGAAACTGTATGGACCATGTATGTATGTGCAAACACACACATAATTTCTCCTGTTGATCCTCTGTTTTCTGCAACCTTTCACTTCAAACGAGAACAGGATCTGAATCTGCTATTTCACAGATCTGGCCCTGCTACTTTTTGCAGGTAAAGCACCATTTTGTGCTCTGGTTTTAATATATTCATTTCTTAACATTTTAAATGGAAAAAAAAATTGCAACTGTTCTGTGTAATTTTTGAAAGATCGGTATTTACAGCATAGGCTTCTCCAAATGGGTTGCACTGATGTTGCCCTAAGAAAGCACAGTACAGATGGGACAAGGCTAGGCTGTGACATTTTTTATGAGCAGTGGGAAAATCCCCTCAGGGTAATCATTTGCTTTGCTACACACAGACATTCCAGGGCAGAGTCAACAGCAGTCTCTAAAATACCTTCCTCCAGAATACATCCTTGTTATTGGGATGTAAAATGTCAGGCTTCATCAGTACTATATAGGCAGTGCTCCCATAAAAAAATATTTATGCAGGGCTCCATTGTTTGTTTCTATAGGGAGATACCCCAGAAAACCCAGATACCCAGGAAACCCAGATGCTACTTGTCTGCCTTGTTTGCCCTATTGTATTTTCCAGAATTGAAGGTATAGTCAATGGAATTTGAGACATACGTAAAACCACAAAAGAAAATATTCTGAAGGCAAAGTGGAATTAACCTCTGAAACACACCCCTGCATGATATTTTTGGGGCTTTTTTTTTTTTTTCTTAATAAATAGTTTTATCTGTCAAAGTCAGGCTGGGGGAAACAGTTTTTAAACTGATGACAATTTTGGGACCAAAATTTTTGTTAATAATGTAGATGAGTACTGCCTGGCAGGTGTCATACTAATGTTTCTGAAGATGTAATTTACCTTTTACTTTTCACATGCTTTTAGTAATATCTCCTTAAAATGTTTGCTAAACTGCCAAAACTCATGGCAGCTAGAAAAGGACATGGCTGCCTTCTGATTGAACCTGATCTTTCCGTTGAAACCTGCCCCTGTTCCATCTCTGTCATTTCTTTGGGTATCAGAACTTCAAGCTTGTGATTTCTATTGTAGGATTAAAGAGGGGCGTCTCAAAGAATCAGGCTATGAATAAAACCTGGAATTTTGGTAAGAGTAAGGACAAAGACGAGCCCTGCCCAGCAGCAGTTCTGCTCCCAGCCCTTGCGTCTGCTCCTTCACTATGAGGGTTCCTGTGTGTGTGCACACACATGCGTGTGCATGCATGCACCTCCACAGAAAAGTGAAGCTATTATGTTCTTCATTCACTGTATTCTACCAATTTTAATTTAATTTCATGAGGTGCACAAGACCCTGACATGCAGATAATAAACTATAAGCTACATTCACAAGAGAGAAAGAAGAATAGCAGCCTTTATTCTATTTCTCTTTGGGTTTTTGTGTCTTCTTTCCTTTTGCATCTTCTTTCCTTTTGTTCAGATCAGGTGTGTTTTGTAAAAACATTCTCTGCTTTTTTTGTGTTAGTTTTATAAGAGAACGAGCTCTTTGACCACTTCTGTGAGTTGGAGTGAAGGTTAAAAACGAATACTCTGTTCACCTAATTCGACAAAGCCTTTTTTCCATATCTGTTGGGATTATCATCCATGTCTGATTAGTCTGTTGGGACTAGGTCCAAACTCAGGGCCTCGTCATCCAATCCAAAAGCAGCCCAGGTGGTAAATTCCTGGTCCCAAGGCCCAAAAGCCACAGACTGTGAGTCCTTGCTGCTATACAAATATTCCTCATTGATCCCCTGTTTCCCTCCACCCCCTTTCACCGCAAGTTTTGACCAGGAGCAAAATGCTGTCATGAGCTCTACCAGAAGGATTTCTCATTCGGCATCTGTCCTTGCTGGTTAGTACAGCAGCACCTGTGGGCTCAGCTCACAGTGTGAAAAAGGTGGTAGAGCTACATGATTCTTTGTGCATTGAGCCATTCCTGCAGCAAACAGGATAAACTGCAGCGCTTAACTTCAATTCAGATGTAATGTATGGGACGACAGACTCTGAGACTAGAGGAAATAAAGGAATGGGTTATGGTTTTTTATTGATTGACTAGATGTTCAATCAATATAAACCTGAGGCCAGATTTGTGTTGTAACTCAGCCCACTGATTAGTATCACAACTGTGAATACCACAATCAAATTCTCACCGATTTTATACAGTACTTAAAAATAACTTGCAAAACCACAAGGTGATATTACCTTCCTATAGATCTTTCTTCTTATTAGTTTTTAGGTTTAATTATATTCCTACTTGTTCTATACCTCTCCCAGGCCTGCCTCCCCATCTCACGAACACATGTGTACAAATGATGTACACAATATATTGAAAGGACCCAGAAGTGCTTTGCAAATTGTGGACTTGATTCTCTCTTTTAAGCCGTTACCTTTTCGCCTGTGAAGGAGTGTGATGAGACAGCTAAGCCAGCTGTCAGGCTGTGTCACATAACTGCAGCAATTCAAGGCATTTGAAAGCAAGACAAGGTTTGGTGCTTTAGGTCTTGATGTCTTTTTCCCCAAAGAAAGGGTCTTCTCCATCCCCATCACAGAAATGTGCCTAGAGAGACTGTTAGAGTTAGCAGCCTTTATATGTATATACACATGGGAAAACAGGTGCCAAGTTAAAAAAAGAAATGTGAAAAAGGAATGGAAAAGTCATCTGTTTCAATGACCTCCTAATTCTGCTGTACTGGTACTCCAGAGGACATCACTGTCAATGGCATTTACATCTATGAACTGAAGGGGGCGTATGACCATGAGATAAGGACACTCACCTACTCCTTAAAATTGCTAGTTGACTCAGTTCCCCCAGTTCCTGTTTGCAACAGAGGAATATTGTTTTCTCAGAGCATTTGTAAGACCTAGCTTTTTTTCCCTCAAAATGTAAGTGCACAAGAGCCAACTGTCAGGGTTCATCATGGTCTTTCAAAGGCAGCAAGAGGCAGCATTACAATTAACAATTGACCAGCTGTTCTAGGATGAACACAAATCAGTCCAAATGTGGGCAGGGGGAGCAGGACAAGACTGTCCTGACCGCATTGCATGACACAGAGACATGTGTGTCCAGCACTTCACTGGCCGGTGCCCAGCGAGGACAAAAGACTCATCTTCCTCTTGGTAAAACTGTTGTCAGGTGCTAGCCAACAAAATGTGCAAGTTGGTTTTGCATCTTTCAGAAAGGAAGAACAAAAGGTAGAACTGTTTTACAGGCAGTTTCAGCAGTGAATTAAATCTGTTTCTACTGATATATTTGATTTTTCTTTTAACTATCCCATGGTCCTTATGTTATGTAATCCTGTCTCCCGTGACAGAACAGATTCCTAGTATGACCTTTTAGATAATTTTTCAGAAATACTTGTTTTTCCATTTAAAGGAAGCAATAAACACGTCTTTTGGGGTGAAAAAACCAAACTCATTGTACAAGTTCAGGTAAAGTTTGCTTTGTAACAGTGACCAGATTTTGCCAGCTGAAGCTTGTGTGTGTCCAGTATATCTGATGAGAACAGTTCTCGCTGTTCATAGTACATACTTTGACAACACATTTTACTCAGGAAAAAAAGTTAGTTTGAGCCTTCTTTGAAAAAGCTCCTCAAATATGGTTTATCAACTAGGAAAGCACTCAGCTATCATTTGAGATTATAAGGTTTGTGCAAGTTTGCGTATCAATAAATAATAATACATCTGCTATGCAGGTCTTGTTCCTGGGAGCTGGAGTGGAAGAGCATATATTGTAACTTCTGCAGTTTTGCTTTTGCCTGAGGCAAGATCCTGGCTCCATGGAAAGCAGTGGCATGAGTTTAGTGACATTGGATTTCTTCTCAGATTTTCAGTATTACAGTGGGCGTCACACACCATTGACCGAAGTCTGGCTCGGTCTCCATAGCATTTACAACTGTTATCTATTAGGATGAAGTTCCAGTGCTCACATTACCAAAGAAAATCCTTCTGATTAGAATTATTAATATTGGGGCTGAAGATAGATCATACGATGCCTTTCCACCCTAGCAAAATATGCATATGCACGAGTACTCCACATCGCACCTGGTCTAAGGCACTGGATGAGGGGGAGAGTACACATTGCTTCCAGAACACCAAAACCTCATTTTTATTTGTACTCTTTAATTTATTTCCATAGTTCAGAGCTAGATGAATAATTATCAGGGCCGTGAGTGCACCAAGAGGCCTTAATGGCCCTGATCAGCCTCACCTAGGGCTTCCCCTTACACTCCCTGCCCGTGGGACCAAGGACTCGATTTAAGCTCAGCCCTGGCTAGCCCATGCTGCTTCTTGAAAATAATAAATTTTGTGAATCAGGAAACAAACAATCCACCCAGGAAAAGAAGCACTTCAGGTCAGACTAAAAGATTTTTGTGGTGGTTAAAGAAATAGAATAAAATTTTGGAGGTTAACAAAATAAGCATATATATATATGGAATGGAATATATGTATTCCAAATATATTTATTGAAATCAAAGGGTAAATATTTTTGGGTTGTTTTTTTTATTTGGTTGGTTTGGTGTTTTGTTTGTTTGGTTTGGTTTTTTGTTTTTTTTTTTTTCATTTGGAGCGATTGACCTCATTTTTAAACCATTTGGGTTTTAATTTGGTTACATTTTAACTGAAAAAAACCATGATATCAGAATGAAAAGTGTTGTCTGGAAAATGTTGTGAAGAAACAGTTGTGTCTAGAATCGTATTTGTCCCCAAATACCCCATCTGCTGGGGGGAAATGGGGAAAAAGTAGGTAGTGCAAAGATGTCTTTACCTTCCCCATTGTTTCTATTACAGCAGGAGCTTTATGGAAACCTGATGGCTCCTAACCCTCCCACTGCAGCTCACTATCTTCTCTTTTCAAGAAATTCTTTAACTGAATGCTAGACTCGGCCTACTTCTTCACAAGTTCAAGAATATAGTATATTATACATGCTGAATAACAAGTTCTGTATGTGCATTTTATCTCCTGGTACTCTTCCAACTTCTTCATACTGTTGCTTGTCAGAAGAGTACTTTGTAGCATCCTCATCTGCTGACTGTCCCTAGTTGTTTTTTAATAATCTTCATGGCTGACCATTCTGAACTTTTTCCACTAGCAACCAAGTATTTGCTAAAGACCCACCAAGAATGAAAAGGAGATGAGATTAGAAATGCAGTTCATATGAAATTAGAAATTAAATGCACTTATGGTTTCACTTTCCTGAGGTAAGTAGATTTCCATTTTTCACATGAAACTGCTTTAGCGGATGTTGTTCTTAAAATATACAACTAACATAAAACCAAAGCAGTTACAAGAAATAAATTTCTCACAAAGAGTGCCAGCCTACAGAAACATTACAATGAGCTAGAGCATGTTTTTTTAATCACAAATACCCCAAACAGCATGCAATTGCCTTATTTTTGTACAATGCTTATTACTAATGCACTGTCAGTAGAAAAAAAAAATCAAAATTCCTAAAAATCATTTTGAATAATTAATTATAGCCACCTGTTTAAACTGAATGTCTCTAAACCCTAAGGCAGCAGGTTCTGCAAGAGAATAACTCACCAAAAACAATAGCATCCATCTAAAGTCAAGGTGAACATCAGCTGGAAACTAGCAAGTGCTGATGAGTTTATCCAAGACTTGTAGCTTGGCCAGTGGCACAAAAAGGAAAACTGATGATGTCTTCAAGGCAGGTACCTCAGTGAGGCAGCTCTGTCTGAACAGTAGCTGGGTGGCTTGGTTTATTACCCTACGAAATATCCCAGGGGAATAAAACTCTGCACGTCTATCGAAGAGTCACCCTTTGGAAGTCTTGGATCCCAGGCTTGGCTCCTATGTTCTTCCATGCTTTCTGGGTTTATTCATAGATCAACGTTATTCATCTTGCTGTAGATACTGGTAAACAACCTGGAGTTTTTTCACTGTGTGTAAGGCCCCTTATTTTTTTTGGCAGGTTCCTTGTATCTAGTCAGGGTTATCTGATTTTTCATTTTTGTTGTACTGATAATCTTTGTTTGGTGTTTTTGGAGTTTATGACCTGAAGGAAGGTGGGAACACAGCAGTAAATGTGCCTACCTGGCAAAGTTTGCTTAAAACCTTTCCTCTTTGACATTAGCTACTGATTTTGCCTGTGCAGAAGGGGCTGCGTTGTTTTGTTGATATGGTGATGCTGACAGCTCATTAACCCCTTTGATTTAGTAACAGCACAAGTAGTTTTCTATGAGACAGAAATGACTTAGTGTGACTTAAGGAGGCCTGATGGAGTAACCCAAAGAACAACAGAAGACAGAAAGATTGGGCAAAACTTTTTTTTTGTGTTACTTATCCCAAATTCTAGTTGACTTCATCAACAAGAATTTTTTAATTTGTATCAGGCTGCACAAATCCCAGACTTCAGAAACAGAATAGATGAGAAGGAAATCATCTGAAGTCTTATTCAATGTTTGAACATTTTCTACAGCAACAATTGTCAGTGTAGAAAAGGAAATACTTATGACTGTTTATGTGGATAAACCTTCAGTAAATTGGTCCTTAAAATGATTGAATGGCAAAGGGTTAGCACATTTTAGCTTAGTTACTTTGTGTAACAGCACAGAAACCTACTCCTGATGCAACTGTAGAAATGGGACTTTTGCCATTGATGTGTGTGAGATTCAGCCCTGTTTCTGAAGCTTTTTTCCCACATTGAGTTGATTATTGATTCAGACCAGGTGATGAGCCAACTGAAGTTTTAAAATATTTTAAATGTGTGACAGAAGAGATAATAAGTACATACTATGTTTCCTAGGGAATTTCTAGATGTTACTGTTAAAAGAGACCGACAAAATGTGTAATCCAAATATTTGTGTCCCAACAGACAGTTCAAAATGATTCTAAATATGGAAAGTTTGCACGTCATCCAAAATCAGATGAAAATCTGAGAGTCTGGATTCTGCCTTGCATTTGGGAAATGTTTTCCCAGATTGGGAAGTAGCCTGGTCTGGAAGAATGCACAGCATGGGGAATCAGGAATGACTGGGGAACCTGCCAGTGACTGGCTGCGTAGCCTTGGGCAGTCATTCAGCTCCTTGCCTCACTTACCCCTCTCACAAAATAAGGCTCAGTGCATGGGGAGGGTGAGAAGCTGGGGAGCAGCAGGGCAGGATCCTTGTCTTTCTGAAGCCTGCTTTCATGCGGAGGCAAGGCAGGCACTTGTCTCCTCCTTACCTGGGGAAAGGGCAAGAGCTGCCTTGGCAAGTTCAGTGTTAAGACTTTACAATTGTCAGCAAAACAGATCCTTACAGATCTCTCTCAGACTGCAAAGTGGGTCGGGTTCGTTTCCTTTTACAGATGTAGAAAATAAGAGGTGACTTGAGAGGTTCTCTGTTGTGCTTTTGTGACTTAGGAGGATGTGTCCGGCAGAAGATTAGTAAGACTTGTTCTCCTGTGTGAATAATGTGCTTCTGAAAACCCCACGCAAGAGATCTCTCTGTAGACAGAGAACTGGAGCAAAACTAAGTCTGTAGCCCAAGCCTCTGAGTAGCCAGGCTGTGCGCTAACCGTTAGATCACCTCTTTAAAACAGGAGCTAATGAGACTTGAGCTCCACCAGACATTAATAAGTAAGTGCTCATGTGGAAGTTGTCAAATAGCAATAGTACATCCCGGAGGGTAAGTTCTGTTATTTGTTACGTAGCTTCAGCCCTACTAAGCCTTAACCCACATCCGGCAAAACTGTTCCCAGACCACTCTGGCTCTTGTTGCGTGGGGCAGATATAACCCTTCATATCACTGCAGAGCCTGGGTTATTCTTGATATCTTAAGGTCAGATTTCAGCTGGTGTGGGCTTACTATCTTTAGTGGCTTGTGCTGGACAGTAGAGAAATAGGTCCAGACTTACATGTGCAGAATGCATTTCATCTGCTTTTATACATTGGAAGGAAAAATGTCTTACGAACTGTTCCTAGTTCTTAGCAAATCCTCTTTCTTTTTTGAGAATCTGTGTGCTTTTAAGTATCTGAGAGTCATCTGTTAGCACCTCCTATTTCCAACCTCCTCCTCTTCCACTAAATTCTGGAAACTTTCCAATGGACCATAAAACAGAATGAGGAGTGAGTTAGACTGCCAGTTACTAATCTAGGGTCATTGAATGTGATGAGGACCCTTAACAAAGGTCCTCCAGCATTTGCAGTCAGGTCCCAAGAAGGCACACTAATCTCTCTTCTGTTATGTCAGCCTTTGCTTTTGGCCACTGGAAGTACAATCAGGAAACCGTGCTTGCATGACTGGTCAGATGTTGTAAGTCATGTGTAACTTTCTGTCTCTGATCTGCTGTGCTTTACTGTATTGTCAGAGTCAGTGCAGTTTCTCTTTCTACTGAAGGTTTCTCTACCTTTCTGTTCTCTATATAAGCACTGACTTGCTGTCACTGCTAAAAACATGAAGAGGAAAAGCCTAAGGCACAGACAGAAGCCTGTCTTCTCTCTGGTCTGTCTAAAAAGCTACAGGTTCAAAAGCAGATATTGAATGTGTTTCTGAGTCCGAATATGTCACTTAATAGTTATTACAAGGCAAAAAGCCATAATTATGGTATCTTTTTTTTAAACTAAGTTCTGCTCACAGCATTGTAACTGAGCTAGTTTCATGAGAAGATTCTCTTTATACTCTCTGGCGAAATGAATGTGAAGCATGTGACCCCAAATCCTAAGCATTATTCTTCACTATATTTTAATGGAACTGTGCTGATTTCTATCATCAGAGAGGCTGTGCCTTAATACTTAGGATGCAATCCTGATGCTGTTGAAGACAAGTGGAAGTTTTGTCACTGATTTGAGTTGGACTAGGAGTTTACCCTTAAAAGAATGAGATTTTTACAATGGTATCCGGGAGAAATAATAGATCAAAAATCTAAGCTAATTTTAGAATGGATCAGTTTATGAAAAAGATGTGATTATGTGGTTGCCAGCGATTATCTGAACAGTGAGAGCATTGACTGAGGATTGAAGACCAATGAGGCCCTTTTCTTGTCTGTTTGATGGAAAAGATAAGTTTTTGGGGTTCTACCTGTGTTCACAAAACTACTAGAAGTAGGTATGTTGGTAGATACGTTTTCACTAAAATGTTACACCAGAGATTGCCACTCTGCTGTACCTGAGAAAGGACAGATGTTGTAATGACACGGAGAATTAAATATTGGTAGCATAACACAGAACAAAATTCTGATTTCATCTGCTCTGGTACAACTGTACAGAAGCACATCACAGCAACACTGAATAGCCATTTTTGTTCATCTTCAGCTGGTTTATATGTATTGCACTGTACTATGCATTTATTTTTGCAGCACTGTGCAGGAGCCTGGAGTTCAAAAGCCTGAGCTGATGTTCAGCTCATGCTACTCCATCTTTCTTATGCAGGCCTGACAGAAGCAATGTCTGTACTGGTGTATCAGAAGGGTTCTGTCACTGAGGCTAGCTTGCCCACAACAGTCTCCATTGATACTGTTCTGCTGTCTTGCCCACCAAAACAAGGTGGCCTCATGTGAATTGCCTTTTGGTGTTGAAGTCTGGCCTGGGCTAACGCTTGAGATATGCCCAAGAGCTGTTTCAGATAGTGCTAGTTGGCTTATGTCAAAACCATGCCAAGAATCGGTCTCAATCTCTGGTGGCACAGGCCACTGTGTTCTGGGGCCCAGGAACGTTCCTAAAACTGTGAGGTATTTACTAGTATTGATGGATCCCAAGCTGGTACAGAATTTGCCTTGATAAATGTTTATTAAAAATATTTAAAGAATATTTTAAAACTTTGAAATGTGTCAACAAATGTAGTTTTTATTGCAGTGGAGATGTACAAGTATAGTAGGAATGTCAAAATATGGTGGTGTTGAGACTATGCAGAAAGTAAAAACAGTGAGAGCTTTCCTGGCACTCCATAACTCAAATGGGTATTGAAGCGTTCACCACCTGAGCTGATGATATGGATAACTAAATGTGCTGCTTTGTCATGGCTGTGCAGTGCCTTTGCGGGAGGGGCTTTGTGCTCTTTTCCTAAATGACAGGAAAAATAGAATGGAGCAGGAAGGATATGTAATTCAGAAAGGACTTGCAGTGCAAGTTAATTTTTTTTCCCCTTAAAAGTATGAAACATTCAAAATTACAACTTTCTGTTGTGATTTGAAATGGGAATTGGGTTTTGTTACCCTGAAAATTTTGTTAAACCAGGAAAACATTTTCTGCCCAGCTGTAAGCAAACTATTGCAACAAACTTCCAAACACATCATCATCAACAGGCCAAAAGTGATTCTGCAGCCCAGAAGTCCTAGAAAAGACTTGATGGTGCAGAAAAGGTTGACTTTAATTTGCAGGAAAAGAAAAAGTTTGCATGACTTTAGAAGTGATGAAAGATAGCTGAATAAAGGCTCAAGGAGCTGTGACTGTAGTGAGGGAAGTGGGTGGACAGATCCCTGTATATTATAGTGCTATGAGATGTGAAATTGCTAAAATAGCCCCTGCCTAATGTAATCACCTTTCAAAGAATATTTGAGAGGCATATTGTCAGTCAAATATAAACAAAGACTATATTTGAAATTCAAAACTTGTCCAAAGTAATTTTTCTTTCAAAGGCTGTTTCCCCTGCTTGTATTCATTCTAGTGCTTTGAAAAGACATCTTTTTAGAGGACAAGCTATTTTTAATTGTTTATAAAAAAAAAATACAAAACCTTTTACAAAGCAGTAAGGAAAACCAAATGCATCTTCCAACAACTCCAGTCTTCTACGAGCAATAGCGAGCACAATAGAAACTGCATAAAAGCAGTCATTACCCAAGAACTTTTAGGAAATGCTGTCACTATTTCTAGAGCAGAGATCTCATGAGAATATAGAGAGAACAGTATGCCATGGTACCAATATTTTTTTTACCATTTACAAAAAGGCTGTATCAGGACAATAACTTCAGATCTTATAATGATTTCTCATTCTAAAACATTCCAGATTGCACTACAAACTAGTGGCGTGATCCCTTAGCTGTCCCTGTGCAAGACTCCCATTGGCTTCAAAGGCAGTGCTGTGTTCAGGCTGACATGGGATCATGACCTTGACCCAAAGACAAATTACTCACTCTGGTTACTTCAACTCATGCTGAACAGGAACTACTGAAAGGAAAGGGAGCAAACTGCCTAATATTGTCTTTATTGGCTGTTGCTTAAGGCAGGAAAGGGAAAAAAAACCTTTTTGCAATTAAAATTGTGTTGGGAATTGAATTATGGAGGACATAAGTCAGTAGCATTGAGATAGGGTCCTGAATACAGTTACATCTAGGGTATCTCAGGTATCCCCCGATATCTCTTATAATCACAAATAGTCACCTCCTCCATTTTGCATCTTCAACACTGACGTTCATGAACACCAGGAATAGTGACATACGGTTTCTCGTGGTTTTGTGTCCGGCAGCTGACTATGAGCCACGACAAGGAGTTTCTTTGCTGCAGGTGGTGCGTTTATATCTGCTTTCATCCTCAGTTGATTCTCTGTTGCCTAATAAGATGGTTTGTCTTGCAGCTTTTCTTAAGGCAGGTCACACCAGGGGAGTACTGACAGGATTGCCCCCCTCTACCCGTCTCCCGATTGTTCGTTACTGACAGGAACTTACTGATCTCTCTCACCTGTCATGGTTCTTCAGGTCTCCCTGTTAACTTTTAAACCATGGCTTGTTTCAACCATCAGCTACAAGTTTTTAGAGGGAGTTGTGACTGTGTATGATTTGATTTATAGGAAACTGGGGGGGGGGAAGTCACTGGCGCTATTTGCAGGCATTGGTGGAAATTATCTCAAAAGGAAACGTGTTAGTTTGTGGGCACTAGCATAGTTTTTCTTGGTTGCAATGTAAAGGTTTCAAAAGGTTTCAAAACAAATATATGCCATTGTATATTCTACCCTTTTTATACTCGGAGATTCAAAAAATGTAGGAGCCCTGTTTCAAGGAGGCCTCTGGGAAGGCCCACAGCCCAGATCTCCTCAGACCCTCCACTGTCTTGCTGGGAAATCTCTGGTTGTATGGAATTGGGGGGCGGGGAGCTGACTTGTGAGCTGCCAGTGGCCCCCACTGCCATCTCCAAGTGAAAAGTCACTCCACTGCCAGTTGAGGGCCTTATTCCACTATACATGTCTGCCCAGATGGCCAGCTGCAGCCTAGGCCTCATCTTTAAGAACTGGGGGAAATGACTCGTACATTATCCATCAGTCATGAATATATGAAAGAGAAATCCAGCCTGGCAGTTGCACAGTTACTTTCCATGCGTAGTTTCCCATGAAGCCTACCTCCTATTTTGCTTCTTTATTAGCTGTTGCTTCTAATTTTTGTGAAGGGATCAGGAAGCTTGTTTTAGCTGCAGTGAGTAAACTCTCTTGGCAGAAATGAGGAAACTGTTAAGAGGGAGGGGCTGCTACATTGTGCGGGTTACTTAATTGTCTTAATCGAAAATATATGAATATAAACAGACCTCAGACTTCCTCTCCTCTTTCTTTTTCCAAGCTGAAAGACATCCAAGGCTGTAATAAAATCGAGGGCTGTTGGGTGGCAGAGGGGATGTGCGCAGGGCCTGGCTGGCCCAGCACTGCGCTCCCGTTTGCCTTGTGGGAGCAGGCAGGCGCTCGGAGTTGGGATTTTACTGTTGAAGCTTTCGAAAGCGGTGTAAATCTGTGTGCACAGGCTGCCGGGCAGACCCATAAAAGCAGGACTATATAATCAAGGTGGAAATTGAGAAAATGGTTTATTTGGTTCTCTTCCCCGTAAGGCCCCCGCCCGCCCGGCTCTCGGCTTCTCCCGGCGGTAACGGGGGTGAGACCTGGAGGGGGGCGGGCGGCAGCGCCTCTGCCGCTCCGGGGCCGGCCGCGGCACCCCGAGCCCTGCGGGGACGGAAGGGAGCGGGCGGCAAGCCGGGCTTCTGCCGCCCCGGCTGCGCACGCCGGGGAGACGGGCCGCCGGCGTGCGGGGGCAGCTGGAGGTCTGGTTTCGTTCGTAGGCTTGCGACTAGTCTGCAAATATTTGTTTGTCTGTGGTCGCCCCAGAGGCAGATGTGCCGGGAGGGGCTCCCGGGGCGGTCGGTTCCCAGCCTCGGCGGGTCTTGGGAAGCCTGCGAGCGGGAGGGCTCCCGTCCCCGTCCCCGCCCCCGCGCTGCCGGCGCGGAGCCCCGCTGTGCGCCCGGCGCAGCCCGGGACCGGTTCCCCGGCCGGGCACCGGGACGGGGCTCCGCGCCCCGCAGCGGGGCCCGCGGCTGTGTGAGTGGTGGCCGCTGACCCCTCGGGACTCCCAGTTGCCAGGCGAGGGGCAGTGAGGATGGAGGGCATGCCCGCCCTGGTGCCAGCTCTCGGGCAGGCGCGTAGCTGCTGACAGGCTCCCTGCCCCAGGCACAGCCAGGGCCCGGCGAGCTCCGGCATGGGGAGGGAGACCACAAACGGCAACAGGGGTGAGAAACGGTGGGCCCGGGCGGGTTGTGTAGCGGAGACATCCGTGCCTCCATCTTTCTTGAAGTTAGACTGGCCGTGCGGTCCCCCTGCAGCCCCCACCCCCTTCTCCAGCTGGTACAGATGCACATCCCAGGTCGGAGGAAAGCACCCGGCGGTGAAAACCTGGGAGAACCACCTCCACTTTGTAGGCGTGCAGAGGCCACCATAACCTGCCAGAGGGACCCTGAGTGGGGTGAGGAGGCCCAGAGCAAATGTAAGGACGGGGTTAGCAATGCTGCTTGCACCCTTCCATCCAGTTGCAAGGACTGGCCTTTGCAGGGAGAGTCGACACGCTGTGATAGTGGTGGCAGCGTTTCACGAACACGAAGCTGGGAGGCCGGGAAGCATCCATCCGAGAGAGGGCACGCCGGAGGAATGGGAAGGCCCCGTGCCCTGGGCACTTGGCAGGGTCGGACCGCCGGCCCGATGATGCTTCAGCTCGGTCGTCCTGATGATCTGCGGAGCGCCAGGGAGAGGGGAGAGGCTGCCTCGGTCCCCGGGCTCAGCCCTCCAGTCCGGCGGCCTCTGCCAAGCAGCGGCGGCTCGGTGGGATGCCCATCTGCAGGGGCTGCCCTCTCTCCCGCCGCTCCCTTGGCGGGGCTGGGGCCGGACCCTCTCCCGCGGCCCTGCGCTGTGACGGCGTGCGAGGGGAAGGGTGCGGGAGGGCCGGCTGGCCTTCCTAACGTCTAAGAGAAGCGGCGGAGGGGACAGGCGGCGCTCAGCGGGCCGGGAAGGGGTCTTCTGCTGCCCGCGCCCCGGCCCGCACGCTTGGCCCACGCCCGGCGCTCTCGTCTTGCCCGAGAGGTGCCTCGAAGGGCGAGCGGGGCGGAGGGTCACCGCCGGCACCGAGGGGGCGGGGATCACCTCCAGCCCTGTCTCCCGCCGTGCTGGCCCCGGGACGCGCCTCGCCTCGCAGCACCTGCCGCCCTGCCCCTGCCCGGCTCCCGCGGGCAGTCGCGCCGCGCCGCTGGCGCCGAGTGGCCAAGGCTGAAAGTCTCAAAGCCCGGATGCTGCTGACCCTTCCCTGCCGGGGTGGCAGGAGCAGGTCCGTCCTCTCCCCATCCCATAGGAGCCGGAGCCCGACGCCCGCTGCGTGGGGGCTTCCCCGTCACTCCGGTGCCTGACGAAGCTCCCTGTCCCCTTCCTACTCAGTGCAGCACGCCGGCAGGGCTGCGGGCTCTCACCCGATACGAGCAACAGCGTCCGCCGGGGGAGGTACCGCTGCCCGTCTCGCTGCCAAGCTGGCGAGGAGCCGGCTCGGCTTCCGAGCGGCCCGAGCGGGTGCCGGAGCTCCCTGGGGCCCCGGGAGCCGAGCAAGCGGGGGTGGAGGCTGGAGCCGCCGGGGCGCGGGGTGCCATGAGCTCACCCCTCCGAGGGGTGGGCTCCTCTCGCGGCTGGGCGCCCACTCGCGGCCCCTCAATCCGATCGAGGCAGTTCTGTGAAAAGCCTCCGGAGCTGGCCGGCGGGGTGGCCGGGCTTTTGAGCAGCCCCTTTCTTGCAAGCGATTTAGAAAAAGCCCAGGGCTGAGAAACTTTGCGAAAGTTGGGCGAACTCCTCCCTGTTGTGCGAGGGCAGAGCGAAGCCGCACGCTACGACCCTCTAAGTTGAGAGCACGCACGGGAGCCGCTGCACCTACGCCTTGTCCTCGCTCCGGGGGGAGATGCGGCAGCCCGAGAAATCCCCTCATATCTGGTTCAAAATAGGCTGATAGAGAGTCAAGACGCTGACATACCGCCTTTCTCCCCAGTAAACGCGCACAGAGACGCCCCAGAAACCGAGGGGCTGCTGTTGTTTATGTCCGTCTTAGCGAGGCGGGATGTACGGAGCTGTTCCCAGGGACAGAACAAATACCTGCTAAGAACCGAAGACGCCACAAGTTGTTGCACAGATGAATTGATCCAGTAATCGCTAGGGCTATAACACCCTTATTTATGCTAAAGCATGTGACACAATCTTCAAAATGTGGTAGCTCCAAGTTACCACCTCTCTATTACTTATACAAGCTAATAGGTGAAGTGACTTTTACCTTCTTTACTTGAAGGAGGCACAAAGAAGCAGACAGGTAATTCCACGCTGCTAATTTTTGTGATGTGATGGGTAGGGAAGGGAGAGGTTGAAGTAAAAACTGGGAAGACCGATTATGAAATCTCGGAGTTTAGTTAGTAGTGACCAGCTCAGATCTCATGATTATTTTTTCTTAAACCGCGGTTGCAAATACGTTAGAAAATCTGGCACCTCATCTGCCCGTGCGTGAACCGATTTGTTCTGTCCGAAAGGGTGATTTGATAATAGGCACCTCTTTTTCTGTCACTAATTTGGATTCTCGCCTTAATGTTAGCATTTTTAATCAAGTGTTTAGCTGTTGCATTTCAGGGTGCGGAGAGAGGGAAGTGGTAGCTGTCTCTCCCGCTCCCGCGCTCTGCGGTGCCGGGGAGGATTGCCACTCAGTTCCGAGAGCGGAGCGCTGATTCTTGCCGTCTGCCGCGGTAAAGTTGCGGTAGTGTTACAGTTCCTCTCGGGTGACACTTGCCAGGCTTAAGGCAAAAAAAGTGTCTCGTATACAAAACGGTCAGAATATTTACAGGTAATTGTGACTGTCAAATACTCCGGCGTGTTGACAAAGCGCAGAGATCTTGGAGCGTTTCGTCTTTCGGTGGGTGGGAGGCTGCGGCGGCGTGGGACCCCTGCGAGGGGCAGCGGCGCGGGCTGAGCCCCGGCGCCCGTTCGGCCGAGGGACGGGGCTGCCTCCGGCTCCCAGCGGAACGCTGGCCAGAAGGAAATAATCGTGTCACCCCGCAGGGGCGGTGTGACCGAAAGGCACTTCCCGGGGCAGAAGTGCAGCGGTTCACGGAGCGGAGTAAGCGAGAGCCGCCGTCCCCGCTGGGGACAAACCGCTTGTTAGATGCTAATGTAATCGGAGTGATTCCGTGACGGGGAGCAGACGAGCACTGCGTCTGGTCTGGTTTTGTAATGGGATTTCAAACGGCGGACACCGCTACCCCGTCCCTTTACAAACCTGAAACTTGTCACGGGAGCGCGCTGGCCGCGCTCAGGTCGGCCACCCCTCGCAGAGGGGAGCGGGGTTGGCCGGGGGGCTGCCGGCGCCGCAGGCCGGGGGAAACGCTTGGGCCGGTAGAAGACGCGGCTTTAGGCGGAACCGCGCTCGCTGCGTGACAGCCGTGCGTAGCGCCGTGGGCACCGCTGTGCCTGGGCACGGCGGCCGCGCAGCCACCGGGGCCACGGCGGCTGCGCCCGCGCTGCGGGGCTGGGAGGTGGCAGCCCCCGCAGGCAGCCGGGCACATGCTGCCGGCCCGCTCCGCGCCCTGCCCGCCGCGTGGGGACGGGGACGGCACCGTCGGAGGCTGTGGAAGCGGGGGGAGGCCAGCCCCGCGGACCCTAGCGGGCAGAAGGCAGGCAGGCTCCGGGCAGTATCCCCAGGTCCCCGCTGCCCCGGCATCTGCCGGGGAGGCATCTACCTCGTTCCGCCGCGCCGGGAAGCCGCGTCCAGGTTGGACGGCGCCGCCTCTGCAGGGCTACCGGGGCTGCCCCGGGCGGCCGGCCACCTTTCGGCCACCCTTGAACCTGCTGGGGGCAAGCGGGCAGCCCCAGACCTGGGGGTGGGGGTGGGGGGTGGTGTCCTTTCGCGGGCCAAGTACCAACCCTGGCCCCGAAAGCTCTTTGTAAGTGTTTGTGCATGTAGGCAGGCAAAGTTCTGAAGCCACGGGAAAAGACAATTGGATTGTCTGTAGCAGTAAAAGCGACAGGATTTGGCCTTTTCCTGCCCCGGTGCCCCATGTGTGTCCCCTCTGCAGAGAGCGCCCTTTGCGCTGCTGAGCTCCGTGGCTAACAGTACAGGGCTTGCGAAAACCTAAAACGGCTGAGCGTTACCCGGTCAGCCGCCCGCAGCTTTCTAGCGGCGGTGATATCTCCAGGGTCAGGAACAAGTCCGGTTCGTGGCGCGGCCGGGGAGGCTCTGAGCTGCCTGCCATTTGCTGGAGCTGGGCTGTGGGACGTTTGCTGCCCGTGTGTGTGCGTTAGGGTGCGTTTCCTCGATCTGTTCAACGGCTTTTCCAGCCTTTACCGTTCAATAAAACCTCTGTTGTTTATCTTCACTCGACATCCCCTGCACTGCCTGCCCCTTTTCTCTGAGCAGATCCGCAGCTTTCAGTTATTCGCACAGAAAACTATAAATCCCCAGCGCGGTCCCGCCAGCCCGGGCACCCCAGCTGCGGGCTGGGCTCAGCTCTGTCACAGGCTGACCTGCCCTTGGCCTCAGCGGAGCGGCGGGGAGCGAGGGCGGGAGGTGGGGGCGGGCAGCGGGGACCCGTGCGGTCCCGGCACGGCTCTGCTCCCTGAGCACCGTTTCGCGTGGAAGCAGCCGGCGGGAGCTTCTGCCTTGTGCCGCAGAGCCGTACGCATTTGCTGGTGGTTTAATTTACACGGGCAGTTTGCGTGCAAAGATCAGGCTGTCTGTTAAAAGGCAAAGTTTGGGTTTAGGAGGAAAATGGCACCCTGCTCTGCACAGAAGTCAGTCGCTAATGAGCCGCGCCGTCCCGGGGAATGAGCGCGGCGGTGGTGGCGGGGCTAGGGCTGAGCGCTGCTCCCCGGGAAGCTCCCGGGGACGGCGCTCGGAAGCGGCTCTGTCCTCCCGGCTCTGCCGAGGTCTCTACTCCCATCTGGTCTCCGCCGGCCGCAGGAACTTGGAGAGAGTCTGGGAGGCGGTGGTGTCCAACGTGGGCGGGTGATGCTGTGCTTCCAGGTCGGAGCCGGGCGGGGGAGAAGAGCTGATACCTTGCTAATTTACGTAAATCGTTGCAATTAAAACGATTCGTGCCTCGGGGTACGAGTCCTCAGCCCTGCACGCTCGGCATGTTCTGCTGAGCTCCGCCGTCTCTCGCCCCCACCCCGAGCGAGAGCGCGGCTGGAGGGAAGAGCGGGCTCGGCGCGGAGCCTCCCTCCCCCGGCACCCCGCGCCCCGCAAACACCTTTGGGGTGAAAAGGCAGGCGCCGGGCTGTCTCCTGGGCTGCGGCGGGCGGCTCGCTGCTGCAGCTCCCTCCCGCATTCGTTCATGCCGCAACTCGGGCAGTGCGCGACAGGCGGGACGCTCGTCTCCCCGCGCAGCGCCGCTCGGCGCGGCCACCTCGGGGTGGGAGCGGGGGGCGCCGCCCGGCCCGGGCAAACGGCACTGGAGTGGCCTTGGGTTGCTGCGAAGGAGCAGCCGCAGCTGGTGCTCGGGTGGCGGGACTGATCGCAGTACTTGTTAGTCACTTCTTTCTCGGATCTAGGGAACTTCCCTTAATCTCAACGAAGGCGGCGAAACTCTTCCTGCATTTCCAACTATGAGCCGCTAATTTGAAGGAGAAGAGCCTCAGGGCACAGGCGGTTCGGTCTGTGCTCTCTGCTCCTGACAGTTTACAAATCTAAACAGATTTATTTTAGAGAAGCCGTACAAAACCGAAGAGTCTCGCAAGTCTGTTAAGGTGAGGCGTGTCGATGAGCGCGAAATCACACGGAGGAAATCTCTTGCGGCTCGCACTGCAGCGTGTGATTGCGGGAAAACGCTGACCCGCGGCCAGGGGGACAGCCAAGAGCTGGAGACGAGTGTGAGGAACTAGGGGAAGTTGCAGATCGCAGTGGGGAGCCGGAGGGCGGGGGGGAGCCTGGCAGGACCCCGGCAGCAGCCGGTTCAGCCTCGCACCAGGCACCCCGACGTCCCCTCCGCGCTGAGCCGGCCCGGCCCGGCGGCGAGCCCCGCTCCCTGGGCCCGCCTCGGCCGGGGCTGCGCTGCCTTCTGGGCACCGAAATACGGTGTAATAACAGCTCCGGCCGAGTCCTTCCCTTCCCTGCATACGGCTGGCTGTAGAGATTTCCTCTCTATAGTCCGCAGCTTCTTCTCCATATAACTAACGTTAGCGGCAAAAGACGTATAAATAAAGTCAGTGAGGGGAAGGGTGAAGGCGAGGGTAGGGTCTGCAGAGATACTGCCGTCCCGAAACCGTTTAGTCGGAGTTCGGACGCCGTAAAGACGATTTTGGTTCTGTTTTTTTCTGTTTCAACTGGCGCAGTAAGAACGAGCCGCGTGGACCCCGAAAGGGCTGGAGGCGGCCGGCGGTGCGCAGGGGAGGCAGGGCCGCCTCCGCCGGCTCCCGTGGGGCCGAGGCGCTCTCAGCGGCGGAGCCGCGGGACTCGCCGGGACTCGCCGGGCGACCCGGCGGCCGCCGCGCTCCCCGTCCGGGCAGCCGCCCGCTTAGGCTTGGGCTGGCGGAGGAAAAGCACCGGCGTGCGGCTGGGAAACGGCGATGGCCCGACCCGTGCTCCTGCCGGCACTGTCGGCTGGAGCCAGAGCTCTCCCCTCGAAGTGCTGCGGGCAGGGCTGGGCTCGTCCCGCCGTTGGGATCAGGGACGTTTTCGTTTCGTTTTAGCTTCACCTCCTAAACCTGGCGCCGAGCGAGGGTTCGCGGTAGTGCGGAGCGGCTCCTAGAGCGGCAGGGTCAGACGGCTCGTCCCCGACGGCGAGAGCTTGATGGAGGGGCCGCTCCGCAGAGGCGCTGGGGGAGGCCGGCTCCTCGGCCGCGCAGCGCCTTTCCCGGTCCGCGGGGGGAGCGCGAAAAAAGTGCAGCCGGGCAGCAGGTCAGTCCCCACGCGCTGCCCGCCGAGGGTTTTCCCGTTCCGGCCTCACTGCCCGGGCCGGGCTGGGCCGCGGGCGAGGAGCGCGGCGCTGCGGGGGCCGGAGCCTCGACGGCATGTGGCGCGGCGGGCGAGGCGGCAGGGCGGAGCGGCGCTGCCGGGGCGAGGGCGCAGCGGAGGACGGCGGGGCCGGCGCAGCCCGCGCCGCGCAGGAGGGGCCCGGCGGGCGCCCGCGACAGGTGCTGCTCGCCCTGCCCGGCCGCTCAGGACCGCCGGGGCTGCGGGCGGGCGGGAGCCGCGGCCGCCTCCGGCTGCGCCGGCGCCGGTGCCCGCGCGATGGCGCTGTGCGAAGGGGAAGACGCCGGGACGGGTCGGGCGGGTGGTCCGGTCCCGGCCCCGAGGAGCGGCCCCGGGCTCGGGTTCTGCCGCCATGGCGGCCGCTGGGAAGGGAGCCCGGGCCGAGCGGGAGCGGGGAGCCGGGAGCCCTCGCCTGCGGGAGCCGCCCTGCCCTTCCCGAGCCCGCCTGCCCCGGCGGTGCCTGCTGCGGCCGCCGCCCCCGCGGGCACTCGGCGCTGCCCCGCCGGGGCCGCAGGGCCACCCCGCTCCCATCCCGTCGCGGCAGCCCTGGGCCTCCGCCCTTCGCGGTGGTGCCCGCGGGCGGCGGGCCGGCGCCCGCCAGGACCCAGGTGTGCGGCGACCGGGGCCCCCGCCTCGGCCCAGGCCGCAGCGCTCCGCCGCGTCGCGGGGGGCCCAGTCCGGCCGAGCCCCGCGGTGAGGCGGCCGTCCCGCGGACGCCGTGGCCTCTGGGAGGCATTGGGCGGAAGGGGAGAAAGAAGGCGGCGAGAAGAGCGCACGGGAGCCCGGCGGAGCCGGTGGATCCTGTCAGGCGCGGCGGCCGCCTTTCGGGCGCAGCTGCGCGGGGCGAGGGCGGCCCCGGCCCCGGCCCCGGCCCCGGCCCCGGCCCCGGCCCCGGCCCCGGGGGCAGCACCGCGCGGCATCGCGGGCGGCGGAGGCGCGGGAGCCCACGGCAGCCGCAGCTGCAGCCGTCCGCCTCTGAAGCCTGTGCAGGCACGGAGCTGCGATCGCTGCCATGCGTTTTGGCTTTAAAAGCGGTAGTTAATGAAAACCAAACCTTTCCAAGGAGGTGTTTTTGTTCGTTTGTTTTGTTCAAAAATTTTTTGGCAATCAACCACTTGAGGCGTCCATAAACTTCAGCTACGGAGAGCGCTGGGGACTCGGAGCGCACCCACTCCTGCTCTCACCAGAGTGCCAGAGCAGAAAATTCTCCTACCGGAGTTCGTGTTAGAAAAAGAAAAAGAGGTTAATAATAATAATAATAATAGTAATAATAATAATAATAATAATAATAATAATAATAATAATAATAATAATAATAATAATAATAATAATAATTTCAGTTCTTTTTACAGCGAGATTGAGGACGGACGGGGGAAAGCCATGGGAAATAATCGCCCTTTTTTCCAGTGGAAATAAGGACAACATGTGAAAATCATGCACTGGGGGGGGGGGGGGGGAAGCATTTGTAATCTGAAACAGAAAGAAAAGGCTTTTATTGAGAAAAATATGTAAAAGAAAAATAAGCATCATGTATCATAAAATCTGTCTAAATTAAATGATGTTTACAAAACAGAAGTTACCAACCAGCAAAATTTATGCACTCGGTTCGGTTTCCCGTCATTTTTACTAACAAGCCCCTTTGCTTCCGCGTCGAAATTTTCAAAAGATTACCGCTCCCGATTTCAAAGTTAAAAGAGTATTTTCTGTAAACATTCGGTTTATAAATACAGGAATAAACACGTATTTGGCGATCCTGATATTCGAGTGAACGCGCAAATGAGAAACCAGCTGCCGGTGGGGAAAAAACTGAACGCGAGAGAAAGGTGCAGGGGATTAATTGCAAATAAAGCAATCGCTACATATATATTTAAATGTATTTGATTGTATGCATTATTCAAATGCCCTTCTGACTAGTTTAATAATTTAGAATCGATAGTTTTCCTAAAAACTTTATAAAATATTTACACTTGATAAAATATTAATCGATTAACAAGCCAGTCGTACTCTTATAGGAGCTTTACTAAAGTCCTGTAACCGCGCTGTCGCCACACGTCTCCGCTGTTAAGGAAAGGATCGCTGACAAAATGTAAATGAAGATCTTCAGACGGTGGTGTTTATAAAATAGCTCATTAATGGGCTTGGATTGAATCTCTCCATCCATCCACATCATCAGATATAATAATAGTAACGAATCAGACAGGGAAGATCCTGGCTAAACCATTGGCATTTTTTTTTCCAGAAGTACCGAAGTCCTAAATCACCAATTCTTCTAACTTTCTGGCCATTGATCCGCGGAAATTCGTAGTTCAACATCAAAGGTAAGAACAAAACATTATTCAATTATTCGATAGCTGGTGGAAAATGTTAACTTCCGTGTAAGAGCTGCTGCTGAGCTTTATCAGATTTAGGGAAAAAAAGGGAGAAAAGTTAAATCGGGTTATTTAAAAAGAAAAACGAGAGTTCTCCAAACTTTGAGGCTCCCTTCTGAAAGGAGCGGCAGGAGACCCGGCCGGCGGCAGCCGCTGCGCTCTCTCCTCCTCCGCAGCCTGCGCGTTCCCGGCACCGGCGCTCGCTCCTCCGACAGCTGCCGGAGCCCCGGCCCTGGCGGCGGCCCCCGCGCCCCCGGCCTTCCGCTGTCCCCCGCGTCTTTTCTGGCTTCCCCAAACTTCAGCCGGCGATGGGACCCGGCTCCCACCCCCGTTCACGGCTTGCTGTCGCGGGGCAAGGCTGGCACCCAGTCCAGACTTGGGCGGCGGGTCCCCCTGCCCCTTCCGAGGAGGGGAGAGACACGAGTCCTTCGGCCGAGGCGGGGGACGCCGCACTCGGCGCTGCTTTTCGGGGCCGGGCCGGGGGTCGGATGCGGAGCGAAGCGATTATTTCTCTTACCCTGCCCGGGGATCCGCTGCTTCTCCCGGCACCGCTTCCAGGGGCGGCCCGGAGCCCACTGGGAGACCCGAGCGCTCGGCGGGCGGGCGGGCTGTCACTGCCGCTCGGAGGGAAGGAGGGGGGCAGCGGGGCCAGCGGCGGCCGAGCTCCCGCGGGGGACCTGCCCTTCCCCTCCTCCAAATCCCGGGGCAGCACCGGCGGGGCTCGCCGCACCGGGACGGCTGCGGGCGGGCTCGGGGCTACCGCTGCTGCCCACCCTACCCTCCCCGGGCGTTTACGGGACGGACGGAAACCTGCCGCCAGGGCTGCCCGGTGGCGGTGATGCTCCCGCCGCGCCCCGGTCCCGCCGTGCCCGGGGAGAGGGGGGGCTCTCCGCCCACCTACCCCCCCCCCCCCCCCCCCCGAGCCCCCTCTTTTTTTGACCCTCCGGCGCCACCGTAAAAGGCAGAGCTCTTAAGGGGGCACGGCGGGGAGGGCGGTGCCCTGCAGGGAGCTATCGGCGGACGGGCGGCGGGGGAGGAGGGGGGGGGCGGCGGGCATCTTCGGTGCCCGCCGCCCCCCCCTCCTCCCCCGCCGCCCGTCCGCCGCCCGCCCCCCCGCGCCGGAGGGGATTTCCTCGGTCCACCTTAACGCGGGGCTCGTTCCGCCGCCGGGCGGGCGGGGAGGGCTCGGCGGCGCGGGGCCGCCGGCTCATTCCCCTGCGCCCCCCGGGCCGGGCAGGGGGCGCTGCGAGCCCTCGGGGCGCGCCGCCGGGCATGGCCCTGCCGGGGGAAGCGCCCGCTCCGCCGCCGGCCCCGGGCAGCGGCGCGGGTGCACCTTGCACCCGAGGGAGAGGTGACTGCCTGCCGGGCGACCGCTGGCCTCTCCAGGACCGGCGAGGGGCCCGATCCCGCCCCGCTGCGATTTCCCCGCCGGAGCTTTCCCCTCCCCGCTGGCTGCACTTAGCCAGCGCTGTCGTGCCCTACCCGGAGCTCCGCTATTAAATAATTTAGCGGCGGCAGCAGCAGCGCTTCCCTGCCCGCTTCTCAGCTCCTCCCGGCCCCCGTCATCAATTATTCAGGGCCAGCCCGGTAACTGCCTGGAGCCGGGCGCGGAGAGGAGGGCGGCGGCGGGGCCCTACCTGGGGCCGGGCCGGGCCGCTCGCCCACTCTCGGAGCCCCGGAGGAAGCGCGACCGGCCCTCGGGGCGGCAGCCCCCGCCGCACCACGAAAAGTTACTGCCGCCTTGCCCCGGCGGGGAGAGGTTGCGGGAGGGTCCCTGCCGTCGCTCCGTTCCCCGGGGGGAGGCCCCCGGTGGCAGGGGGCGGCGAGGTCGCACCGGCTGCGTCGGACCGACCCGGACGCCCGGACTGGATGCTGGTGGCAGCCTTGCGCCTCACTGGTCGGTCCGGTCTCCCCAGCGCCGGCTTCCCCACTATCTGCACACCCCCCCCCTTCCCCTTCTCCTCCCGGCTCCTCCTCTCCTTCCCCCTCGGCCCTCTCCCAGCACCACTGCCCCTGTCCTTGCGCCCTTCTGCCCTGGGTCCCTCCTTGTCACCACCACCTCGTCCTGCCGCGCTTCCCCTTTCCCACCCAGCCCGCCCTCCTCCCTCCCTCCGTGCGGCACCGCGCTCGCTTTTCGTGTGCGAGACGTGTTATTTATTTATCGGTGTTTAATCTCCTGCCAGGTGGGTGTCTGCCTCCCACCCCTGCGCGCAGCGGGGCCGGCCGGGCCGGGCCGGGGCTGCGCGGGGCGGGCCGGGCCGGGAGGAGGTGGGCTTCAGCGCGCCCGTCTGCGCCCGATCCCGAGATAGCACCGAGACTTGATTTTTGCGGGGGGGCGGGGAGGGGGAGGGGTGTCGGAGGCGAGGAGGGGTGGCGATGTTTGGGATGCACAGCCCTGGGACGGGAACGCCGCGCAGACAGACAGGCAGACACACACACACGAGCGCGCACACACACCAAACCCGAAACCAAGGACAACCCCAAAAAGGACTCACTCTGCCTCGATGACTCAACGCAACTAATAACCGTTTCTCCGCTCTCTGTGGCGAGTCCCTCCTGCCGCTGCTGTCGCTGGCAGAGAAGGGAACGACTGAAAGTGACACACCGGGGGCCGCTGCCGCCGCCGCTTCCCCGCGCCGCCGGGCACCCGCCGCCGCCGCGGAGCCCGGGAGAGCGGCGCTCCCTCCTCTTCTCCTCCCCTCGTCTCCCCCGGTATTGATTTTCTCCGCTGAAGGTGTGAGAAGTCGGCTCCCTCTCCCCTCTCCCCCGCGCCGCAGCCGGCGGCCCGCGGCTCCCCGCCCCCTCGCCCCGACCTCCCCGCTCCGCTCCGCTCGCCACCCGGGACCCTCCGGGAAGGGGCTCTGGCCCCTGCCGCCCCGCGCAGCGCGGGCAGCCGCCCCGGCCCCGCCGCCTCGGCACCCCCGGAGGAGGGCAAGGAGGGGGCTGGGGGGTGGGGGGAAGGAGTAGAAGGGAAGAAAGCGGCGTGAGAGGAGGAAACAAGAAAACTTTCCACCCTGGATTCTCTACTTCTGATCCATGGACAGAGCCCAACTCAGCCAGCTTACAGACAGGCTATAAGCAGTAAGTACAGCGGCAGCTCCCGGGAGCCGCTCACTAGAGGCTTCCTCGCCGGCAGCCGACTACTCCGCGGCTGCACAGCTGGCCGGCGCGGGGGGGCCGTGCCAGCGGGGCCGCCCGGACTGGCAGCCTCTTTCCCGCGGGCCCCGGGGGCGGGCCGGAGCTGAGGCCGGACCCGGGGCGCAGCACCTGGCTGCGGCGGGCGGGTGGGCTGCCTGCCTGCCTGCCTGCCTGCCGGTCTGCTCGGCGCGATGGGGACCGGAGCGCAGCGCTGCCTGCCCCCGCCCGCGGCAGGTTGGGGCCAGGCGGCGGGACCCGCGTCTCCGCCGCGGCGGGCCCGCGGGCCGGGCGGGTAAGGCGGCCGCGCCGGGCCGGGGCCGTCGGGGCCGAACCGCTCGCTTTTAGCGGGGCCGGCTCCGGCGGCGAGAGCGGGGCGGCATCGCGCCCGGCTGGCGCTCGCACGGCACTCGCCCGGCTTCACCGGGCTGAGCCGCCCGGGGGACGCGCTGCGGGGGCCCGGGCGGGCGGGCGAGCGGGGCCGGGGGCCGGGTGGCGGCGCGGGCCGGCGGCTGCTGAAGAGCCCCTTCTTTCTCTTGCCCTAGGTCCGTGCTCCTTCTACTGCGACCTGCCAGCGGGAGCCGCGTCTCCGAGCATGGAGCGGAGGAGTGAGAGCCCCTGCCTGCGGGACAGCCCCGACAGAGGCAGCGGCAGCCCCGATGTCAAAGGGCCCCCCCCCGGGAAGGTGGCCAGGCTGGAGCAGAACGGCAGCCCCATGGGCACCCGCGGGCGGCCGAACGGCGCCGTCACCAAGCCCGTGGGAGGTAACCGTGCGGCCGCGCTCACGGCGGCACCGCCGGCCGGCTCGGCTCGGCTCGGCTCGGCCCGGCCCGGCCCGGCCCGGCCCGGCCCGGCTGGGCGCGGCGGCCCCGCTGGCCGGGGCGCGCAGAGCGGCGTGCCCGGGGTGGCATGTGGCGGGCGGGTCGGCGCGCGTGGTGCCGGCAGGTTCGTGCGGCAGCTGGCGGTCTGCTGCCCGCTCTCCCTGCAAAGCGTTTAGCTGCGCAACACCGCTGCGGTGTTCGGGGTCCGCGGAAGGACTTCTGCCGAGGTCTGCGGCGTGCACGACTCGCTCGTTAGAAGGCCTCCTTCCTAAAGAGGCCACCCCTAGGCCCGGGCTTTAGCTAGGCGGCTCACAAAAGGCCAGGCCTAATCCTGCTGGAGGGTAACTGGGGGAGAGCTGGGCCCTGCGCTCGGCGCTTGCTGCATGAGAACCGGCGGATCGCCGCCGGGGCAGCCGGCGGGCGTCCCCCGCGCATCGCCGGCGGCTCCCGGAGGGCACGGCGGCGGCCGGGGCGGCGTGCCTGGGCAGCGCCAACAAAAGGGGGCATCGCCTCCAGGTTAGGTACAAGCAGCCTGGCTGCGGTCACGGATGCGGGTGACATGAATTAGGTGTGCTACACCCACCGTCGCAGCTCTGAGAATGGGGTCTCCAGGGTGGAAAAAATGGCAGCGTTTATGTTTGCATTTAGGGATTTTTTTTTTTTCTTTCTGTAAATAGCATTTTGTAGCAGTTGTTGTAATAGAGGACAGGGCAAAACGCGTGCAAGGCTCAGCTCTTTCAGCAAAATTTTTGAGCCTTAGTTTTGCAGCGTTCCTGCAGTTCTCTAGAATACTTTAACTTTCATACTTAGTTTGCTATCTAGTTGCTGGGCAATTTTGTGTTTAGAGCATGTTTAAGTGACACGCGTGGTTGCTTTTTTTTTTTCCTTTTCTTGCAAGCAGCTAAACTTTCCAGTCGCTTCTGCTAAATGCCCTCTTTTTTTCTTCTTAACTCTGATGCTGTCGCGTTTAACGCAGTGCATCCTCGTGTTAGGAAAAATATATTTAAAAATTTCGAAATTAGCCTGATGTTGCAAGCAAAATAATGCAGGGCAGGCCACAAATAACTTTACCTTTTAAAAAAAAAAAAATCTGTATTTGCGTTTGAAAATGTGCAGAATGGTAACACGAATGTAGTTGTTTGTACACAAAGAGTTTGTGTAAATGACATTTCAAGAGATACTTTGATACGGTCATCACATGACTCTCTATTACGTGAGGTTTATTTAGCGATTTTACCATTAGATGCTTGGTTTAGACCTCTTTGGCTCAATAGGCTTCCTAATTGCTGAAGTTTGCTAAGGGGCTGCAGACTTTATTTTATTTTAAAAACGTAGGATTCATTTATATACCTAATGAAGGGTAAGAGATCTCACCAGTTTTTTATGTTTCTTGGATGACTATATGTCTGCTTTTTAAACCTCTTCTCTGTGTTCTTCTAATGTACGTCAAAAGGAGAAACAGCTTTGCAGTGAAAGACTTGTAGTACTGTACCACTTACAAATTGGTGGAGAAATAATTTGTTGAATAATTTCAAAAATGAACTAGTTAATCATATAAAAAGTAATATACGTAGTTTTGGATGCCTTTCTCGAGACTGAGGCATATAGCTGCTTGATTTTAAAGAGAATGTTAGAACTGGAGCTAAAATCTTTTTCCTTGGGGCATTTGTAGAAATATACTTTAAAGGAATGCTTTTAAATGTTTTGGAATATGTATGTTGCTTTCTAATTGCAGCTGTGTTAGCCAAGAGAAATCCACCGGCTTTCATAGTTACATCGGTGGCTCAGCTTGAATCTGGCCTGTTAAGTTATGGAAGATTTCTTCCACTTGAGACAAAGACTCTCATTTCTGAAAGCAAACTTTTAAGAGCCTACATTTTCATTCATTACTCTTCAGCTCATTTATGAAGTTGGTGTAGACTGGAGTGTAAAAGTGTGGGGGAATAGGAAATGCCGGAGTAATTTTTTTTTTTTTCTTTTCCTTAGCTGGTGTTCTTTAAGCAGTCTCAATCTCTTTGGTTTTAGGCTATTCATAATAAAGTTTATTCATTACTCCTTATTGATACTGAAAGCAAGAAGAAAATTATTCTTGTCTGAATACTTACCTAGGTTCTATAATACTCAATACTAAATTAGTTAAGGCAGATTTTTTTAATAAGATAATGGTGCTGTTTAAAATTGATTTCAATTTTTTTTCCTCCTGGAAATGCTCTCAAGATAAATCAGCATAGCTAATTTCCAGATATTTTTTCCTCTGCTCTTTTTCAAGTTTGATCTTTAAGAACCTGTGTGACCAAGTGATCTTTTTCTGAATGCAGATCGCACCGTTTCGGGCATTTCTGGAAGTCTGTATCTTTGCAGTGATCGCTGCAGTGTTAGTAATTTTTTCACTTGAGCTGCAAAATGCAGCAGTAGACGTTCGTGGAGAGGCTTACTTTTAACATACTGGCAAATTAGTATAAAAATTCTCTTCAAATAAATATTAATAAAGGCTCTTTTAGTATTGTTCCTAGTGTTTGATAAAAAGGAAACTATTGAAAGTCATAGTGAAATGACATGTAAGGCTTCAGTTGTCAGTCCTTCAGTTTATTCTCATTTTTCAAGATTTAAAAGGCACTAATATTTATTGAATGTGAACTTCATTCGGGAAAAAAATTTGAAATACCGTACTGGAAACTAGAGACCATTTTAGTTTTGATTTTATTTTATTTTTTTCATTCTATAAAGTGTATCTAAAGGTTTTGAAAGCAAAGAGAGATGCTAGCAATTCTTTTTTTCATCACATTTTGGGCCTTAGATATGTAAATGCTGAAATTCCTTCCTACTTGTCAGGTGGCTTTTTGCTGTAATAATACCTGTTTCTGAACTTAATCCCTGCGAACAGAGCAATAAGCTCTCAACTAACTGGTGCTATGATGAGGCTGATGACCTTTGGTAACAAGTTTCATAATCGTGGTGTTTGCTACAATTATTTTTCCAGTGACTTCCCTGAGAAATAGAGAAATATTATAGTGCTGTAGGTATTTTTAGCTTTCTCTCTAGATTTATGAGTGAAAAAGTGTTTTAAACTAAGCTTTTGTAGTGCAGACAGAAAATCAATTGTTCTCATGAGAAATTTTGCCTTATGACTCTCCTTTTTTTTATTCCTAACCTGAATGTACTTAATTCAAAGGGCCACTACAGCAGCTGTAATAAACTAGTGAAGGTCACTAAAAAGATAAACGGGGTCTTAAAGGTTGTGTTTAATAGGGGATTTAAAAGTTTTGGTACTGTTTACAATGTTGT
This sequence comes from Aptenodytes patagonicus, assembly GCF_965638725.1. NCBI lineage: Eukaryota > Metazoa > Chordata > Aves > Sphenisciformes > Spheniscidae > Aptenodytes > Aptenodytes patagonicus. The sequence continues at coordinate 44,410,917 of NC_134954.1, read as the reverse complement.
TAGCATCTGTCCAATGTGTTAGAGTCCAATTTTGGTTTGCCTGACTAACCCGGTGCTTTCTAAAATGTTTCAGCAGTTATCTAACCAGTCTGTTTTAAAACCTGTATATAATAAAGCACAAGTGCTCAGATGTTCAGGAGAGGCAGGTTTTACAAAGGTCCCTGGGAAAAAAAGGCTAATATCGCTTTAAAAAACATATGAAGCCTGGGAGAGAGTTTAGAGCAAGCAAGAGCACTATGGTGTTGACAGCTTTATATCCCTGTTGGGTAACATTCACTTACTAGAATTGGCGTCTCCTCTCAGTTAGTAATTCACTCCATAAGGATTAAAAAAAAAGGGATGATTAATGGCTAGGAAACTTATATTTACAAAATTGTTGATTGCAATTCATGAACCTGTTTGTGTATGAGTGGATGTGCGTGTATATATCTATGTATGTGTTGATTTTGAGGAGCGTAGAAAATAAGCATCCAAAGCCTCTGAATGCAACTTAAAATGCCAGTATGCAGAATGAGCTGTTTTGAAGTTTGGTTTTGCTGAAATAGAAACATAGAACCAAAATATAGCCAAGACACATGTTTAAATTTGGAGCAGGAAATGATTGCAAAAAATTTGCTGGTTAGATTGGTTTGACGCAGTCTGATAGTAATACATTCTTATTCATTTAACTGTTAAAATGTGTGATTTAATTTACAGAATATTAATGGAGGAGAAAACTTTCAGACAATTCAAATTAAATTGTATGATTGGGATGTTAATCTGTAGCTGTGGTTACCGTGCTTGTACAAAGTTGGATGTACCAGAAATGTGGATGCAGTGACTCTCTGGAGCGCTGCTGCTAATTGCTGTAAGCCCCGCAAAGTTCTGGTGTATCACGGTCTTGTCTGCTTAGGTGTAGTTAGAAGTCTGTTTTAATACACCTCTGGGGCGACAGAAATGCCGACCGAGCATGGCTAAAGAGCTGTTTGTCAAAATCCATTCTAAATATTTCTGCAAAAATGTCATAGGGTTTGTGCTACCTTTTTTATCTTTTACAAGGATTTAAAGTACTTTACTGGAGAGAAAATCCACTTCTGCGCAGACGGAAGAGTACAGCTTGATCAAATTTGCTCCTCTGTTGTAAACGGTTAGTTAACATTAAACTCTAAATGGCATCCTGAACGGAGTAAGGAAGCATGTTTCACTTGTCCTTACGAATTGAGCAAAGTGAAAGGTTAAGTTTTAGATAGTCTTCCTGCCTAGATCCTGGATGAAGAATATCTGCTGCCTGAAAGAAGTACGTAGCTATTTGGAAGAATTAAACGCATCGGGATACAGAAGCATGAAAGCCGCAAATCCTTGTTAGTTCGGGAACCAGCAGTATGTGAATATATTTTATGTTTTATCTGTTGCGGAATAGTTGGAAAATGTTGCCCTGTACTTTGATATAATTCATTAGGGATCATGAGGAAATGTAAATTCTTGGATTTTATGCGTTTCTGGTACATAATGAGGAAGAGGCCTCTAATTTAACAGGAACAGTAAGAAAAGCAAGCCAGTGATTTCTTTTTCATGACCGACGGTTAAAAATGAGTTACTGGTCTTTTTGCCGATTTCCACCCCCCACCCCGCTTTTCCAATCAGATTATGTCATGTAAATAGAATAAACAGAGCAGTCACTCCTGGAGGGTCATGTAGTGTATCAGCTGGATTTTTGCTGAGGTAGAAAAATAGTCTCTATGTGTTTTCAGTACTTGGTCTGTTATTAAAATAAAGACACAGTTGGTTAAAATGTACGTGCAATTGAACATACGCATTAAACAGAATATAGGGTATCCACCCATTCGGTGACCTAGGCATAATTTGATGTTTAGAATAATTTTGGAACTCTAAGTTGCATCTGCAGAAAGCCACCGACAATTTTGAATTCAAGATTTAAGATTAGCTGTAGTAAGATTTTATTTTTTCCCGGAACAGTTCCTAAGTGTTTCGAGTCATCTCTCGAATGAGAGACACTTCCTCCCCACCCCATACCCATGGCCACGTTAGTTAACTAGATGCTATTATTCTCATCATGAACCAAAGGAAAGAAAAAGAAACCAGCATCTTTGAAAAAGTCAGTGTTAATTCTTCCCCTGGCCCCCTTTATAAATTGGGTCCTGCCTTTTCTTAGTTTCATTGGGATAGAACAGAGCAGATTTACTGTCAGTTATTTATAGGGCGTTTGTTTGAAAACTCCTGTTAAGGTGATTCTGTCAGTGAGTCCTCAGAATCGGTTTTATGCCTGAAGAAGATGGCAAAATCATATTAAAAACTATAAAGATGCCAGTGAGGAAACGCATTTTCAAGAAATTAAACAGCAACATAGTTCTTACTCAAAATTTAGATGAAGAATTCGGACATCGAAGGAAGAAAAAAGTGTTAAACTTTTATTGTTATGAATAAACACTTAAAGGTGAGGTTTAAAGATTCCTTTCCTTTCCTAAATACTTAATTTTTGGGAGTCTTTATATTCTATTTAAATTATTTTACTGTACTGAATATTTTATCTAGATCAAAAAGTAGAAAAAACCTGGCACAATGTAATTGTAATCGTGTCGTCATTTCAACAGACAGCTATGTCATATTTAAAATTTTTTGTTTGTAGCACAGACTTTCAGATGGTATCAGTTACTTTAAAATACATTTAAAAGTATTGGAGTTTAATACTCTTCATGGAGATGCTAGTCTGGATATTTATTTTTGCAGTTACTTTCCATTATTGCTGTTCTTAAAGCTGTCTGTGTGGAATGGGGAGGAAAAGGGCCACAATGGTGACTTGGAGCTTAAGTAAAATACTTGGACCAGTAAGATTTTTGTCACTCGCATTGACACAGAAGATGGTAATACAATATGGCATCTATGATGTTGTAAAATGAAGACGGTTTTACTGCAGTCATGTATTTATGTTCGCTAAACAGCTGCGTGACCTGTTTAGGAAAATTCTTATTTTTGTGATTGAGCAGTGCCCAACCTGCTTTTAAATCTTATTTTTAAACTTTTCAAAATAACTGAAAATCTGTAAGACTTAGGAAGATTTTATTTCGAATCCCAAATTGCAAGGCATAGATAAGTTAGGCCTTTAATTACCATCCCTCATCATAATTTAGTTAAATTAGTAACTACTGCTGTGTTTCAGGATTAAAGGCCCAGTTTTTCAAGGTATAAAGTATTCCCAAGTCCCTTTGAATTGATACGATGGGGGTTTGTTCAAGATAACCTGTGCCTGATTCAGACTCTGTAACTACCGAACAAGCATGCTCTCCTTGTGAAGCTCGAAGTGGTTTTGAAACCAGCCCGCTGTGTTGAGCGAGGAACCAATGCCCTTTCTAGCTTTGAAAAAATTGTCTTGTGGTAATTGGTTCCTACTGTACGAAATGTCCTGGGTCAGATGCATTGGTCCCCATGATGACATGTGTCATTAACGCAGATGTAAGAAATAGTCACAGCAGACAAAAGGCAGCTGAGTATTTGATGGCTTTGGAGAAATGTTTTCTAGCCTCTAGCCATACTAAAAAAAAATTGCCCTCCAACAAGCTTTGTACTTGTTGCAGAATGCTCATCAGCGACATCTCTGCTGTGGGGTTACATACAAATGAGTTGATTAGTGGTGCGAAAGACAGAAAATACGCTTTGCCGTTTAATTTGGGGGGAATTGTTAGCCCCTCTAGATGAGGTTCTTGTGGCCAGTCACAAAGTGTTGACTGCTTTAATGTGTGATATGTTCTCAGCCAGCAAGTCATGTTGTCCATATTGTTGCAGTTGTATAGTTAGGAATTTTTTTTTTCCAGAGTTCCTGCGCTTTGTACAAAAGCATGTATTGCAGCTGTTGTGTGTACTTCGTCCCTGTCGTCATTTGCATTGATCCAAATATTAGTAAGGGAAAAATACTTCATTTCATATTTCCAATTTTATTTCCTTTATTTTAAAGAACTGTTAAAAAACCATAAACTAGTATTTAAAGTTGTTTTTTCTTTTTAAATACCTGTACTAGCTCTGCTGGTATCCCCTGAAGATTTACAAATATATCAAGATGTCAGCATTTGTCTGTTAACCATTTAAGGCTGCTGACACTGTGAAACCCTTATAGACAATGTTTGAAAGGTTTTTGTTCTGTTTTTTTTCCCTTAAAAAAAGTGTAATTCTTACTCTGATTTTTAAAGGTGTGAACATTGCTAATATCTGAGGACTTATGTAAAACCTCCTTCCAGGAGGTATTTCTACTTGGAATAAGGCTACACAAATAATTTACAGGATTGCTTAAAAGACTGAGTATGAGCCCTGCATTGCTAGTATCCTAAGCCGGATGCTAGGGCAGAGATCTCGTGTCTGAACTCAAGATATATTTTAAATTTCCTGGCAAATGCTGAATGATTATTGGTGTTGCACGAAGCGATGTTAGGAAGAAGAGAGGGTTGTCATTATTTGTGTGAAGGGAACAAAAAGAACTCGAAGAAAAGAGACAGGTAGGTCTAGATAAAAGTTTAAGCATATGACTTGTTTTCTAAATAGAAAATTACCTGGCTAATAGTAAAAATTGTCAGTCGTTTTTCTCTAACTGATGTCCTGGTGTCAGACGACCTGCAATATTAAACAGTCTGAGCACAACTGTACCTTGTTAGTAGCAATGTCAGCAAGGTAAAAAAGCTCAGAAAAAGATTAATAAAAATAACCTGTCAGACTGTATTTTATATGAAGCTGAGGCATCTCTTGAGATAACCATACACCCACTGCATTTTCAGAGTGCAGTAGAAATGTCTCCCACTTAAATATGCTCCCTCCTTATTTGTTCCCCAAAGACACACGCTGAGCTGAAAAGACACTCTATTGACAGTAAACCTTTTCAAAAGTACTGAATCTGGCAAGAAATGTCGGGAGGGGAGTTTCTTTTATCAAAAACCATGATCTGTATCACTGCATACAGCTACAAGGTTACTTTCTCTCTCTCTCTCTCTCAGATGTTCTATTTGTATTTGTATAATGTTGAGAAGTGGCTGGATTAGTCTGTCTTTACTTGTGTATCGCCGAGACTTCACTCTCTAGAAGCTGCTGACTTTGTCTGCATTCGGACGGAAACTTCAGATAAGTGAGGAAACTCGCATGGAAGTATTTACCATCATGGTAGTCTAACTCACAGAGAGTGTTTTGTCATAAATTTAGCTGACAGGCATATATTGGAAATGAAGCACGTCATTTTCAAAACTATAACCAGACTATTTTTCAAGAGCAATATAAATTCATATTTTGAGCATATTTTGGTTTATATGCATTTCCATTATTTATATATTAAAATTAGATATGCACAATTTCCAGCCTTATTATTTTGAATGGTTATTAAGAAATGTAGTTATAAATTATGAGTTACACAATACTTCGGAGTAAAAGGTGATTTTCATAATGTCTTTTCCCAACTTACAAATAACTTTTTTGCCATAATACAAACATGCTAGCAGAGCAACATGATAGATGTCTCTTTAAGTATCGTAGTAAAAGAAAATGACTTGTATTCTGAGGCTGTGGGTAGTTTATGTTGTTTTGGACCCATTTCCCAAGCAGTGATCGAAAACAGATTACAATAACAATTATACAGTCAGAAGATGCAATATCCATTTCTGTTTTAATTGAGTGAAAGAATAATAAAAACATCATTAAGAAAAATGAGGTGGACCTGTCATACACTCTACCAATTTTTAGACTTGGAGAAAATGCAGAGTAACAGAAGTGTGGGGGTTTTTTTATTTTTCCCTTTTTTTTTAAGTCATGTTTGTTGCTCATGCTAGAAGTCTGGATGGTAGACTTCATATGGGCTGCTATGAGCAAGTACGCAGTAAGTACGCGTACTGCTTGACAGTAAAGCTCAAGTTAGGCATCATCTGAGTGTCTGGGTTTGGCTTAATTATGAATGTAATGTTTCTGTCATTGGTTTGAGCCTTCCTGATTATATTAATACGATCACAGTGTCATACTGACCTACCAAATAGATGAGCTCAGAGAATGCCATGGACAGGTAGAAAGCAGTAAAAAAGACTCCTTTGTCCTTCAAAATAAAAAGCTGTGCTACTTTATGGTTTTTTCCCATGTTTTTTGCCTTTCCAAATCTGTGGACATGTATGCCAGTAAGAGTACTCGGTTTCCTAAGCCATTACTATCGGTTTCCTAAGCCATTACTACCTGGGACTGAATCTTCTGTGACCCTTCAGCTACCTCACCATCTCAGTCTTCTGATTAAAAACCCGTAGACAGAAAGGCCCCGTGCTGGGTGTATACTGTGTTCCTCTTGAAAAGGGACCTAACTGTAGTCAAAGGTCAAGAGGCTGAGGGAGCTTGGCTCTCCGTTTTCGCTGAAGCTGAGTCCTAGAGCTGTAAGCAGACGTGTCCTTTCTGCCGTACCATGCGTGGAAAGAGAGATCCTCTCTACGGTAGCCTTGGCTCAAGTCATGTACCATACAGCTTTATAAATCAACATTTGGAATGGCATCCGGAAGTGAACCAGGAGCCAGTTCAGCCTTTGGAGAGCAGATGTAATCTGCTTTCTTTGGCTAACACCTCTAAGCGAGCACATGCATTTGCACTAGCAGAAATATCTGATTCTGCAGTGTAGCTCTGTGTACGTAATGTTGTAGCAATTCAGCCTGTTGAGCCCCAAAAGCATGGATTGCTGACTCTTAACAAGTGAATCCACGCACAGTAGGTCAGCCTGTAGGAAGGTCCTTTCCATTCTCTCCCCAAAATATCACTGACTGGCTGAACAAAGTAAGTGGACTGTGCATACCTGAGAAAGAGGATGTATCTGTTAACTCTTGTTCCTCGACCTCATGACTTGTTTGATAAAGATGTGGTAGTTATTAAAAACTCCTAGATTAATGTGACCTGCTGGCTGATAAAAGTAAATGTTCCTAAAAGAAGAATGTTCAAATGGATAGTTGTCAAATGTATGATCTCGTCTTTGTGAAAATGTGGAGTGCTTCCCCCGCAGCTCTTGGTCTTCTGTCCTTGAAAAAGAAGGAATATGAGAGAATGCCACTCAGAACTTGCTCTCTTTCTGCAGGGGCGTGGGGTGTGGAAGATTGGAGTTGTAAGTAAAGGCCAAGCCCCAGATGCCGGTTCCTGACCCATAATGGGCCGTGGGTGCAGGGCTGTCTGAAGCCTCTGCATATTGACTGGTGGAAAGGGAGACAGAGGGGGAAGTTAGCTGCTTTCTAGGGGATGGAATGACGCAGCGGCTCCTACTCTTTCTTGGTTGTGGTTCTCTCCTCCATTCATTTTCCTGCTGAAGATCTGATGAAGATTTCTGTGGTCTCCTTATACCAGAAAAATACCATCTAGTAATGATGTTGCCGTAGCAGTAGCTGAACCCTTGCTGAAAGTGTAGCAGGATGAAGAGCTCCATCAGTAACGATTGAGTTTGATGACATTTGTTCTGAGACAGTGTTTAATATGGCTTGTCCTCTTGTGTGCTTACTTGTCACTTTTGCCCATGACCAGTTCTGCCATATCTGTTGACATTGTCACTTAGAAATGAGGTTTTCTAGCGCTGCCGGTATCTAAAAGACATGAGGGAAGGAGGCAACGATTACAACAATTACAGATCCATTCAGCTTGTCTTACAGCTGGAGCCTGCAGTTGGGCTTGAAGACAGAGATGTAGGTGCAGTAGTTATGTTAGACTCTCCATCAGCTATTTATCTGGTAACATGAAGGAGGGGTGATACGATTTCTTCTTTTTCTTGCCAGAAGGTGTTCACAGAGGAATGGACACGAAGGAGAAAAGAGCTTGCTGGTGGATCCCGGTGGAGATCCCAAAACAGGCCCGAGTGTGGTACACAGCTCATCTCCAGAAATAAAACCTCAAACCAGCTATGAAAGCTTTTCTGTTACATTCCAGGGGACTTATCCCAGTACCAGGAGACTAGTTACTAGAATCTTCATTAAAATGCTTTTGCTAGAAGATGGTTTTTTGCTTTAAAAATTACATAATATGGTGGCATCTGCTAGCACCACCGAAGTTAAGGGCTTATTAGTGGTTCCAGTTTTCAGGGTTTAAAAATGTTGGTCATTAAAATTAATTCTAGGTGGAACTTGGCATAGAGAGTCTTAGCCCCTTAGGCGAGTTTTGTTACGTAGTTGAGACAAAAACAACAGAAAGCAGTCCCCCAAACCAAAACCCCCTCCCGAACCCTAAACTTGTTTTTAAGTTACAGAAACCAAAACCTAAAACTTATAGGAAATTAATGGCTTAAGATGATTTTTTTAAAAAAAGCCAGTTTAATTTAAAAGCGTTTCCTTCACTGGTTTTGAGTGAAATGAGTATATTTTCCATTAGTTCATATTATAAAGTACTGCTGTGGGGTATTTTTTCTTCTTTTTTAACTGGGAAACAAGTTGAAACAACTGAGCTATTTAGGAAAAATGTAGCTATAGCGTCTTCACCTTTGCCTTTCGATGTGAATGGTTGGACTTGATGATCTTAGGGGTCTTTTCCAACCTAAATGATTCTATGATTCTATTCTATGAATTGGAAAGCCTGCATGTGGTTCTGGCTGAATGCGTGGCGCTGGAACTGCCACAGACGTTCCTGCACGTCGCGGGGGGGCTGGCTGGCAGGGGAAGCTGAGCTTTCCGCTAGAACAACAGGGACAGCTGTTTGTGCCGCCTTCTGACTCAGGCTCCCTTAAAACCGTATTTTGAGGTCTGGGTTATCATCGCTCTCACTTTTCACTCATTGAGGTGGAGAGCTGGAAGTGCTTTCTTCTCCCGTTTAATTGCTTCTGCCTCCTGGCTGCCCTGTGCGCGGCTGTGCCTGGGCTAACCGGGTGGCACAAAGCCCCCGTGGCTGCTCCCTTTCTTGCCCTTTGAACCCAGCCAGTGTGACAGATTCGAAGCTTGGGTTGAGTTAGTGCAACTAGTTTAGCAAAGGGGGTTAGTTACCAGAAGCAGCTGATCCAGTTTGACTAACAAAAGGCCTCATCTCCTGAGAGTAACAGTTCTGTCCCAGACACGCAGCAGGAGAGGCTGCACTAGAGGTAAATACTTCGTATCCCTCTCTCTTTCTCATTTCTTGTTCGTCTCAGCATATGCTCTGAATACGGCTTTTCTTTCATACTGTTTTTTTGAGAAACTCAAGTATTATCAAATCAAGTTACGAGTTTCATAATATGTTTCTGTGGTGGGATAGTGGCCTGGCATATTTCGTGTTAAACAGTAAAGCTGTTATTTCAGCTAGGAGAAGGATTCTTTGGCTAGTTAAGCTGTCAGAAGCAGGGGACATCTGCAGAGACGTTAGTGACTTCTTTGTAAGATTTCCTGAGATCTGGGATAGTTGTGATGGTTGGGAGACTGAAGCCACAGAAAGGACTGGAAGCTGAAGAAGGATGTAAATAATATCTTGTGGTTTGCATTCACCATTGGCTAAAATATAATATGTAGAAATGCATTTCCTGCCTACAGATTTACTGAATATGTAAAGCCAGAAAAAATAACTGAGGAGGAGGAGAAAGATATTGTCCTTAGTTTTACTTCCTCTGGCCTTCCTAAGAAGAAAAATTCTACAATGTAATGTTATTTAACATGATTTTGTTTCTTTGGCAAACGTTGTATTAAAATCATCTGTGGAATGAGCTCTTCTTTACCAAATTGCATCCTGGAACAAATTATTTGCAACGGGCTTATAAACCCATGAAGAGTAGGAGTTTAACAGCATCGCATTACTGGTTATATGCAAAATCAGATACCTCACGTTTTGTCTAGAACACATTGGAGAGCAGAGGATTAGCAGAAAGTAAGGTCCTTGTTTTTCAACAAAACCTTTTGCTGTAATGAGGTGCTTGACGCTTTTGTTTTGCACAGGATTGTACAGTTGCAAAGATCCTGATACGGTCTCCTGTATTTGACATAGAGATTTCCCACTGGCCGCCTGTCAGTGTGCACACACAGCTTTCTTCACGTGGTTCCGAGTGGTTAGTGACAAACAACTGCAAAGTCATTCCTCCAGTCCCCATTAAAAAAGATTTACGGTGGAAGAATTCTCGGCCTCATAATGAGACTGTTGTAAGCTGGTGCTTGATACGTAAAAGGCTGAAACGCAGTCCATTTACCCAAACCAAACATTTATTGTAAATAAGTTAAGTGCCAACAGCTTATATTCTGTCCAATTTAATTATATTTATAATTTATGGGGTAGCTTGAAAGTGAGCCTTAATGGACATGACTAACCCTTGCTGAAATGTGTGAGCTCTGTCTCTTCTACCTCATCACTGAATTGCACAGGCACAGGGTGAACCTGGGATCTGCTTCAAGCCTGATCCTTCTTGAGTGTGAATAGTCACGTACGTGTGGCACTGTGGAAATGGTACGGTTGTGCCTGTTCAGCCTGTCATTGCGAATCCTGTATCTGCAGCCCTCAGCTGGACTCTGCAGGATTTTCTAGGGAAGATCTCACATCACCACCAGCTACAGCTACACTGTGATTTAAACAAAAGTGGTGTTGAGATCAGAACAAAAAAATGGTTTTTTCAAATACTATTTGGTGTCCTTCCTTAGAAAAAAACGTTTTGGAATGCAGTTGGTCTTTTCTCATTATGAATTTATCTTCTCTCATTATATGTGATCTTAAAGGTCTTTTGCAATTGAAATGATTCTGTGATTCTATGTTTGTTCAGCTAGTCGAGTCTTGAATAGAAACCTCCTGATTATTAGCATACGCACTAGGTTTTCATTTCCGATCACTTCAGGATTTGCAGTTTACACTGTTCTGAAGAAGTGGCACGCTGAAGCTTTGAAGCGTCACTTTTTTTTTGGCGTTCTTTTTTTTTTCCCTTGGTGGTGGTGTTAAGTTTTTCAGAATAGAAATTATGGATTTATGTTGCACTAGGATGTAGAATGGCCATCTTTGGTGCAGAAATTCAGGTATTTCTGAATAACTGAAAGCTGTCAAACTTAATTGGTTTCTGCCTTTTCAATTAGAGCTGCAGGATGTGAGGAGAACTGGCAAACCTCTCCTGTGCCGCATGGGTGCTGATTTCTGCCTTTTAAAACAGTTTTCTCAATTTAGGTTCATTTTTCAAATTTGTTTAAAAGAAAGGGAAAGAGAATTGAATACCAAATCAGTATACGTAAGGTCAGCTCTATTGCAGCACAAAGAGAAATAAAGAAATGGACTGCTTTCCCGTCACTGCCTTTGCTGGATAAAGGGCTCTCGCCTAAAGACAAAACAGAGGCAGATTAGGTTTAGGAAATGTTTGTGGTTTGATTGCTTCCTGTGGTTATTGCCAGTTGTGGAAGCATGCTTTATTGTTAAATATATGGAATCTTTATCTAGATAATTTCCTCAAGACGACCCATGCTTTGCTAATGGAGCTTCCTAGTCTCTCTCGCAGGGTAAGGCTCTCATCTTAGAAGTCCCACTGAAGTTGCTCGTAATTCAGTGTTTTGAGGTATGCGTGGGAATAAACATTTGTGGATTCTGCTCTCGCTGTTACCTAGATTTCTTTTTTTTTTTTCTTTTCTCTGTTTTGGAAAGACTAGCTTCGAGAATGACCCATGTTACAGTCTCTGCTAGGGAAAATGTTTTCTGCATACAGTAATGAAGAGTTTTCAGTAGTTTATGAATTTTCAAATAAATGTCCTGGTTTATGAACTCCCAACCATAAAAATTTGCTTTGTCTTTGAGGGAGATTACTCTGCGTGTGTGTCTGTGTTCTGTTTAAAAAAAAACAACAACCAATAAACAAAACCTAAAAAACCAAAGCACAACAGCAACAACAAAAACTTTATTTTCCACTTTCTTCATTTGATAAAAATCTCTCAACTGTAGAATGATTTCCTTTGGGTTTGACACCACCATTTGATCTCAGTTTTTAATAATTTTGGTGGGTTTTACTCCCAGAAGAAAACATGCTTGTGCTGTGAAGTATTCCCACTAGAAATCTGGGAAGTCTTAAAACCTCATGTTACTCAGGGCTAAGAACTGGCTTCTTTATTAATTCCCTACTAGACAACCCCTGTACAGTAAATCTTTCCATAACACCGTGCTGTTGAAATTAATCAAGCTGATGTTTGGAAATTGTTCAAATTAGATTAAATTAAATAACACCTAGACGGGGCTCAAAACTTGTGCTGATGGAAACAGATTTTAATCTAAAAAGACATGAATTTTATTGGTGCCTCTTCTTATTGGTCGATCTTCATATTATACTTATTAGAACACGCAAGTGCTGCTCCCTGTTTAACGGCTGGAGAGGTGGGTGGCTGAAATAGTTTAACCTCCTCCGCAGCTTTCTGTATCCTTTTCTTTTTTGCTTTAGGTGCCAAGCCTATGATGGTTATGTGGAAGTGGACAATGCATAGAAGTTCAGTGCTGATAGTATTACATTTATTACTTGCTTTAAAGCATGCACTGGACAAAGTATCATTTGCAGATGAACAAAAGAAACAGTGCAGGACTTCTTAATATCTGCTCTGTCTTGTCCTTCTAGTTGGTCATTAGAAATTTACAGCTTTTACTTGCAAATCTTACAACTGAAAATGTTTTCCAGGGAGCTGCACGACTGCAGTTTGGTAATACTTTTAGCTGGCTTCAAGTTTTTTATAAAAACAAATGTTTTATGCAGCAGAGCGTCCAGAGTTTTCACTTCATGAATGGAATACCTGTTTCTCCTTCCTTCGTTTTTAAGAATGGATTGCTCCCCTGTGAAATAAAACTATAGATTGAAATGGGCAAGGAGGAGAAAATGTGCATTTGGACACAGGTCTCTTTGATACATATTTAATGTTGTCTTAATTTCTCTGCCCCTTAGAAGAGTCTCAGCAAAAAAAGCAACTGTTTACAAAGTCTTCTCTCTACATTGCAGCTTTTCCATGAAGGCAACAGTGGAGCTTAAATCCCATCTCTAATTTGTTTTAAAATTACATGTTGTACAAAGGTACCGGCCAACTGCTAACCATTCTGTTCTTCTGGGTAACAGTAGGAACAGTTTTTCCCTGTTCTCTTCCATGGATTAGAAGGAATTCTTGCTGTGTATGGGTGTCCTTATAAAAGCCTTTATGTAGATCTTGGTTTATGCTCCCCTAACATTTTATGCAGATGCTATCTATATGGGGTGAAAGCTCTGTGAGAAGCACGGTTAAGTGAATTAACATCAAGGAGAAAAAGTCTTTTGTATAATTCGTGATCGCTCTTAATGTTTTGTGTGCGTTCCAGCATTGTGTTCATCCTTTAAGGAGACAAAGTGTTTCCTTTTTAGCCCTCAGATTACCCCTTGTTTTCTCCGTGTGTGAAAACCAGTGCCGTATGTCATCTACCACGAGCTGTACAGCATCATTCACTGCAGCACCTCTCTAAGGCTGGGAGAGCAAACGCACGGAAGTTCAGCGTGAGAGGGACCTAAGCCTTTTTTGTGCGTATGCATGGGAGAGGGAGGATGACGGTAGTTCTGGCTGATCGGGCATTAGGGAAAGAGCTGAGGAATTTCAGGATTTATGAGCAAGGCTGGCTTGCCTTGCTGTAGCACTGCATGTGAGACTTCTTTATGGATGCTTGATCTCCTGCTCTCTGAGTATTGCTGTAAGTTCTTCAACTGGAATGACAATGAGCAGTGACTAACTTGCATTGCTTTTCTGTAAGGGCCCTGTAGTGAGCTGGAGGTGTAATATATGCATCTAGGAGCAAGACATGGTGTATATCAGTGTGTAAAGAGCATGTTGACTTTTGGCTGCAGATGTTTTTTCTTCTGATTCCAACGTACTGAAAGTATGTTAATTTATTTTCAGATAACATCAGGAAACAGAGAAGTTTGAGGCAATAAATCCATTGGAGACATTATAGCTTAACTCTCCAGTGCAAAATAGAGGGCAAAGCAGATGGAACTTTCTTGGAGTGAGATTTACTTGGAAATAAGTTGGATTACTGTTGTTTCTTAGTAAAATAAGATTGGTATTAAGACTCCAGACACTATAGCGAGAGGCATGAGAATGGGTTAGCAGTGGCAGATGTGGTAACCTGCCCTTTGCTCTCTGTTTTTAAGGTACTAATAGCAGCTTGTCATCAGTTACGCTGGGTCACTGAGTTCAGAGATGTTTTTGCAAAAGCTGTTTCTGTAGCAGGGTCCCTGCAAGCATGGGCAGCAGGAAGGGGCAGGAAAGTCATCATGGGCAAGAGTCCTGTGGGTCCTTCGTGCCATCCATAAAGTGATGTCATGTACAGCATCAGTTCTAGCATTTGACATCTTGTTTGTATTGAGACAGTAAACAACGAGTGTGGAGAATAGGTTCAACATCTGTGCTGAAAAGGTGGACTGTTGTGTGTCAAGGAAAGTATCCAGCAGGAGGATAAAAGGCGCTGTGGCATCCCTCTCATCAGTTTGCATTCACCTACTTTTTACATTGCCAAAATGTAATTTACACAACCGATATCAAAGCCTCAGCATTTGGCCAAGTATCTTAAGCTTTTGTTAAGATATTAATAGCCCCATCAAAAGTGCTATGGCAGACTGTATGTTTGACAGGAGGGGAAGTTTGTCGCTTACAGAGGTTAAATTTCATTTTAACTAGTTAAATGATTTATGGACAAACAGAATTCAGTTTTTAACCTTTGATAGGAATAGAAATTTTGTCATTGATTTCAGAGGAACAGGATCAGCCTTGCACTGTCTTTTCAGGAAAGTACTAGAGATTTTTTTTTCACTGAGGTTTTTTTTTTTTAACACTGTGTGTTAGAATTTGGCTGCTTGAACTTGCAAAATGCATCAGTTTAACCCGGAATCAAGCAGTGAAGAAGGAGCAGCATCAGTGTGATGCCGTAACCTACTTACACATTACTTCAGGATGTGTTTTAAAACAAAGAACTAAAACACATCAACTGGGTATTTCAGCTTGTAGCTGCTGCTGCTGGCCTGCAGTTAGAATGTCAGATTGGGAGCCGCTCCATGCCAGTATAGGTCACTAAATGAGAATTGTGTATCTAAAATATATTTTAAAGTAAATCTAGTCTCTGCAAACTCAAGACAAGGAGGATCTAAGTCCCTTAGCAGTTGTTACTGGTGTGACTATATCTATTTCAGGGCAGGGTGACTCCTCTGAAGGGATATATAACTATTGGTTTGTAGATACTGAAGCTACTGATAGTAGAAGATCTTGAAGATACTTACCTGACTTTGTACGGAAGGAGAACTGAAATGTGGCTTTCTCCTCTTTTTCCCTTAAAGAAGTGCCTGGTCCAGGAGTACAGTGATTTGTATCTGGCCTTTTGTAAATATACTCAGTTATTTTTCATAGTTGTTATTTACTGGAAATGGTTCTATTTCATTCTGAAGAACAGGAGTGAGAGGTGAGCTTCCTGGCAGCGTTACGAGCCTTAGATAGCACATTTGGAGAACTGCTTTAGGCTGAGATTTGTCTCTGCCCCAATATTTCCTAGTTTATCTATGGGCTAACAAATTGTACGTAACCAATTAATAAATTTCTGTGACTGGAGGTAATGGTTTTTCCTTTGCCACTCCCTGACTACAGCCTGGCCGTGCAGTTCTGTAGGTTTTCTCTCTGTTCCATCTTCCCTCCGTGCACGCGCTTAGAGTACTGTAGAGCCGTCTCCTGCAAATTGGCTTGTTTCTCTACTGTCTGTAGTATTGAATCCCTTTAAGTTCATGCCCCACAATTTATTGCCATAGATGACTTGATCCTGTAACCACAAAAGTAAATTTACAATAAAACAGAACAAAATTGAATCCAGACCACCCCCTGAGTTTTCCACTTATGTGGTTCCTCCTCATCCTTGATCCTCTTTCGAAGAGAGCTGTTCTCACTCTCTCCATACATGCAGCGGGAGAACAGCCACTGGCTTCTCTGGGTCTGCATGACCATCAGCTGCCAACACAAGATTATCATTTTCAGCAAAATCAATGCAAGGGTGTTTTCCTTGCACAGTGAGAAGACTGGCCATGCTCTGAAAATGTGCAAATAAACCTACCCCGGCCAAGAACTGCGTATGGGACTAGCCTCTGCGGATACCTCCATACGGTCACTGTGTGGAGGGAAACAGAAGTGGCGTTTTTGTCAGGTTTTCGTATGGCTGAATGTGGAGAAGCCCTGACCTGAAAGAATAGGGACATTCATGGAACTGTAGAAGACTTCTGCAATGTTGAAAAGGTCTTATTAGGAAATCTTGTTCGTCCTCATGCTGACTGTGATTCTGTTCCTGAATTGTATTCTCTGGAGTTTTTAGTGTGGTTTTTAAATGAGTCAAGTGATGAGACTTCAGTATTTCCCTTGGAAAGAAAACAAAAGCTATCCCACAGGGAAGAAAGGCAGATTTCCACTTCAGATGAGCCTTCTAGGAGGTGTTTTAATTTACAGCTTTAATCAGAGATGTATGACACATTTCTTGTTCCTCTCTTATTGATGTTTTGTTGTTTTTTTGTTTTTTTTCATCTAGGTTTGATGATTCCAGTCTTTTGTGTGGTGGAGCAGTCAGACGCCTCTCTTGAATACGATAATCGAGAAGAGCATGCTGAGTTCGTTCTGGTTCGCAAAGATGTGCTCTTTAGCCAGCTGGTGGAGACAGCGCTCCTGGCTCTGGGGTATTCCCACAGTTCTGCAGCTCAGGCACAAGGTATTCAATAAAGTTCTTTTCCCTCTTCTCTGCACTGGCAGAAGGCAGCACCTGAGGTTGTTCGGTGTAAGGAGAAAGCAAGAAAATTGGTGGCAAATCTTGGAAGTGGTTATATCAGTTGTGTTGATGGCTTAATCTTAAACTAGGTGTACAACAAGCCCTACCTTGTTAGTCTGCCTAGAAGGCATTAGTTGGATCTTGCTGAAGTGTGAAATCTGGTGATAATGATCAGTCAGCATATTCATGACACATTTGTTCTGTACCACGAGGCAGGCTGCTGCTTCAAGGAAGTCAGCACAGAAGAGCTGGATAGAACCTCTAGGTGTACAGCTAGATGGCATCTAGTATTCCTCTTTGTATCAGGGCAATTTTGAACAGCGTATTATAGTCTTTCATTTTTAAAATTATACATTGTATATAATGGCTATATATATACACATGCTCTTTTTATGGCCAATAGTTGTAGTGCTAAACGTGCAGGCTGATTTCTGTTTTCACCTACCTACTATATTGCTGCAAAGCCCTTTGTAAAGCTCTACAGGCTCTTCCACTTAGCGATGATTCTCCAGTAGCAGCGAAATCTTAAAATAAACAAAGCTTTCCTCTTTCTACCCAAAATATCAGCTTGAGAAAAACAAACCTAAAATCCTAATCTTGAGGGAGACGGGCAGGAGGTGGTGGGTTGGGAAAAGTCTTTCCAGAATGAACTTTGCATTTCAAGAGGCTTTTTTATACTAAACAGGTTATTTCAGTGCTTATTCTTTTGGATGAGAAGCCTGTAAATTTCAGTTTCATCTCCATGTCATCAATAAAACCTGTGCACATTTAGAGTGGTTTAATAGAAGCTTTGCCTGGGGGTTTGGGTTTTATACGTTGGTTTTAGTTATTTTGTATAGCTAGGTATTTGAACGTGCGAGCAGAGGGAGCAGAGGTGGTGCTGAATCCAGGAGTTCCAGGCAGTGGTTAATAGTGCAGCGCTCCTTGTACAAACTTCTTTCCAAGCAGGGTGATAATGATTCATTTCCTCTGTCAGCCTCTGCTCTGTGAGAGAGGCTCAGGTTCTGCATACAGGCAGAAAACCATGCACATGTGTTTATTTACACAATACGGTAATAAAAGCCCTGCGAGAAGGTAGTTGTTTTGTTTTTTAATATGAAACATTTCATGTCGTTTTAGGGATGCTTTTTTTCTGAAAGTAAAAGGTCAGCGTATCCCACTGTTTCCATCCTGGTGAGCCAGCTTCCTGTTTGACAGCACTATCCATCTCAGTTAACACAGTTGCTCAACGTGTTGCGAGCTAACATGTGGAACACGCTGCATTAGGTGGCCAAGATTTGATTCTTGGCACTTACGAAGGGGAACGGGCTTTGCAAGAAACCTGCTCCAAGGAGGCATGCCATTCAGTGCAGTGATCCACACTGGCTGAGCATCTCACCTGGGGGAACTTGGCTTTTGCAGCATCTCTCTGTTGTGAGAATATCAAGGAGGAGAGACAGGTTGACTCACGAAGGGAATTAGTCATTGTGCAGGGAGGAAACGGCCACTGCGTTTTTGAACTACAGGCTTTGACAATGAGCAGGTTCAGATACTAATCTGTTGCTTGATGTGTTGCTCGAGTAACTCATCTAGAAAATAAAAGTTGAATCTCTAATTGTTGTAATAAGTCTAAAAGAAAAGGCTTGGGCATTTTTGTCTTTAAGGCAGCAATTACCTTCCACTAGAAAACATCAGATGGTATAATATTTAGAAACGACAGAAAATACCTTAAAGATCCGTCAGCTAACAAATCTCTTACTTGGTCAGTTTATTTACCTGTTCTGCAGGTAAATAAACCTGGAGTTTATTTACCTGTTCTCCAGTTCTCCGAAGTCTTCTATACATCCTGGGCAAATACTGCAGGTCATGCTGATTGTAAGATAGGAAGCTGAAGTACGCAGCATGTTCTGTAGTATCTTGCTTCTGTGCTAGCTGACTGCAAGCTGAGAGATGAGGTACAGGCAGAGACAGAGTGCTAATAGATCTCTGAGATTGTTTAGTTTAATGGGAAAATTTATAGAATATTGGGCTATAATTTGTCAACTAGGATTGACAGAAGCATGCTGCTAAATTGTTGATATAAGGATTTATTTGGGAACACAATTTTCTGATATTAAAAAGAGGAAAACAAATAAAGCTATTTGCTTTATTCATTCCGGTAGTAGGAAAAGTCTGCTGCTGTTCTAGTGCTTGGGATTGATTTCATTTAGCAATATACATTGATAACAGTCACTTAGTTCTTCTTTATGCTTTATGATCAGCTGAATTACAGGATCTGCATGAGAAGTTGAAGATCCTCAGGTGCATTTTTCAAAATGGTAAAGCTTTGAGCAACATGCTGTGCAAAACATTGACATGAGTAGGTGTCCCCATGTCCTCCAGGGACAAACTAAATGTGAGCTTGTCAAAGCTTCTGTATTGTAAAGGCTGTCTAAGCTGTAATGTAGCGTGTAATAATTGTCACCTTTTGAGTTGGGAAAGTGTTTCATTTCGCCCCCCTCTTGTTTTGGATGACTGAGAGGAGTAGCAATGTTCACTTCATCTTGTGGGAAACATCTTGCCTTTGCCTGTTCCTTTTAGAACAGGGTCTCCAGTGGCAGATAAAAGAGCTAGTTGTGGGGGAAAAGAGAATTTGTGGCAGCAGAGAGAATTGCTGTGCAATTTCACACCGCCTTCGCTGCAGTTCACCGTGGCACTTCTACAGACCTGCTGAGGCTCGAGCGGGCGGTGCGCGCCTTGCATGTAGGGCCCTGCCTCACACTTGCCAGCTGTACGGCAGCACGGCAGAGTCTGGGTGCCAGGAAGGAAACGTGGCATGGAGGGCTAGGTGGTGCGCTGCCTCCCCGGGGAGTCTGCGTGCCCAAAGGAGCCCCGCCGTGGGGCTGCCTGCCTGGGCAGCAGCCTAGAGCTGCAGAGCTCCCCAAGGAGGTGACGCTGTGTCCGAGCATGTGAGCTGTAGCCTGCACATACAGCTGCCACCTGGCCTGGAGCCTCACGTACCGGCTCGTGGTCACTTGGCTTATCACAGCTAATTTTTAGTCCCGGTCATTAGGTAAATTGAGAAGTCTTAGCATAAATAATCTTGAGACAAATATGTATCAGGAGGAATACATGAAGGCGGCCCCATGCCTCACTGGAAGAAGGTCTTTATTCCCACACAGTTTGGGCAGGACACATTTATTCCACAAACAGCTGGTTGTAAACATTTTTTGTTGATGGTGGCAAGAGCAGAGACTTTTCCAGTGAGTACTGCCCTCGTGAAACTTCCCTTTTCTGACAGGAGCTGTGAAAAGTCTTCTGGAACAGCATGGGAATTCGTTAACAGCTTGGCACTGGGGTGTGAAAGTTGGTGGTGTGAATGGCAACAAAGGTTTAATAAACATTTATGTATTTTTCTTTCATCACTTGAGTCTACACCTGACACTAGGGAACCTGCTACATGTGCCTTCCGGAGAGGAAAAGAGTCATGCTTTAAAGGGGCACCTGTTCTATGTGTAGTTTAATAAAATTTACATGCCCTGATGCAATTTTTTTTTTTTTTGGTGGGTGGGGTATTCTAACTGGGCTGTGCAAGAGAAGGGAACTGGTAGGGGCTACATACAGTATATAGTACTGAGTGCCAGGACCAAAGTAGTATGAAAGTAGCTGCAATATGAAGTACCCTGTGTGCAGTCCTGCAGCTTCGGGACCTGCTGTGAAAGCTGATTCCCTCCTCAGTGTGGGGTGGAGGAAGAGCAGTGCTAGTTTGACACTTTTAGCAAGTTCTACTTTCTTAGAATCCATATGAAAAAGAAAATAGTGTGATTTCTTGTGGATATATGTATATATATTTTTTCTTTTGATCAGTTCCTTGTTAGTTGTCGTGAGTGTATACACAGAACTGGTGCACATTGTCTGCAAAAGCTTGCAAAGCTGGATGGGCCATCAAAATGGAGTTTGCCTTCTCCTCCTAGGTGCTTCTGCTAGGTGTGTTGGCAGGGCTGTGTGGAGTGCCTGCCCTGACTGCTGTTTATGGGTGGCTTTAGCAGGGCACTGGCAAAGTAGTTGCTTGGGTTAGTTGCTGTGTGTGGCCACCACAAGCAAAGAGGTGTACAGAAGAGTGAAACTGGTGCTGAGATGCCAAGCGGAGCAGAAGGAGAGGTGAGAAAACAGTGGAGGGAAAAACTGTGTACTGACTGAAGAGTGGGAAGCCTTATGGTTGCAGAGAGCTGGGGGTGGCTGGTTGGAGCGGAAGGCTGGAAGGAGATGTTGGCAGTGGTCAGTGGGGAAGGTGTAAGACAAGAATGAGAAACAGAAAAGGTTTAAGTATTTTGCCTTGCCGTGTGGAGTTGCAATAGCTGGGCATGGAGGAGAGTAATGCTCTGTGGGGATCGTGTCTTAGCGAGCTGAGGTCAGACGGCATCGGCCCTGTCAGCCTTGCATGACTGGAGTGGGGAAGAGGAGAATTTTGTTGCTGCCAGTCAGTGCCTGGCCAGAGTAGCTGATGGGGTACCTCTGCTCTAATGTCTTGACACCCAGAGGTGTATCTCAGGACCAGCTGTCGTTCTCCAGCTGCCTTGCCTGTGAGGCTCTGATGTTGCTGGCAGCCACGGGAAGTTGTAAGGCAGGCTTGGCTTGGCTTTGGAGCTTCTGCAGAGCACTGAGCTCTGGAGCACTACTGGAGCTGTCCTTGCAGTGAGCTGCAGCAAGAGAGAAAGGTGGATCTCCTGACTGTATAGCAAGGAAACCAAGGCACAGACATGTAAGGGCTCTCCTCTGCATCCATAGTGCATATGGCTGGGGCAGGAAGGAACTCAGGCTGCAAGTGCATTCATTTCCCTCAAGGCTCTAAATATGTGAGCTCAGCCCTGCTTTCTGCTGTTAATTGAAGGCCTCGTGCACTTGCAGTCTGCATTTAAGTAGTATTTCAGAGCAAAGATTGGATATGTTTGATATGGTGACGTTTAGCGTATCAGTCCAAACCCCAGGCTTCTGTGTGTGAGAATGTGGCAGCCTGAACGCTGGGCTCCTTTGCTCTGGCTAGCTTTTGTGAGACCGGTATGACCATCCTGCCACTTAGGGGATTATAACCATGTGTACAAACATTTGAAGGGTGTAAATACTGATAAGGAAATGGATTTGCCTAAGCTGGTCCAAAAGGGTAGGGCTCTGGGGCAATTGGAAGGACTTGAGCAGATGATTAGTAGGGAAAGATCCTGTGAAATATTCCCATCTGTACTGTCTCCAGGACCGCAATAGCTTCCAATTGAATGTCAGGTAAAGGCAGAACATACCAGCTGGGGGCTGTATTGAACACACACAAGCTAGTTTTATAGTTCTGTATCAAGAAAGGTACAGTAAAAGTGTAGTGAAACCCTGCTAAACTGTGCTTGATATGTACAGCTAAGTTTGCTGCAGCTGGGAAGACCAGATACGCTATTTTAACACAAGTGCAAGGTAGCAGTATGGCAAAAATGAGAGGAAACCTGGCCTCAGGTTTCTCCTGTGAATAATGTGCAATATAGGGTGCTATAATCTGGGATCTTCTGACTCCTCAGCCAAGTGCCCAGTGTCTCCCTGGAGCCGTGGCTCCCTGCTCATGTTATCAAAGACCTTCTAGTCAGTATTATACTGGCTTTAATGAATAGGAGAGACACTAGTGATATAATGACTTAAGACAACACAGTGATCAACAAACTAAATGTTGGGTCATTTCCTGTCTCTGTCACTGTTTGCTGCTACTTTTTTCTTTTTCATCTGTACAGAGATAGCACAGTGGTCTCACCTAACAGAGTTGTCAGTCCATGTAGAGTTGCTTATTTCTCTCAGCTCAAATTCTTTTGCTACGGATTATGATCACCCTGCTAAACCAATGCATCTTAAACAAAACCAAACAAAACCCCACCCCAAAGCAAACGAAAGAAACCACCCAGCCCTCTTCACAGCTCTTTTCAGCAGTTCAGTCTTACTCCATCTATAATTAACAGGTCCTTACCTTTAGTAATCCCCTTCTGCCCCCCTTGCTTCTATTGCAGATGCTTTTTATGGGTAGGCTCTTCTTTCTTCTCTCCAGTTTTGCAGGTTAAATTGTAAAAGGCCCAAATCAAATCTTTTAACAGTAATATATGTGAGGGGTACGACTCAAATGGACATCTTGCAGTAAACTCTGACATGCAATTTCATGACAACTTGTGTGGGATTGCTAAGCAGACTGGATTTCTTGCAGCGATACTCAGCCATCCAGATCAAAGTTTTCCTTGTAAAAGCTGCTCCTTCTCGAATTGTACATTGCTTGAGTTGTATTCTTTGTCTTTCTCCCTGATGTTTGAAGAAAGTGGGCTGAGTACTTCTCAAATATTTATCCCCCTCCCTATATACAGACATTTACCAGCAAATCACTGTTTTGTCTACCCTACAAAACTTCATGACAACTGTAAGTGAAACTCAATTACAGGAACCATGAGAGAAAGTCGGAATTTAATGAGAATGCTGAAAACCTCTTCCTTCTTTGTTTTTTGATAGGCATTTCAGTGCATAATGGACACAGGGTTTGAAAGACACTGTTGTTACAGGTTCAGCATCTCATGCCATTTCAATTAAAGCCCCAGAGTTCTCTTTAAACATTGCTTGGAACTCTTAAGAAATCTTACTTAAAAAATAAAAGAAGAGATAGGGATTGAGGCTGCTTATATTTGTAGGGTTTACTAAAATTAGTGTGGGGGTTTTTTTGTGGAAAACATGATATGTTAGGATGTCATATTTATGTATATATATAAAATGGAATATATTTTATGTTTTACTTTGTTTTATATATATAAATACATATCTAATATATCATATAGTTTAATCTAGAATATAAACACACATATTTTATACATATACACGCACACAAATATGTATTTATATAAAAGTATAATATATGTATGGAAACAAAAGATCAAAATCCAATTAATAAACCAACCTTTCAGGTTACTTGTCACCCTCATTCTCCATCTGTAGTATTATTTTAAGTAACCTCATTGTTCCAACAGCATGACCTCTAGTGAATACTTGATTCTTCGATACGCTCACTGTGAAAGTTCTTAACTTCTAACCCCAGCGGTCAGGAAGCGTCTCTCTCCTTTTCTTCCCGGCCTGCCCTCCCCCGCCCCCCATGCTGGTGTGTGTAAGAGTTGCCACATGGTATTGGCTTTCTGATCCCAATATATTATTTACAGGATTCTCGTGATGGAACAAAACCTTCTACAAATAATAATCTATTTTTCTAGATGGCAAACATCTGGGTAGTATAAGTAAATGGGTAATTTATTAGTGTTTGAACAGCTTAAAGGAGGGTAACCAAAGGTAGCCCTGAACAGCTCAGCGCTTCGCAGCAACTTCGCAGCACGGCTGGTAAGCAGGAGAGCAGGCAGGGGTGAAAGGAGGAAGCGGAGTGGACAGAGCAGGCTTCAGCTGTCCCAGTGAAACACCCTTTCTTCCTTCCCTGCGTGTCTGTGAGACTTCGCATACCTGCGATGGGAGTTTGAGGGCAAGTGCTTTGAAATGCATCCTATTTTGGTGACGGCTCCGGGGGCTCTAGTGGACTTGTTGCAGTGGCGTGTGTCATTTGTTTGTGCCACAGTCATAATGGATCAAACTCAGACTGTGCTATGGGTAGAAATCATTAAACCTTTTGCTCCTCTCTCTCCCCCTTTGTTTCTGAGAAATACTGCTAAGGCCGTAACAGCAAATCGGTGCTTCTGTTTGATGAGGGCTGTATTCTGTAGCGCTTTCCGTTCACTTTACGCTGCAGGCTGTGTGTAAAAAGGTAACGCTGCAGGACAGAAGTTCCTTCAAGCTCCGCGCTCTTCAAGGAAAGATTTTCACGTATTCTGCCAGTTTTATAAACCAATGAAGAAATGCTGGGGAAATTGAGCCACAGGCTTTTTTGTGTCACAGCAACCCTTATAGTAGTTTGGGGTAAAATAAAAATCAAGTTCACTCTGAAAGGCCTGTGTGTACTCAATTAAAAACTTAGACCAGCGTATAATAAATTCTGATTTTTCTTGGCCCCCTTCCCAACCTCTCAGCTAAGCCCACAAGCCCATGAACCACTGGTATTTTTGAGGAAAATTGGGAAATGGTCTTTATTAATTTTAATTTAATATAAAATTTTGTTGTCTTTTTCTGGCATGAATCTGATAATGAAGCAGTGCTGTATTTAAAAGTGGGAATAAATTAGGTTAGACTAGGTCTTCCCCTGTCCAGAGAAGGAAAATGAGGTGCAGTTAGCAGCCTGTTAGCTAACAAGCTAAATATTTAAACATTTAGTAGTATGTGAGGAGAGCAAAGCCTGGTGGTGGTTAACACAAGTTAGGGTAGCTTTTTTGCCTCCCACCCCCCCTTTTTTTTTTTCTTTTTGGACATTCTTGTCTGCTGAGATTTTTTCCAGTCCCTGCTCTAGATGAGGGAAGCAGCATTTTAACCCTGTGGTACAAGGAGATGCCTTTCGCCCCAGCTGCAGATTGCCTTGCACCATCTGCCCTCCCCACAGGAGCACAAAGCCGAGCCCAGCTCCAGCCACTTCTTTCCTGTAACCTAGCAGAGGCAGGGCTTATTCCGCAGATTGGCTTCTGCTTATCGGGAAGCACATCCCAACTTTTAGGATCTCTGGTTTGCCTTGGGCGGAGGTTCCGCTGTGCAGCATTTGTAATGGATATGCTGCTGGGGAGAAAGCAGAGCTCTTTCTGCTGACCGGTCTGTCCGAAGTCTATTTTTCATCAGTGCCCTGGTCTGGATCTCGTTGCACGTGTGAAGAGGAATTGGTTTGAGCGTGTGGAGAGCAACGGTGCTGGCTGTGGGGTCCCTTGCAAGCTCATGGTGTAAGGCAGTACTTCTCAGTCCCCTTTAACCACATAGACAAGCTAAGCATGAAAACCAGTTTGTTTTGAAACTGAAAACCTAACAAAGGGGAGAAAACTTAAAGAGGATAAATGGAAACCGTTTCCTGGTTTTTAAAAAAAAAAACAAACATAAAAGAGAGAGGGCAAACACACTGACCCCTGTTCTGTGTCCGATCGTCTCTTTAGGAAAGATCCTTCTGGCACTGACAGCAAAGGGTCAGTTCGGAGGGTTTCTCACCACCGCATGTGAGCATTGTAGAAGGGACCCAGCTTTAATCCTCCTGGCCCTTACTGGAATATAAATGAACCTGTCAATCAGCAACTGTATTTGATGTTTGCATCTTTTCATACCAGTTGAATTTTACAAGGGCAGTCTGCCCTCCTGCATTGTTTGCCATCAGGGGTCTGCAGGAGGTTAAATGGCTACATTTACAGAATGGAAAAGGATGAGAAGAAGACAATGCTATTAGTGACCTCCTTTTGCCTACTGTCCTGCTCACTGGAAACTCACTCAGAGAGTACCGATGAAGGTTCAAATTCAAGCTGTGGCTGAGAGAAGCGGGTGTGTATGTCTTCCTCGTGTCCACTGAGCTACTTGGTTATTTGGGGTGGGTGTCTCTTCCTCTCCATGCTGGTGCAGGGCTTACAGAGAATTGCTCATGCTCTGTCTTCCTTTCGGCCAGTGAATACCTTTGATTTATCCAGACAACTTAAAAAAATATATGTTTATACAGGTGTGGTTAAAAAAAGGCATTGCATCAAGTTGAGTAAGATGAGGTTGGGGTATTTTTCACCGGGTATTTATGGGCGATTTTACTTTCAACTTTATTCCAACAGCAAAATAATTCTTCTAGGATGAAGTAGCTCTCAATTAAACAATAAAGCTATTGTTGGGATCTGGGGTCCGTATTTTATTCCGTTTTCACTCCCCAGATTTGTACATGCAGCTTCTTTGACTTCACCTGGCTGTTTTCGCAGTTACCAATAAAGAGTTAAATTCAAACAAGCAGGCTAGGAGGAGAATGTGTGTGCCAGTCAGGATTCTTAGCTAAATTGCTTTCATACTTTGTTTTTATAATATATTTGCTGCTTAGCCACATTTTGGCCTTTTTCCTTTTTCTAACAAAAATCATTATGTGGGATAGCTAGTAGATAGTTCCTACTTTCACAGCGACAACTCCGTGCTAAAAATGTCCCTTGGCATAGGGATCGTTAACTGATGGCAATTTGTCTGCCTTTCTGAGTAGGTTTTTTTTCGGCACCAGCTATAGAATCTATGAAGTTGTGGGGGGAAAAGTGTTTATCTTGTGTTGAAACTGAGGATGGACCAAATGCTTGAGGAAAAGAATGTATCAAGTAATGAGCTATAGATAATACTAAATCTTTTCAAGATCCTGGAAGGAGATGTTTAGGCAGAATTGTGCAGCAGTCAGCGTGAGAAAATTGGCATTTTGTGAAATGCTACCGTAGAATATGTTTCAAACGTCACTATTTATGTATCCATTTATATAGATAGCATCAATTACATATTTTTAAATGTTGATGATGGGTCTAAAAACTACATGCATTATGAACATAAAAATTTATTTTTCTGTGTCTTGAGCATGGAGAACAAGTCTTTTTTTTTCTCAATCTGAAAGCTGTATTTGCTTGAAAGAATGAAGAATGGTATTTTGTTGGTCATATTCACAAATATTTATTAATATTTTGTTGTGGAGCTTTTAAACAGAGGGCTACACATACTAGTTTTTTTTTTCTGATATCTCTGCTAAAAGAGCATAGCAACACCATGCATTTGCATTTTCTGATCACTAAAAATCCCCCCTACCATAAATGTGTATGTGAAATTGAGAACCTAATTAAAAGATTAACAGCATGTACAGTACTTTACCCAAAAGGCATGTGTTAATTTGTTAAAACACTAAAGATTTTTATGCTGTCTTTTTTGACGCTATCAAAATATTTTCAGTGGAACTGGTTGAACCTGGTCTCTTTATTATAAATTCTTCTGCAGAGTAAGATGACTTAATTTCATATCTAATTGCATAAGGAATTATAAATTATCTTTTCTAAGAGACCTATGACACTAAAATGCAGAATGAACAAATAAAACTGATTTGTTCTAGTACAAATGAAGATATATGGCAGTATTTTTATTACAGACACCATTTGTTTGGGTTGAGTGTCTGAATATTTTACAATAAGATACAAAGTGCTCTTTGTCGAGGAGTCGTTCTAGCAATGCATCTTAAGGTGTTTTACAACTAATTGCCATGAAATGAAGAAACCCAAATGAACAAAAAACAGCCCCACCCATAAAATAAAACCCTACGCAGAATGGGATAAATCTGTTCCAAAGGAAATATGTTTTATATGCATTCATAGGAGCAGCGGAATCTGCCTTTTGGATCAAACATGGAACTTTTCTTTCGTTCGCGGAGGAAAGACCTGTTGATTTCAAAAGCGTGCTTTATCTCAGAAAAAAGGTGACTTGCTATATGTAAAACGGTAGTTTCCAGCTAGGTAAAAGATGCCACAGTCTAGACTAGAGCACACAGGCGAAGGATTACAGGTCTGGTTTCTAGTGGGGAAGCACAGCTGATGTATAGGACAGCGTACTGGAGGTGGGCATTTCCCTGATGTACAGGGAAATGGCGCTCCTGCCGTGGCCCCGTTAGTGCCACGTAACCTGCGGGGATGCCATGGTGCTGCAGTCAGGATTTCCTTCCCTCCTGGGGACTTCTGGAGGAATCTTGAACAAATCCCCCTTCCTGTCCCTACAGCACAAGCAGTAGGTATTCTCCTTTGGAAACAACTGGGTATTTACTAGTAGAAAGCGACGTATTACTTTTAAGAATTGAATATTACCCTTATGGCAGAATTTAGTTGAAACTGGCAATTATTAAAGGTTTGTCTTTTGTGACTACTCTCCATGGATTTCTATTCCGTCATTGAAAGTTTAAAATGGTTTATAGTAAATTTACCATTTTTTACTGAACCGTGTCACTGTTGGTGCCAAGGCTGCTCGAATGTTACTGAACATCTATTTAGCCAGATTAGATTAAATGCTATTACATTATTTAGTGCAAGTATATTGTTCATAAAGGAACAAATTAATATTCTACTGACCTTTCAAGGGCTGAATTAATAAATTTATCACAAGGATTAGTTTGGTATTGTATAATAGAGACATTCTTTTATTTATTTATCCAGAAGTACTTTTATTATGAAGTTTACTGACACAAAGCTGCTTCTGTTAAGCTGATTGTTATTCCCAGCTACTAAAAGACCAGTGCCAAATTGTATGTATGCATTTATGATTTTTTTTTAGAAGGGGGCCAAAAGGGTAGTATGTGATTTTATAAAAGCAAACAGGAAAGAAGTGTAGTAATTTTTAGCTAGAGAGCTTCCAAGGTCTAGTTTGAGTGATAGGAGTGATGAGAGGAAAACTGCAGCATTTATGGTGAAATGTGCATTACACTTTAAAAAAACATTTATGCCTAATAATCAAAAGTTATTTCAATAACAAGGTTAAGGATTATTTTTATTATCATAAAAACATGAGATTTTTTTCCCTTTCCTTTTTGTGGATCTGCAGTAAATTTTCATTTTGTAAGGACTTTTTGTACTTTACACTTTTGAGTGTGCAGGGAGGGAGAAAGCAAAAAAGAAGAGAGACAGCCAAGAGAGCAAGTGTTTCTACACTGTTTGTAAAAGCGATGTCATGTCTCTGTGAGGGACAGCAGTGGTGGTTTGGGGTTTTTTTTTGGGGGGGGGGGCGTTTTTTGGTAGTGTAGTAAGCACCTGTGTCATCTCACCAAGGTACAGCAACGCCCCTGTCCCACTCTTCTCCTTCCCCTTCTTGTTGAAGCAAGGTTGGGATGGAGTTGCAGGTACAGCTGTAGTACTGACGTGGCACTGTGGTGCCCCGTGGCCGTAATGTCGATTTTGTGGAAGGAGAGGCTGTTACAGAACAAAAGTCGCATCAAACATCTTCAAGGCTTCTACTGAATTCTTCTGTTTTTATCTGTGTCTCTTGTGCATAAACTCTGGTTTTGCATGTAAATGTGAGGGAGATGGAGAAATCTTAGATGCAGATGGAAAAAAAACCCCGTGTCTTGATATTTTAAAAAATCCAGAATTAGAAGGAGATAAATTTATGTAGCCTTTGCACCATAATAATGTGGAAAGACCTGACACAAAGCCATAAGGCTTTTTTCACAGATTCAGTTGTCTGGAAATTGTGCAATGCTGTTTAAACGGAATGACTTTTAACAGATCGCAAATTAAAAAAAAAAAAATCATGTTTTCACCAAGGATTACATGATGGCAGTGCTAACTCCCATGCAATTAATAGACAGTGTGTACCTTGTTTTCCTTTGAGTGCTTAGCGTTTTGTCTAGATTTTATGTGGCCATGTATCCAGGAACTGGGTATGGATGCAAGCTGCTGGTAATTGAACTGTATTTAACTCTATTAAAACCATCCTATGTGTTGTATGGCAAGATGTGTAGCTAAATTTGCATTTGGAGCAATGTAGCTGTAGCATGCATATCCTGTAGTAGATAGGCAGCCCCTAGTCCACATGTTTTTAGGTACAAAATGTAATAATTGGTTTATGACAAAATAACTTTTTATATCGACATAACATTTGTCTTTTACAAAACGTGCAGTTACTTTCCCAGAGCAGTTGTGAGGTGCAGTTTGTAGCTTCACAGGAAGAAAGATGAAATACGTTCTAATTTTGGCGTGGATCGTTGGCCCGTCGAGTCAGGTCTTGTGGTACAGCAACTTCTTTGTAGAGGAAGGCTGGTCCTGGTTTCCCCTGATCTCTTACACCTACTGAATGTCTTTTTACATCCAGCTAGTTGTGTGATGTAGTATTTAAGGGGAAGAAGATGCTGTCTGATATAAAGAGTGACGAGTTTAAATCTGGAAGCGAAAAAAGCCCCTTATTTCCATGCTTGCTGGATTAAGTCTTTTATACATGCTTTATAGAAAAAGGGCTACGTTTGTACAGAAGGAGGTGCCAGAACGCTAATAGAAGTATAGTAGCTCATCTGATGGGTGGGACAGACTTCTGCATGCTATTCTGGAACAAAATTAACCCTGTGTGGGAGTATAATACCTAGCATTGTTAATTCTTGACATTTTCAATTTCTTCCCCATACTTCTGGGGCTCTTGATGAGAGGTGCTTCAGCTTCTCTTTAAAAATTTAATTTGTAGGGATAAAAAATAAAATCTTAGAGGATTCCATCAGAAGCTTTTGAGCATGATCGTGTCTTTGGCATGAGAACATGGAATAGAAAAGAATCCAAGCATTTTAATTTGTTGGGAACAAAAAGAAGCTGATCGGTAACTTTGGGATACGGTATTGCTCTCTGAAGCACATTACTTTGCGGCTGTGCAGGCATGTGACAGTGTGATGGTATGTGGGTCTGTGTTGGTTTCAAACACGTCCGGGGCCTCCTGTGGCCCTTTCGTTGTTTCTGAGCCTTTGGCACTGAGTGCCAGTGGGGGATGTGTGGAGATGGGGAAACGAGAGAACTAGATATTAGAATTCAGTAGCAGATTTA
Organism: Aptenodytes patagonicus; assembly: GCF_965638725.1. Taxonomy (NCBI): domain Eukaryota; kingdom Metazoa; phylum Chordata; class Aves; order Sphenisciformes; family Spheniscidae; genus Aptenodytes; species Aptenodytes patagonicus. Next base: position 44,379,823 of record NC_134954.1, on the reverse strand, counting down.
AATTAAGCAGAAACCTCAGTATGTTATAAACTTGTAAGGCTATATATACACTATGGCATGTGGCTGGACCATAGTCATGCTCAGCAAACCACTGAATATTATAGGACAGTTCATCTGTTTTCTAATTCTTCCCAGAAAAAAGAGGATTTCAGTACTGAGTAATATCTTATTATCCCATTCCTACTATCGGCAGCACAGCAATTTGAACTTGCAAAAATAGCAGATTAGATATTTCCCTGAAACTACATATACTATTTAGCGTCTTACTGATGTTCTGGCAGAACAGCATAGGGATTGACAGAAACTGGGGCTGAAAGTGGCTTAAGGGAGCTAACAGTTTAGCGAAGGTTATGAAAAAGCAGTGCTTTCCATTAGGCGTCCTATGAAGAGAGAGATGGGAAAGGAAGAGAGATGCCAAAGCGGGAACTACACACTGAACATGGCTTTATGAGCTGGGAGGAGTATAGGCTGACAATTTCATTTGGGGCTTTGCTTCCTTAAGAGTTAAGAACAGAAGTGAAAAAGCTGGTACTAGTAGAGATGATGTCCTGACCTCTTAAAACTTAAGTGTGAGGTGCATATTTCAGAGTCAAATATTCCTTGCAATGGTGGAAACTTAAATGCAGTGTTCTGGTACTACTGTAGTGAGGCCAAAAATGGAACTAGAAAGGTTTGTCTCAGTGTGAAGGCTAAGTGAAATGCAAAAGTTAAACGGGCATCCAGTTGTGTGATGTGGAGTCCAAAATCAGCACACACAATGCTGTTAGTGTTCATAATTGTCGGTGCTGTAGCTTCAACAAGGGATTCTTTACAAGAAAATTAAGCCATGTTTTAAGTTACAGCAGTGTAAATAAAGTCAAATGCTTCTGAAGTGAGTGGAGTTTTCGATTTCCACTGATGCAATTGAGGACAGAGGTTGAAACAGGAGTTTTATTTCCAGACGTATCTCAAGCTACATTTCAAACTTGTTTTACGTGAAGAAGTAAATAACCTGTTGGGAGGCAGGTTGGGAGCATAGGTAACACAGCTTCAGATATGTTTATCTATAGGATCAGTAACCACTGTTGATTGTTTGCAAAGAGCTTGTTTGGGGTGTTCCATCCACGTCATTTTTCAGCTGTGTCCTAATATGGAAAAACAAACTCAATACAGCTATTCTGGAGTGAGTTATTTAGCTACAGGAGGGACAGGTCAAAGCCATTTTACTACCGAACGTTTTTCCTTATATGAAAGCCATCCACTTGCAGGATATTTTTTTTTTAATGATCTTCAGAGTAATTTGATTATTTTTTATAATACATAGTAGAAGCTTGTGTTTAGGTTCTTGCTGGCTTATGTGAATACCTGAGACACAGTGACTTACACTGGGACAATAAAATAGAAATTACTTGTAGGAATCCTCCTACCTCTGCAGAGTCATGGAGAAAGATGACCTGTGTCCTCAGAGGACAGAAGCGTTGGAGCTCTGAGACTGAAAGTGGGGAGGCATGTTTGTTTTAATATATGTAAGATTTGACCTGGTTTCAAGTACTTTTCTTAAGACCAGAGGAAGGAGAAAGCTGCAGAGAGTAGGGAGACACATGAAGCCTGAGGTTAGGAGGCTTACAGTAGGCTATGGTGTTGCTTTGGGGGTGTGTGGGTGTCTGTGTGTGTGTTTGACTGAAGGTGGAGATGGCAAATATCCACCTTTTTGGCAAGGACTGAGGAGTTGGTCTTTAGCTTGACTAATATGTACGTGTATGTAGGAAGGTTTAAAAGAAGGGGAAAATATTTGTTAATTTGGACTATTTGTGGTTGCAATATCATAAACGCTTGGATGTAATAAGAAAAATACAGTAACTTTTTGTTTTCAGAAAACTTGTGAGAAATATTACTTGAAATTAAGATTCATATTTTTTTGCAGAGGAGCTTTCTTTGTGAGGTTTTCATGTAAAAGCAGGGTTGCCTGTCTAACTGCATCCATAAATCAAGGTGGTGCCTTCTTTCCTTTGGAACTTAAGGTAAAGAGTTTTGTCTTTAAAGCATAAGGTGGTTATTACTTGTCTGTAGACTTTTAAATTCTGCACAAATGCACAAGATTTTTCTTTGATTAACTTTTTTTTTCATTTATTAACAAGGTAGTTATGTAGGAACATTCATCAGAAGCTTTAGAAATCGTAGGAGATTTATGATGTCATATGATGTCATTACAGCAATACGCTGCATTGTAAAACTTCAGAGCAACCACTGCTGTACCACCAGGGTGAATAATGGAGCATTCATTCACTCCTACCAAATCCCAACGTCAAATATTCCACAGGCTCTCTTAAAACAGAAGTTGTGCCTATAGGAACATGTAGTGAGAAGTTGCGCTTGGGAGGGTGTAATCAGAGTACCTCAAAAGGAGTGGTAGGTATTTCAGTTCCCGGAAGTCATCGTGTTAAGACTGCACAAAAGCTACAGACTCTCTGAGGTAAAAGCTCCTCAGAAGGAAGTGGCTGAAAAAATCTTGGCTAGCTCATGGAGAGCTTGTGAGAACAAGCACTAGAGGCCAAATTCTGCTCTGTTACACCATCCTATGTTTGGACTGGTGCCAAGGACGAGCGCTTTCCCCGCTGCGACTAGACTGGAGGGAGTACAACTCTGAGGGGTCTGAGCAACCAATGACTCGACTCTAAACCACACATAAAATGAGTTTAGCAATCTTGGACTGTTGAACAATGATTCATTTTATAATACGACCACAAAATGTAGCTGAGTTGGTAATGATTGCTTCAAACAGCTCGAGAAACTGAATGAGCAAGGAGGAGTCGGGATTACCCTTAGCCCTACTAAGTGTCCTTGTTGGGCTGGAGGTCAAGGCTTCCCGGTATATCTTTTGCCCGGGGCTGCACCGGCAGGCAGGGGAGAGCTCTGCCTGCAATAGAGACAGACAGAGGTCTCATTCTTTAGTGGTAAACGTGCTTTAACAGCCACCACTGTATACTAACACTTAAATAAAATGAAAGGAAATGTTAAGTCTGCTGTATGTTACTTGTTCAGGATGTTAACAGCTGTATGGCAAATACATCTATAGTATAGGAGGGCGAGAAAGATACAAGCAAACTTTCACAGCCATCCTTTCATATCTGTAATTACATCCAGACTTAGCAGCAGTGTCATTTCATTTTGCAGAGGAGCGTGGCAGCCCTTGAAGTGAGATTTCTTGGTGTTCAATCCCACACGGTAGAAAAGGTCCATTGTGCTCTGACCCGCTTTAAAACAAACCGTACGAAACTGTGCATGCATGCTGAAAGAGCCCCCCCTTTATATAGAGAACTGCCGTTTGTTGCAGGGGTTGCTATGGCAAACCGGGGCAGAAAATCCTATTTTGATGTTAAAGCGAAATACTTACAAATTGTAAGGAGACAGATTTTGAGAATATAAATTAATTAAATGGCAGTAATTGCATTATTGCACTATCTTGCCAGGGAAATAGCTATTCCTGTGAGAGTCTATTACTGTGTTAGGTCTTGGAGCAGAGTGTAATTTTTTGAAAGTGCTTTAGGTTTTCCAAATCTGTCTTTCTGCTTTTATTTAATTCTAACTAGTGGTAAACTGCAGCTTAGCCCTGCAAAGGTGGTCGTCGTCCTGCATGCTTGAGTTGCTAAAGCTGTAAGAAGACTGAATAAGCATTTACAGTTTGGGCTTAAATTGACAGAAGTAAATAACTTTAACCTCACCAATCTGGCCCAAGTAGCTGCTTGATAGCTTGCCCTGGTGGGATCAGTGCCTTTGATTGGGACAGGAAACATTAGGCTTCTTCCAGATAGGAGTCCTACAGCTGTCTAATGTGCCTTTTGCTCCTTGAGTGCTGGAGGTGCAAAGTGTCAGGCAGGTAGGAGACTTCTATGGTACATTTCTTCATTTGCAAGAAAAAGAAAAAACCCAAGGCTGTTTTATGTTGCTTGCCTTATTTTTTTCCCTGTGTCCTGACTGCTTAACGCCTCTGACCTTACTGTAGTTGAGTCCTTCTTCAAATTTCCAATGAAAGGATGAAGAGTCCACTTCAGAAACAGAACTGATAAACTGGATGCTGCCTAGCATATTTTTAGTCCAATTAGAAAAGCTGCTTGGAAATATTTTTTGCTTTTAATGCTGAAAATAGGCAGTTCTGTATCTTTACATCTATAATAGTTATTCATTAGAGTATTTCCTTACATTTTTAAGTGGGACTATGTTATGGCCCTTTGATAAAGTTTGAGGAAAAATGAAGACTAAAATGCCCACTTCCCACATCTGAAAGAGAAATTCAGATTTACAAGGAGAAAGAGATCAAACCACTATATATGAAGAGAAATGAAAAATGGTTTTTGTAAATGCGTTACCTTGGACCATGAAGAGCCTTACTCAGTTGACCCGATGAATGAAGTCCTTTCTTCAGGTGTTCTCCAAGCATCTTTGGTCTTTGCTCAGTTGATCTCAGTTGATCAGTCAGCCTCTGGTTGGCTGAATGTGGGCACAGGTCAGTGACTCTGTATTGATTATGCCAGTATTGCCGGTCTTATGAATTGACCATCTGCTGTTTGCTTTTGTGTGCACGTTAAGAACCAGACAGAAAGAACATGGCAGTAGCCTAGGATTAATACCTACATCAACGTTCAGGATCTCTTGAGTCTTCTCAGTTTTGCCACTGCCTATTTGTCTTCAAGAAGTCATCTTTGAGTGTGCTACTAGTATAGCTTGCTGCAGTTGGTTGTGCTGGTGAACAAAGGTAAATATGTGCTTCTGTCGAATTTCCAGAGGTAATTTAGAGTGCATTGAGAGTGTCATTTTGTACGTTCCCTTTGGGTTCCTGAGTAGGCAGTAGAGTGTCCAATGCATCCAAGGAATGGAATGGAATGTAACAAAGCAGAATGTGTTGTGGATTGAATTTGATCTGTTTGGGAGAGGGACCAGCAGCTTCCCAAATGAGAATTAAAAAAAAAGAGAAATGTAAAAATGTTTATAACTAGCTCAAGTCAGCATGCTCATCTGGAACTGGCCAAGTCTAATTCAAGATGCTTTTCATGCCACCGTGTTTGCCAGCTACCTCTTAGACTAAGGCATTTGTAGTGATTCAAGAGTTCAACTCTGTGTTAGAAAAAGAAAGGCACTTCGTGTGGAATATCATTAAAAGCTGAGCCAAGTTTTTTCTCATTTAATATTACTTACTTGAATCCACTGTCTTTCCTAGTGTTTTGTGCAGCATTATTCTTTCTTGTTATGTTTATCGTTATTCAGCTGAGAGGTTTTTCACTGCGTTACCTGAGTTAACATGATCTCATGTTCAAGGCTAAAATTAAGGAGTTTTGAAAACCAGGGTATTCTGATTGTCACTAGTGCAGAGATTCAGTATAGATGACAGAGTGCTTTGAAATGGAGCTTTGTATCCACTTACCAGCTTTTCTTATCTTAATAAAAGTGACAAAGTATCAAATAATTTTAAAAATATAAAAAAAGGTTAATTGAAAACTGCTTTTACATACATGTTGCAGTCATTCCTTATGGGTAAACATATGCATAAAACATTGTAACTACACCCACAACATTCATTCTTATTAGATGAATACACTTTTTTATACTAACTCTGCCTGGTAAATGAATAATTTCTATCTTAAATTCTACATTTTTCCTTTGTGGTTACAACCAAAATTATACAGATTCCCTGTGTGGAATTATATCCCGAACTACTTTCCCCCAAGGTATTTTTAAACTTTTTGCCTAAATGATGTGCATTATTTTAATTACAGCACATAACAATTATCTGGAAGCTATTGGTTATTATCTCAGTCCGAGGTGCCACTTAAGTCCTTTTCTTCTCACAATTAACAGAATAATAATTGTTTCAAAGGCAGGCAGGGATATGAACCCCAATCAAATCCTAGCAGGCATGTCATTATCATAGCAGGGGAAAGCAAAGGAGCAGGTCCCTCCCTGAGTGAAAGCATTGGGAAGAAATGGGTGGTTGTATTTGTTTTGGCAGGCTGAAGCTGTCGTGAGCCCGGAGTCCCAGCCAAAACCAAGTGAGCTTTGAGTTGACTTGAGCCATTTCTCAAATGTTTTTGTGAACTCTTGCTTTTTTTTTTTTTATTCCCCATATTGTTTTAATTATACTTCTCAGTGCTGGGAACATCACACCAGCTCTTCCATGTTTCGGGATTATTTGTGAAAGGATTTCTCATCAGCTAATAGCTGTTATTTCAAAAAATCTTCATCGGTTGGGTTAAAATCTGAGCTCAGATGTGTGATCACATAAGGGAAAATTCCGTGGAGACTTGGAGTGGAATGAAGCCCCCTCCTTAATACTTTTGTCTAACATATGTCACTGTATTAAAAATAATTACTTTGGTTCCTCAGAGGGGAAGAGGAAGGGTTTTTTTAAAACTTGGAATTCTATATTGAGTAGGCAAATAAACTCCTGAGATTGCTTTCATTTGAAAAGGATATTTTAAATGGTACCTTTTACTTGAATGTTGGCCAGTTTAATTTAGATTATTGCTTCTGACAATTAACCTCGTGTTGGGCTGCACTTGTCTCATTAGCAATGTGGCGAGTGATGAACTTGGATTCATGAGGGCTCAGCCCTCACCTGGGAAACTCACCCACCAGGGCTACGCTGCTGCTCTGACAATTAACAAATCCACGTAAAAGCTGTCCGGGGAGGCCTGGGGCTGGGGGATTAAACAAATATATTAGTAGTCTTATCAAATTCATTGAATAGTTTTGCTGGGAGAGAAAGTTAAACAGCAGAGGAGGCATGGGCATGGGATTTAAAAATATCTTTTTTAGGTGATCTGGTTTTGAGATTTTCCTGTTTCAACTTTTTCTAGTTTGAGACAGAATTTCTCCTTCAAAATTTAGCTGCTTTAAAAACAAGTTTTTAAATAAAAAGGGAATAGAGTGATAGGGAGTAAGGATAGGGCTAAATAATTAAGAATAAAATTCTTAAATTCTGTTTTAATGTAATGCTTCATCTGCCAGGAAATGATCAGTTGATTTGTTTTTCATTTAAGCAAAACCAGTTATGCAAGTTGTGGTTTCATGAACTGATTTCCCCCCCGATTTTTATCCACTGAAGCAAAATATCTGTTACTTCCACAGTCTACTGATCTGTGTTACACAGGGAATATTCAGGAAAAAATGTCATCTTTTGATGGTGATTTGATGAACGAAAGGATTGAAGATAATTTTCTGCAATAGAAATAATTACTTTACCAACTTTGTATAGTTGAAGGCTTCTCATCTAAATATCATCAGAGAATGACTAGTAATGTTCAAACCCCAACATGACATACAAAGAATTTTCTGGCATTACTAGGAGAAAGACCTGAAAAAAAATTTTGTTTCAAATTTTTTTTTCTTCTTGCATTTTTAATTTCTTAGTTATACCAACATGCTGCGTATCTGTGTCTAAATTTACATATGTACATATAGATCAACTGTATAGTGTCCAGAATTAATACAGATAGACATATCTTTATATGCAGGAAGGGGGAAAAGTGTTAGTCCCTTAAAGTAAGTGTTTTATTTTTTCCTTTTAATTTAAATTCACTTGCATTTTATTTTATCAGCTCCCTACAAATACTTTACTACTTTTGCTGTGAAAATCAGTAAGGGGAGCATGATTTAAACTGACTGATCTGTTCTCTCCCATTTTGTGGCTAAGCGTATAATATTTGCAGCCACTTAAAAGGTATTCTACATGTTATTTAGAAAGAGTTATTCCATTGAATATTTAATAATGTATACATGAAAACTGATCCAGAAGAGACTGTAGGAAAAAAGATTTGCTCTGGCAGTAAAGTGGGTTATTTTAGTGGAAAAATGAAATCTTTTTTTCTCCTTGACTGCTGGGAGAGATGGGTCTGTGCAGCCGGCCAGTTAAATGTGTAGCCCATATGTGCACCATGAGGAAAGCTAATGCTGAGGTGCGAATGTGACTGGCAGAGATCGCCGTGCCTGCCTGCCGTGTTCCTTTCTCTACTACAAGGGTAGCTTCGCCCTGCCCTGGGAGCTTGCACCTTTGTGTTTTCGCTGTACAGGCTGAGTGAGCATGCCTGGTGGTGGGTACCCTTGGGCACGGCTCTTGCGGAGCAGGCATCCCTCGCTCATCCCAGTAGACTAGACCCATGGCAGTCTCTAGTGATCTCCTCTTCCTCTTGTTTATGAATTTGGGTAACGCGCATGGTAAGAAGATGGGAAGAAAAGTCATGACTCAAGCTAAATAGAGTGTAGGTCGTTGCCTTGGGGGTAGGAGGAGGGGATATTAGAGGTTTGTGGTCTGGAGATTTATTCCTGTAGAGCTGGGAGGAGGCTGGCCGTCATTCAGAGATGGGAGCAGCGTGACGTGGGTGAGAGGAGGAAGGTGACAGTGATGTGGCCCCGGGTGGGTGGGTGAGTGAGCAAGCACTGACCAACAGAGCCACTTGCCATGAGGGATTCTCAGCCAGGGTTGAAAGCATCTTATGGACTGTGACGAGCCTGAGCTCTATTTTAGCAGGAAAGAAAACCTATTCATTTATTTGTAAAAATTAAAACTATTTTCTTTGTACAGAAGGAGACCTAAAGGGCTGGCAACAAGGTTCAGACCATTTTCTGTCTGGGGCAGTTGTTGGTGGAGGGTTCTGCTGTCTCACTGAGGCCGAGGGAGAGTGTGCATCATTCTTGCCCATCAGCCTGTCAAGCCTACCTGTCTCTCGTGAGATACGGCACTGCAAATTCCCTTTCCCCTACTGGCAGAAAACACCTCAGCCATGATAATAGCATAATTTTGCAGTTCTACCACGATCGCTCTGAAGTTTTAGTTGTGACATTTCATTACATTTGCTAATTTTTTCCTTCAATATAAAAATTACTCAAAAGATGCTTCAGATATGGCATTCCTCTTATTTAAACAGGGCACATGCAGGCACACGACAGCTAATGGAATATGAAGCCTTTCGTACACTACGTACCTGGGTAAAAGCTGGCTTAAGTCCTTAATGTCTTGAAATTGGTACCTCCATTTCATTGCTGTTTGTAAAGAGCTTACGTTAGCACAGCCTAAAGACAGAGTATTTCCATTTCAAACTGTTATCTTAGTTTCTATGAATTAACAGTGTTCTTTAGACATTTCCAGATGAGGGGCCTCCAGGTTTTTGGTTCCATTCTTGGGGCATGCAATGAAAAGCATTTCACCTCAGAGTAGGTAAAGGAGGTAACAGAGAGGCCAATATTTTGGGCTACCAGCAGTAAAATTACTCCTGATTGTGAAGATTGGGTAGAACATAATTTTCAGCGGAACTTGATTGAACAACTTCTCAAATTTCATGAGAGCAACATTTTTAGTCTAGAACAGTGTATCTCAAGGAAGGCATTTCTCAGAAAATATTTTAGATTCATCCATAATTTATCCATTTTATTTAATATTTAAGATTATTCTCCTAGATTACAATTTTAATGGTGTGACTTTGACCTTTTACATCTACACCACAGTGGTGCCTGGTCACACTGACTGGGACCCTTATTGCATGAGCTCTTCAAATGAGTTATTCTGCGATAAACTGTAAACCAGGGCCATCACCTCGGGAACATGAGAGCTGTTTTAATGCTGATAGACTCCCCTGATTGGATTTTCATCCACCATAAACTCAAATGTGAAATGGAGAAAGGAGGGTATTTCTGAGGCAGTGGATTTTTCCAGGTGGATATGCATTACGATGATGTTTGGTCCTCACCTAGAATGCTGCTGATCAAAAAGGCAGGCAGAAAAGCTGAACCGCCTCTACTCAGAGAGCTACAGACCTGAAGAAGTGCTGAAGCATCCCATGTGGTGGGTGTGCTGCATCACCTCTTTACTCCATATACTCTTTGTTTTTTTCCTCCCTTTTTTTTAACCGATTAGAAAAAGAAGACATTTCAAATGGTTTTGAAGTCTGAATTATTTTAGTATTTTAGGCATCTCAGACTTTTGGGATAATTATTTAGTAATAAAGTTTCTACTTACTCAGAAAATCTTTATTTCTTTGCAGTTTATACCTGTCTTAAGACCTGCAGTATGAAACAACCAATAATACTCCATGTCTCCAAATGAACAACCAACTTTGGGGGAGTAAAATAGACTTTCATTAAGATGCAGATACCCACAGTGCAACCCACGTCCCACCACCTGAGTGAGTGCCAAGAGCAGGGAATAGTTATTGGCTGTGGGAAATGACTGTGTCGGCAGAAACCAGATTGAGGCTTTTCCTCCAGGGTGACCTTTGAAATCAATCAGATTGTGAAAGCGATAAACCTCCCAAAGCCACCTCTTTGTGTTGTGCTTGTTGTGCTGGTAGTGCTCCCTCAGTGCTCAGGTTTACTCTGGTTCCCTGTGCGAGTAAGGAGAAGAGAATACATTTGGATTACTGGGGGGTCGTTCTGGAGTGCATGTGCATGCAGTGTCTTCATCTTCCTACATAAGACTTCGGGAAATACTGTTGTTTATGTCTTATTATCTCCTTTACTATGATGTTATTAGTTGAAATCCCCAGTCAATTACTGTGTATTTGTGGTACAGAGGAGAATGCTGGCAGCAGTATATGTTGCACCTTATGGTGAAATGCATCTTTGGTAGATTCCAGAGATTTTCCAGTATTGGTACCATGTTCGGAATAAGGCATCATCCCATTGTATCTTTATTTAACAATATTCCCCAGAACTGCGATCGAGCCTCTGGATTCCCTTTCTGCTTACATTCATGTAGAAGCCATGCATATGTGGGCCCGAGACACCTGGGGCTTTGGGAGACGATTAGAAATGACGGTCTTTCCTCCCTTTTTTCTTGAAATATCAACGTGGGGGATTTTTTAGCTCTTTGTATTTGAATGTGAGACATAGTTCAGGAAAGAGAAAGAAGTGGTGAGAGCACTGACCTCTGGAGGAACGGAGTTCTGGTACAGAAACTGGTTTAGTACAGGAGTGTTGGTATCAAACAACAGTTTCTTTCACCAGAAGAGCCATCATTGGGGCTGTTGCGGTAACCCATCTCTTAAGGTGTCTGCAGGGCCACAAAGAAAAAGGGGCCTGAGAGTGCTGGTGTGTTGCCTTCCAGCTTCGTGGGTTGTGAAGCACTGTGAGCTACTTACTGTAGCATGGATCTCAGGAGGTAGTAGAGCTCTCCAGCATCTCATGAGGGTGTTTGCAGTGCCACCAGTGCTTGAGACTTACTTTAGTCTTGCAGTGTCTGACAGTGTCCATTAAACTCCTGTACTGGTTTTGGCTGGGATAGAGTTAATTTTCTTCATAGCAGCTCCACAGCTTCTCTATCCTGTGATTACACGAGAATCTTAGCTGCTACATAAAGAAGCAGTAAACTTCTGGAAATGCTTCAAAACATGATCTGCGTGTGCTGCAAACCTCCAGATCCAAAAGTTGAATAACTCTTTCCAGTCTTTGCCATGTGCACAGAAAATTATCATTCAGATTAAAAAAAATAGTTCTTTCTGTCTTTCTATCTTTCAGTCTTTCATTTGCAAACTGACTAACGTGAAGATGAAAATGCTAACGGGATCCAAAAAGGATCTGGTGGCTTTGTAAGGAAATACGTTCAGTTCTAGGAAGATGTGGGCTAAGAAAACAAATCTGGGTTCATCTCAGCATAATGTGGGCTCATCAACGGTACAAGGGAAAACTGTTTTTTCTGAGTCTGGTAACAGTTCCTGCTTGCTCTGAGTCATCTCCTCTAGTGGTGAACTACAGTCTTTTTTTTTCTCCTTTGTTTTCTCTTGATAGGAAATGTAGCATAGTTCAGTAACCAGCAAAGCTTTATTTAGACTTGTCAGAAATGCAGAATGGTTTTGCTCCTCCTTGGAAGAAAAGAGGGAGATGAGGAACCTGAGAATCAGGTTATCAACTGAAATGAGTGGCAGTGAAGGAAAAATTTATATTGAATTTAACTGAGTCTATCTGAATTTACAATGCTGCCCAATTTAGGGACTAGGATTATTAGAATGTATTTTGAAAAGAAATACTGCGACCTTAAAGATACTATTCTCTGTCTCTCTCTAGTAGATCAATTTGTAAGGGCAGGGTAAGGTTTGATCCTTTGCCTTTTACCTGTTTGTGAGCTATGAGGGAGACCTGAGCCTAAAGATAAACAAACCCACAGTCTTTGGTCTGTTGCATATTCTTAAATATATGTGTGCATGCACATTTACATATGGATAATTTTGCTTCCTTATAATTTTTTAATATAAAAATGCTAGAAAACAAGTCTTACCTCCTTTGTTAACTGCTTCATGGTGGATCTAGTTCTTAACTGAATGTCGTTAAAGATACCAGGATCAAGCCTATGGACATTGTTTGGTCTTGTATGGATCTGGATATGCTCTTACAATAATGCAGCTACAGAGAGCAAAGTACTTCTGAGTGAAATTGCAGAGGTAACAGCAACCATATCTTCACATATTGCATTAATCTTGAATTAGTGGAAGCAGTTGTTGTTTGGGGTTTTCAGCAAAGTCCTCAATCCCTCTCTTTCCTCAGCAATACATGCTTTTCTATCCTGCTAGTTAGATGCTGTTCTACTAGTTCTTCAGTTGTTCATGTTGTTTTTTTTCATGGAAGTCAAGAACTGAATGTCTGGTGGGAGGAAAGAAAAGACAGAAGGCAAGCCAAAAGTAGTAATTTAGTGAAAAAACGTTCTGCTAGTCTTTATACAGTGTAAGGAAAACCCCAAAAGACACAAATCTTAAACTACATAGGCCAAAATATGAATCTGCATTCATTTTAGGGCTTGGTTTGTGCAGCACAGCATGCTGTGTGTCCTTATTTTTCTTCGGACTTGAGACCCATGAATTTTCAAATCTACTTACAGTTGACTCAACACAAAGATAGTTGGCTACTGTTGTCTGCAGTCTGAGCCAGACTTTCCGTGCTCTCTGTAGCTGTGTTACTGTGAGTAGGCAGGATATTCAGATTCATACAAGGCCAAACAATGTCCGTAGGCTTAATTCTAAGCCTATTAGCCTCTACAATGTCCTATTAGCAATGCTGTTTTATAACCTTTAAAATGTGTTTTATGTATTCAGTTGCAATGCCATGTTACTGTGCTTTTTTCCTGCTCGGTGGGCTGTCTTTCCATGTGAAGCTTATAGGCGAGCATTGAAGCTGGGTGAACTGAAGGAGTTTGGGGCACTGGCATCTTTTTAAAAACAGATACAGGTTTTTCCCCAAAGAAGGAAACCATCTTTTGCCTCTCCCTCTCTTCTCCGTTCGAAAACATCACAATATAAAAATCCAAGAAAGGCTTCTGGAGGGTGGGGACCAAAGGCTGTCCGCTCAGATGCCTTGTTCTTGCTGGAGGTGTCGTGAGGCAGGTTGTGTCGGTGGTGTTGGGCTGGCAGGAAGCTGACAAAGGAGGTTGGAAAGCAAATGTTTGTGTAAAGTTCTGGTCCTTTTACTCATGTGCAGCCCCTTGTAGGTCATGAGGTGGCAATACAGTCACCGAGTCCAGAATTTGGGGCAAGATGATCCAGGCATCATTTGTGGCTGTTAAAGAAATGTGCAGCAGAGAAAAGCACCACCTGTTGAGTACACTTGCATTCATGTTTCTTAGCAACTGAGGCAAATACACTAAAGCCCCAATTTTCAGCCTGTAAGGCTGAGGTGGAACCACGTTACAGGTCCCCACTAGCAGTATCTGCCTATGTTGGCTCTCTGGGAGGCACCAAATTATAGACAGGAGCCGTGGTCCCAGTGCCAGGCTGGGGGATGGCAGAGAAGCAGGCAGTGTTTTGCCAGGGAGCCTGGGACTCAAAGGCAGCTGCTGTCCAAAGCAAAAGGAACAGCAGTGGTTTTAAGATGGCAAAGCAAACCTCCAGGCATGGGAACAGCTAAGGAAGCTCTTTGATCAGGGAATAGGCTGAGTTGTGACACTACTGGTCTGGATTTCAAAGGTGTTCAGCAGCCAGTGCTCCCTGGGAGGAGGCACAGCCTTTGCTCCTGTGCAGCTGAGCAAGCTCAAGCGTTCCCAGGATTGAGCTGGGAAGGATCTTACCGTAAGAGTAGAGGTTGCTGAAAAGACAGTAATTTCATGCAAAAATGGGGAGAGTACCATGCTTTGGGCTTTATGTGGGGGTCATGTTAGTGAAGGAGCAGGTGCTGCAACCCTGTGGGCAGTGGGGCTACTGAATAATACTGCTGAGAAAAGTAGACCCGGTGTGATGGTGCCTCTGAGGAGAGAACACCCTGGTGGAGGGTAAAGCTGAGCTCCAGGCTGACACGGTCGTGACGGGCAACTGCTAAGAGCTGCTTAGTATCCTGGATGCAGTAGCCTTTCTGTCGTGAGTTTTCATGACTGAAAAGACTTCGTTTTCATGCCATGGAAGTGACGCTTAGAGGAGTGGTTCGCTCTCTCAGACAAAAGAGAGAAAAAGAGGACTTCTCTCTCTTTATTAATGTGTTACTTCTTGCTGTCCAAGGTAAGTGCAGACTTCCCAAAAATGCCGAGAGAGAGATGTTATGCAGGGCTAAATGTGGTTTTCCTCAATGGAGGTAATAGTTTTAAAAGTAATACAGAAAAATGTAAAAACCACTTTTTTTGTAATATTTTGTACCTCCTGTGCTTCCTCACCCTTCTATTTATTTGTGGTATCCATGTACTATCATATAACAGTTGTAAAAATAATCCCCTGAAGTAAATAACATCAACCTTTTTTTTCTCTTCTGTTTCCTTACCAATTATTGGCTGTTTTTTCAAACAGAATAGGGGGTTGGAAAATTAAATAAAGACTTCCAAAATAACAAGCTTCAGAAAATTTTATTAAATTTGTGGGTTCATTCTGTTCTCTCTCTCTCCCCCTCTTTTTTTTTTTCTTAAGAAGATCTTTATTAATTTAGTCTAGTAACTTAGTGCCTATATTAAATTAATCTAATAAAAGTCAGGGTCCTCACATAACGTTTCCCAAATGTGAAGCAGCATCTATTACATGAGCCACAATCTTTTTACAGTAAAATGTAAACCCGATACATAGAATTACAAGGCATCAAACTGTTTGGTGTATGTTATTTAAGTCAAATACTTGAGTACAGTCATGCTGGAGGAAAGGAATGGGCAACACTAGCATTCAAAAAATTAAAAACTCAAACCAAGCTTCATATATCAAAGTGATTTTCATCTGTGAAAGTACTCTGAAGTTCAATTAAACCTTGTAATGCTAACAGTCTTTCTATTGACAGTTACATCCATGTTTCTATAAACATTTTAATATATAATCGTATAAATATATAATGGTCTAAATACATAGTCTCTATTAAAGTCTGCATATTGATACAGATCTGAAAGGCTAGATACGAGTGTTTAAACTGACCAGCGCATAGATGCGTTGTTGTACCACAAAATTTCATTCTGTAAACCACTGTTGGTACACATAGTTTATGACAGCATTTTAAAACAGCAGTAGCAAAGACAGCAGTACAAGGGGCTTTGCGCTGCCAGAGCTTGGGGTAGCTCGGCCGTGCCTTCCCCTTGGGTGAAGGTCACCCTTTTGTGAAGAGCCCTGAAGTTGCACAAGTCTCACGAGCTGGGGTGGAGTGTTCATCATTCAAGGAGTGTGGGTGTTCCTGTTGATTTGTGGATGTGTCCATCACAGTGTAATCACATAGTTTATTCCTGTTCTCTCACTGAATTATTTATTATGCACTGAAATGAGGAAGGAGGGGGATTCTTTTGTATTGGCATAAACATAGGATTATGTTCATTGTGTGCTTTCAATCACTAAATCACAGATATGTCAATTGGCGTAATACAGTCTACCTCATAGGGATGTTATGAAGCTTAATTAATTAATGTTTTTAAAGTGCTTTGGGATCCTCTGATGAAAGGTGCTTTAGAAGTGCAGGGAAGGATTATGCTGATTATTTTTCCCATTTATTACCCCAATATGTCACTGGTTGAAATTCAATAGAATAATAAGGGCACCCTTACAATGATGGGCAAAGACAGTATAATATTTTTTAAATTGCCATAAGAGCTAGAAAAGGCAGCTCAATAATATAATACAAAAATTAATATAATCAGGGGTTTTTTTAGTTGTTCCTGTTGCTTTTTTCTCTTTTCTGCTTGAAAAATCATTCCCTTTGCTGGATTAACAATAATAACTACAAATTACGCCTTTATGTTGTCACAGTTTGATGATATACTACAGCCAGGGCACAGGTTAGAAACACGGGCTGAGTTATTATGTATTGCAGGGTAGTGATTTCCTGCAAACTGATTTATGGATAAATAATTCTATATACTTATTACATGGGACAGGCAATTTTTAATTTCTGTAACAAAGCACAGCTGAACAAAGGAAAATTACATGCTATAGCATAGGGACAAGACGTCTCTGAAGAGGATAAACAGATGCAATCAACGTCACACGAGCCTACCCATCTTGTAGGGGGGCCCTGACAGTAGTGGCTGATAGATAAATGTCTTGATTGTCCTGGAAGCGGGGGTTTTATTGGGTGTTTCATTGAGGTCTTTAATTTGGAGTTGTAAAAGCAATCAAAAGTATTTGGGTGCTAACACTAATCTGCAGTTTCTCCTGGGTTTCTGTTGTGTGTTGATAAGAGCTGCTGTTAAAAAGTAAGATGTTTAAACAAAACTATTTGATCGGACTCACAGCACGGCAGCAAACGACAGTTGTGTTCTTCGCCCAGCCTTGTGTTTGCGGCTGGACACCCTCAGGCTGTGATCCTGTGACGCAGGGAAGCGAACACTAGGGTATCTAGTGCAGCTCTGGGACAGCCACAGCCATGTGAGGCATGGCTCTGGTCCGGTATAACTCCGCAGAATCAAATTTGCTCAAAACATTTGGAAGGGGTGAATAAAGCCCAGGAGATCTTATGCTGGGCTGGGCACTGCTCACATCAACTCCGTGCTGTTTGCCGTGTCTGACTGTACAGGCATGTGTTCTTGCCTGAGCTGTATGTAACTTGTACTGCCACAGCCTGCAACGGTGCTGACCCGGCGTTACCGAACATGGAGCTGTAGCGTAAGAAACAAGCTTTGCACTTCTCCAGTTTCCAGCCTGACTGTGTCCGTCAATCCACAAGGAGAGCAATTGTCTGCTTTAATAACTCACCCTATATGAATCTCAGCAGGTCACATTTGCTTCTGCTGTAGAAAATGAGAGGTTTTGGTGTTGTGCATCAGGGATTCAAATGGTTTGTCTGCTTAGTGTTGACAAGATCTTTTCTTAACAATGTTTGGTAAGGAATCAATGTCCTCTGCTATCCTTCTTTTCCTCTTTAGCCAAAGAACACAAAATTCCTTCTCTTTCCCTCTCTGTACATATTTGGGCAGGTATTACTCATGATTCATTTTGTAGCTGTCTCCAGAAAAATGTTGAGGTGGGAGGTGGTGATACTAATAGGAACTTCCAAAATGTCCTTCATTTGATCCCGTGACTTAATTTTAACCTTAGCGGATTAGCATTTTAAATAAGTTGCATTAATCCTGTGTGACCCACCTACAGGTATCCATTTAAGATGTGCTCATAAATTGTGAAAGGTGAAATCAGGAATCTAGCCGTGGTGGGAGCAGGGGATAGTTTGTGAAGCGAGCCAGTGACCACACGAGGCGTGTTCTGGTCCTGTTTGCTCTGTTTAGCTGCAAAAAGGAATTTGGAAAACGCCCCATTTTAAGAGTTTGATTTTACAGTAGCGATGTATTGAAGTGTCCATGAGATGTCCCAGGAATTCCCCGTGGGACTATCCAGATAAAAAGTTAACTGTGCAGGTGACCGGGAGATGCAGGACCTGGACTTCATTCTGTTTATGACCAAGAAGTGACATAGCTAGGCTATGATTGAGATATATATTTTTTTTTTTTTTTTTCCTAAACCCCAGATGTGGCATTCTTAGAATGAGTGTACTGTATGGCTATCTTTCTGTTTGCAAAGACAAATGAGGCTTCTAGCCCGTATAGGTAAATAATTTTCTGAGACAGTATAAGCTACATGGTAATGAAAAGGGTTTGCCAGCTTAGCTGTATTTTTCTAGGAAAGCAGCTTTTTGCCTTTTGATATTGTTATGCTCCTGATTAACGTAGTTATTCTAGAAGTCTGCTTTAGGCCCAACCTTGCATCCATTCAGTTCACATCTCACTAGGGTGAAGTCCCAGGAATAGTCCCAGTGCTTTGGATGCATCACTCTTTCAGGTGATGCTGTAAAATAAAGGTCATGAAGATCCTGTGACAAGTTCTGCTAGATATAGAGGTCAGCCATGATGTAGCTGGTCAAGGCTTCTGTTCAATGTATTGTTCTGCTCAGACTTGCGTGGTTATCACTTTCTTCTCTAAAGGAGCTGCATTTTAAATGAAACTAAATTGAAAGCACTCCAGCAGGGTGGCACATCATTGGCCTAAGTGGAACGACAGAGGTGAATTGCAGTGGTTGTTATGTGTGAACCTGACACTCGAGCTCACAGAAGTTTGCCGCTAGTGTGTTCTGGCATTCTTGTGGGTAAAGGGAGTTACACAAATTTAAAACTAGGTAAAACTAGGTTACTCTGTCTTTTGATGAAGCTGAAGCTTAAACTTAATAAAAGACCTGTCTGTAGAAGGACATGCGTTCGAGAACCATCTTTTCTAAAATGTGTTTTCAAAAAAAAATCTTTTGTGAAAACTGTTTGGTCTGTTTATTGTCTTTAATTGACTAACTGGCCTGGGCTGCATTCAACCATTTCTAGATGAGTTCTTGACAGCTCTGCTAGTATACAGCCATTTCTTGAGTGTGAGCAAGCTTTGAAATCTGTTGAACTTTCCATTCAGAAAACTCAGAAAAGAGTCCCAAAGGATCATTGATACAGAAAAGAGAACCAGACTCATTAACAGGAGAGTTTTGTGAACTCATGAAAGATGTGCTTTTGAATTTCCTGAGCAGTCTGATCTGCTGTGCATTATCCACACATAATTTTGAGAAGGTCTGGAGCAGACAGAGGAGTGATATTCCTGGAGCAGTAGTATATTCATTAATAACTCGGTGACCTTTGCTCATTCCTGTCCCCGCTCCCAAGTCTCAGTTGTGGTAGGATAAAAGCTCGGTCAGGCCAGCTGAAGTGATTTCTTTAAAGGCCTGAGCTGTATCAGTTGGAGTCAATGGGAGGAACAATAAAAAATGTGTATGTGGAAGTGACTCCATGCTACCAGGCTGTTCTCATCTTGGCGTTGCTGTTACACGTAGAAATACCCGGTCCTGGATGAGAAGGGACCTTTTTAGGGGGAAAATTTTGGTCCACTCAGATTTTACTGAGGAGTCATTCAGAGATGTCTTCTAGCGTGCAGAGAATACGTTTGCTCAACAAGCTGGCATCATCTTCCCAAATGCAGCCCAAGAGTTGCCTTAAGTACAGTGTCGGTGCCATGAAATAAACCACCTGTGAAGTCTGCTGAGGAGCTGGATGGAAACCATGGCTTCTGGCTATCGTTTGGACCAGCGTAATGTGCTCTGGAAAAAAAAAAATTTGCACGTCATATCACACCAGCTGAAAAAATAGTGCACATCAGCAGTGCTGTAACACAGAGTAAAGGACTCGCAGCAGGTGTTAACGTGCAGAGGCACCGAGCATTATGGTAACACCTGTGTTTGTCTAAATCCAGCCAAAACTATTTCCTCTCCAGTTGTAGAGGAGGATTAAAAAAAAAAATCTACCTAACTTCCAGTAGTAGCAGACATTTCCTGTAAAGCAATTTGCATAGTATTTCCCATGGTGCACTGTGGCTGCGCTGTGGTTTTCTCTTTTAAACTTTTTTAGTTTGGGGACACCTTTGGTAACTGGTAAGTGACCCCCGACCGCTTCTTTGTCTCTCGCCAGCGTTGCCAGGCCTGAGCAGTTGCAGATGGTGTGCTCTCTGAGTGCTTTCCTTAATTGAATGAAAAATAAAGCTTCTTGTAAAATATTACCAATTTAGATGTGACTTATGGGGCACATATGATGCTTATTTTTTCAATTACGTGAAAACTTGGCGTGGTTAAACATAGGAAGCCAAGTGTTCTGTGAAGCTGGTATAGATTTCTGGATTTTTAGGTGATTTTGCTTTAAATTATTATATAGCAGAAGGGGGTGAAGGAAGTCAGCAGCTAAACTGTGTTTTCCCAGCATGTATTTCACTCAGTGGACCCTTGATGCTCATTTCATGACTAATATATGCTGTACTATATGCATTTCTTGTTGTCACCAGAGATAACATTAAGTAAACTATCCCCTTAAGAAAAACAGCTTTTCTTGGCAAGTGGAATATGACTCAAGGAGCCAGCACTGGAGACATACGGTGCTGTGAATGAGTGCTGTGTGTTACTCTACTGGATCTGAGTCCAGGCACTATTTATACTGCAGCATATTCAGCACCAGATTGTTAAATCTTAATACTGAAACAGTGCATCATTTAAATGTTTTTGTTCTGTTTATGTCCCATTTTCAAGCATTGGATATCAAGCAACACTTACTAACTTTCTGTTTCATTTGGACAAGATCTTCCCTTGCCAAAAGCTTTCTAATCTGCTCTTGAAATATTAGCCTGTCTGTACCAGCATGTTACAGTGAAATTTTGTGCCACTGAGGATGAACTAGGTCGCTTCGAGCTTCTTTCAGTATGTGGTGATAGAATACCTTGCAAAGCAATACGTCAGCGGTAGATGCAAACATTTAAGTGCTACAGAAAAGGAGTTGTACTAAAATTATTTCCTCCTCCACCAAAAAAATATTCCGTAGCAGTTATTTCATGGGCTCATAAGCACTGTGTTCTATCATTGTCTCTGTGCAAGAAGCTTTGTTTCACTGTTTCAGAGGTGGTATTTATTTTAAGATCATGTTTGGGAAATCAGGATCAAAGACCTTTGCCATTTATTTCAGTTGGATTAGTTCCAGAGCTGGTGAAGAACTGGGAGTACAAAGTGAGGAGGAGAGAGTTGAAGTTTCTTGACATCACAGCATCCTTCCAGATATCCAAAGAGAGTTCTTAGAGCTCCTGTTAAGGAAGTAGTTTTCTCATCTATTAGTGTATTTCTGGCAGTAAAGTTTACAGATGGT
The DNA here is from genome assembly GCF_965638725.1 of Aptenodytes patagonicus. NCBI lineage: Eukaryota > Metazoa > Chordata > Aves > Sphenisciformes > Spheniscidae > Aptenodytes > Aptenodytes patagonicus. Next base: position 44,358,783 of record NC_134954.1, on the reverse strand, counting down.
CTTTTTGAAGATCAAAAAGTATATTAGCAGACCTCAAAAGGCATCAGTTTAAATGGGAGAAAAGGTGATTGGTGTCTTGTAGGGCTGTGCTGAGAGGAGTTATGTGAGCAGAACAGTGGGGCAATGGGAACACGGTGGAGGAGGGAATAAAAGCAGTAGTTGCAATAGTGCAGAAAAAGGCTGAACTGCTTTGCTCTTATGTAGGATGGCACTGTGGCTTGCTTTGTTTGGCGTCTTCCTGGAAGTCATTCCTGGGTATTAGTCATTGTTTTTGGTGTGGGTGGGCCCTCTGCAATTTCTGTCTAAACAGAAATAATACCTCTGCACCAAATGGTTTGCCATTCAAGTTTACAGTCTTTGTGGCAATCTCATCCAGAAGAGGTGATGATCCCTATTAAAGAATGAACAGAAGTAGAAATAGGACTTACAGCATTCCTCCCCGCCCCCCAAATGCTATTTTGGATCTGCGGTCAGCAGCTTGCAGTTGGTTTTTTTCACAAAGAAAAGCAACCGTCTGCATAGTGCAACTTGTAGCTGGGGGTGAACTCTTCCTACTTCGTGGATTTACAGTGCCATCCATCCACATTGGGAATCGTACCATGCTTAGATTGTAACTGTGTGCTGAAAGCCCACACATAGGAATTTTCCTGTTCAAGTCAAAACCAATGCATTTATTTACTGAAGGGTTTTGTAGACTGCAAAATATAGAATATTTAAAGCTTGTTCTAACTTAGAGAACTAGGCTTTAGTGGGATGATGAAAGATGTGAAGGGAGGAAGCCTCCTGTGCTTCCGTGAAGTAATTTAAGAGCCAGAAACATGTCAGCAGCTCTCTGCTAAGAATTTAAAATCTATTCCTACTCTTCCCCATTGTTTGCTTCAGGAGTCAGTACAACAGATCTTTTTGAGCAAGACTGCAATAAATCTCAAGGCAGATCTTGAATCTCGTGAACAAACAAGCTTATCAAAGGGTTTAGTAAATGGCCGATAAAATATAAAGTATGAATTTTTTGTTTTCTTTTCAGGAATAATCAAGCTTGGGAGGTGGAATCCCCTCCCTCTCAGTTATGTGACTGATGCACCAGATGCGACAGTAGCCGACATGCTACAAGATGTCTATCATGTTGTGACATTGAAAATCCAATTACAAAGGTGGGTGTTTCTGAACATCTGTCCTTCTCTATTCTCTGAGCTGCTCTGTCGATCACAGCATTACTACAGAGATTAGCACATCCTGTCTTCATTAATTTCTGGTCTTTTGATGAAATGAAAAGAAAAATGAAGAGAAGAGTGGGTCACCTGGCAGCTTTTTGGTGCATGTTCCAGCTGATTTTGTATGTTTTCTGAAGTAGCAATATGGCAGCAGAGAGGGGAGGGGCAGAAACGCAGTCAAGTAAAGATACGGGGCCTTTAAAGGCAGACCTTTCCACAATCCCTAATTTAATGGATTTCTGAGGCCTTATTGTATCAAAAAAAATAAACTCCTTGCCTTTTTCCAGGGGCTGCATTGTGAGAATCCAGGTCTTCTACTGCCAGTTGCTGAGATGGGGAGGAGGGGAGCTTGTTGACTTTCCTTTTTTCTCCAGTGGTCTTCCCAGTGAAAAGGCGAGAAAATGAGGAAGGGATGTGTTACTGCAGCTCCATTTGGCATTTGGAAAATATTTTCCTCCCCTGAATGCTAGTTCTGATTAGAAAAGCAAAAGCTCCTGACACTTTTACACTTACTTGCCCTCCCTTCCCCCCCTCCCACTTTTTCTCCCCCTTTCTCTCTATCAGCCTTCAAAAGAGTCCTCAAATAGTTACTGATGTCTGCATAAGGTGGTGTGGCAGGTCCCTGGCAGTGCATGGCACACTCTAGACCTGCTGGTAAGCCTACATTACACAGACTGCTGTAGCTCTATGGCCAGGACATGTCAGAGGAAAGAGGCAAAAATAACAGACAGCCTGGAATAATTTGCCCACAATTCTTTGAAGCTCAGCTTGAACAGAAGAGGGGTCCATTGGGATGTGTGTCTGTGTCCTTTGGTGGCAGGTACATACCCTCCAACTGTTCAGTTCGGTTTGGAATTTGGCAGTAGTTGGTGCCTCACTGACATTAACGTCCCAAACAGCAACATTTCTTTCCTGTTATATCTCTGATGGGGCTTGGGGCTTCCAGTTCCCACTAACAGGCGTTTCCTTGGTTTTATATACTGTTGTCATTTCTCAGCTAGACTGCATCTCTGCAGCATAGTTGTAAAAGAGCATCTAGAGCCTGTAGCCGCTATAAAACTGGAGTGCAGTAACTCATCTCCTCAAAAGTGTGAGCTACCAGGAGTCCATCTAGCCTATTGTCACATCTGTATTACTGCAGGGTATCAACCCAAGATGAAGGTCTCATTCTTTATCTTCAAAGTGCTTGAATGCCTGGATGCCATGTAAATAACAGATAGCGTGTGACTTTGAGATAAAGATGGTCATTGACTGCTTGAACTCCTCAAGCACAACTGAACTTTCAACTCCGAGCATAAAGCTGGGCTGTACAGGCAGAAGGCAGAACCACCTCGGAGGCCGATTGGAGAGCGTGCACTAAGTTTCTCAGGCATGAATGGCAATGACAAGCTTCTCCCAACTTTCTGATGTGCTTCTCGGGTCTGTCCCCATGTATGTAGACACAGACCATAAGCTTGTTAAATTAAAAGAGGCACAAGTCACATGAAGACAAAAGCTTCACTACATACGCAGTTCTTGTAGAATGAAAGTGAGGAGGAACTACATGTGACAGATGTTGGGCATATGGCTTAATGTGTTTCTGAAAGGCTCTCGGATACTTCAGCGATGAGGGCAGTATAAGAACTGGTATAAAATAAAATTAATTTTTCAGACTCACTGCTCAAAGCCTTGCCGCCACACAATGTGGGCCCTTACTGTTTAGTGATTTTCTTAGTGACAGTGTGGCATATATAGTTATTTTTCTATGCCAGCAGGAGTATCTTTCTTTGTCTGGAGAGGATGGCTTTATCCAGCCATTTCTGGGGCTTGCTTTATGCAGTTTCTTTGCTCTCCACCAGGCCCCAGAGGGAATGGTTATGCACACGTATAATATCATAGTAGGATTAGCTGCTATTCCTGCCATGTACTGTCATTCTTTTAGTTAAACTACACATCTTCTGGGAGTCGGGCTTGGTGGGGAGGGGAAAGAGGGGAGAAACACCTTGACGGGCTGGCTAAGCAGGAAACTCCAAGGTTGTGCTCGCTGCTTAAAGGTCTATAGCACTTGTACGCAAAGAGTAAGCATCTATGAAGGTGGTGATTCTATCTACTTTTTGCTTTCTGTTTTAACAGTTGTTCAAAGTTGGAAGACTTGCCAGCAGAGCAGTGGAACCATGCCACAGTTCGCAATGCCTTAAAGGAACTGCTCAAAGAGATGAATCAGAGCACATTAGCCAAAGAATGCCCACTCTCACAGGTCAGTGTTTTTAACAGGCTTAGGGAAAGCCAGATTTACAAGATCTAAAGCTCATATTTGTTCAGTAAAGGGCTTAGACTAAACAATTCCATAAATATCACATCAATTTCTTGTTTTCTTTAGAAAGAAGAAATTTGAATTAATATGAAAAAAAGTATCTTTATACTTTGTTTTCTTAGTGGGTTGCCAGGTGGAAATTATGAATGAATTGGTTGATTTTTATCCTGCTGTTCAGTGAGATGTAAATTCTTCATTCTGAACCTTTTGCAATAGGACTGATGATCCTCAAATGCAAGATTTGAGTTGCTTCTTCCCACTAGCAAAGGCCTGCCTCCCGCACTAACCTGTAGGTAGCTCTCATCAGCCTCCAACTATGATAAAAAGTATGCTGTTTTAACAGTTGTGCCCCAATTTCTAGGAAACAGCAACAAAAAATGTATATGTGATTATGTTAAAAAAAGAACAAAAACTCAGTCTCATTCTCCATGACTGCTTTATAAACGGCAGTGATGTCATGTCTAAGACACTAAGACACAGGTTCCTACAGATATCATGAGTTCTATTTGTACTGCAGATTGTCATAACAAGAGATTCATAAAATTTTCATGACCGAGTCCTCCTTGCCTTTCAGAAAAAACAGAAAAACACTTCAGCACCCAGACCAAGTAACTTTGCTAGGAGTGAAAAATATGTTGCCTTCTAAAAACTTTGTTAGAATCATAGGTTAATCTGTCTGTTGTATCTTAAAAAAGTCAAAACGTCAGTAATCCCTGCTTGCTAAAAATCCGTTGCTTTGCTAGCCTGTATCTAACATTTTTTTTCCTGTGGTTGCCTGTCTTGCATTGTACTGTACACTCATCCTGCAATTCATGATCTAAAGCCTCAGTGAACCAAGAGAATTCTTTCTGTGTATAACCAGCACAAATTTGCCTCACTGTGTTATGATTGCAACTCCAGGGAAAGCACAGAGGTGAGATACAGAGCAGAATTTAGGTCTTTGCAATTGGTAGGAATCACGTTCCTCATCTTCCTTAGCCATGTTGGGTCTGCAGAACTAACAGGAATGGAAAGGCTGTGTGAGGAAAAGCCATGTAACTTGCCTTATTTACCAAAGGAGTAGCAGTGACTCTAGATATGCACGGAGCGTAAGTGTGTTGAATACGAAAGTATTTTTCTTTTCACACAGTTTAAGTGTAATTTCTTTAAATAGAATTATCTGTGGAATCTGGTCAGCTAATGATGATTGCAGCATATGGTTGTCTCTGCCCAGTGTTCTTCAATATCCAGTATAACTAAACTATGCATCATTTCATATGCAGAATTCACTTGTTGTCTGGGTCTTTTCCCTCCCACTTCAGTTTCAAAGCCTACCAGGTAGAAATGCTGCAGTTGGTTTAATCCTTCTATAGCCTCAGTCTGAAATATATTTACAAAATTACTGAAGGACTGCAGCAGCAAAAATCCTTGCCCCAGTATTTATTTAGTGGACAAAACTAAAAGGAGATCCTTCTGTAGAAAATTGAGCTTGCTTACTTTTAAGGGCAGGTGTAAGTGACCTCGAGTAATGACTAACCCTTGAACTGGGACTGCAAGAATGCAGCTTGTATTGTTATTGTTATTATTGCCATAAAAAGTTTCAGTCTCTTTTGTTTTGGCTCACAAAATGCAAGAGATACAATGGAAGGTTGTAGAGGAGCTGTCTATTACATTCATCTGAATATGCCTCTAATACAATTCCTTCTCCCAAATCAGTTTTAAAAAAATATCGTGCCAAATGTGAAATGTCATTACAACCCCCTTGTGGTTAATATATTATTGACAGCAGCAAATTGCAGAGTGGTCTCTTAGGAGTCAAACTGCAGAGTAAATGCTGCTGTTTATTAATGTGTTCACAGTGCCTCAAGTACAGAAGTGGAGAGGGGCAGCGCAGGGAGCTCCGCTCCCACCAGCGACGGTGCTCTGTCTCTGGTTCTCAGTGCCCGAGCTTTCCATGCAGCCCAGATGGGGATTCTGATTGCCGCTAATGGGAAATGTAATCATTCACTTTGATTTAAAATTGTTCTGTTTTTTTCTGCTAGGTGTATTATGTGGCTGCAGCTTAGCTACTCTTAGCATACGGCTCCTTTTCAAACAAATAAATCCCAGTTAACCAAGCAGGGGGGAAGGAGGGTAGGTGGGGGGAGTGTGTGTGGCAGAAAGAAATCCAATTATTTCAGCATTTCCATCTTTGCATAGAGACCTCTGTCTTTCCTGTATATTGTATAACTCATTTTAGCCCTGACCATGAGTTTTGTCTCTTTGCTGGAGCAAGAGTTCTTGGGATGTGAGCACATCCCATATTTTTCTCCTTGAACTTACTGCACTGGATTTTCTTTGTGCGGATATTTCTTAGCTCCTGGTCTAAGTAGTTTTCATTCCACGTGACTGTCATGGCCACACACATACCGAACATACCTGCTACTTCATATAATCTATTCCTTACTTAAGGATTTTCCCAGGAATAATGTGCATTATTTAGAAATTCGCAATTAGTCAATTTTTTTTGCCACTCTCTTCTGAATGGATATTTCCTTTCTGCAGACTTATCAAGATTCCTAGCAGAAATACCCCTAGGATTCCTTTCCATTTAATAGTGAGGATATGCAGTTTGAAAGTTGTTATGGTTCCTTCCCCTGCTCTACTGTCAAGCAGTTGAAGAGAACCTGTCCGGGGATTTTTCGCCAATGGTTGATTTACTATTTGATTTTACTATTTAGTTTAAGCTTTGCTTTCTCAAATAAAGGTTAATGGGTTAATATATTTTGTGATATTTAATAGCCCTGCAATTTCAGGAATGTCGATTTACTGTAGAACTAGAGGATTTTGGGGGGAAAAGGGGGGGGGGGACCAAATTGATATGTAGACGGAGCTAAACAATTTCCCCACCCTTCCTTAGTGACTGGAAATTTACCTAATGTGACTCTAAAAAAAAGCAAGTTAGCTCAACTTTGTTCAAAATCCTTCCTTAGCAGAGGCTATCTCCATGTCAGGCTTTCAGAATACTATTGCTTGTTAAAATGACTTGGAGCAAGGGAGGATTTATGGGGAGGGAATTGCTGCTGACTACCACAATGCTAGGTTTATGTCTCAAAATATTGATTTTAATTAGAAAATTGAATCTCAGTTTTAGAAATTGAAGCTGCCACTTAAAAAGGCTCTTACTTCATAGCCTTCAGACACTTCTGCAGTGCACCATAGCAGCCTTCGAGTGGAAAAGTTGAAGTGAAAAGGCAGAAGAGCCTCTTTACTGAAAGTGAAATTACCTGTTGAAGACTGAAACTAATCTGCACCACCCAGTTATCTTAAGTCTCTCAGTTTTGCTCACATTTTTTAAGTCCCCAAAACTCCAGAGTTCAGGAACAGCTGGAGTCCTGTGATATTGCAGTGAATTGCGTAGAAGGCTGGATAAATCTGGAAGAGGGAGGGGATGTTTTTGTTTTTAAAGCATTGTTAAAATTGAGTAAGCCAACGTGTAAGCTTTGTAGCTTTCCAGAGATGGCCAAGATCCCATTTTGCACAAGAGCCTGCAGGAGCCGGTGGGCCAGAGCTGTAACCCACGGTAAATAGCTTGTTCTCGCTCTCTCATCTCTGTGCAGAAAGGTCATACAATGTGCCAGGGCTTTTTCTGAGCTTTGACGTAAGTGAGGAAGGAGGGCATAAGGAAAAGGTGATTTCTGGAGAAGGTGCATTGGCTCCCATGTGTTAGTGGTGTTAGATTGCATTTCCTTGCTGGAAATGTACACGTGCTGGGAATGATTTGACCCTGGAAGAGTTCGGGAGGGGGGAAAAGGAAAGCAAAATGTTGTTAAAAAGATGCCTCCTCTATAGAAGGGGTGAAGGGAGGGGAAAAAAATAGAAAGGAAGAACTACCAGTAACCAGGCTCTTTCCCACCCTATGGGCAGAGGCACCCCAGATATATAGTATCATTTTTATGGGTATCAGGTGCTGCAAAACAGCTCCGCTCCTCTCTGCTTCAGTTGGCTTGTACTAAGAGTTGCTTGAAGGGAATTCACAAGGAGTAGAGAGGAGTGGTGGTTAAGCAAGTGGTATTTCAGTTTTGTTGAGCTTTTTTGTGGCTTTTGGCTGTTCTGTATTGTAGTATGTGTAGTTCCCTGTGCTCTGAATGACACTGTTAATTTCTCTTTTGGGTGATTTTTCACACAAGGGCTAATCACACGTTTCTATAAATTATATTAATTTAACTTATTTGCCTAACTGTTGTTCTGCAGTGAGTAGCACGGATGTTCTCCGATTCTTGGCTGTGTGGTCTCGCTGCATTTGGAAGCAGAACAGAGACATCTGAAAAGCCTTATTTGGATTATGCATGCTGCAGCATCTAATCTTACCTTTAGGATCTGGTTCCTAAATCATGCTTGTTCTCACCATGCAGTGAGCATGTGTTCCCCAGCATGGCACCGCCTGTTGTTACGCAACTAAAGTTTAGATATTGTAATATCACAAGTACAAAGTAAAGTAGAACTGCCCCCCCTGGCCTGAGCTGCAGCTCTCAGTCTAGGTTTGTACTGCATCTTTTTTGCATTATTATGCGAAATAATAATTATTATTTTCTAATTTTAATTATGGCTGGGAATATAGAATGGAGAATAAAACCAATTTTGTGTACTCATCAGACACTTCTTTTGGTTTTCAAGTTGCAAATGGATGATGATTGTGCACTCGCATGTCATTCACTTTCCCTGGAAAAGATTTCTAATTGTGTAAGATATTTTAAAACACTTTTTGTCTTTCTTTCTGTACTTCCAGAGTATGATTTCATCCATTGTAAATAGCACATACTATGCCAATGTGTCAGCAACCAAGTGCCAGGAGTTTGGGAGATGGTACAAAAAGTACAAGAAGATTAAAGGTAAATTGATTTTTTGTGACTTTCCAAGTTCTTGAACTTCTGCTGACAGTTTGAGATTATTTGCTTTAAGTAAAAGTGATAATAAGCTATAATAAAATTAGTGAATTTGTCTACAAAGAGGGCACAGTCACAGCACATTTGAAATTAAATCTGATACTTTACAAACAAGGCTGGCGTGAAAACACAGGCCACTTAAAACATGCTTAAAATATCCCATTTAGCTGTGCTGAACGATCAACTGTGTTTTGAATTAAGCTAAAACATTTTGGAAAAAAAAAAGTTCTAGTAGCTCTGGATTTAAAAGTTAAATTGCTATGTAAATTACCTTAGTTGTGTTTTATTCATGAAAGCTAAAAACCTGTCTTTCTAAGTTACACGTGCCCTTGCTCTCTGTTTTCAATACTACTAAGTGTACTGGCATTGCTGCCATGTTTTATCGTGTGGAATCTGGATACCAGTAGTGTATTTAATACCTGATTGTTAGGAGACATTGCTAAATAACAAGGCGCTGCACCCATTGAAGTTAAGATGAAAATAGCCCATTGTTTGTATTTTTACTACAACGAAATGGTATTAGTTGGTTAGCAGTGAATGCCTGAGGCAGTAAAATTAGTCTACGGAAGTTCATCCCACTCTCACCACTGAAATGTCTGATCACCTTCTAACAGTACATAAAGTGATGTGACAAGCATCTGTCACATCCTGTAGTTTGTTCTTTTATTCATTCTTTCCTTTGGGAAGGGACTTGCATGTGTACTTGTCCTGGTTTCGGCAGGGACAGAGTTAATTTCCTTCCTAGTAGCTGGTACAGTGCTGTGTTTTGGATTTAGGATGAGAACAAAGTTGATAACACACCGATGTTTTAGTTGTTGCTAGGTAGTGCTTACACTAGCCAAGGACTTTTCAGTTTCTCCTGCTCTGCCGACTGAGAAGGCTGGAGGTGCACAAGAAGCTGGGAGGGGGCACAGCCAAACTGGCCCAAGGGACATTCCATACCATGTGACGTCATGCTCAGTACATAAACTGGGGAAAGCTGGCCGGGGGGGCCGCTGCTCGGGGATTGGCTGGGCATCGGTCGGCGGGTGGTGAGCAATTGCACTGTGCATCACTTGCTTTGTGTATTATTATTATTATTATTATTTATTATTATTATTATTATTTTATTTCAATTATTAAACTGTTTTTATCTCAACCCATGAGTTTTTCTCACTTCTACTCTTCCAGTTCTCTCCCCCATCCCACCGGGGTGGGGCGGGGGGGAGTGAGCGAGTGGCTGTGTGGTGCTCAGTTGCTGACTGAGGTTAAACCACGACAGTACTGGACCATTTGTTTTGGTAGATTTTTTGTTTTAAAACACACATGTGCTTTGAGCAGGAGTTTGGGGATAGTCAAAAGCTTTTCCACAATACCAACTGGCTCCTCTCTCCCCAAACGTCTATCAGCCTTGGAGATTAGCTTTACCCTGTGATAGGTTTTTTCATAGTTTTCTCTCTGTTACACCACTGAAGGGAAGATTCATTGTCTGAAAGAAGACATAAGCTATTTTTGTTGTTTCTGTCTGTGATCCTTTCAGTGGCCAGGAAAATCATAACAGGATTCACAAGCATTATGCAGAAATAGGGTAATATCCTTTCCTTCTTGAGAAACCATTGTATTTGTAGTCGCATGAAGATTAGCATCTTTTAAAAAGAGTCTGCTGTCTTCTTCTCTTAAAAGGCTGGCATACATGAGCCATGAAAGGTTGCTTGTTTAGTTTCCATAGGACAGACTAGAAATCTGCATAATAATGCCATAAAGAGTCTGCTGCTTGAGTTAGGAACACATGAAACAAAATTGCATAAAATATCAGAACAAGTTCTGAGGCATCTGGTTTTCCTCTGCACGTCTGGCTTATGCAGAGCATACCTGTAAGACGCTCAGGCCTGGGCTGTGCAGTGATTAGATTTTCACTAGGGGAAAAAAAAAGAAGAATGTTTTATGGTAAAATTATTCGTGTCTAGAAGATTGTTCAGACAGAAGTGGGGTAACAGTGCAGATGAGGAAATGGAGGTGTTGCTTTTCACCTACTAAAATGATTTAGGCTTGAAGTAAAAATGTTGATTGGACATTTTAGTACATGGTTACCCTCGCGCCAAATAAACTGGATAGTTTCTTCTCTCTTTAAATTGCCATTGTGTGACTTGGAAGTGTTTCTTTTCTCTGAATTGTGTCTCTTAATAAAAGAATTTTATTTGAAGTGCTCTAACATATCCTCTTGGTTAAAAAACAATCAAAGGAATCAAACAGCTTCAAGGTCATCACCATTCGCTTTTACTTGCTGTTCTAGGAGAACAGAGACAGGCTTCCCCCCCCCCCCCCCTTCTTTTTCCCAAACTGGGCAAGGGTGCCAGTTGCAGAGGCACTGGAAGCCCTTAACTGTAGTGTTCTTAACTGTAGAGATGCCACTACAGTTTCTGAGTGTTTCTAGCACACTGCTGTCTTCCACTTTCTTCCATTCTTAGAGCACTGAATTCTTTAAGTTCTTACTTTTTTTACTTAGTAAGTGCACAGTTAAATTGTTAAGTGCAGTAAAAGCAGAATGAGACCTCAATCAAGAGGTCAAGGATCCAAACCTGAAGAGTTTGCCAGATAACTCTGTATCTGCTATTCAAAGAGACACAGCCAGTCATTGCTGTTTGGAAGTGTATGTGCGTGTTAGTAGCAGGAGAAAAAGGAAGGTTAAGGTATGTGTGAAGTAAACACAAGCTGCTATAAAGCAGTTCAAGTAGTGTTGATTCATCAAGCATGTGAGTGGGAGAGAAAACAGTCTATGGCAGGTACAGTGGTGCATGGAGAATAAACAGCCATGCAACTTCAGGGCGGTAATCTAAACCCCCTGGAAACAGGAAGACTTCTGCACTTCTTTGGGTGGTTTCAAGTTCTCATCATCTCTGTTTTCATGACGTTTTGTTTCTTTTCTGTAGCCAGACATTCCTACAGAACAGCTCAGTCAGTATGCAAAATCAGTGACTTGAGTTATATGCTTTGGTCATCGCATACTCCTTTAAAAATAATTTAAAAAAAGGACTTAGGTTTTCCATGAAGGTGGATGGTTGGTGCAGCAATTCATTTTTCAGGTTGTAATCTGGATAGATTGGGTAAAACTATAATTTAGAGCCTTTGGACCAGCACCCATATCCATGTGTAACTCTAGAGCTGGTTATTAGAAAGTAAAAGCAAAAAACAATTCACATGAGCTGTGGTAAACGCAAAATAGGAAGGGGCTTCAAAATAACTTTATTGACGTTGCAAACTAAATGCAGCCTACAGTGTTAAATGTGTTTCCTATTATCTGCTAATGTCTGTTTTAATAAAACAGTGGGAACTAAATGGTTGCTTCTTAATCAAAACCATGATTTCCTAAACATAAGCTATGTGATTCTGTTACAAATTGCCACATATAGATCTCCTAGGTCAAACTTTTTTCCTTTCTCATAGAAATAAATAAACAGTAAAATAATTATACACTCTGGAAGATCAAAGTAATTACAACTGAAGCCAGGCAAAAATAAAAAGTTCTCTGGAAAAAAAAAAACGCAAAGCATCAGGTTGCCGAGTATATAGTTAATGTTTAAATAAATATAAGAAAGTGAACAATCAATAATTTGGTATCATTAGCAACAGATGTAAAAGCTGTACACAAATGGAATTGTATCAAATCTCAAGTAAACATTCGCAGCGTGCATTCTGTTGAACTCACCGAAAAGACAGCTAAACTATTTATGCTTGTAATTTAAAAAAAGTTTTCAGTTAGTTCAGCTCAGCATGGTAATTTTGTCTTGTGTCAAGACGATGCTAGAATAAAATTCTGCTTGAATTTTTTCTCCCACCCCGCCCCAGCCCCTTAAGGTTTTAAGACCTTCACAGTTTACTCAGCGGCACGAGAGTTAGTATACAGATAGATTCGGGAATTGGCTGGTGTGAGGATGGAGGCTTTTTGTCTCCTCCTGGCTCTGAGCCTACCACTTAGGATACATGTGAGGACATGAGTGAGTTTATAACAGGATGTCCACTTTTTCCAGTCTCCTTGGGATACACGTATGTATTTGAAGGAGAGCTTATATTAACACAGTTCTAATGGAAAATGTACAGTAGTTGGGAAACAAAAAACTTACAGTTCTTCTGTGAACTTTCTCTTCCCCTCATGGACGTCTGTAATCATTTGGGGTGGTAAATAAGCTATCTAGTTTGGATTGTAATTTTGTTCAGAACATGCATCGTGAATGAATTTAATATTACTATGTGAAGCCTTTTTTAAACTCTTTTTATTTACTTTTTTGTTTTTCTTCTTTTTGAGAGATGCAAGGCGTTTCAGTACACAGTTGTGCATACATGACGGGGTTTAAGTGGGTTTAAACCTACTTGAATGAAGAATCAGACTTCCCCCTTTTTAATAAAGGTTACATATTATTTGGTGACAATTATACAGCATTGGCTTAGTCCAGTGGTCCTCAAACTGTCTTTCTCCTGCCCAGTCCCACGGGGTGACTCCTCAATCTGAGAACTGCTCATCTGGTTTCTCTAGATGCTGAACTTGCTGAAGCTGGGAGAAGGTATTCAACGTTGTTGAAATTCAGGATTTGAATAATTGTTTAAAAGGCTTGCATTGGTTCTGAAGTTGATTAACAAATAAATACAAAAATAAAAATGATACTTTGTAAGTAACTATATATGTATATATGTATGTATGGAGAGAAGTATTTCAGAACTTTGCCATGCAACTCAGATCATTGTCAAGGGATCAAACTTGTACCAGTTACCTACTCATTGCCCAGTGTTTTGGGTTCATAGCATTTAGAATATTTTTTAGGTCTATTTCTCAATAGATATTTCACTTCCAAGTGTCATGCTTTCTATTTTTATCAGAAGGACTATCACTGTATCAGAATTCTTTCACAACTGAAACTCTTAACTGGTGTGAATTTTTTCCTTTTGCCTGACACAACTTAGCTCGGTGGGAGGAAGTTAGGAAGGCAGAGGGGAGAAATAAATACATTGTGAACTTAAAAATAAAAAGACATATTTTCTTTGTCTGCGTATTAAGAACATTTCATCTTTGCTTCTGCCATCAGTGGCTGTCAAAATATAGCTTTCTGTGGATGTGAGTTTTGAGACTGTGGCTGTCTCAAAGTTTTTGTGAAATGATGAGGCTTTTCAGTTTAAAGGAGGAGGGCTCAGTTCTCTCTATTTCAACAGATCAGGAATGTAAGAAAAAGCTTTCATAGCTTCCTTAAATTGAGAATCTGCTTTGGCTGCTCTTTGATTTTTCCAATATTACCGATTTGTTGTTTGTGTGCTGTTTTATTCTTGAAAGTATGTTTGCTTACTTCCCGTAACAGATAGACAAAGCAATCTGTTTTTCTTATAACAGGTTCTAGAGGCTGTTGTAGGCTGAGAGAGGTTAGAAACAGGATTCAGAAGGGCTCCCAGCTTTGTTATTTCCAGCCTGAAGGAGCCTAGGATTGCGGCATGGTGATAATGCCAGTGCGAGTCTGGGGAAAATTGTCCTTATGTGCTTTGAGGAATAGTTTTTAATTGTTCCTCTGAAGCAGATGATGTGGAAGCCTCATGAAAAGGCACACCAGATCTTTCCCAAGCAGTGTTTTTGACTTTTTAAAATATCCTATTTATTGATACATGTGTGTGTATATATCTCTCTCTGTGTAAATACAGGGGTTTATATATATGTATGTATGTATGTGTGTGTGTATATATATACATATATAGAACTTGACCTTTTGCCTTTTTAACTAACGGATTGAGGCAGAAATGTTAAGTTTTTTAAGAAGAGACCATTTCATGTCTTGTTTGGATATTAGTCGCGGCTCTGGCAGTAAACCAGTTAGGGTCATTCAGGTCAGCTCTGTGGCTCCTGACATTACTATAATTTTTCCTTTGCTTACTTTTACACTCCTGACTGTGTATTTATTTAACTAAAAATAGGACTTCCCTCACTTTCTTAAGGAAAAAGGAAAGAAAATAACATCATTCGCAGGCAAGCTTTTCAGCATCTAGATGACATACATGACCTGAAGATCATCTCTGACTCAGAGACATCCTCTTAGTCTGTGGACTGCTGTGCTGTGTTATGAGGAGAGTAGTTCATCGGTTTGCATTGGTCGTGAGGAAGAAGTGGCATCTCTCTTTAAATATAAGTTTAAAGTTGTCAAGATTCAGCAAGAGTTACAGACCCCTTGACTGCTGTTTTCCACACCCACATTAGCATTTTGTAATTTAGCGTTGTCCCTGATGTTAAGTGCCAGTTTGGGGGATTTGTGCGCGTGTATTGTTAAGAAACAATTTACCCACTGCAGTGCGTTCCAGGAGCTTTATGAGTTGTGGCCCTCTTGGCTATTCCTCTCTCTAAAGAGAATTAAAACAGACCCTTTGGGTTTGGTTTTTTTACTTAAGCTTAACTTTTATCTAAAGTAAATGCATATATGAATTTCAGCTTTGCAGAATGTCTTTCACGTCTTCTGGCTCTTTCGGAGCAGTGGTTCTCACTCTTAATAGTACATGTGTCGTGGCAGAAAAATACATCCGGTTAGCTGAACGCCAACTCTTGCGCGTGCATGTAGCTGGAGCTGCAGCCATTGCTGCTTTAGGGAACATACGATAGTACAATATCAAGTTGTGATATTATGTGTACTATCAACATATGATAGTACAAGGTTGGAAACCTTTCTGTAGAGAAACTGCCTAGCCACTTGTCCTGTGTCTTGTCCCTGCCATGCAGGGACATTATACCTTTTTTAATTAAGAAATGCTGACCAAACCTACTCAAATAATGTCACTCAACTTTATGCTTTTAAAATGTCTGCTGTTCCAAGTACAGTGCTTTTCTCAGTGAGGACCAGTTGTGTGCTGAGGCTGGGACTTCTGTCGAGCTACTTTTGAATTCTTAGTAAAGAATGGTC
Source organism: Aptenodytes patagonicus (assembly GCF_965638725.1). NCBI lineage: Eukaryota > Metazoa > Chordata > Aves > Sphenisciformes > Spheniscidae > Aptenodytes > Aptenodytes patagonicus. Next base: position 44,343,473 of record NC_134954.1, on the reverse strand, counting down.
ATCTTAATTTTCTAAAAAGCAAATACTTTTTTTGTTTATCTGCAGAATCTCAAAATGAATTTTCCTTCATATTTAAAAAAATATTTTTGTGTGTTGCCAAACAGCTACATGTTCACTCAAGGAAAGGAATTTTTAGAAAGTAAGCATTAGTGGAGATTAGATTGGAATGGGAGGAAAGCCTGAAGCTTAGGTACAGGCATAAGCTTTCCTGGTGTGAAAGCTGCAATGTGACTGTCTGTGATCACATGGATTTCATAGAGTACATAACACTGAGAGGAGAATTGAATTCTATTCACTCGAAGTATCTGAAGAGTTTATATGTCTGCCTTAATGATGTTGGTGTTCTGTCTCATTCCTTTCACCATCTCTGATGTTACGAGTCAGGGAGAGATGCATATGTATCTCCTGGAGGGATTGCACAATTGACTGGCTATTCTAGGAGGTTTGCACCTCCCTCTTGAGGTGCCCACGAAAGGTTAGTACTTAAATAGCAGGACAGACTTCTGTCACAGTAGTTTGACAGGAAGGGAGATATATTTATATCAGATGAGACCATCAGTCCATCTAAACCAGTACTCTCTGTGTTTCTGTGAGACAGTTCTGAGTAATGTTTGCCCTGCTTCTCCTTTTCCATTTCACCTGACCAATATTCATGCATTAGACCAGGTGGTCACTAAAGCACCTTTAACGTAATGCTTTTCTCTGCCAGATGGATCTGGCGTGACGTGTCCTGTCTACAAATGATGTTAATGTGATTATGAAGAACTGAATTTGTGCTTCTATGTGCCCTCTTGAACCTGTACAGTAACCCAAAAATAATCTAAAAATAAGATCATGGGTTAAATTCTTCTTTTCTGACAAGCATCTTTGGAAGCAATGCAGTCCAGGGACAGCCCATGGGAAGAATATGACTTACTCTGGTTAAGCAGAACTGACAGAAAACATGTTAACATCTCTGTGTCTCAAGGGATGACTTGAATTTAGTCTTTAGGACAAGGGAAGGAGAAGGTCAGCTGCACAGAGAGAGTCAGCAATGTTAGTACACTGTGCTCGGTTCACCTGAAACTGATTCTGATCAAAGGCCCACTTTTAATGATGGTTCTTCTACATACAAAGATAGTGATTTGAGCTTTGGTGGGAATTGAACAATTTGCAACACAAGGAAGAACAGACAATGGCCTTTCCTGTCTGTTTTCCATTAGACTTGGATAAAGGCCTTTGCTACCCACAGCCAGTGGCCAAACAATTTCTGTATGTCCTCTATAGCTATTTTGAGGTTATTTGCTATCCTGCAGGAGTGGAGGAAGGAAAGGTTTTAAAAGTTGCAAGTTCTTATCAAGTCTGCCTCTCCAGTCAACCTGCTTTTTCTCCAGTCCTGACTGCAGGAACAAATGGCCCAGGCAGAGAACAGACAGTGAATGAAGTCAGTGAATGACTTTGGGTAAATACGAAGATTAGATGTTGAATGAAAATGAGACTCCTCAGACCAGCCCTTTGCACTGAAGTGGTTAAGTGGTCTGTGATTAAAAGAAATAAGTAATTATCCTAATTATAGATGAAAAGATACAGAATTACCACTTTAAAAGCACCTCCTGTGCCCTGGAGTGGTTCTGTTATTTACAAAGTGGTAGTTCATAATTATGTAGCATAAGCAAGAGGGCACCCTCTCGGTGTAGTGCAGCAGCCCTGTCTCTCTGAGGCGGAGGGTGGTACTGTGCCGAAGAGTGCTTTGTCCCCCAAGCAGAGCTCCAAAGTTCAGGTCTTGCTCCAGTGAGTAGGATGGTGCTAAGCCAGGAGAAATTGTGGGAACTTTTCTATCTCAGGCTGAGGGCAAGGCATACTAGAGTTCACAGAGCTCTCCCTGCTTGGCCATGACCGCTGCTGGTAATGGCTTTTATGATGACTAGGTTTTAAATAATAAATAAAACAAAGAAGCAAACTCTGAAGCACTGGAGAACAGCCCTGGGTGGTGACATCCTGTCACAATTGAAGCATGGCAATTCTGCCGGCTAGTAACTTATTACAAAAAGTTTCTTTACCAGGCTCTTCCTACTCTGGGGCAAAGTGCCCATATGCCTGTGGGACTGAAAAGTTCAGGACTTGCTGGGTCATGGGTGCTGGCGGGTCCTCTGTGTCCCCACGGCAGTGCAGTGCTGGGTGACGTGTTACGCTCTTGCTCTCCCTGCAGCATCCGTTATTGTGCATAGGAGTTTGGTTTCCAGTGCTGTCAGTCAATTCAGTGCCACTTATAAGCCCTAAATGCCCCACAGGCTGTTTGTCAGAATGTTCCTATTAACAACTCAGTGAAAATAAAGAGTGAGGGGAAGAGAAGGTGGAGAAATAAATCTTAATTTAAATCTTTTGAGCTGGTTTTATTTTAAATGGAAAGTTGCATGTGGACCACCCCAAGCTATTGTGCTGTGGACTGCGTCAGCTGCTTGACTGCGCAAGGAGGATTGGGGTAGAGGTTAAGAGCATCACACAGAGGGGAAGGGTGCACTGGTTTGCTTTTGTGCTGTATCCAGGAAGTTTGTAACTCAGTATGCAGTTGAAATGCATCGACACACGTGGTAATCATTATAAGAAGAGAAAGGAACATTGAAATACGACAATTTGCTGCTCCCATTCTGGGGATTATGTTGGTTTCTGACTGTCTTGTAGAGGTAGAGACATGTTGTAGGGGGGTATAGGAAAATGAAGGGCAGATGCTATCCTGGAGTGCTCTGAGAGCTCTTTGCTGAGCTTAGTGCAGTACCTGTTGTCCAGACACCTTGTATCTGCCTATCTAGTGTATGGCTTCAGAAGGGTGGGTGGCTCTCAAATATGGCAGTAGCGTTGTACTTGGTTTAAAAGAGCTCTTCAAGCAAAGAGCTGCAGAATCATATACCAGGCAGTGCGATGCAGACAGAGAAGGGAAAGGCTGCCATGTCTTTTGCTGTGGTCACACCACAGATGGAGGTGGGTAACAGCATCCTGGACCAGCTTTTGTTTAACTAGCACTGGCATTGCTAGCAGAGGAAGTCTGTCAGCAGTTCTTGAACGTAGACGGCACATGTCCATGGAGCCCCTTCCTTCCCGGTTTAAGGTCCTGCTGCTCTGTCTTCACTGCTTTGTATTCCAATACATTCAAGTACCAGCCAGTTCATACAGGACTACAAGAGCTGTAAATGTATCCCCAGTTCGAGTGGAGCAATAGCAAACAAGGGAAGGATATGGTAAAGACTGCAATGGGGTAGGAACACGGAAAATGTAGGGTGCAAATGGAAAAACTCTGTCTCAGGAAGATCTGAGGCAGAACATTGGTGTCGCAGCAGCTTTGTGGCTCCTGTATCCCTTTTTTCTTAGAGCATTGCCAGCAAGCTGGCCTGTCTCCCAGGGCAGTGCCAGTCTCCATTTTGGGGGGCTCGCTCCTGTCCAGCCCCGCAGAGTCCTACCAGTCCATAGTTACCAAAGAACAACAGGGAATCTGATGTGGGCAATGTGTTAGAGAAGGAAAGAGTCTTGAGGAGTTGAGTAATGCACATTTTTTCCATCCAGCGTAACTGTTAATGGTAACCTTTATTATTGAAGTGGTTGAAGTGACTAGAATCTGGTTTGTTTATTGGGAGTATATGCATGGCTGTATAGTCTAATGTGATCGAAAAAGGAAACTGATAATAAGGGAAAAATACATCTATGGAAGCAAGTCAGGTGATGTCTCTGTGTAATTGTAATTCCAAGTAGCACTGCAGAGATTAACAGCCTGGCAGCCTTTTCATCTTAAACTTTATTTTTATAGGGGTTTATAACTTGGCACTAAAGTCAGGAGTGGGTGGAAACTTGGCAAATGTGGTTCAGCCCAGAAAGTGAATGTTATTTATATTTATTTCTCACCAAGTTTTCAAAAACACTTGGTTACTGTTTTTGTGTTCTAACAAGTAGTAATTTGTTGGTTTCAGTGACTTATTCTCTGTGTGTCTCTTAAACTACAAAATAGTTCAGAACTTATTTCAGCTTTTCTGAAACTCCTAGTGGAAGGACTCTAGATTTCCAGGGGTGTAAATGAAGACCGAAAGCAGTTCTTGTTGTATTTTCTTTTAGCAGGTTGCTCCAAGTATTTCTTGTACACTGAGCAACATCTTTATTGTATCTACATCAGATTAGTTCCTGATTGCCAAGTAGCTACTGCACCTTTGGAATAATTACATTTGGTTTTGCTGGCAATTGTGTGTATTTAATGGCATTACTCAGGTGCAGGCTTACTGCAGAGAGGCTGAGGAGGCAATAGTTAGTATGGCCATGCGGGCTCTGAATCGTCTGTGTCACAGAACGTGGTCTGGGGCTGAGATAAAGCAGCCCCTCTTCCCCGCTCCCCTGCCCACGCATGACATCTCTATATCGACACCGGGTGCGTCCCTGGTATTAACACTGCTCGTATTTCATACTTCACATTGATTTCATGCCTGTTCCTAAAGCCAGAGACTAGTGGTATAGAGCCTTCTGTACCCGATTTTCAGGGAGGCCTACTGACATCATGAGGAGTGGCATTTGAATAGGGGTTTTCAATATTTTCAGCAAACCGAAATACCGCGTTATGTCTCTGGCAGGCTGTGAGTAACGCAGCAAAATGGTCATTTGCTGACAATAGTGTTTGTGTATTGCACAAACATTGCATTGCATTTCGTAGTTGAAATACACTGCACAAATAAGCACTTAGTTAGAAAATCAGTTGGGTTGAAACATTGGCTTTTGTGGAAAAATGGAATTAATAATTGTCTTAGAAATGCTTAATTTTTATTTTAAAACTTTTTTTAAAGCAATTATTTTATAGAAGGTTAAAGATGTTGTGGGTTTTTCCTTTAAAAGAATGGGAAGAGTGAGTTAAAATGTCTTACAAGAAAATCCTGGGTACTAATTCACCTAGTTGTAAAATTCAATACTTGTGATGTTCTGGAATGACAGCTCTAAAGATAGTAACTGTGTGTGTTTGTGTGTGTTCAGGGCATGACTCCCTCCCCAGTGAGAATTCAACCCTCTCCATCTGAGATTAACTCTGGAAGGTGAAAAGAGCTGTCTTTCTATTTAGAAGGAAACAGAGAAAGTCATCAGTAAACTGTCATCCTGAGTATTAACTGTGTAAAGCTTCAAAGCTTTATATAGATTAAGTTTTAAAAAAGAGTTCAAAGCCTTGTACAGTTGTTAATCATTACACAAGTTATAACAGTATTATGGCATTTATGAAATAAATCCTGTCTTGTTACTTGCTGAGAGCAATACAAGGGTGAGGTAGTAGTTTTCTAGTTGTATGATATGCGTCCCTGAACACTTTTCTGTCAGATCAATATATAAATGCCTATCCAATTGCATGTAGTGAGGCTCATAGAATCTGCAACCTACTGTAAAATGACTTCTGATTACTTAAAATTATCTAAGTAATAGTTCTATTTATGTACTTTTTAAACTTCATTTCCTATTTCAAATACTACTTTTAGAGGAAATTTAGCTTTGTAATACACGCATTTAGTTTTGCAGTTACATGAAAAGATACTGCAGTATTGCTGACGTAAGATATTTAAAAGGGGCAATATGTATCTGTATATAAAATTACAGTATATGCATTTGGTTTGTAGTGTTTAATTTTTTGTAGTAGGGTGTCACTTAAAGATCACGGGTCTTTGTTGTGCTAAACAAAGTTTTTTTTCTTAAGAGAGTGAGGCCACTTTCTTTAAAGTGGACATTCATGCAGAGATGCTTTAAGGTTTCTGGACAGACTTACAGTGGTGAGGCTTTGGATATAGGAACCATTGCTTTAAAATTTTCTCATGTGAATCACATGGTTTTGTAGCATGCTGTCACACAAGCAGCTTGATTCTGCTGTAGTGCGCCTGGATGAATTGACATTAACAGATATATTTATCCACACACAACGCAAGGTATAGTTTATGTCAGAAAAGATACAGTTGCTGAGTTTGTAATGAGAAGCTGTTCCATGAGCTGCACAGGGAATGGTCTGGTTTCCATTGGGTTTGTGTGAGTGGATACTAATTTGGGTTTCTTTCCTTCCCCTAGATGCCAGTGATTCTGAAACATTCACCCCTTTCAAAAGTTACTCAATTTGGTGACAGATTCAAAAGTTAGTGGCAGTGTGAGTGGAAATGTCCAAGCTCGTTTCTTTAGGAAATGAGGCTGGAGAGGATACCTGCTACCAATTTGATAAGGAGGCTTCCTGAGCAGTGGGTGACACCTGAGAAGTCCAAAAGAATGTTAATTATTGTTGTTGCTTTTACTTTGTGCTGCTTTTGCTTATGTTTCTGTGAAGCTTTTATGCAAGTGCAGAGTTGCAAACTAAAGCGGGTGCTGTTGAGTACAGTCACCTACAGTAACCCGTACTCTAACAGTCCTCTTGTAAGTGCAAACTGAAATGACAGCAAACTGATTTTTCTCTTTTAACAGTGGAAAGAGTGGAAAGAGAAAACCTTTCAGACTATTGTGTTCTTGGTCAACGTCCCATGCACTTACCAAATATCAACCAGCTGGCAACCTTGGGAAAAACTAACGAACAGTCTCCTCATGGCCAAATTCACCACAGTACTCCAATCCGAAACCAAGTGCCAACGATGCAGACAATGATAAACCCTGGGCTCCTGTCTCCTCAGCTAAGTCCACAACTGGTGAGGCAGCAGATAGCAATGGCCCATCTGATAAACCAACAGATTGCTGTCAGCCGGCTATTGGCTCACCAGCACCCACAAGCTATCAACCAGCAGTTCTTGAATCATCCACCCATCCCTAGAGCTGTCAAACCAGAGCCATCAAATTCATCGGTGGAAGTCTCTCCAGATATTTACCAGCAAGTCAGAGATGAGCTGAAGAGAGCCAGTGTGTCTCAAGCTGTCTTTGCAAGAGTAGCATTCAACCGCACACAGGTATCAATTTCTATTCTATAACTAAGAAGTGCCGAGGGGGCAAAGTTGTGGCTCTTGTGGGGCTGTATGGTTGTTGCAGATCAAGGCAGGAGGTGTGCCATAGAAACAGGTCAAACCACCCTCCGTTTTTTCCCCCAGTCTCTTTGTCACGATGGAACAAGACTCTTTCTTCCTGGAACAGATGTTCGTTTGCATTTGGTCACCCTTGTGCCATTAGCTGAGCTTTGTTCTCTAGCAGTAATTCTGCTCGTGTGCGTTCTTCCCTCAGTTCCTCTCTGTGGCTATAAACTTCCACATCTGCCGCTGCCTGATGGCCAGGAAGAGGTAACAAGAGGCTGTGAGAGTCAGAGGTGTCTTTGGGCTTCTGTCATTTCCTCAATTCTTTCGTGTGGTACAACTGATGCCACAACTAGTGCCAGAGGCTACTGCCACAAGAAATGTATAAGACAAGTGTGCATAGGCCTAAAGACTGACTGCTGGGAAAGTTGTCTGGCATTTGCAGCAGATTGTGTTTGCTTTCACACATCTGACACGGATTTTCTCACTCGCCTAGTGAAACGCAGATGTTGAAATGATCGCATGATAGTGTCAGCTTAAGCCTAGCACCTGGAGTACCCAGGGTCAATGCGTGTTCAGAAAGACAAGCCATTTACGTTTATCCTGCTGCCAGGTACCATTCAAGGCATTCAAAGTATGATCTCTCAATTGTGATACTCTGTAACAAGGCTAAAGAAATGGAAAGTGGCTTCATAGTTAATACTGGTACAAATTTCTTTTGTGCAATCAGAGTTGGTCTTTGAGGTAAGCTTTACCAGCTAGAGAAAACAAGGGCCACATGCGTGTGTCTCCTGGAGGTCTGTCCCTTGCCCCATACAGTGCCTTTCACTGTTGTCCTGGATTAATGATTTTCTTTGGCACTGCCATTTTGGAAATGCCATGTTATGAGGGAACTAATTAAAGTATGGAGCACATTTTTATTACTTCCCTTCTTCCATTAAATTCATAAGATGGCTGCACTCAGAAAAAACATTCACTTCCAATCAACGTGACTTTGAGTTCTGGGGTTAGCCTTGAGGATATCAAATGAAAACTACATAGGAATGCATGAGTATTTCCTCTTTAAAATGCTGCTTTTAATTTGGAAAAGCTTTTCATCCCTCTGGGATCATAACCCATTGTATATAAAGCCTGGTATAATCAAGGTAGATGGTATTGACAGAATGACATATTCTGAACTTGAGCGAGAGGTCAGCAGTAACGTTGCTGGTGAGGGTTTTGCCACTGTCACTGAACAGGAAGCTCTGCTTTAGCCGGACTGGGAGAGCCGGGTTGGTAATGCCCAAGCCTGCCATTAAACCAAAAGCTCATCCCCCAGTGAGAAAGCTGTCATACAACTTGTGAGTTAAATCTACAGTTCTGCTATAGTATTTAAAAGGAGGCAAGGTTTTGATTCTGTGTGTCTAGGAAACCCCAAGCCTTGCACATCACTGACCAGACATTGCAGGTTGACTTTCTAGGACAGCAGGGAAAAGGCAACCATGTGAGAGAGACTACTCTGGCCTTTTCCTAGCAGTGGCACAGCATTGCATCCGCCTATGGTGTTTATTAGCAGCCACAGTAGAGATTGCACCACACTCTTGACAGATAGTCTGAAATCTGGACTAAATCAGCTGCAGTATGGTTTGGGGGGGTGGTGGTGGGGTTTTTTTCCTCTTTTTATAGCTCCTGCAGTGTTCTGGCATAGATCTAGTGGTTTTGGGACACTAAACAGGTCTTTGGGTGAAATGTGGTTTCTTCCCAACTTCAGTGGCTCCTGGCAGTGTAACTGTGGGCCAGTCACACCTGACAGCATTTTCAAATGCCTTATATGACTTAGGACACCAGGTGTGTAACCATTCAGACTGGGCTCACTCATTGGGAGCACAGACCTGAGCAGACATGCCAAGGTAATGTCCTTTGAGAAGGTGCCAAGCACCTTTCCTGGGCAGGACTGTGCCTGGAAATGGGATGTGATGCTCTGTCCTTTGACCAGTTTACATTTGAGTTCAGTATGTAAAATGGGGTCTGTAATTCAGGGTGTACTAGTATCACTGGTTTTGTCAGTCCTCCTGTCTTCCTGCTGACTTTTATCTTCGGATGCACTACCTTCTCTAGCTTTTCTTTAAAAAAAAAAATCTTCCCGATTTTGATCGCTTCATTACAAGATACCAGACACATAATTTTACATAAAAGGAAAGAAATTACTTACTTTTTAGCCCTCCATCATAAGTAATATGATGTACTATACAGTCCATGACACTGATTCCAGAACAGGCAAGTCTTAAACATCCATAAAAGATTTGCTCATCTCACAGCTGTGTTTCATTAGTTTACAGGGCCTTAATATAGAAGACCAGTGGATCTTACATATAGTGCATCATGTCCCTAGGAGCCATCACCGTAGCAAAAGAGCGTAGGTACATATTTATGCTTCCCTGTCCTCAGCTTTTAACTCCAACTCAAATCAATCTCCCCTCGCATCAGAGACTGTTTGAGGTATTAAGAAGGCAGCCAGCCTTGCGCTGCACAGTAGAAGATGTGGGATGTTCCCACACACCCATGGTGAAGAAGCAAACTCTGTAAAAGGCACTTGAAGTGGAAGTTCAAGTCTGCTCTCACCACCTTGCATTCCCCCTGCTGCCTCCAAGGATCCTCTCCTTGGGAGGTGCAGACTTGTGCGTTTCTCTCTGGAAATGTTTGGGTTTGTTGCATTTCACAGGAAGTGCCAGCCTTAGAAACTGGAGGTCTGTTGTTTCTCACGATGGTATGAAATAATAGATGCTGTATGCCAGCCAGCTAATAATTGTATTAATCACTGCATTATGGGCCACTGCTTAGTCTTACTTCATGGTAGCTCTGTGGTGCACATTAGCCTATAATTAAGTATAGCTTCATGAAATATGTACTGTGAGGCTTGTTTAATAGATAAACTATTCTCTAATTTATTTTAAAGTCCAATGACCTACATACTCAATGCTGAAAACCCCCCTCTTACTAACATTATTTCTCCCCTGAGACCTTCCATCTGAGCAAATCTGTTAAATGAAGTAGAGGAAGCTTTGATCCAAACTAGGCTAAATCCATCGGAACAAATGGCTGACACATGTATGTATGCATGTGTGTGTGGGAAGGGGGACGTGAGGAGGGTCAGAAGAAGGAGAGGTGCAACTGTATGGTTTGTGAAACATCCAAATCTTCCTCTTAAAGTTGGAAATACATAGCTTAAGACAACAATATTTGCTTATACCTGTGGCCATGTTGTCTGCACACATGAAAACAAAGCGCTTCAGGCTCTGTGACAAATCCTGTGCATTTCCTGGGGCACAGTGCTCTGAGATGGAGGCTGAACATCAGGCAGCTTTGTACCTGCTGTGCGCATGGGAGAGCTGCACAGGGTGTTTGGCTAGGAGCTGGCCCAGGCTGTTTTAGCCATGAAGAGGGTTTCTTTCAAACAGAAAGTTCCAAAGTGAACATTTTCAGATTTATTTGAAACTGGGTGTGAAGAACCCTCAAAGTGTGTATGACTGATTTTTAGTAAATGCCTTGGACTAACCTCTGCCCCTTATTTTTATTTTATCTTTACAGAGTCAATGTCACAATTTTAATTCACCCTACTGTGGAATCTAAATGCCTATTTATTCAGCAAACAGGACAGGTAGAAGAGAGTTCTCAGACCCACAGAGACAATACAGTTATTGAAGGTGGTTTTAATGACACAGTTTCAAATGAGTAGGAAATTCCTACACAACCTTCAAAACATTTAAAATGGTGGTGCACACTACCATGTTTGTCTAAGCTGGTGTTGCCCACAGCCTGCTCAGCAATGATAAGAATGATGTATGTTGGAAAGACACCCTCTTAGGCTCTATGTAGCCTTCCTTTCTCTTGCAGAAGCTGGCAGCACTGCAGTTTTTAACTCCAGGTATGGTCCTCTCTTGTGGACTGCAGTGAGTCGCTATTCAAACTTGTCAAGGAGGTGGTGTGGCCCAAGGAGTGGAGCCGGGGCTGTTCTGCCCTGTTCCAGGAGCCCCATTGAGGCGGGTACGATGCAGGCAGAGAGGACAACACACAAGGGATGTTTATATTCCTGGCCCTACGCTTAGCTGGCCACCATTTCCCTCCCTCCAAGGCAACCAGGGGGCCCACTGGCTCCTACATCGAAGAGTGGATCAAGGGGGTGGAGAAAGCTTGCCATGACTAAGGCAGTTAGCAGTATTGCTGGGCCAGGAGGTTCAGTTTCTTGCTTGTGTAATTGCATAGTTTGTGCCCAAGTTCTTCATGGCCAAGATCCTTGGCCTTGGCTCCCTTTTGCAGCTCTGCTGGCCTGTGACCCGTAAGTTGGAAATTTGCAGGCTCCTTGATTTGAATGTGTGGTTTACTGAAATAGTTTGTTCCCTTTGTTTGGACTGCTGCTATGAACTAATAGCTTGCTAATGGAAAGCTAGGCATCCTTGTCTGGGTCTTAAAAACTGTGTGCAAGAGTGTGAGTGGGTTTGAATGGAAGGTAGAGAGCTGTATGAGGCCCATCAAACACTTGAGAGTTACGTGGTCATACCTGATATCTTTATTTTAAGATGGAGGGCATCTTCATAAAGCATGTTGATACGCAGCCAAACTGTAAGCTGAAGTTGCTATTAAAACAGTCAGCTTTGCTTTCTGTAAGACTTTGGCACTTTTTGATTGTATAAAACCATTCAATCTTGAGAAAAAAACAAGGAAAAGTCTGATTAATACTGCAAATCCACAGGAGAAGTGCAACTGTCAGAGACAGAGCAGATGCACCTTGCACTTGGAATTGCCCTGTGCACATTTTTGAAAGCAGTCAAAGCTTTGAAAAGGCTAGAGTGAAGGAAGTGCCTGCAAGATACAGGCTGCAGAGGGTGAGAAGGTTTTAATGCGCAGGGGGAGCAGCTGTCCCTCATTGGTCTCAAACAGTGCAGTAAAATCAAAGGGGCTGTCAGTGCAGCCTGGAGTTCTCCAAAAATGCCTACCTGGCTGAAGCATGCATCATCTTTAAATCAGGATAACTTCTAGGTGACTAGTAGCCTCTAAAAGCATGAGCACCCTTCAGGTTGGCCAGCCAAGCTACCGTGAAATGGGAGGCAGGACAAGGGGACTGCTGGCCAAAGCTGTTACCAAGGCTATGGACTTCTTCCTGGAGGAGAATACGCACATGGATTTTGGCCATCCTCAGAGCAGAGTCCTTGTGCCATCTCCCTCTTGCACTGTAGTTTCTCCTAATACAGCGTTCGGGTTGGAAAAGATTGTAATGACCAAAGCTTGCTTATCGCAGGTTGTAATGTATTGAGAAATGGGCAGCTGGTGATGGTTACAGAAGAAAGAGGACTATTTTAAAGGAAATGCCTGAAAATGCTCTCTCGGATTTACCTTGTCCTTCTCTGGAAAATTTTTTAGCAAATCTGGAGGTGCTAAAGTGATCTGTGCTCTTCAAAATCCTAGCTGGAAAATAGGTCATTTGAATCCTGCTTTGCATAAGGAAAATGAACATACGTTCTTTCCTCTCCCCGCTTGCTCAGCACCCTTCTTTGCTGCAGGCTCTTGGAGTTGCAGTCAGGACGGTTGGTCAGGCTGTTTGTAAGAGTCCAGACAGTCTAAATCACTGGATCAGTGAACTGCTGCTCTCCTCCTCGGGAGTGCCCAGTGGACTGCAAAGCCCATAGACTGAATGAGTGTTTCTGTTTATATCTTTTTTTTTTTAAGCATCTTTTTTTTGCCAATGTTTTGACATAATAGCCAAAACTAGTAAAATGTTTGGGCGAGTGGCCAGTGCTTGTTTTACTGAACAGCCTCAGAAACTGGAAATATCCATGAACCTGAGGCTTTTTGAATGAAACAGTTGTGGTGCCAGATACAAAGAGCTGGGTAAAAACACCAGGCTGCTTGTAACTCTCTTCCCAAAGAGCAGTGCTCCCTCCCTCGCGCCCTCCTACCCAGAGTAGCTCTGGGTGAGGAGCATTGGCTTTCCAGCATGCAGATAGGAAGGCAGCGCTTACCCAGCTCAGCTCCTGCCCAGGTTGGCTGGTGCCTAACCGTGCCTCTTTGGATTAAAGGAAGTAACAGCACAGGGAGGAGGAAACTCTACCAGCCTCGAATGTAGTGAAATTTATGATGAAATAAACTCAACTGATCCACCTTGTTGGAGGGATTTGGTCACACCTTGGCTGCAGGAGTGGGTTGAGGCATAGGGAAACTCAGGATCGATGCTGGATGGTGCCCCAGCTTCTGGTGCGACTGTGGGCAAGTCCGGATTCCTGCAACGAGGAAGGGGGAAATAACACTTCTGCAGTGTGCAGAGGTGTTGCCAGTCAGTTATAGAGGGGCTGGGGGCTCAGAGAGCAGGAGCGTGGTTGGTAAGGAAGCTCCAAAGAAAGGCTTTGGAGGCAGGCAGGGAGGGAGGTGGGTGGTGACTCCTCATTTACGTCTAATTCTGCTTTGGCAAAATTCCCCCAAACTGAAGTGGGATCAGAAAAGGGTCCTCTAAGAGGCTTTAAGATTAGAAATACAGTTTGTTGAAATAACTTACTCTTCCACCTCTGCTTGCTTGTGAGCCAAATCCTGGACAGAATTCCTTTTGCAAATAATTTTCCCCTTAACTTAAGTGAAAGGAAGACGAGCAGCTTTAATTCTCTGCCTGGTATCTAGTGAGACAGTCATGCTGCATTCATTGCTATGGTGTCTGCCCCATTGTGCACAGACTTTCAATTAGCAAGGGTTCTGGTTTTGGTTGGGGGGGGGGGGGGGATTTTTTGTTGTTTTTTTTCCCCATAGAAAACTCTCTCTTATTGCATGAAACCCTTTCATGCTGCCTACTTGTTTTATTCTTGTGTGTAATGTGGCACAAGCAGCGTTCTGTTGTACTCACAGGAAAGAAGGCAATCTGTAAGGGAAGTGCTTAATTTAATAAATTGCAGATTTTCGGGACATGGGATATTTGTTCCAACAGTGGGTTTTGCACTGCCCAAAATTTCAGTTTCAATTAACTTAATTGTATTCAATAGGCTGAATGAAAAGATCTTAAGTAGCATGTGAGTCAGGCTTTCAGAATGTGTGCTTGTAGGAGGCGACTGCTGCCTGCTCAGCTGATGCACAGGAGTCCTAAGCCTTGGAAGCAAATGCATGGATATACAGAGCGTGCATGAGCTGTGCGTCTTGCTCATTTCCCGGCATATTTCAGTATAAAGGTTTGACATGCATGTCATATAAATGGTGGCACTTTGTGGCTGCAGGTGGTCGGTCTTTGTCTTCCTCCTTTTCCCCATGCATCCACATTCAGCTCCACATGCACATCCTGTCTTCTCTCATAAAAAGAGATACCATAATAAAAAAGAGGCTTTATTAAACTAATGCAATAAAGGCATTTTCTTTGAGGATTTAAACACTTCATTTTTAATAATAAAAATCAAATTGTCATTGTTGCACCCTGTATAAGTTTTATTCAAATCAGCCTCTAAATGCTTTGTGCCTAAGCAGCTCTCTCCTGAGATGTATGTATTTTAGCATTAGTTAAATGAGTTTAAGAACGAGGCTCATACTCTGGCTGTAGGCGGTGAATCTAGAGATCAGGAGATTTCTTTTAAATGAGGGACTTATGTGATGCATTCAGCTGCACTGAAGGGTAGTGGGAGACAGCTGGTCTCCCATTTACACTGATGGAAAACCAGTCAAAGTCCTTTGAGTTCTGAAGTTCATATGAACTGACACAAAAGTGGCACCGCACATTTTGCCCATTGAGACAAAAGAATTGGTCAGGGAACAGGGTGCAAACACAGTTTTGCCCAATGGAAACTGTGACAGGATGGATACGAAGGTGCTTAGTTTGGCTAACCGCTCAAAAATTTCCACTGATTATCTAAAGCAATTTTGCTGAGCAAAATTAGACTGAACGCATTGCCAGGATAAGCATTTCTAAGAGACTTCCAGCACTTCTGCTTTGTATTCTAGCTGGAATTAGGAAGAGATGCAAGAGAATGGAAACAGCAGTGAGCATTTGAAAATGAGCTTGTGTCCTAAGAAGCCTGCAAGTACTTCATACAGGGGTTCTTGTCAAGTGCTGTATACTTAGAGGCAGAGAAGTATTTTTAGAATTGTTGAATGTATCTTACTCAGTCCAGAAGACAGTATTGAAGGTGGGACCTGGAGTAAATGCAGAGAGGCAAAGAGATGTCATGGTAAAAGCCTGCCTTGATGTGAGGAACACACAGCAGGTGGAGTTGCTTTATTTCCTTGAAATGTTAGGGGAAGTTAGTGCTTCTGCTGCAGAGCTCCCTGGGCTGACCTGCCTCCTCTAGCTTTCAATTGCAAGTAGCAGTCAATTTTAAATATAAACGGTCATTTTAGCCTGGCAAAATCAAGTTTGTTGTTGTATGCTGAAGGTACGATTTCAGTGTAGTTCAGAGTAGCTAACTAGGGGTTCCCTGAGTGCTGCCTTCCATGCTGGAAATAGGTCTTGTGTGCTGAACTGGGATGCTGAGCAAGGACAGGTTTATATCACTGATCCTTAAGATTCAGATATTGAATTTGAATAAATCCCTACGTTTTCTGATCCTGATCAGAGTCGCATCTATACCTGTTGGGAAGCAGGATAGCTTTTCTACTGCGACTGTCAGTTACAAGTACTGGGCTTAAAGTATTTGGAGCTTTAAGTACTACAGGAGCAATATTTTTCTAGTATTTCATCATTTTCTCTGTTGCTTTTGGCAATAGCTGAAGTATGGAGAGGCACAAATAAACCGAAAGTATGAAAAAAGTATTTATGCTTTTTTAGTCCTTCATATATATAATCTCCTGATACAGAACATAAAAACTGAGGTTTAGCACATTAGTTGAGTTTATTTAAGTTTTTGCCTTGGCCAGCTTTTTGATTGTCCAAAGCCTGTTTTGAACCTTTTTAACCTTAGTGCCTGCTCTTGTAGACGCATTGCTTAGGTCTGTACGAGGGGGAGCGGAGCTCCCATCTTAGTCATTGGACCTGACGCATGTGAGGTCCTGGCCAGTGCTCACGAGTCTCCTGCTGCCTGACGGCCCTCATCCTCCTCTGTCCCCAGGACATCAGTGTCTGGGCTGCACTCCAGCATGACCTCCTCACCCCCATCCAGACTGCTTTTGAAAAGCTCTGGTTTCAAAACTGTCCTGCGTTCGGTCACTGGTAGTGCAGTCAGCTGTCCCACTGAGATCTCATTTACAGCCTTTCCAGGCCTGAGGCAAAGCCCTTTGGGAAGAAGGCAGAAAGCCTTCGCTTGCCTTCTGTGGGCTTTGGTCAAGCCTTTGGGTTGGTCTTGATGGCTGGTCAGTTGGTCCTTTGGATGTAGGAGTCAGTCTGAATAACATTTGCTCTACGTTGTACTGCATCATCTTTCAGAAGTTGCTTAAAAAAAGATTTCTTGCCCATGAGGTTTTGGTTGTTCATCCTGGAAATTCTGTAGTTAATAAAAATAAAAGAAATTCGTTCAGAAATCGGGTTTCATAAATGAGTGCAAAGCAAACCCCCAAGATAGTGGCTTTGCTGGCTTGGTTTTGAAAGACTAGATTTCAGCTAGTTTGAAAAAGCACTGTCAAAATTACTCCTACCTTAAATAGCTCCAATGACTTTTTTATTTTGATTGGACATTTGCTCCTTTTCCACCTTTGGTTATTTTTATTTTAAGTCAGTTATGGATCCAGTGTGTAATTTAAAAAATGGTGCAAGTTCCAAGCATAAACCAAACTGTGCCTGCGCAGAGTCCTTGTCTTGGGGTGAGCACACACCTCATTCATGAGCACGGCCTGTGTGAACATTAAACTTTTCATCAGTTGCCTCTTCAGCAACTGCCTTAAAAATGGTGCACAGGAGTGGAAAAGCAAAGATATTATCAAGCTACATATCCTAAAATGTATCCTGAGAGCTGTGTTCAGTATAGAAGATCTGTTTGGCTATTTAAAATCAGTTTAAGACTTTCTGGTCCCTGAGGATCTTCTTTAGGATTGCAGAGTTGGTTACTGTGCAAACTGCCAATTTTTTAATTTTTTTTTTTTAATATGTGAGATGTAAGTAAGTTGGAATGAGCTAATTTAGCCAATGGAATTTTATAACAAATGTACGAATGTTGTGGGTTTCCCTCCCTCACCCCCTCCAGCAGAAACATAATTTGCAGAAATGAAAACAGTCCCTGGCTGGCTTTAGGGTTTTCTCAAAAATAGAAACAGTAGGGTTTGTCTGGCTGGGCCAGTTTCCTCACCACACACCTGGTGTATATCACTTCAAAAAATACATTATGCCTCATTAAATTACAATTAAATGAAATCATGATCATTTGTTTTTCTGGAAGGAAGATGTTTTGCATATTGAAAGCCTAATTTGTTGCAGGTGACAAAAAGGCTGAACAGATTATTTAATATCACTTTATTTTTTATAATGTTGCTCACTGGTTAGTTTGTGTATACTTCAGTAGCTCAGAATTACATTTTTGTAAATGTTACTGCTCTCAAGATACTTTATTTTATTGTCCTACCCTATCACTCAGCTATCTAGCCGCTGTTCTTTACCAGCGTTGTTTATCTTCAGTTGCAGGAGGACATGAGATTTTTCCCTCTGAGTCAGTTTTCTTATTATCTGTCCTGCTGTTTACATGGTCCTAAGCTGCCAAAGCACTTGGAGGAGCTGCAGGAAAAACTCTCTTTGCAACCAGGTTTTCTACCCGCGGGCCTGGAGCAGGGCATGGGGGAGCAGGGCTCGGCCCCTGCGAGGGGCTGCCTGTGTCGCGGCGCTGGGCGAAGGAGCTAGTCCCTCTCCCTGGAGCAGGTGCCTGCATTAGGAGGTGGCTGTACAGCCTGGTGATCGAGCAGCGATGCAAAATATTGCTACGTCCCTGTAGCAGAAATGAGACCCTCGTAGAAGCAAGAGGCACAGGCTAGGGTTCAAAACCACTGAATGTACCCCATGATAAGCTGTTTTTGGTGATGAATCAGAGCCTCCAGGCACAAGAGTTGGTATCTCAGGCAGTGAGATACCTCTTAGTGCCATGACCAAGCCACTTGTACCTGTGAGCCTCTGATTTACATAGGGAGTCAATGACTGCACTGAAAAGTAATTGCTGGCATGCTTTCACATATGTTTCTGCTCTCCATTTTTGAAATTGGACCATAAATTTAGCCAGGCTAAGATGGGAGGGAGAAAAAGCTGTCTGGAGTCAGCTCCAGTAGCTTTCAGGTACCTTTCTTTCAACCTAAACTCATTAATTTTTGAAGTTGCTCTTCTCTTTAAAAAAAAGAAGTTATGTATCCTTTAAAAGACTCAGGAAATTAAGAATTTAGAGAATCTGTGGAACTGGTATTTCATTTATTTTCTGCATTTGGAGAATTTTCCACTGACTTTAAGGGAAAATTGTAGTAGGGACTTGCTGTATTGATCTTGGAATTGTTCAAGTCATGGCTTCAAGCTTCTGTAATGTCCTTTTTTGGTTAATCTCCCTTAGCCTGTGAGCCTGGCAAACTCTGGAAAGCTTTTCAAAATGTCCCTAGCTTCTCTGAGGGGTGGTAAACCCTGAGGAAGAAGCCAAGTACGAGCATGCAGTTGTGTTGAGGTCACAGAGATTACCAGAGGCCAGGCCAGGGCCAGCCCAGCACTGCACCTTCTTCGGACTTTTTCCCAGTGTAGACCTTTTTCACCAGCCAGCTTCTCTCTCCGATCCCATTTCTGACTGGAGGGTCCCACCATGGCTCCATTCCCACCTCCAGTCCTTCTGGTAACTACTCTCATAATTGCAGGAAAACGTAATTGGGAATCTCTTAGCTTGATTATGTAGATGAGGAGCTGAAAAGATGGAGCTGTGTGCAGCCTACCTTCAGGTTGTGTGTTGAGCTTGTTTTGAGCACTTCTGGCATGAACAGTGCTGAAGTAGGGCTTTCACGTATGTGTTTTAATGTAGATGTTCAATAGCAGATAGCAGATAAATGCAGATACAGATACATCATTTGCTGGTCTGTTGGTTTTGTCAGGAAGTCTGGTAAATAAGATCAACGTATACTAAAAATGTTGGCATTTGGTTAATTGGCCAACTTGTAGTGGCAGTGTTTTAGCAAGGCTTTTGGAGGATACTCTCTGATATGGAAGAAAATAAACTAAGACTAAACATTACAGTTTTGACTACATGGTTGTTTTCTACCAACATTTTTCTTACAAGAAAGGAGTAAGCCTTGACTACACTCATGAGGCAGCTTGCCTCGGTTGTAGCTGTAAAGTAACTGCAAAATGCTCATGTCAACAGCGACAGCTAAATCGTGGCTGGGGCACTGCGGTGTCTCTTTGCACGTGGTTGCTGAACGTTGCTCCTCTCACAGCAGTAGGTCGAAGTGAGCCCTCCGAGCTCCGACTGGGATTTCATACGGCTTCTGTGGCCAGCACTCCTGGGAGCAGTGGTGCAGAGAGCCTCTGGGTCGTGGCAGGCGGGAAGCGGGAAGGGTATTGGACTGCTCAGGGAAACATTGGCAGGATAGCCTTTTAAAATAACGAGCCCCCGACCGCCATCTCTTATAAGTATTCTCGATGGGCAGAAATAATCCCTCTCTGCTTCTTTGCACACCAGTACATTTAAACATGTGTAGTTCAGGAAATTGCTGTTAACTGCTTTTTGGAGTGAAATACCCATTTGTGAAGTGTTGGATGTGAGGGGGTGCCTAGGGGAAGCTGGTGGCACACGCTGTGTCCCGGTAGTTTCTGTAGGCCGTGATCCAGGCTTGTGTGTTGTGCCTTTAACTTTTAGATAATCTGTGGAACTGTTGAGTGCGTACAGTTATGCATAAATTTAATCCCATCATTAGATTTAAGCCTCTTTTAATAACATTTTCATCTTTCCAACTCTTCCCCCCCCATTTTTTTGGAAGTGCTGTGCTGGTTAGTTCCTGGAATAATGGCTTTTGTAAAAACTAGATGAATATGGTGTTCATTCATCGTTGCAATGTGAAGCCTGTGGTATTTTAAAATGAGGCATGAAAGAATGAGTTAAATCCCTAAAGCTAGATTCTAAGGCTTTATTACTGCTCCATTTTTCTCCTCTCAGAAATGACTGTCCAAACCAAAATGAACGGACTGTAACATCAAAAACCAGCCAAATGTTTTTCTTTATAAACCTCCTGCACTGTTTAAATGTCGAAACTAAATTTACCAACCTTGGCAGATTTGTCAAAGATGAGCAGGATTGCCAAGTGTTCCCAGCTTCAAGTAAAAAGAGAGAGAGAGAGAGAGATCTAACAGCTCCTAAAATATTTGCAGCAAGCACCTGGTGGTAACTGCAATTTCTTCTACCCAATGCACCTACCTTCCTATCCAGCATCTCCATACTCAGAAGCTTATTACAGTGCCAGAATAGGACAGTCCCAAAATAAACCCCAGCCCCCAGAAGATAAACATTTTCGTACAAAATATCCCCTCTGGGAGAGCCCATGAGATTCTGCTGCAGGTTCTCAGTATTGCAACCCAGCTGGTTACACTAAACAAATTATAAAAACAACCCAAAAAACCAACACTTGACTGGGCTTTTTTTTTTTTTTTTTTTTTAATTTTTTTGAACCAGGGCTTGTTGTCAGAGATCCTGCGTAAAGAAGAAGACCCTAGGACAGCTTCCCAGTCCCTCCTGGTAAACTTAAGGGCAATGCAGAATTTCCTCAACTTGCCTGACTCGGAGCGGGATCGCATCTATCAGGACGAGAGAGAGAGAAGTATGAACCCCAATGTGAGCATGGTGTCTTCAGCTGCCAGCAGCCCAAGCTCCTCCAGAACCCCACAGGTAAGATGCGATCCCTCGTTACCTGTTTATTGTGTGGGTTAGTCCAGGAAAGGAGCTCCTCTCTGCCCTTCTCCCGTCTGTTGCTCCCCTCGCCCAGATGAGTTGTGGAAATCCTTTTGTAAGGTTTTGGAGTGGCTGTTTAGAGACATTTAGTGGATTTCAGCAAGACGTTGTGATGATGATTCTAACTTTAATCAATGCCATAAATGCCAGAAAGTATGTAACGTTAGTACCTGAAAGACCGTGTGGGCATTACATACAGGCTGTTGATACATGTCTACTAAATGGCTATTACAGAATATATTATAGAAAGCCAGTGCACATAACTTTTTATCTGTGTCCATTACATTCTGCAGAACACAGAGGAAATTTCTGGGCTTCTGGAGAGGTTCATGTATGTTGCAATAAAAAGTGTGTAGTGAACAGAGGTCGACAGTGAATTAAATAGACATTGCTAGAAATCAGCGTGCTCCGTATTCTGCATAGGAAATCACAGTCCTTGAGTTAGAGGTTTACAGGAGTAATTATTTGAAGTACAGAAAGTAGAGATGGGCAGGGTGCTGGGAAGGAAGATGATGCTTTAAAGCTCCAAACCAGCTGTCATCTCATTGACTTAACTGCACGTGTTTATTAGCATGCTGTTGCCGCCCACTTCCCCGGGTAGGTTGTTCTTTTGCACTAAGAAAGAACATCCACATACTACACCGTAATAGTCACCCCCCTTTTATCAGACTGCTTGCAGTCCCAGGCATATACTCCGAAAAAGTGAGGGTTCTTGCACAGAGGTGATGATTAACTCCTGTCATGACATTTGCCTGACCTGAGTTTGAAATTTCTAACTGTGCAGACATGATGGGTCAGTTCTAGCACTTCTCTTGATCTTTAGTAAATGGGCCTGTATAACCCTCCTGCTTCGGTGCTTTCATGGTCATGTAGTCTGCAAAGTCTCGGGCTGTGTTAGCCTTGCTTATAATAGTATTACTGAGCACTTCTCATATTGAATTCTGTGGCCACAGCTGCTAAAAATAAGTAAATGTTGGGGGGGGTAGTTTTACATGCAAACTGATCATCCTTAAGGAAGGTATGTTGATTTTGTAGAAACCTGAGCTTGTTCAGTTTAACCCTGGCGTTTGGGTGCACTTCACCACAATACCTGATGTAAAGAACTGTTTTCACTAAAAGCAAGCGTATCCTGCCAACCCAAATTTGACACTGAATTTTTATTACATGGGAAACTCATTGTATAACTCTTACCTTTTTTAGTTACCTTTCAGTGAAAATAAAATTATAAAGGGAACTATTTTAATGTTTAAGTAGTGTATCCACTTTCTGCATTTATATTTATAATGCCATAGATTCCACAACTAAAATCGAATAACAGAAGGAAATGGAGAGGTTAGATGCAATCCAGTGAGAATAAAAATTGGATCTGTTGCCCCATCTCATTCCTCTGTTGAAATACGACATTTTTCCCATGTTCTAGCCACAGCTAGAACATTATTTAAAATAATGGAAATTTTGCCTGCCTTTTTAAGAGGTAAGCATTGCTAGAAAACCATACTCTAGAAGTATAAAGCATCCTTGCCTTATTTCAGCTTGAAGAATCCAGTAGAATAAGAATAAGAATAAGAACCTCCAGTGAGGTTTTTAATCAGCAAAAGCAACACACAAAGGTTTGTGTAGCCAGTGCTCGCCTTGTGCCCGCTGGATAACATTTCCCCAGCCCTCAGAGGGCCAGCACCAGTCAGCACAGGTGCTGTTTTGACAACTTGGACACCTCTGCAAATGAGGCTGCTTCCCAGCTCCCGGGCAGGCAGCACGGCTACTGCGCTTCCCCATATGCCCGGTATTAGTTCTGACGAGACAAATGCCATCCTCGCGTTCAGCGCAGCGATTCCCGGCAGCATCGCCTCCCCAAGCAGGTGTGTTACCCTGGAGCAGGGTGCTTTGGGGCAGCAGCGGTAGGAGCTATACCGCCCTTTCAGGAATTGTGTTAGGGTGCCGGAGAAGTCGATGGAATGGCATTTGGAAACGTGGTTTCCATAGATACCAATCTCCTGCAGCAGTACTTCCAGGAATGATGCTTGAGTGTGCTGGGTAGGAGGAGAGCACTGGCAGATAGCTGTGGAAGTGCTGGTGCTGAGGCAGTTGCGCAGGCTGTCCCAAACTCTGAGCCAGCCCCTCACCCACCTCGCAGGGTGGCCCCTGCTCAGGACCTGCCCCAAGGTGAGAATGGCAGGTTGATCCGGCAAACGGGTGCGAGCGCTGTGGGGAAGAGGCTCTGAGCTGTTAGGGGTTACTGTGTGCACGTGGAAGACCAGCAGCAATGGCTGGGTTTCAGCACTCCGGCACTGTGGTTGCAAGCGCTTCTTTTTCTTTTTTCCCCACTGTTTGCAATGATACATTTCAATAATGGCAAACTCCTTCTTAATATCAAGACCAGTTTTGAATCTAGGCCTCTGACATAAAATACTTTATTTTAATGACTGTGATATTTTGGTTTGGTACTTGCCCTACCTGTTTCGGTGATTAAATAAAAAATGGCCCAGCTTTCAGGGTGTGTAGGGCAGGCTTTTTTCTGACGTGTGGCTGTGGAGCTAGCAGTGTAGGAGACCCATGCAGGACACAGCTGTATTTTAAATGTTTCTTTTACATGCTAATTTTGTTCTTCCCAGGATCTCAGGCCTCCATAACGGCCTTTGAGGCTGTGGTGACCTCGGCTGCTGCGCTAGCCAAAGGCTCCAGTGACTGGGAAGGCTTTTTTTATACCCGTCAAAGCACTGCAGGGCCTTCAGTAAAATTAAGCTCCATTAAATGAGTCCTGACAGACTTGGACAGTCCTCTTCCTTCCCATGATCTCTGTTGTTTTCTTATGTTTCCCACAATTGCCCTAACTCTCATCTATCTGTGAACACTGAATTTCAGAGCGTGGTGTCCCTGTCGGTCCATCCGTCGGGCTGTACCCTGCATGTGTTCATGGCCTGTGGATGGCGGTGGGTTTAGCCCTGGCCTCCTGGGGCCCGGGCGGCTGTGGTCTGCCCCAGCTGCCATCCAGCTGCCCCCGCCTGAACGTGGAGGGCTAGTCTTAGCAGGAGCAGGAAAGTCTTAGACCCTTTCTACGTGGGTCCTGCCTATGTCAAGCAGGGAACAAGCCCAGAGGAGTGCCTGCTGAGCTTGGGGATTAGGAAAGGGAGAAGACACAGGTTGGCTAAAGCTTTTATCTGGAAGCGGTAGGAAGAGTGATTAGTCTAGATTGTTGGCTTGATTGGATTTTGGCTCCATTATTAATGTGGCCTTTGGTACAAAAAGATGTTAGGGAGAGGAAGATTTGGAGGACAGCAAAACAGAAGGAGAAGTTCAGAAGGTTTGGTTTTGCCTAGTTAACCTTCCCATTAACAAATAGGCATTTGGGCATGTCTGCCTAGTTAAAAATTAACATTAGATGTACTCTAGCAGGCTTCAACTCTGGCACAAAAACAGGAGCCAGCTGAAAAGATTTATAATTAGGACAAATATCTGAATGTCACCAGGGTTTATGGGAGGTTTGGATCTATCGGGAAGTGTGAGCTTTGCCACCTAGGTTGTTTTATTTCCTAAGACCTTTACATCTCAAAAGAAAACAGAGATTTTATATCAGTAACCTACGTATTTCACTTAAAAGGTATAAGGGGTACAGTGATCTGCCCTGGTATCTCTCCTCTTTGAGCTCAGGAAAGCAAACGAGATCTGTCTCTCCAAGGGGCTGCTGGTGCCAGGAGCGCTCAGTGAGCATCGCGCTGCCCTCACTCCCTTGTCTGCCTGTGCGATCTGGGGACCGCCTCGGCTGAGGGGCTTTAAAATAGAAGTCTTGCAGCAGCCTGCTGAACTGTATTGATAGAAGCCTTGTAGGGGTAGTCCAGCCCGGGGAAAGTACTGGCAGCATCCGTTATTGTCCTTCATTTGTCACAGAAGCTGATGGGAAATCATTCAATTAAAAGGAGTGCAGCGGAATACACAAAATCTCAATATGAGTTTAGGAGAATGAGGGCAGCACATCAAAGGCATGCCAAAGCCCAGCTTTATGAAATGATTTTTTTTTTTTTTCATTTCCACTGATTTCCTAGGTGAAATTAGGTGACTGTCTGGCTAGCATAATGATGATAAGGCTGGGAAACCATACATACTCAAATGACATACGTATAGTTTTAATAAAGGATGAGGGAGACTTGAGGGAGTGCATTAAATTGAGTAATAATTTATTATTTAGAGACCTCTACCCATTTACTCATTTTTTCTGGGAGAATTGGCTCTTCCTCCAAGGTGTAGGCCACTTTTAGAGAGGGGGGAGAAGGTAGAGGCTGGTGCCACTGCCGCAGTAGCTAGCTGGCAAAGCCAACTTCAGCGACTGCCTGCGGCCGAGTGCCGCGGCTACCTATCCTGTTGTTGAGCTGCTCAATAAACATGCTGGGAGAGGGAGAGGGGGAGAGTTGACAGGGCCTTGCATGTCCTATAGGAATGCACTGCAATTATTTCCAATCACAATTAACCTGATTAGAATAATGGACAGGAAGTGTCCCTCTGTAGCTAATGCAGTTTGGCATCAGCTGACTGAAATCCTTTGATAATTTCTGCACAGATGGCTGGGCTGAAAGCAGCACTTTTTTAATTATTATTTTCATGGTCTCTTGGTAGGCCAAAACCTCGACACCAACAACAGAC
The DNA here is from genome assembly GCF_965638725.1 of Aptenodytes patagonicus. Lineage (NCBI taxonomy): Eukaryota > Metazoa > Chordata > Aves > Sphenisciformes > Spheniscidae > Aptenodytes > Aptenodytes patagonicus. The sequence goes on along the minus strand of NC_134954.1, from coordinate 44,318,050 downwards.
CTCCCCATTAAGGCGGACGGCGCCAACGTCAACATCACAGCTGCCATTTATGATGAGATCCAACAGGAGATGAAAAGGGCCAAGGTATCTCAAGCTCTCTTTGCCAAAGTGGCTGCCAATAAAAGTCAGGTGAGTGGTAGAGGGGATTTTGTTGTTGCGGGGCTTTTTGGGGTTTTGTTTTTATAGCAAACTCTGGGGCTGGAACTAGACCCATCTCCTCCTCCCAACAATAAAAATACATCTGTTCCTACCATAATAATAATCTTCATCTCTGGGGAACCTGTCGTGTTTTTGGCTTTTGCCTGCTTAAGTGGTTTCCTTTTCCCTTTTAAAATAGGCTGAGGAAAGGATCAGCTCACAGCCAAGCTTTTTCTCCCCTTTTGTACAAACACGCATGTCTTTTCCCACTTGTGGTATATAACTTACACCTCTGCTAGTGGGACAAGGACCATTCAAAATGATGGTATCTTTCTCATTTGGCAGGTAAAGAAATTGTTTTCTTAAGTGATTAACTGAGGGAAGGCAATGGGAAACCGCATATTAGGCAGGTGTTTCCTTTTTTTTGCATGTTGTATGTGCTGCATATGGTATTGCCATGTGAATAATTCACATCAGATCCAATCATTTTTACAAAAAGGCATGAGAGGGCACTGCAGTGAGTTCTCCTGGATTAATTTCTACCTTGGGTGTAAAAAATACATGCGGGCAAACCTAGGTCAGGTGAAATTCTTGAAGAGAATCCATTAATTTAAAAATTTCATCCAACTCTTTAAAAAAATATAATGCACCAGAAGGGATTTTATGGAAAGGAGGACAGACAGAATTTTTTGTAGGAAGGGCAGCAAGTGGATTGGAGACCGTTGGAAGGAATTGTTTACGCAGTGAAAAGGGCTGCTTCTGATCCTGGATGAAATTACTCAGTTGTGCTAGGAAAAGGCATCAGTGTGCACACAAAAATGCACAAGTGTGTCTGTGACAATGAGAGAGGGGGATAGAAGTATCTGGATGCATGCACTCTGCAAAATACATACTTTCTTTTCCTCTGTGCAGGGAAACAACATTGTAGTCATTAAAGTAGATGTGAAATAAGAGGTTGAAAGGCGTATAAACAAAGTATCAAAGGCTATGAACGCACATGGGAAAGCCTTGTCCTTGTTACAGGTATTTGTGCCCTGACACATGGAGGTCTGATTCATTTTTCCTTCCTCATTTAATCATTCATTTTCTTTGCCTTTTGCTTTCTCTTGTCAGGGTACAGCGGTTACAGTCCGCAACCCCTCTACCCCCCAACAAATTCCCAGGCACAGTATGAAATACATAAAAGGAAAATACCATGGAACCCTCTTAAACTGTTAAATGCATAAAAATCTCATGTACCACATGGCAAAATATAATGAGAACTGGAGCTGTTAAACGAATAAAGCTGTTAAAAGCGTAATGCCACTTGGCACAACTACTGTGCATTTAACGGTTTTCCACTGTGTAATAAATGACATATGTGGTAAACGTGCAGTAAATATAAAAACTGCACAATTGATTTTGCAAACGTGCCCCTTATTCTTTACTCCATGCAGATATCAAAGTTCTACCCAGAATCCGGACTGGACAGCTTTTAATAAGGAGTGTTTAACATAGACTTGAATGCCAGCCTCTCTGAGGTTTGGCTTAAAATTGCCTGCAAGCTTCCTGTCATTATACCCAGAGGCTTCTTGAAATAGAGAGGGACTGAACCACCCAACAATAATTTGGGTGGCTCACCAGCTTCGGTGTTTGCCAGCTTGAGTGCGCTTCTCTGGCAGCATTGCACACCAGCACCAAAACAAAAATAAGCTCCGTAGTCTTTCACGTGGAAAAAGAATAGGGCAGATTTTGAAAGCCAGATGCAAAAGGTTAAGAACAGGATCCACAAATGTTATTGTTTAAAGCAAAGTTACTGCACATAAAGGTTTTGTTTCTTCAGCAGCAGCGAATAAAGAAGTGTTTCTGAGGCTGATGTTTCTTTTGTTTCACAGCCCTGCCAAAGCAATACTGGCTCCCTGGGATGACCCAGCATTCACCATGCTGAGATGTCATAGCGCTCTGCTGGAGCATGAAAGTGGTTTATGGGGGCACTGGAAGACAGGGACAGAGAAGCTGTAGCCAAGAACCATAGCGGTACGGGGCCTCCCCCTGCCCCACAGCCCACCTGTGTGCCTGCCCCCTGGCCTGGCTTGGTGTGCCTGTGCTGTCCCTCCACTGGCTGCGGTGCCCTGTGGCCAGGAGGAGTGCCAAAAGCAAGGACACAGTTGCTTGTGCAGGGGAGAGCCACTGGCATGGTGGGATGGTCGGTGTGTCACCTTAGGTCTAAAAACTAGCATGGGGCTTTCCCAGTGCTTTGTGCAGGCCAGTTGTGCCAGTCATGGGCATTTGTGGTGAAGATGCTGCTGATTTCAGCAGCTGAGTGACATGGTGGGAAGTGCTCATTGAAAACTGCCCATGTTTGCAGAAGAGAGAGTTTGAAAGAGGGGAAAAAAGAGCTAGTCTGAGGGTTTGCTTGGACTCTCCGCCAAGGTTCGTTCACTTACTGTTCTCCACAGGCCTGGCTTGCATTGCATTGGCTTCCTCTATTATTCCCTCACCCCAGACTACTGAGAGGCTTCCAGTTTGCTAACAAGGCATGTGTTATGTTGGGCACTGCTGTTCTGTCAACAGCAATCCACGGTGCTGTGAGATCTTCACAGTTTTAGCAGCCAGTGAATCTCCGACAGGGCTGTTTTGACATTTTATACACAGGGCTGTATGTCATGTACCCGAGAGAGCATCCAGAGCCAATGGAGGCCTCATTTCATCTTCTGTCTTCGTACAGGAAGAGTGGTACCCACTGAGAGCAGTTATTGCAAGCGGCATCATCCAGCGGTGGAGTTAATTGACCTCTAATTTAACAAGTAGCCATCTTTATTCTTAAGTCATGGCAGAGTCTCAGTTCAGCAACTAAAGGGAAGGGCAGCTGCTAGAAACAAAGGTTACAAATCACAGAGCTCACAAGTCAACATAAATGCAAGGAACAGGGCCTCACAGAGGTACCAAGGTAGTATGGTGAGACTTCTTTAAGGGAATCCACCTTCATAAAGATCTCAAGCCATTCATTTTAGTCATTGACTTATCCATCGCTTACTTACCTTAATATGCATTTTATTCCTTGCAATTTATATCTAGACATTTTTACTCTTGTTGTGAAGTGCTGTGCATCCCTTTGTATTTTTGAAGGCAGCAGGAGCTGAGGGGCTCAGTGCCCTCCAAACACAGCCTCCAAAGCTGTCATCCGATTTTAGTTGCCAGCTGCTAGTGATGTACCATGCTTCTCTGGGGATGCCGCCTGCTAGTCCCCTTTGTCCTTTAAATGGCTAAACCTGGGACCTGTATTACCACGTTGGGAGTGTTTCTGAGTGTGGCCGGAACACCAGGATTTGGTTTCCAATCTGTGCTTTGGGCTCTCCTGGTTATATTTGATTCACAAGGAGATGGGTTTCCGGTGTGCCATTTCAGAGAGGTTCAGGTGGCCTGTGTGTCTCCAGAGCTGGGCAGTGGGACACGTAGAGACTTTGACCTTGGGTTGCTTCAGGTTTGGACTGTCGGCTTCTACCAGTTATCCAGTTCTGCAGCTGCTCTACAGTACGACTTCAGAAAAACCATTTCCCCTGTGACCATGTGCCAGTGCTTCTGTAATACTGTGCAGCAGCATCGCCCCTCTGACCTCTGCTAGTGAGAGTCCTAGCAGAGGCTGTGCTGTGCTTAGCAGACTTTTTTTTAGACTGTGAGAAATGAGTTTAGGAATATAGTTCTGTTCATAATGAACAGTCACTATCAAAATAAATAGTGGGCATAGCTGGCTGGAGCCCTTGTTGACAGTCAGAGGTAGGGCAAAGTTTGTACGAACATGGAGACCGAACTTCGCACAGTTCTCCCAGGGCAAGAGACTCTCCTTAATCAGGCTGGGGTGGCGTGGGGAAGCGGGGCACGTGCTGCTGGGGATCTGCCCCGGGCAGGGCAAATGGAAGGGTTCGACCTTCACCAGTCCAGTGAAAACAAAAAGTAAACCCTTGAAACTGAAATTCTTCCTCAAGGGACTGGAATTTGTTTCAGCTGCACCACAGTAAAGCAAGAGAGACTCCATGGAGCAACATTTGAAAAAAACGTTAAGCTGGCAAAGCTCAGTCTCTGCTTCATATCTTTGCCCTGTTTAAAAATGAACAAACAAAACATAAACTTGACGGGGGAGGTGGGGGGGTGGAGGCTGGGGGCAGAAAAGCCCTTCAGTTGAGGCCCTTCAGGTTAAGAGAAACCCAGGGCTATGGATGGAAATCACTACAACAGTTCCTCACCTTTCCTCTGACTTTTCCTTTTCATGTTGAGATCTCTGCCTCATTGCCAGGATTGTCTGGGAGCCTGTTCTCTGGCCAAGGGGGGTGTTAGCCCCACAGTAGGAGCCCATGCTAGATGGGTCTCAGCACCATGGCCACCTGCCCATGCCCTCACCTCCTGCCCGTGCTCCGAGAAGAAAATAGAGGTACTGCGAGAGGGATCAGCAGCATCACTCTGGGGCAGGGTTAGCTCTAGAAACCCCTTATTTTGTCCTTCCCTCTCTTTCCTTCCCAACTTACGTTCCCTCGTATACATTCAATATGATGGGATGCCTTCTCTCCCCCTTTTAGCTTATAATAGGTATTTTGTGTGCCCTTAAACTAATTAGCTTCCAGTGGTGATGAACAACAGCTAGAAAAAACAGCTGGTGGTGAAGATGCGTAGCATATATAGTGTATGCATACAGGGCACTTCGTACTGCTGTAGCATCTCGGTGCCTTTATGATGTTGCGAATCACTACAGCTGGGGCATATCTGTTGTACTGATATTTTGATGTTCTTGTTACATATGGAGGAAATACAGAAAGACATTTTTCTCCTTGACTGAACTTAAAATTTCTTTGAAGTACCTTTGGACATTAGCTTCTTTTTTACAAACTTCTATATGCAGTCACAGTGTGACCCCCATCCAGGACAGCATCTGCAGCGGTGTGTTAGCCTCTCAGCAGCTGAGCGAAGCAGGGACAGTTGTGGAGTTGGGGCTTTGCTCAGGAAGTCCTTGGCAGACCTGGGAGCTGATGGCAGGCTGCTTGCCCTAACCACAAGCCCACACTTCCTCGCCAGTGTGGGGAGAAGCTGGTTTGAACTTGGCACTCTGGAAGTATCCTCAGTGCACAGCATCCTTCCCTCTGAGGCCAAGAGCTGTAAGCAGGCTTGGTGTTCCCATGAATCTAAGATATGTCAGGGCTCATGTACCTCATTCATTTTTTTGTATTTTTTCGTGTTTTATAAGGCTAGTGAGAAACTGGCCCTCATGAAAGTGCTTTGCATTTTGCCTTAAATTTTTTGGGGAGAAAAAGTACCGAGCGTTTCAGAAAATCCAGTCTATTGAGTGATTAACCTTGAACTGTATCAAAATGCTCCAAGTAAAGCTTCTCAGGTTCAGTCCCCCTCCCCCGGCCCTCATCAAGAATTCATTGAAGCCATGACAGAACTCTCCATTACAGTTAGTCTTTTATCCATTTCAGCTTTCTTGATTAGGTTATCTTGAATCATTAGGGGGTTTATTTATTTTAATAGACACTTATTGGATTCATGGAAAGAGAGTTTGGCGACTAAGGAACAAGAGCTGAATATTATCTGGCTCATTTCGCACTGCAGAGAGTCCCAAACTGAGCGGAGGGAAGAGAGGCTGAGGAAGTTTGTCCAGAGGACTCCTGTGATCCTGTGTAGAAAGGGAGCTTTCTCTGTGGAACGCAGCATTTCTTTCCTAATCTTTCAAGACTTGCGTCGATCATTGCTGCTGCTTTTTTTTCCTTTTGTCACATATGTTGACATTTTCTGCACTGATGATGTGGGTGAGGAAATGGCCTTTTACATTTATTTTTGAGATTTATTCCTGAATCACTCTTACTAAAAACTCTTCATTTGCCTACTCATGCTTTTACTGGAGACCTTAGAAAATGTCAGCACAGAAAACTAGCTGTATTATTAGTATTATTATTAATTTCAGTGTAACTGCAGGGAAGCACAAGGTCAGTTTAACTGCAGTTTTAGCCAGGCTCGAAGTGCCTCGTGGTCCAGCCTGAGCAGACAGCCTGCCTGTGACTAAGTCACCGCGGACACCCAACTGCCACCTCCTGTGATGGCTTTCAGTAGAGATGCTGCTCGAAGTGTAAGCATAACTGAGCCTGAACTCTTCCCACATGCAGCCTTGTCCTTTAATCAGAAATTTGGTCCTTGGCTGACTGCAAGTCAGCAGATCTGCAGGAAGCAGTTTTTTGGGGTCAGGATATTTGTGCATACCTTTGTTGAGCACTGGAAAACCTGACCATATTGTAGTGTGGTACCTCTGGCTGCTGGAGCTGCCTCCCCTGCTCCAGGGTAAGTCTAGCAAAAGTGAAAGGGTCGAGCTGCTAAGAAGGGCTCAGGGAGAAGTGACAGAGAATATGGCTCGCGATTGCTGCACCAGCTAACTGTCCCTCAAGGGAGTTTGAGTGCGCCAAGGCTTTGGTGTAGTAAGCACGCTGTTTCTTTAACAGCATAAAAGCACAATGGGAATGGCTGGCTTCCTGCAGATTTTTGTTGTTGTTTGCTTAGCTATGTGGAAATGTATTTGATTAGGAGACAGAGAGAGAGGTTAAAAATAGGACATTAATATGATATTATTTGTTTTATCAAATAAAATGCTTAGAAAATGTTTATCTTGTCTCATGAGAACAACAAAAATAGAGGCCAGCACTTCTCTGCAGCTCTCTTTAATGAGCTAAATTGGGCTGCATTCTCAATGCCTCTAGAAGTTTTGGGGTGAAATGAAGGAAGTTCTGAGCAGAATTCCTTGCAACCACAAGCACTGGGTGTGCCTGACTGTAGAGCCAAAAGCATCCTTTAATTGTGCTGTTTTTCCTCCTCTTATTTTTAATGGAAGACATTCCCATTTAAGAACCTTAGAAGCTGACATTAAGGGCCGGATTCTGCCACCCATATTGACACTGGCGCGTATCAAACTGCCCCGGTAACTCTGTGGCAGTCAAGGGGGCTGTTTGTGCAGTGGAGCGAGACTTGCGATGGGCAGAGGAGGAAGGATCAGAAACACAGCGAATCATGGATCTGAGGAAGGATGTGTTAGTTATTAGATTTTCAGAATACGTTCACAGAAGTTGGATTTACTTGTAATGCAGTGAGCTCAGATGTTGTGGATGAGTGGGGGAAAAGGTGGTGAGATAGCGTCTCCTTCTTCACTTTTCCTTCTTCATGCCGATAAATGTAGCTATAGATGAAAATTCACTGTGAATGGCTGTAGTTCCAAGAATGTCTGCATGTTAGCATTTCCTAAATGAAATAATTCTCCTGGAAAGCTCTGTGTAACATACACAGACTCAAAGAAATAAATAAAAGAAAATAAAAAAAACTGCAACCAAAAAACCCTAAGTTGAGATTTTTAACAGAAAAAGGAGATTTGCATATTAATAATTCATGAGTTCTCATTGAACATGCACGAAGAAACGGTGCTATTCAATAGAGAATACTGTCATCTGTCACTGTTTTATTTGACATTTACACTTCTTTTTTTTTTTTGCCTGGTACTGCAAAACTTTCTTGGATGGCGTGCTAAGATTATTTAAATAAATAATTTAAAAAATCCAATGCAGACTTTTCATCTGTGCATGGGGAAGGCGGTTACTTGCAATCATAAAGAATGTGTGAGTAAACTGCAGCTCTGTGTTTTCTCACGTATTAGCCGAAGCTATCGCCTAATAAGCAGCCCCATAGATGGATAGATAGGGTCTTGAATGGATGGGCGAGAGAATGAACGCTTGAATAAATAAAGGGAAGGATAGGAAAAGAGCAATGAAAGGACAGATTTGATGCAGATAAGTGTACACATGCACACAGTGGGTACGCATGTGTGTGTGGGGGGGTGAGCGAATGATGGCTGTTGTGAAGAAAGCTGCCACAAATACATTGCCGTTGCCGATGCAAAAATAAATATTTATAAATGGCGTTGGGGGAGATCCAGTCCAGCACAATGTGAGAGAAGACAGGGCATTTAGCACAATAACAGTTCAGAGTTAGGCGCACCTTGCAATTTCTTGCTAATATTAGGCTCTTTCTGCTCTGTAGGTTAGTTATTATTTATAAAAATCACAGAACCAGCTGATACATTCATAAGCTAATTATTGTAGCAGCTGGGTACACATGGTGCAATATGTCTGAGGCTGTGAAGTATCACAGATTTCTTGGGGCCTGCTGTGGTGGGGGGTGTGCTGTTGAAGGCTAGATCCCTTAATCTGATCAGCCAAGCAAATACTTTGTGGGGAAACTGGATTAATATCTCTCTAAATACCACGGATGTGCTTCACCTTCAGAACCAGGCTCCTTTAAACGTGCCATTAGCTTATCTCCTTTGGGGAATGGAGAAGTTCTCAGGTGTCCTCAGGATGGCGGGGTCTTTGCCTGGTGCCTCCCTTTGCCAGAAATTAATTTGGTTTGCTCATGTCTGCACACATGGTCACACTGCAGTCTAATCTTTTCCCTAATAGCTCCAAGGTCAGGACCTCGCATGTTGCCAGGCAAATTGAGCGCTATCCTTCTTAAAGACTAATGGCAGCGAGTGCCTAGTCCATAATGAGGCCTGTAGTGTTGCTCTAAGTGATTGTAATGAGTGCTGATTATAACGGGACAGATAAATCAAAATGCAGCAGTTGCTGTCGGGCTAGCCGATCCAACTTCAGGAAGGGGAGGTGGCCCTGCCGAGCCATCCCCGGGCTTTGCCGGAGTCGGGCACAGCGCAGCGCCTCGCAGCCCTCGGGAGAGCCTCAGGAGCCGTCCTCCCCCGGGCCTGCCCCGCGTGGGGTCCAGCTCCACCAGGTGCAGGGTTTTGCGTGTATTTACTGTTAAACGATTGGTCTTCGTGCTGCAGCATCCCTAAGGAGATGTTAAACATACCTGCTTGAAACATTTGAAAGAGTTCAGTTGGAGACTTATTCAGATCACCAAAACCAGGGAGAAACGGGAGCTTATTTTTTCCACAGATGGTTTATTTTCCATTTCAAAAATTATTTCCTTTGTATGGAGGAACCCCTGAGAAAACACAGTGGAGCTGGGAGATTTTCTTCCTGTCTTTTCTCTAAAAGAGAGAAAGTTTTGGGGGATTTCTGAGCGGAGGAAAGGGAAAGAGGAGAACTGAGGGCAAGGGATGTGGCCAAACCACATTAAAATGCAGACATCACCTGGCTGAGAGATTACCCAAATACCAGTCAAAATACTTTGAAAATATAGTACAGGGTTTTTTTTTTCCTAAGTAAATGATGAGATATCTTGTTTTCATCCTTGCCCCCCCCCCAACCCTCCTAGTTTATTGCAAGAAAAGATCAGGTCTGCACAAATGTGGCCTCTCACTTGTAAAAACAAGGCAGTGTTGTGTTACAGATTAGTTTATAAATCCCTGGTGGCTTCACAGTTCAGTGCCTACAGCTGCTGCAGATGGGCCTGGGTTTTTGTCTCTTCGCTGTGCTGCAGCCGGCAGTTGAAGGAGAAAATGGAATGATCAGGTTATTAACATGTAGGCCGTGAGGAAGAGGCTGCACAATGAGAACAGCTGGTGTTGCTGTCTTGGCTGATGCAGCGGAGATAATCAAATCTTGCCTTTTTTGGGGGGGTGAAGGCAGAAGACACAGTGGAGAGTAAGACAAACAACGGCTTACGATATTATATACGGGGTTTAGAGTGCACGATAGAAGTTGTCAATGGCTTACAAGTTGTTACACAAAAAAGCAATACCAAAAAACCCCCACATGGGCCGGTAATGAACCTGGCTGATCAGTTTGCTCTAGTTGCTGTTTGGAAAAATACAGTTTTGGCTACTTCTCGTACCGAACATTTTTAACATTGATCAAGCTATCTTTTAGGTATTGCAAGGTGCCTGTCAAAATGGTGTCAAAATGCTGAGTTGTAGCTCAAAAATGATGGGTTATAAAGCTACTAGGTAAAATATTTTGACAGGAGTCAGTAAGGGCGTTGACAGCATCCTCAGCATTATCTTCTCATATTCTGTCATTTGCATTGCATCTCCTTGCGCGCAGGCGGGGCCGGCTGCTGGCAGGCAGGATGGGGCTGGCTGTCCCCTCCCCGGGCAGGTGCAGCAACAGCCACCATCCCTTGTTAACCTGCTGAGGATGCCAGGTCACCGCCACACATGCTCAACACACGCTTGTGCGTCCTCACCTTAACAGCTGTTGCCATTGTGCTCTCTGGTTGGCTTTGTGTTTTAGAGTGGTTTCCTCTTCCTGAAGCACTGGTGCTTTCCCCTCCAGGGGTCTGAGCTCTCAGCTCCTGTGGAGAGGTCCTACAGGACTTCATACAGTGGTAACTTTTTGAAGGCATTTCAAACTAGCTTTAAAACAATATAGCAGGAATAAAATCTACTATTATTATGATCTGTAGTTGGGTTTAGAACAACCTCCTCCACCTAGTATCTTGATCTGTCTAGTAACTTCTGCAGGACCCTGTTTGCTGCTTTCATGCTAAATATTAGAGGATTCCCTTTCTGTGAAGTTACATCTTCTAAGTGACCATTTGATTATTTAAAGCTGTCAAATGTTAGTGGGGTTCAGAACTGGGGGAGTCAATAAAACATAGTGACAGCAGATCAGAGGTCTTTACTTGATAGTTTCTTCTTCTAAACATTTTCAGTAGTGGTTGAATTTCTGGTCCTGCAGCTGCAACCCTTAGCATGAAGGTTGTTAGCAAGTCTCAGGGGTTATGTCTCCTTTTCTCTTGCTTGGATGGAGAAATAAAGGGGCTCTGAAGTGGAAGTGGAGGTGCACCTTTATTTCAACTCTGGTTTTCTACAGGAAAAATATTTATATCCGAGCATTTTAAACATGCTCGGGGGCAAGACGCTGTGCTTCCTGGTTCCTGTTAAGCACTGCTGGTTGTGTCTGTTTCTCCAACTTGCAGGAAATATATCAAGGATTTGTCGAGACCAAAAGGCAGCTGAGGGTAGGGGGTGTTCTGTGTGAGATGAGACCAGCGAAACTTGCAGCACAGAGCTTTAAGTCTAGCTGACGTTCCACTCACATCTGGTTCCTCGGTGCTCAGTGAATTACCTGTGCTGACCCTACCGTTGCAGGGCTGGCTGTGTGAGCTGCTTCGCTGGAAAGAAAACCCAAGTCCGGAAAACCGCACCCTTTGGGAGAACCTCTGCACCATTCGCCGCTTCCTGAACCTTCCCCAGCATGAGAGGGATGTGATCTATGAGGAAGAGTCCAGACATCACCACAGTGAGCGTATGCAGCATGTTGTCCAGCTCACTCCTGAGCCTGTGCAGGTCAGAGCGCTAACTTCCTTCTCAGGGTGTCTGTGGGGGGGAACAGCTGTCAGAGGTAGAGAGAAGCAACTGGTTCCAGCTTCCTTCTGCTTTGCAGGTTGAGACACACCAGTTTTCATCTGTCTGTAGGGCCACATGCAAGCCACAGCTCTCGGGTTCAGAGCTCACTGTGTGTATGTTGCAGCATGTGTGTGAGTGTGTGCAGGTTTGTGTTGGTGGTTGAAGAGAAGGGATGTGACAATCCATGCCACCGATAACAGCAAGGTCAGTAGTAGTGATACTACGGAGCTCCCTTGGTGTCAGTAGTTGTGTTGTGACTGAAACACAATTTAGCTGTCTAAAGCTGCCGACATTTAGAGGAGTACAAACGTGTTCCACAGCAACAGCAAGAAGTGTGCAGTTATTTAGGAAGCAGAACAGGAGTGGGGACTTGGTCACTCGCTCCTTCTCACAGAACCTAAGCACCCCTGATACCCACTCTCAAATGGTGGCCAACGGGCAACTGCAGCCATACATTTGCTTTTGTTCGAAGGAGCCAGATAACACTTCAGGAGAAGTAGGAGGGTAGGAGAGGAAGTTTGTCCATGCATGGGTAACACAGGGGTTTTGAAGAGTGTAACATGGAGAAGTGTTTTTATATTCAGTGAAACTTTTAAAAGTACTTCTAAAATGACCATGGTGAGTATTTTGCGAGGAACAGGCCTTCATTTCACAGCCTCCTCAGGATTGTTTTGCTCCTCTCTACAACCTTTGTGACTAGTATGAATTTTTGGTTTGTGCACCTTTGTTCTATCCTTGTCTCAGGTCTTAATAGTATGAGAAATAGATAGATACAAATATGCGTAGGGAAAATGAAGTGGAAATACTACAAGATTTTTCATCTTTGCAGTTCCAGCTTATGTGTATTCCTAATAACTAGTGATGCACGTCACAAACCCAAACATCTGCTGATGGTCAAGAGAGGCTCAGGAGGTGTTTTTTCAATCTAAAAAGCTGAGGTGATGCCTTCCACAGCAGACCAACCTTGTAGATTGCCACTGGCGCTTGGTGCCATTCACCTGATCCCATTGTGTGACCGCTCTCAGAGAGTCGTCTGTACTGCGTTTCTCTCTGATAATCTCACAGTTCCTCCTCCCACTTTTGCTCTCCCCTTTGTCATTTGATGGCGGCTTGCACTGCTTTGCTACTCTTGGTGTGAACCTTGACATTCAGCCTCTATTCTTTGTCGCTGCTCTTGTTCTGTACTGCTAGCACTGCTGCCAACTATTTAGTCACCTTTTTCCAAAGGCAGGAGGTTTTTCTGTCTTGTAGTCCTGCCCCTTCTGAAACATGTCGGTCTCACCTAGATTAATTATTGCCTAGTTCAGTCTCCTTTGTCTCTTCTGCTACCAACTTCCTTGCTTTCCATGCTGTCTTTGCCTGGAAGAAAAAATACGTTTCCTGAGGTTTGGATTCTCAGAACTATAAAGTAGGGGAAGTGCTCTAAGTAATTAACGTTGCAAGTTTTGTCTTCCGTGTTCCCAAAAGTTTGTGGGATCTTGGAGGCAAGGAGCTACAAAAGGGTAAAAGGCTGAGCTAACATGTGGGAAGATGACTAGACCTGTGTAGATTTGAACATATTAACCCAGTTCTGGTGCCCACAGAAAGTAGGAATATCCTCTAAGGGACAGTTTGAAGAAGAAGTTTCCCTGAGCTCTTGTTTGGTGACCTTGAGGATTAGCCTACTTTCCAAAGCCTTCTGCACATCACTTTTCTGCGTCGTGCAGATTGGCTCTTGTGAGTGACACGTTACACTGCATTGGAATGTGATGCATTTGTATTTGTCAGCAAGTTACAAAGCCATGGATTAATTATTTATTACAGTCAAAATATGAAAAATGAAGAAAAATAAGTGGAACCAGCTGGCAACTACATACAGCAAAACTCTGGAGACCCTGGTATACAGTTGATACAGTAGGCTTGTGTTTTGGGGGTGCTGCATTTTAAAGCTATGTTTGCCCATCCAAAAACCCCAGTAGGTTTCTGAGTGGCACGCAACCAGTGCAAGACACAGGAGGCTTGCTGTCCACCTGCTCCCTACTGTCAAAAGATACCCTGTACCAAACAATTTTGGGGTAGTTTTCAGTCTCTGGGACTTGAATTGTTTCAAGCAGCAAGGTTTGTTTTATGACTTTGCTTCAAGGGTCACTATTAGGTAATTAGCCATGAAGAATCAATGACAGCAGCCAGAGATGTAAAGCTGAGGTCCTCACACTTGCAGTCATTGGAGATTTTTTGACACTTTACATAAGGGTAGGGGTCTTGGGCCCCGCTCCTGGCTGAACTCCAGGCCAAGTAATTACATTCTGCCTATCTGAAATTCCCTCCGTAGTGTCAAGTGGGAAAGCAGTTCTCATTTCCTTCTCAAAGCGGTGGCGGGTGCAGAATGTCTGCCACGATGCCTGGCTGCATTTTAGCAGGGGGTGGAAACATCCAAGAGCTGCAGTCACCAACCTACTTTGCTTTGCAGGCTTTGCTAGTGAAAAGTGCACTGTAAGTCAAGCCCTTACCTGCAGCCTTGATGTCAAGATGACAATCCTTTGAAGAAGATACAAGTAGCAGCGCTGTGACTAACAGCAGGTGCAGTACTGTAACACCGAAGCAGGCAGGAGGCTCTTAGTTCTGCTTTCTCTCGCCGCCCACCCCATCTTTCTCTCTGCTCTGATGGATTTGATGTGTGTACGGTAACTTGTGTCTGATGCTTGAGCCTCCTGCTCCTCCAGCTGTGAGACTGGGAGAGTCTGAAAACAGGCTGCCCCATGCTGCTGCCAGAGCTCTCTGCCACCAGGATCGAGCCCTCTCTGGGCTGGGGATGCCCCTCCGTCATACTGAAGGATTTGGAAGAAACTTCTGGCTGTCATCACAAGAGGCACAACCAGGCAAAAGATAATGGATGGATAAAATTCAGCCTTTTCCCCCGTACGGCTTCTTGGAAATGGCAAAGATTTCATTGTGACGGGTTTTGTGTAGTTCACTGGCCGATTACAGGGTTGGGCACACCTTCAGTGAGGGAATCACCCCAAGGCTGGGTTTGGTTTCTGTCCTGTAACAGCAGGGTGTGCGCAGTGGGGCAGTTGTTGTAGTGCTATAGAAGATCAGCTGGACAGAATTTGGCTCTTGATGTTTAAGGGATTGTTGTTTCTTTTGTGGCAGGTTCTTGCCCTCTTTTCGGTATTATTAGCCTGTACCTCACTGTTTAGTTTTACATTCAGAGCTTTAAAAAGAAACATTGTCTTTTTTCCTCTATTCCATTAGATTTTTCCTGTCAGCCATATATTAATCCATTTAATCAAGTATTTTCCTGTTTCTGAAATAAAGAATGTCTATAGTGGAAGCTCAGTGCACAAGAAATCCCTGCACACTTGATTTGTTTGTTATTGTGCTGAGGAGTCATAAAACGTGAGCCCTGTGGAGCTCTGTGACATGGCTGTGTTCTCTGGCAGCATCGGGTGTGACCATATGGACGTGCCAGAGCATGGATTTTCCTTCACATGCTGGTTGCAGAGCATCCACGCTACACCTACATGTTGCTGTACGTGCAGGCTGAGCTTGCCACAGCCGCTCGCTTGGTTTTTAAGGAAATTCAGGTGTGCACTAAGTGACTCTCTCTCCCCCCGTTCTGTGCAATGTGGTGTAATCACAAAGTGCTGCTGTGGGACTAAGGAAAAGACCTGTGAGTTTGTTGCTAGCTGGATACCACAAGGACATCACCTCTGATTTACGGAGTGCCTGAGCCACAGGTTGCTGGAGGACGGGAGCGTGTGTTGGAAAGCATTATTATATTTTTGCCCTGTTCTCAGCCTCTTCCACCACCATCAGACGCAGGATCCTGGCTGGACCTTTGATCTGGCCTGGCCTGGCTCTTATGTAGATCTGTTGGACAGACTGCATGCAGAGTAGTCACTTTGCAGCAAGCAGTCCTCATGCTTCTGTGTTTAGCTTCCTACTCTGCAGAGGTGAGGGTACCCTGTCTTACTTTCCATCCCTCCCTAAATCGCACCGTTCCCGGGCTGTTCGCTGGCATTGGACCTTTCTGGAGTGTTAATGCTGAGAAGTGCCTACAGCCGCTTCCCATTGCCAACCAGGGATTCGGGGATTCGGTGTTTGTTACAGATGTGCTGGGACACAGTAAATCTAATTTCTCTCCCTTCTCCCACTATTCGTCTGCTGTGTCCAAGGTGACTACTCCAGAGAATAACCATCTTGCCTGGCACTTTAATATAGTGCTAATTCATTGTTAATTGCTGGGGCAGAGAAACCTGACTCAGTTGGGAAAACGATGAATCAAGCTGTTGTCTCTGGAGTGTTGGGGTGGATAAGCTGGTTCTCTGGAGTAATGAGCCACCGCTGCAGCAAAGTACCTACTATTCAGAGAGCAGGGAAACCTTGCCTTTCATTTTCTACATAGCTGACAGATAGATCTGCTGAAGCTGGTAGGTACATATTGATTTAAGAGCAGTCAAATGTTGACTTTAGAGAAACAGGAATGGTTTTCACATGCTTTCTGATACACTGTTGCTTTTGTCACTTTTTAAAAAATTATGTCCCTCTGCCCTTTTTTTCTCAGAGGCTTTGATTTAGACAAATCTGGCAATTTATAATAGTTCAGATCTTAAATCATGGAGGAACATTAGTAAATAAAAGAAGGCATAGTAGAAAGCTGTAGGAAAGCTCTTTTGTATTGTGTGTTCACTGCAAACATTGTGGTCTCTCTTTAAATATGTGGAAAATAACATACCACAGAAGTAAATTAAATACTAATTTTGTGATTTTGTGAGGGGTGGAAGGGAACAAATATTTTAGAAATGACAATGAAATACAAAACAGCAGAACATAGAGCCCTCGTAAAAATGGGTCAAGGCAAGTGGCAATGGCAATCCAATGAAACTAATTTCATATTCTCTTTCTAGAAGTAATAAAGAGGGGAATGAACACCACAGTAGTGCTTTCTAATGAAATATCTGATTCTAAACAATGTCTTAGAGTTCAGGGGTCACACAACGCATAGCATGCAGATGGAAAAAACAGTGAGACTTAAAATTTTTTTTCTTAAAAATAAAATTAATTAATAATAGTTAGGCAATCATAGATGATGAGTGAAGCAAAACTGTTATTCCATAGGGGAACATGGTGTGCTTAATGATCTATAGGACGATGTGCACAGTGAGTTTTTCCTGTGTTTGTGTGGGTTACAGCAGGGGTTTTTGCATACTGGAAATCAGGACTGAGTTGTCTGGGAGACTTGGACAAAAACTACTTTCCCAAACCATGCTAGCTCTCTGACTTTGGTGCTTACTGTTTTATCTAGACAATTTTTTTTGTGGGAATGGTGTGCTTTGTGATTCATTCTTAACGGCTGCGCCCTGATAATTTTGCTTTTTGATCATTTCTCTGCACCCAGAAGACAAGACCATAGATGGATACCCACTGCTTTTTGATTCCACCAGCTCCTTATTCCATGGCTGGTTATGATGTCTGCTCAGACAGGGGTGGTCAAGACTGGTGAGACAACTTGTACTCAACAAGCCCAGATGGACTTCTAGAGATATTTGTATCACAGGTTTATTCATTCCACTCAGAAAGCTCAGAGCTTTGGTTTGGGTGGGTTGGAGCTGGAATATCTATTTTGTCTTTGATTTAGAACTACAGGGGGAAATGCATATCAGAAAGAGATCTGTGAATTTTGTGAGTAGAGAATATCTGTCTTCCTCAGTTATTACGTTATCTGGAGTTCCATTGTCTCTCTCTCATCAAAATTAGACAACAACAGTCAATTTCAGTATCTCCTTTCAATCTAAACCATTCAAAAACCACTGAAAAAAATGTCAAACTGTGCCACTTCTATTTCTGTGCAGTATTAAAGCTGAAGGCAATATATATTGCAAATGCCACTTATTGTGCATTTATCTCTGTCGTGTGTGTGTCTGCTTTTGGGTGGGGGTAAGAGACTCTCTTTGAAGAAAGCAGTACATGCAAAACTCTCAGAGGGCTTCCACCTCTGAACTGTGTTCTCATACTGCTCCGGTACCCACACCCTGCAGCCAGACATGCTGCGTTTTGGAACAAAAGCTGTGGCTGTGCGCTCTGGTTTTCCATCCTTTTGGTGCACACCATTTTCCTGACGGGCCACAGTAGCTCAGGAGCCTTGCATGAGGTTTGACAAAGGCAACAGGAGCACATATCAGACAACGAACCCCTTACATCCAACTCTGAGGTGTCCAATAAAGCTTCTTGTGATTGATAGTTATCACAATTGCACTGGAAATCCGCTGAGCTTTGACTGCTATAGCCAAACATGCCTACTGTGCCTTCTCAGCTGTTTCTGTTTAGTGTGGATATCTAACGTGGCTGAAAAGTGCTGCTGATTTTTATTAACTTTAAGCCTGCAATTCCCCTTGAAATGATAGTGGGGAGTGTACTTGCAATTAAAGCAAAACTGCTTCTGTTCTGAAATTAGTTTAGGTTTAGTACTATTCCATTTAACCCTAGAAATGGGAGATCAAGTAAAGTGGATAGTTTTGGGTTTTTTCTGAGGTGGCAAGTTTAGTCTTGTCAAAGTAGTACATCCTTTCCATATTTGTTCAGACTCCTGGAACTGTGAGGCCACCTCAGTGCCACCTGCTCTGGGACAGCTTTCATTTGATCCAGGATCAACCGAAGACAGGGCAGGAATGAGGTGGGACTCTTAAGCAAGGGAGCCCTGAGGGCATGGCAGGTGTTTTTCTTCACCAGCTTCTTACAATGAAGACGACTGTGAGGGTACTGACACCACGGTGGAGGTAAAGGTTGTTCCTGGGGCTGAGGACGCGTGCGCTGTCATGCAGGACGTGCTCCCCTGTTCGAGGCAGAGGCGGTTCTGCCCAGATGGCGGCTTGTGCAAGGCTGCCCCAGAGCAGCTCTGCTCAGGCTGCCCCGGCTCCTGCTGGGGGATGCTCCAGGGAGAAACTCCGCTTAAAATCTGAATGTGCAGATTTAGCACTGCGGAGACTTGGCAGTAATCGGCAGGGTGGTGGTTTGTGTTGATGTTGCTCTGACAGGTCGTCTTTTTAGCAAATGACATCACTGTAGCTCTGGCCCCTGTCGTCTCACCCTTTTGCCTTTCACACACAATTTGACCAGATTTAGCCCTCATTTCTTCCAGTCCTGGCCCTCTCATAAATGCTAAGCTGCCAGCGTTGTAAGGAGTCGTAGTAGGTTGAGGATGAGCAAACATCTAGAGCGAGATTACTAAATAAAGCTCTTTAAATTCACATAACCTTTGAAGCTTGCCGGCTGGCAGCAGGCAAATCTTGAAGGCTGAAAAGACACTAGATGAGCCTCTGTTCCATTTACGTTTGAAAATTTTTGCAGTTAAAAGTGTTGCTCTTTTTAATTTCATTTTAATGCTCCCTAAATACTCCCTGTCCCTCACACTTGTACATAAATGATAATATCAGGCTTTAGAGATGTGTAAATTTTTATAGGCTACTGGCCTTATGGAACATTTTGTTCTCGGGCTCCTTACAGAAATCTTAGGATAAAGTTAGAGCCCTGGATCATTGCAGCTGGCCTTTCTGTGCAGATAGGCAATTGTAAAAATTACATGGGGAGGGAAACAAGATTGTATTGTGCTACCAGAGCACAGGGACTGCTTGTCCCCCAGAGATCTCCGAGAGCGAGCGAGATGCTCTTCCTCCCATGTTGCACGGCATCCCCCAAGGAAATTGTGCAGCTTCTGGGCAGTGCTGGGAGTTAGGCTATCACAGAGCAGGACATAGATGCTCGGTCTCCTTGCCCTGGGCCAGTCTTTTTGGAAATTCATTGGTGTGGACTTTTCTTTTTTCTTCTTTTTTTTTTTTCTTTTTTTTCCCCTGAATGGTTGTAAATACTCAGAGACTGTAATATGGGCAGGGATATGTTTTTTTCAGGGTTAGTATGCTGTGTATGTTGTTCCATGTTTGTATGGACTTCTACAGGAATTGCAGATTGAAACGGGAAATGTTTTTGTGTGTATGCACTATTCTCACACATCAAGTATCCAGAAGTACAGTAGCACATATTTTTTCTCACAGTCATCTATGCTTACAGTGTTTCAAAGAATATTCCAAAATATCTTGGCACAGACAAAGTGAAGCTGTTTGCAAGATCCCTAGCTGTGGAACAACAAAGGCTACATTCTCAACACACATCACACATGACTTTTATTAAAGTCTTAAACAAAAATCAGACAATGTATTTAGAAAATTGAACTTCACCATTTATGATGCTACTCACATTGTGAAAGGAAGTAGGTATCCCCTTGTGCCTCCTTTCCAATGTCTTTTCCCCCAATTCTACTCACTTCTTCATGTTTCAAATTAGAAGGTAAAAATCTTATATTTAAGTACAAATAAAGACATTTTAAAACCAGTAATTTGGGACTAACTCGCATTGTGGTGCCTAACTTAAAAGGGACTTGCTGTTCAGAAACCAAGGCATACAAGCACATAAAAGGTGCCTCTGGTGGAACATTGAGAAGTTTGAAACTTCTAAAATCATTATTAATGTCTTACCATTACATATGGCAAAAAGGATGTGGTAAATCACAGAACGTATCCTGGATATTACAGACCCAGCCGTCTCATTAACTTTGTGTCAAAAAACATTCCTCGGTTTCCAGTTTGGATTAAATTTAGTTTTATGCTATTTGTACCATCATAGTACAAAATAATGTTGACACCCTTGAATTTTCTAGTTGCTTTTTCCTTAAATTTATGGTTTGGATCTCTACATTATGCTCTTACTAGGCCATGCCCATTTGATGTGCTGCACTTGAATCCAAGGCATGTGGGCAGGGAGGATTGTGAAGAGCCCTCTTCCTTCCTGCCACAAGTCCCATCACATGGATGTTGAGGAAGGCGAGCATGTTCTGCAGAAAGGCTTAATGCAGACCCATAGTTGTTAGGGGCTTTTATGAGAGTTGTGTGTCTAAGTCTTTTGGTTAGGTCTGGAAAACCTTGGTCTTCTCAATCTTGCTTGCAAAAAGCTTGGCAACCTAGATTTCTTTTTACTTCTTGGGATTCTGGTAATTTTTAGATTTGAAACATGCAGAGTATCGCAGAAGTCCCTTGTGCTACCACAGGATACAACGAGGAGTTGTATCCTGCCCATGACAAGTAAGAGCTGGCTCCTCTTTCCGTGCTGTGTTGAGGGAAGCTGCGGTAGCAACTGCAAATCCATCCAGTTGTAGCAGAAAGAAAGAGACACACTAAAATTCCAGGATTCAACAGGCCCCATAAAAAGATCTGTCTGGACAGCACTTCACTAGTTAAGTGCTAAGTTATTATTATTATTTATTATTTATTTCCTCTTCTATTTTTCCTCTTACTGAACAAGCAGGAAATATCTTTGTTCTTTCATCTTAGAAGTGAAATAAATGTATTCCCTGCAGCATTTGAAATTTTAATAATCCATAATAAATAAAATCATATCTAATAACATAACTGCTTTCAATTGGCAATGCGATCTCCTAGATGCATTGCAATGGCAGAAACATAAATAGTTGCAGCCTCTGAAAGCCTACTTCCTATTTGCTAAATATACTTGGCTTGCTTTAAATTCCTTTGTGTGCAGTCATTAATACAATCCTCTTTGACAGCATTTAATTAAAGTGCTTTTCTCTATTAAATTCATTAAAACTTTTTTTTTATATACAACTGTTTCCCAGACACTGAATGTTAAGGACCTGTAGGCCTCTCTTTAAATAACTTCTCTCTCCTTGTTGTAAATTGTTAATTAAATTTAACTTAGACTGTTTAAAGATGGCTTGGAAAAGAAAGCCAGATTTCACGATATGGTCTCAATCATGTCTGATTTTTTTTTTAACACAATTTTTTCCATGTAGTTATAGACTGCGTATTATATTGTTTATGAATGTTGCTGTACTTTCAGCTGGAACCAAGCAAAGAAATACCCTAAAAAGCTCATTTCCATCTCACTTCAAAAATTTCCATCTTTTTAGTGCAGTTTCTTAGCCTAAGAGTATTTGCATGGGGGAGTAAGGAGGGAGGAGCTGTTTAGTATTAATAGATTATTGACAGTTTAATGTCTTGGCACCTAGACAGCCCATAAGGTATAATAAACAGGAAGCTGTCTGATGTGAGCGCAGTCAATAGCGTATTCAATCAGAACCTTTCAGTTAATTGCTGGTTGACCTCAGAGATTTCCTTTAAGTGAAACTGTCCTTCGCTCAGATCTCATCTGGGTTTCAGGGTTTAATTTGAGAATGCCCTTTCCATATGGTAGCTTGTGCATGCGTTCCTGGCTGGATTTTTGCTTTGCTCCCATGCATGGCATTCCAAGAGCCAGCATCTGCCTGGAGCTTTGCAAAACACGTAGACATGCACTGCGTGTGTGCCACCCCTCCAAGGGCTGTGAGCATGGATGGGGATACACTGTGTAGCCGGCCTGCCAGTGGGCACCGGCACCACAGTTAAAGCAGGCAGGGTTGTAAACGGATGTCAGGGGTATTTTCAAAGCAGCTAAGCTGTTTCCCAGAGTGTTTTGGATAGAGTTAGGCACGGCTCTGGTGCCTGGGCAGGCACAGCGGCATTAACGAGACCTGATCCGGCCTCTGCAGATGAGGTGTGCCACAGCCCAACGTGGCTGCCCTGGCAGAGGGGTCGGCACCACTGCATCCATCCCACCCATGGGCACAGATTCCCCTGCTCATCTGCACAAGTGCAAACCAAGGCTCATTTGTATTTAGTTTCCCTAATTCCTGTACTTAGCCATTCTGATTTTTTCGGACTGCATATCTTGATGAGATTTAGATAAGCTACAAAGGCAAGCAGGCAGGAAACCACACGGGCAGTCCCTGACCCTGACTAACTGGAAACCATCTGCTTATTTGGGGAGGGAACCTCCATGGAAGTCTTTTCTAGCAAGTCTGCCACATTTGGGTTTTTCTTCCTTTCCCTCCAACTGTTGACTTTGAGCGTGTGTGTTTTCCTTAAGCGAGATCAGGGAGGGTCAGCTGCAGCAGCCCTCGTTTGCAGCAAACGGGTCTGGATTTCCCGATGGCAGCGAGTACTGCCCTATGAAGGAAATGCTTTTGTACCAGAGTGAGTTTAATGTACATTTCATTCAGTCAGGAGACCTTTTTTTGTCTCTAGATCTTGCAGTGATTGTGTCTTTTAGCCACTTACCATGCATTCAGACAGTGGTTTGCTGAATTATTACTTTTAATCTCTAATTTTTCCCTGGTTTTGATTCATTTCTGTGGTTGTCTTTGTCCCTCTATGTCAAACAAACTGCTTATGCCTTTTTAATGGCCTGATTAGCACTGCGGAAGCATTGCTGACTTGGAGTAATGTTATTCCTGGTGTTCCCTTGTTTAAATGGGATCAGGAGTAAGAATGCTGCATTGCTCTGGGATCCATTAAAGTCCAGTCCGGAGCCCTGGCTGAAGCAGGTTGTAAATTTTTTGGGTTCATGCGTGCTGGAAAGGTGAGGGGAAATAGTTTTGAGATGATGCTTCCTTTCCAGGAAGATTCAAGGATAAGAGAGGCTTGGAGACGTTCTTTCTGGAGAGAATGGAACAAAACCATGGCGAGATGGAACAGAACCAAGGAAGAAATCCCAAGATACGTGTGTGCCCCTGGGGCTATCAGCTGCAACACGCACGCTTCACTCCCAGGTGTCTCTGGCCGGAATATATTCGAAAGTACTTTCTGGTTTTCAGACTTACTGGCCAAGCTGCTAATCAGTATTACATAGACCAAAGGACTCCCACATGCAATAAAAATCATAAGCTTTATTGGATTTTGAGATAGGAAAGATTCACATCCAGCTCCTTTTATAAACTGCATTACATTTCATTCTTTCAGAGCTCCCTTCAGTACAACCCTTTGTAAATATGATGGTGAAGGAGGTAGGTGGGTAGATAGATAGATGGCTATGAGATGCTGTTCCTTGGGTGGTACAGCCTAGAGCTATAGAATTGCTTGAGCTGAGTTTAAGGGGTTGCTGACATTTCTGAAATACTGAAAGAAAAAAATACGTTGGTGCTTTTTAAGTTATTATTTTCAGTTAAAATTTAAAAAAAAAAAAGGTTTGCATCAGTTTAGAGCAACATAATGCTTTAAAGGAAAATAGCAAGAATTTGAAGAGCAAAAGTTGTTCTGAATAAAAGCAACCAGAATATGCTGTTTCATGCCTAAACAACTGCTTGAACTTTGTCAGAATATCCACCCCCCCCGCCACCGCAGGCAAACAGCTTGGCAAAGTAGACTTTATTTAGGCAATACTTTGATGCCACTCAGTCGACACGTGTGACCAAAAGAAAGATTTTTGACTGAAAAATGCCACACAATTCTAATCTTAATGAAGCAAAGAATGGTGTTTTGCATTTCTAGCAAAAGCCTGGGGCTCCTTGCACACAGATCTACACAAGCTGCAGCCTTGTGTTAAGTGTGAGCTTACCCCTGCGATTATGTGTGTGTAGCCAGCCACGGGCTGAGCGGTCCACAGAGCTCCCCACAGCAGGCAGCGGCAAAGCCAGGGATGGACCCCAGGGCCGTAACAGTGTCATCCTCTGCTTTGTTCTAATACTGCCTCGCTGGCCATATATTAAACCATTTTATTAAAAATGAACAGCTGCATATTTTCCCCAACTGCGTATTTTCTAGTACTGTGAATATAAACTGCAGGTGCTGTTTACTTTCCATAAAGCCTTTTTCTTCCAGCATCCAGAACCTATAAAATAGGTACAGGTCAGAGTAGTGAGACATGGAGAGCGGTAACACCAGCGTAGCTTCCTCAGTCTTCCGTATGTGTCCACCTTTTCCAGAGTGTAATCAGGAAGACAAAGGATTTCAGATCTAATTCTCCGAGGCCTCCTGTCCTCAGTGCCCTAATCTGTGCGGGAGACTGTACTTTGGTCATTTGATTTTTATTTACCCAGTTTCAAGCTAAGGGTATAATAAAGCACATTATGCCAGTTGCGTGTGTGGTAATGCTGGATATTTTGCCTTTTACCATGGTAGTTGATTATAATGCACTTTTTAAGACTTGCTTTCTAAAAAAAGGAATATTTATACTTTTATGTGTTTGATTCACACAGTATAGTTTGCTCAAGTCCTGTTATTAAGTGCATTGGTGGTTACGTCTAGAAAGCAAAAAACATGCTGAGTAGTGTTTTATCAGCACAAATCTACTATTTTCACTAACCATAACAGTCAGGTTCTTCTGACTTCTAACTGCCCCCATTGTAAAAATTAGCAGTACAGTTGGGTATTCCTGGAACCCCAAATAGCCATCTGTAAGGCCCTAAAACAGTTTGATGGGACAAATAATTACCCCCCCATACACCCCCCCAGAATCCAGTGTCTAATCCAAACATATCCTTCCTGAAGTAATGCAGTGCCTACTCCTGATCTGAGTAACTGGAAAACAACATGATTATAGTGGCGCCATCCGTGCCACCATAGTTAGGGGTTTAGAGCTTGGCCTTAAGCATGGTTCTAGGTTGGGGCTTGTCAGGGAAGATCTTGCTCACGCTGCCCGCAAATACTCTTCTGATTTTCGAATGAAAAGGAGAACATCTATAGTGTTAATTAAACACTAAACAATAAAATGTAGAGGATACAAGAAGTATTTTGTCTGCAGAAAAGCAAACCAAAAAGCCTTTTGTTACTTCCTTAGTTCCTGTGGCATTCTGCCAGCTCCTCATTAGGATTAACAGGGTTGGGATGGGGAAACTCAGAATTGACCCGAAATCTTTGACAGACCCTCTCTCCAACCACAACCAAGTTCAGTCTCTATTTGGAAACTGCCAAGCAGGGCTTTACACACCGTCGCACCCTGGAGAGCCTTGCTAGGGCTGCAAGAGAAAGCACGGAAGAGGCAAGTCAGAGGCCCACAAAGCTCATGGTCCTGTTTTTAAGGTTTTGTGGTCCTTGATGCATTCACAGATGTTGAAAGTCCCACTTGAGTGGGACTCCAGTTAGCATCACCATGCAGAAGGGCAGCGTGAACGTTTATGGGGCTGTTGCTTTTTCCCTTGCAGGGGGAGGCTGCCTTGCTACCGCAGGTTACAGGCAAGAGAGGCTTGCATGGCTTCTTCGAGGCCGGCAGAGTCCTGCCTGCCTGCCAGGGGATGCAGCAAGCCAGCCCCCATGCCAGCTGTGCTGGCCATGCCCCATCCCCAGACAATGGAGCCATCCATCACCGATGCCTTCAGGAGGGAGTTTGCAGCGGCATTGTGCAACACTTCCTGGCCACGTTGGCCTCTCTGTCACCAGCACCCTGGTTTGTGCCAGCAGAAGCCAGAATGAATCTGGCCTGTTGCGTATTTATACAGTAGGTACGTGCCGGCTCCACCTGCGGGCTGAGTAGTAGTTGTTGACAACCCTTCCAGGCTGCAGCTAGGTATTTGAGAAGGGGATATCCACTGCTGGCCACAGTTACTATACAGTAAACCTAAGAATCTGGCTTAAACCAGCCAAAGATGGGAAATTCAGAGCTAATCCACTAACGTTCATCAGCATGAGCTCATTTATGCTACTCCATAAAATCAGCTAGTTCTCAGGCACTTGCACAGCAATGAAAGTTGTGCCTGTGTTTTTGTGGGAAGAGTTGAGTTAGCATTCGAGGGAGAGCAGTTACCCCAGGAAACACCGGGACACTGCTCTGCATTGTCAGAGTTTTGTGATTTATTTTTTTAACATTATGCAGACAAAATAGTGGCTATTGTGTAGGCACGTGCTGTCTATTAACAGAGTTCAGGAAAGGGAAATAAACCATGCATTACTGAAGAATAAGATCATGATTGTGGTCAAGTGATGGCAGAATTTTTTTTTCTCTTTGTCAAGCTGATTTGTAAACATTCTTCAAACAACTGTGCAGACAGCAGTGCCATGGCTTCTTGAAAGGAAAGCAAAGACAAGGAAAGATTCCTCTGCACAGATGTTTTACGGTAACCTTAGACCTGTCCAAAAGTTATCTGGTCATTTCCAGTTGTCACCGTGAGCTACGCTGCACATGTAGCCTCTTAGCAGCGCAGTGTAATCAGGCTGTAATTTATATTTTATCTCCAGTGATGATAGCTCTTAAAAATGTTTTGTGGTGTATTTGCTCTTTGATGCATGCTAAGCTCCTGTTAGCATTAATGGGTGCAGTGTGTGCCGGAGGGGGGAGACACCTTCCCCCCGCCTTCAAGTCAAGATTAATTGCATTTTGCTAATGCTTATGCTTATCACTTTGCGTGGGGTGGCAAAAGCAATGCACAACTGAAAGTTTTGGGTTTTTTTGATCTTTTCTTTCTTCCTGTTGTCTTTTTAGTCACCTTTCTGACCAATTTTGACAGTTCGGTCCTGAAGAAGAATTGCAGGATGGGGCCGCTATTTCAGAGACTGGGTGTTTGTTCAGTGTCTTGCCATGTTTTCAGATCACTGCCTATTTCCTGCCCTTAAGCAAGGCGACCGCCATAAAGCAAAGGGAAGCATGTGGCAAGTGTGCTGCAAAGATGTTGAAATGAATCACTTCAACGAGCTCACATTCCAGCCTGGAAACCAAACTTGCCGTTGACTTTGGATTCTCTGTGGAACTCATTTCTCTCCTCATAGTTCCCTCTGATTCCCCTTCTGCGTGGCTCAGAGAGTGACTTGTACCTCAGAGCTGAAAGATTTAGGACTCGGAGTTTGTCTAATCCAATATTCTGGTGCCAGTGGTGGTCAGTAGCAGATGAAGGGTGATAGGAAAGGCCTGAATATTTGGGGGATTTTTTTACTGGGTTGACTGCTTTGTCTTTGCAGCTGAATAGGACCCAGGGCTGCTGGGTTACAAGTTGTTGTAGCCACCAGCTCTGGTTGGCTGATTTGGTCTGGCTTGCATGAGGTGGTGTACATCATATCACAAACATGTATTATAATTATCTCTAATAACGGTGTTTACTCTTGTGAAGCAATTACTAAGCTGCATTGGAAAATGCACAGGACGTGCGGCTAGCATTTGAGCTACAAAATTAAAAGAAGCTCAGACTGAAGTTAGATGAAAGTGAACATATTTATCCATGTCAGACTTCCTACCATTTTGCACGCTCATATTGATTTCTTTTGACACGGTCTTCTTTTATTGAGTACCATATTTTTTTTTTAAATCCCTTACCGATAACAGTACCTGCTGAGGGCAATTGTAAAAGGAAACTAAAGTATATTAAACCTGCCTGGAGTCAAAATGTAATCTAACACCTGTAGTCTGCAATTTGTCATCACTTCATAGATACTTTTTCTTTTTTAATAACAGTTTTGGATTTTCCTGAGTTTTGACCTTAGGATACTGTATAATCCAAGAAAAGCAAGGAAACTAAACCACGGTCTTTAACACAGCTTTATGGTGTCAAGGTGTGAAATCACCACTGTGAGAATAAGCCCAAAGAAAATACTTCATTTGGAGCTGCGACTAGTGCTGCAGTGTTTACCTAAATGAATGTATTTTTGGAAGGAAAAAAAAAAGAGTAGTCTAACAACCACATTTTTAAGAGGAAAGAAATGAACACAGGTGCAAATTGTAACTTCTGCTACAGTTTCTTGTACAGACATTCCTAGGAAACCTGTAAAGTGTCTTGGCAGAGTGATTGCGTCTAATTAATGCTCTTACCCCTGCAAGCCCCAGCCTGGGGAGGCTGTGAGGGTGCAAGCCTGTTTGTGGCAGCAGCTTGCTTTGTTCTCTTCTTGTACATTTCTGTATACAAAGATAAGCTGCGAGAGACTGGGAGTATAGTGAGGGTTAAGTTGGTTGTTTGGATAGATAATCTCCCACAGATTGTTCCTGAAAGATCTGCTAAGAGGGACAGACAGTGCCTCCTTCTAGGTGTAAGATTTCTTTGCAAGGTGATGGAGGTTGTCTCTTAAGTAAACTCTTAACATGGTAGGTAGGCACTGCCCGGGAGCTCTCAGCTTTCAGAGGTGAAGTGTTGCAAATTCCAGCTACAGGTCTCGGTAAAGTGCAGCTGAACACCTTGTTTAGGCTTGTCCTCTGCCCTCCCTTTGACTTTAGCTAGTCATTGGGAAGGAGCTTTTCCAACAGGCTCGCTTACACGAAGTATGTAGTGAATCAGGTTTTGCGTTGAGTCAAACCGGTGGTAAATCCTGCTGACTCACTTTGAATGCTTGTAAGGGATGTAATAGATGACCGGTGTTAGATGGACCAAACACAGGTACTGAACCTACGTTTTGTAAAATGTGGGCATTCTCTCTGGCTTTTATTTGGGGCTCCTTAAGCAGGCTAAAAATTTGCTCTCTTTGGCATAAAGTCCTTGGTGTGATACAGTGTCATGGCTGGCTACGAGAGCAATGTAGATGTGAAGGAAAGCTAAAAAGTAAGACCCCTTCCCACTGTGGAGGAGAGAAGGCCAATCCATTCAACTCTGCTCCATGTGGGTTTGGGTTATGAGAATCGGTACTGGCCAGCACACGCCGCTTGAGGTACCTGTCGGTGCTCGCTCCGCCTGTGTGCAGAGGAAGGCAGGGTCTGTTCAACAAGGGCAGTCTCTGCTGCAAATGCACAGTCTTGTCTGCCAAGAATGTAAGATTTTTGGTGTTTCTCATAGTAAGGGGCACCTCTTCATCTCGGCAAAACTGGTCGGAAAGGAGCTCACATGACTAATCCTGTCTGCAAAGGGAAGAGCAGAACCACACTACAAAACAAAAGAGCTCGAGGTTTTCACGTAGAAATGCAGTTTCTGTTTCTAATCCACTGCAATGGCTGTTCAGGGAACGAAAGGTGGCATTTCACGGAGTGAGTGTTGTCAGCCAGTGCCTCGCTGCAGTTGGTGCTCGAGTGCGTGTGTGTACCCCGCTCAAGCGTCCTGCTTGGCTCCCCTTAGTGACTCACCATTTTCATGTGTCTAGTTGTAGCTAGAAAGTGGGTGGAAATGGAAACAAACATCAGTAGGGTAGTGAATCCAGCCAAAATTAAATACAGTGCAGACACAGACTGCAATTACATGACGTTCATCATTCAGTTTGGGTTTGCTCACCTCTCTTTTCTGTGGGAACGTGGCTGGCCCAGTCTGCCGAAGTCAGGTTTTTTCTGCGGGAGCATCCCGAGACGTGGGGAGCAGGTACGTGTAAAACAGTGCAGTGATCCCTTCCCCCCAGTAATTCTTGGCTTTGGATTTTAGAAAGACCACAAACCCTTAGCTTATTACAAGTAATCCTGATCACTCCCGTAATGATACACTACATTATATACTCTCCTAAACTTAATCATTCAATATCTCACTTCCTCCCCTGTAGGCATGTACTATTATACTTTACACATGGCTTCCAGCTGGTTTTCATTGTGGCCTTCAAATCATATTTCAGTACAGTGCGATTTAAGACCAGTCGCTTTTATCTTTTAAAGTCAACTTCCATCATATTCGTTTTCTTGCAAGTTTTCTACCAGTGCTGGTTAATTTGTTTGAAAAAATGAGTTTGTCTGTGAGGTTAAAGTCTACCTGAATGAACCTTCATAAAGCAGCATCTTCCGTACCCGCGTTGTTGTGAAACACTGAGAAGGCAGCCATGCCTGTAGAGTTTAAAAATTAAATCTCTTGAAGGGATGGAAAAAATAAGTCCTGTGGGCATGGAAGGAAATCTATATCTTCACATTTGATTTGAAAGTAGATGGGGAGTCGGTGAGGAGGGAGGGAGGGCAAGGGAAGTCAGCTCCAGATGGTGGTGGCTGTGAAGGAGGAGGAGGCTGCCCCACCTGTGGTCGGGGAGCGGTGGGGAAGGGCACGGAGGAAGGAGAGGGGAGTGGAAAAGGGGGGCACGGTGCACCTATGCCGGGATGCGCACCCTTCCGAGCCCAGCGCCAGCTTTCTCGGGAAAAGGAAAGCTGAGCGTGGCCACTGTTTTTATCCCCTCTCTCTGAAGCCCGCCATACGCCTGGTGTTTCGTGGTAGGTCAGACCATCATTTGGGGGGTTTATCTGCACTGGAAAATGAGCTGCAGCCTGTACTTTAATCAGGGAAGATCAGTGGGGTTTCCTTCTTTGCAGTACAGAAGCAGAGCAGCACTGACCCAAAACCCGAAGTGTTATGGCAGAGTGTGCACAGCAGTGCATGAAGCCAGTGGAAATTTTACCTGCAGATTTAAGAGCAGCATAATGACCCCAAAATCGGAAAATCTGGAACTGCCAAAAATAGGTGGTTTCCTCTATGAGGCTGTGGCATGCAGAGCCCAACATGAAGTAAGCAAATTGCCCACATTGACCAGTGTGTTTTACAAATGTAGTTCAAAGCAAATATTTAACAAAAAGGTAATTTAGATTTCATATTGTATCATGTGTCTCAACAGTTGATCTGTTTCCCATAGAAAAGCATGCTTTTTTGTATTAAACAGCCCGTATTATCAGAAGGAAATACAAAACTGATCACAGCCTAAACCGGCAGGAAATTCTGCACATTTATCCATCTCTCTGTATACGGGTAATCTTGTGTCACTGAAATCCTTTGTTAATGCCACTGGAAATCCAGAGCAAGCCCCCAGAAGTTAGTGAAATCATGAGATTTATGTTATAAGAGTAGCTTTAGGGTTTTGTGTTATTTAGGAAAACAGTAAGTCAAATAAAATACAACCTTTTTCTAATATTTTACGCTGATAACCCCCGAGTTACATGTTTTCTCTTCTGGAGAGGACGGAGAGGTCACTCCAGAAAAGGAAGGGTTAAGTGAAATTATTCTTTCCCTCCCGCTCTCAGCCCTCTCTTTGGTTGATTGCTTTATAGATGCTGTAGGCATCTCTTCATCTCCTTCAAATTAAACATTTTACTGCTGCTGATCCTGTATCGTTGGATTTTTTTCATCATTATATTTGATTGGAAGTCTTGTAACATTTTTCAGGCTGGATCATTTCTCATGCTATTTGTCAACTGAAAAGGGAGAAAAAGCCCACTTCCAGCTCCAACAAGAATGAACTGAGTAATTCGCACTCTTTCTGGATGTGTTTCTATCTCTGTTAGCTGCCACTTGAATTCAGCTTCTGATTAGCAATGCTACTTGAGGCTTTTCATATGACGCTGCCTGTAAATTCCCTGGCAGTTATTTATTTGTGGCCCTTTTCTTTTTTGCTGCTCTGGGTCTTACAGTGTCAGGGAACAGGACCAGAGGGCACAACAGGGGAGACAATGTAGGTAGGGGCTGTGTGACAAATTTATGGGGCTGGGTCCTTGGCCAGTGCCAGCGATGCCAGCTCTGCTGCTTTCAGCGCTCCCTGCCGATGTAGGTACGGATCTGACCCTCATCTGTAACCCCTCTATTTCAAAACGTCAGTTCTTCTCTTTGAAAACAATCCATGGACAAAAACGAAATCCTCAAAGAGCAGCTGAGTGATTCTGTTCATTGGAACATTATGCTCTTTTATTACAAGAGATGTAATAAAACATAAACCAGAATACCCGACATTTCCATTTGAGTTTCTCCTTTCCCCCAGCTCCCCGGTTAGCTCCGTGTCTATGACACCCTAAGTATTTATGCGCTTGGGAGGAAAATGAATCTATTGGCACCGAAAAACGTTGCAGCGCTTCTGCCCACCAGCGGTTCTTGCCAGGAGTGTGGCAAGCCCTGCCTGTCACCAGTGGTGACACCTGCGTTTAGCTGACAATGTGGAGCTGCCATGAAGCTGCCTCCTTGTTCGGGTGCTTTCCGTCACTGTCACGAGCATCGCTCCGCGGTGGCGGCAGCAGTGACTTGTGCTGCAGTCAGCAGGACGTGCAGTTGTGTGTCTGCATGGGCCCGCCCTCGCACACACACCCGCCACTCATCGAGGCACTGGGGACGTGGCGCCGGGTCCTGCCTCCGTGACTGGTGCTGAGCAGCAGCTGGAGATGTAGCCCCTTTTTGGACAGCCAAGTGCCTCCTGCTGCCATCAGGTGCAGCAGAAGAAAGGCAATCCCTTGGCCAGGCTGCAGGTCGGGTCGTTTTCACAGCACCTCCTCCAGGTTCGGCTCATGGGCCACACGTGTGTGGTGGGCAGTGGCTGGGGACTTTGACGTGCTTTTCAAAAACTGTGACTGGAGATCGCTGATGTTATAAGTTACTATGACAGCAACGTTTGATGAAGGAAATGAATAAAGGGCTCATCGGCACAGAGCCTTTTTATTTATTTGCATGACAGGCTGATATTCCACAGTGGACTTCCCTCTTGCAGTGATAACTGGACTAGTATAGCGTTTTACTGGGGGCTCCACATGTGTGTAAAATTCAGTGCAAGTTCTCAGCACATTTCCATTATTTATCCTTATTTTTTTCCCTTTAGAGAGCTTTAATGTAGGGTTGATTTTCTGGATGTTACAGTTTGCAGCAAAGACGTTTTCTTCTTTGGGTGAAGAGCCAGAATTCCCTCTTACTTGTGGAAAGAAATATTTATCCATATTGATTTTGGTAGCTCTGTAGCATTGAGTTCTAATAATTAATTTCTCTGCATCTGAAGAAACCTCTGGGCAAATACAGCCCTCAATCCTGTAGGGGATTTTTGCCGGTAATCTCTCTTGTATAGATTTGGTTTTAAAGAAAGCATATGGAGCTCCTCTGTATTTCTAACAATTCCGAGCAGGTATTTTTTCCTCTGGAATAAGGGCTGCACAAGGCCCTTTCTTAGTCATTTTAAGTGGCTGTTAGGAAGATTAAGAGCTGCATATGCTTTCTTTAAACTTGCCAAAAAGGAGATACTGCTGGTGAAAATCTGTTACAAGACTGAAAACCGTGTTTGCCCAGAGGCTTTCTCAGAGTGGAGCGATATAATTATTTGAACTCGGAACTTCTCAACTAGTGAAATTAATACAGATGTAATACAGAGAAATCTGTTCAAGAGGTACATTAAAGCCAGCTCTGCGAAGCAACTGAACCGACTACAATGTCGCTCTTCATAGAAGGGAAATCTTAACAAATGTCTGGCCTTTTTTTTTTTTCTCCTTTTTGTCATAAAGCAGCTGTGATGGATTTTAATGCCAAATCATTATTCATGCTAAAGTAGCACCTGACAATCCCACGTGTGATTAGGCCTTTGTGGTACTTGGCATCTTGTAGAAACGGTGAGAGTCTCTAGCCTGAAAAGACAAGAGGAAACAAGGAGCGGGGAGAAGAGGAGCAAAGTGGGAGAATGACTTGTCTGAGATGGGACAACTGGCCAGTCATCATGACCACGAGACTGTAATACCTTTTGACTTAATTTTTATTTTGGCTATTTTATATTTCTTTTTATCACCTACATTTTGTATTCATTATTTATTTTGTGGTTTTATATTTATTTTGTATCGTTAGCTTTTTATATCGCTTTCTCCTTTCAGTCTGTAGTTACTGGTGCAGCTGTCTTACAGGTAAGAAAGGTAGTGGAAAATGAATATTAATTAGTACTTCTCTTCACCAAAACAAAGTAGACCCTGTGTAAAGACCTGTACAAGTGCCCTTATCTCAAGCACTGAGGGGGTCAGCATGTACGTGAAGCCTGTCTGTTTGATCTTGTAGGTGCTGCACAGACAGCAGTCCCAGCCTGCAAAGGAGAATTCCCCACCTAGAGAAGAGGCTCCTGCTCCACCCGCTGAGGACAGTTGTGCCAAAAAGCCAAGATCCCGTACCAAGATCTCCTTGGAAGCTCTAGGTATCCTTCAAAGCTTTATCCACGACGTGGGTCTCTACCCTGATCAGGAAGCCATCCACACCCTCTCTGCTCAGCTGGATCTCCCCAAACACACCATCATCAAATTCTTCCAGAACCAACGTTACCACGTAAAGCACCATGGGAAGCTAAAAGAGCATTTGGGAACGGTGGTTGACGTGGCAGAGTACAAGGATGAGGAGCTGCTGACGGAGTCGGAGGAGAACGACAGCGAGGAGGGCTCTGAGGAAATGTACAAAGTGGAGCCTGAGGAGGAGAACCCCGACAAAAGCAAGGTGGCTCCAGCGGACATCGACCAGAGATAATGTGAGATAGGAGCGCAGAAAGCAATACATTGATCCAAGGATTTTCTGGTTTTATTTTTAATTTTTTTCTCTTTTTACTTTTTTTTTGTTTCCGTTGCGCATGATCCATGTGCGAACCGAATGAATTCAGCGTTGCCCGATCAGACATCGCCTTGACACAGACACTCGAGTGTTACACTTCCTACATTTGACTGAAGTAATCATTGTAATCACATAGGATTATGCCTTCATTAATCTTGCACTTATGAAAGGGACATCTAGCAAGTAAATGGGAAGAAAAAGTCCTATGAAATCAATGAAGGAAAATTTACAACTTTGTGTGTATATATATATATATATTTACATAAAATATATATATATTAAAATTGCATGGGACGGAACTTTACAACCTGAAAGTATAGACTGTGAAATGAGTTCTTTAAAGATGAGACTTGTTTATGTATTAAAACCACTTCACAATGAGTTGCTTTGGCTTTTTGATAAACTGCCGCCTGCTCTCAGGGTGTGGTGACTATTTTTGAATTCCTATTTATTTTCTATGTTTATCCCTGATTTTTTTTTTTTATTATTATTATATGGCTTCCTATCTGGCAACTTGATGGGTAATTTTTGAGATATGTATTTAAAGACGTAAATCAACACTGCCAAAAAAAGAAGAGAGGAAAAAAAGAGAGAAAATGGAAAAATAAATCAGGGCACCTTAAAAAGAAAACTAGTAAGTTAAAGTACTTTAAACACAATGCACACTTAAAAGGATACAGCATGTTCCACTCTCCAGACAGTCCTTTCCATAGTGAACAGATGAATTTTCATGGGATTCAGAATGACTAAAACTGAAATTCAGTGCATAGAAGACTTGTCCGTTAACGAGGTCTTTATAGAAAGAGAAGAAGGATAATGTGTTGAGATTTGATGTATGGAATTCATACTATGAACCACATTTTACTGTGGATTTTATTTACCTGTTCTCTGTTTCAGATCTTAAAATTTATAAGCTTCCTTCTTGTTGTTGCTTTTTTGTTTATACTGAGGTGAAACACACACACACACACACAAGTGTAAAGTTACATTGGGACACAAAATGCCACAATCCCAACAGTCCCGTCCAGGTAAATTGCTGAGAGACCGAGGGTTTGCGTTGCTGACTTCCCGTTCGCCCTTCTCGCCAGCCTCCCCCGTGTTTCTGTTTTAGCTGGGCTTCCTCCGTGTCACGCGTTTTGTGCCAGTGAAATGAAGTGTTTTCAGCCGCGGGTCCCCCAGGCTGCAGCCCACCTCCAGTGCGCGGCGTCCGAGGCACGGGCGCTTTCCAGCCTCCCTGCCGCAGGGGGCCGCAGGCGCGCGAGGCCCTTCACACCCATCCACCTCCTTGTCGAAGGGTTTCGCAGCGACCTAGCTAGCAGCTACGTTACATAAAGCAGAGCTAATACTGACTGACTCTTCAGTGGCATGAGCACTAAAGCTGCAATCTACTATAGCATCCACCCGTTCTGAGGCACCATGTCGAAAGAGACACCAAGTAGCATTTCCTTTTCACTTCCGTGCAATGATTTCCGAGACAAGACCTCACCTTCGCTACTCTTGCAGCTGGATTGATTTCAGACGCCTGTTCAAACTGCAGCCATAACCGTACCAACAAGGCTTCTGGTTTTTTTCTTCCTTTTTTCACATGGGCTTTTCGTGTAACCTTGACAAAGACCTCATGCAATATCACTTTGAGAGTTACTTTCTGTTTACTACACCAGGCAATGTAATATAACTGTTAATACTATTTATATATTTGAAAGGTATAAAAGGTAGGAGTTAAAAACGAAAAACAAACCTCTACGTGTAGATATTTACTCAGAACAGACAATATACAGGGAGAAGACGTTGCAATACAAGCTAATTCTAGCTGCTCAGTAACCTCTGGAGTTTTTAAGGGATTTTTTCAAAACTAATGTTTGAAACATAAGAGTATCTCTGCATAAATTTCATATACCTTTGCAAAATGATGGTGGGTTGCTTACTTAATGCCCCTTTTGCTCTTCACCCTTTGTTTCTGTAGTATGCTGCAGCTTTAATCAGAATTTCAATGGTTGCTGCTTTATGTTTCTCTCAGAGCTACTCTTTCAAAACTGTCTTCTTATCCTGTAGCTGAAATCACTCCATACGTTTGAAAGGAAACTGAATTTTGCCAAGCTACGTAAGGTTGTTCATCTGATGATGGCATCAACATTTGGTATCTTTTACACTTCAACCAAAAATTTTATTAGGTATTTTTTCAATGCTGAGTCTTGCCTTTTTATTTTTAATTTCACTGCCAATTTTGCAGTGGTTCTAAGTGAATCTGTGGGCATTTTAGCCTGTGGTCTTGCCAGAACTTTGCGAATTACAATGCATATATGTCTATTTATTCAATATCCATCATATAATATCTATTTGGAGAAAGAAACTTTTCTTGTAGTGCCTCTTAACAAAGCACAATTTTCCGCCTTTTTTGTGAAATAAAAAATAAAAAAAACAAATTGTGTTTTATTGCGGTATCAACAATGTGAATAAGGATTAACATATTGTAAATGTTCTTTTTTCCATGTAAATCAACTTTATCTTTGTTATCACTAAGTGATAATTAATTTTTAACTTATGTGCATTGTTAGGCTGTTAGAATTTTTTGGTTGTTGAAATAAAACGCATTCAATAAATATGACTTAATTTGTCAAGTAATTTACTGGGCCTTTTTTTTCTGCTGAGTTCAAGCGGAACGAGGTCTGCAAAATGGAGGGGGGCATATTTGCATATTGAAAAAGGGATTGATCGCTGTTATTGGGGTTTGAAAACCTGCGTAAGGCTCCTGGGGTCGACCCAGCTGACAAATCTATATCACCTGAGACTGATCGGTTGTGTTACTGTTTTTTTGTGTACACGTACGTGCACACGCAGAGAGTCTCCGATGGGATCAGGAGGAGGGTGTGGGTGCCATCAGCCCGTCGGAGAACATACTCAAAACACACACATAAAGATCCACTTCCAGTCTGCTGTCTTCTTTTGCTGGTAGATATTTTCTGTTTATAATTAAAAAGCCACAAATGACTGCGTGTCAGGAAACTTTTGGTGCACACATGTCCATGGTTAATGGACATAATAAAAGGCTTTATTATATTTATAGCAGGGCATCCTACTGAGTGTCTAGAGGAATGCCGGAAGGATTGATGTATCTGAGAAATGTGTGAAATGATTTTGGGGAGAATACAGATAAATGGAAAAAATTGCTCAAAATTCTTAAGCTAACAAAGCGGTGAGTGCCTGGATTCAATCCTAGCAGGCGGATCACACACTGCACGTCAGACTTGAGTTGTCTAGGAATTGAGGTAGAGCAATTTTTAAAAGCTTTTTTTTTTTTTTGGTAGTTCCAATGCAATAGTTCTTCTTTTCATGGCTTATTTACATCCACAAATATCTATGTGCTCCCTTGTGAACAAAAATAAGGGGGGGGGATAACCGTATTTTTGGATATCCAGCCACCTGCTTGTCACTTGAGTTTCCTGTTTGTATCGGGAAAGGGCTGTAACTTGGAGCACCTGGAGCCTGGCGCTGGCCAGCTACTTCTGCTCTGAACTGCGGGCACAGTCCCGCTGCACGGAGCAAGCAGGCCAGGCTGGGGTTCCGCTGGTCTTCATGGGTGTGGGAGGTGACAGAGGGCATGAACTGGCCTTTGAAACTGCGCCTGCGCCCCAGGCAGATGCTGTGAAGATGCTGATGGTGTTGGATTGCGTGTCCTTTTCTGCCTGCCAGTGGGACAAGAAACAAAAGGAGAGGCAGCTCTCACTTCACTGATAGACAATTTTATACATGCACTCCGTGTGTGTGTGTCTAAATAATATTTACAGAAAGACACACTCACACATACACACATATTTTAATTGGGGGGAAAAATCCTATAAACATATGGGTTCTTCTTCCAAACTGTAAAAAAAATCATTTAATAGCTGCTATAGTAGAAATATTTCTATTAATGCTTCTATTTCTCTATACTTTACATGCTGCTGCTCCTATTTGTTGTTCATGTTTTAGTCATCCAGACATATGTATTTCCAATTTCAGACCTGTGTGAGTGAAAAATAAACATTTTAAGATTAGTTTAAAATGTTCTTAAGATTATGAACATACTGTCTATTGCCTGAAGTTCATTGTTGCTTAGATAAAAGTATCCGCTCAATCTCTTCCCACTTACTTAGTAACCAATTATTTGCTCTAGACTAAATGGATTAGAATCCTTCATTGATTAAATTTTGTTTCTATCCTGAACCTGTTAAACATGGAGGGATAAAAGCTAGATACATTTGACAGTGAGCAAATGGTATCTTAAAATCATGAACGAGTCATTACAAAAAATCTCCACTTACAATATAAAGTGCAGTGATTAATTAAAGATGCGGTTTTAACTTATTTATAGCCATTAAAAAAACATACCAGTTTTAACACAAAATAACACGAGCCAAGTCATCCAGGGGAGAGATGCTGGCAGCCTGAGACTTGGAGAGCAGGCAGTGTGACAAAGCCAAGAGGGAACAGCAAATGCAGGCCACCCTTGAAACCTTTGGAGAAGTTCACGGAAGCAAGGATGGAAAGAGGTGGCTCTGGCACCCCTGCCAAGATCCCCTTCTTTTTGCTCACAACAGACAGTTCAGGAGTGCGAAAGCCCCGTCTTACTGTGATGGCAGGAAACCTGTGTGCTCACTCCTTGGCTGTGGTGCAGACGGCAGGGAGCTTGCCAACCGGAGAGCGTGCTGCGGGTGAGTCAGCCCTACCTCAATCAAAAAGATGATATGGGTGAGAGAGAGACGGCAGCAGTTCAAGCCCAGATTTCTGTGAGCTTTCCCCCTCCTTCCAAAATTTTTGGTTGCTGATGGCCAAATGCTGGTCTTGCTCAACTGGCGGGTGTGGTTCACTGGAGCCAGGGGGGAATAAAGGTGGTGGGAGGCAAGGCAAAGCTCACACGCTGAGCTGGTGAGCTGTGGCTGCTGTTCCCCTGGCTGGTTTGGGAGTGTGAAAGGCTGCCCTGCTGCTGAGCAGCTCACTTCTGCTGGGGGTCCTATGCATGCACCAGGCATGCCACACTCCAGCCCTGCAACCGCTGCCTCTGTCTGCAAGGCAGCACATGCTCAAGGCAAGAGTCGTGCCCTCTGTCCTGTGTTAGTGTTTCAGGAGCTACAGCCAGTTCCTCCTAAGAGGAGTGGTGTAACTACCCTTCAGAAGGAGTCTGGTCTTGATTTGAAGACCTCAGGAGCTGGAAAATCTACTGTTGCCCTCAGTAGTTTGTTTGAATGGTGGTTTCTCTCCCTGCTAAATCTGTACCATATTCTAATGGGAATTTGTCTGGCTTTCCTTTCCTGGTTTTGTTTTTTGTCAGGCTTTTCTCTTCTGGGTGAAAGTCCCAGGTACTAAATGGCATTTTTTTCGCCCCTGCAGTAGCTGTTCTGATCAGATGAATTTTCTTGAATTGAGGCCTTAGTTTCCAACTGAGGCTGGTTGTGGCTATTTCAAGGAAAAATCTGCTTTGGCTACTGACAGTTTCCCCTTGTACTCCTTTTGAGAGTACATCAAGACAATGACAGGAAGAGAAGCTTTTTAATAAAAAGGCTATTTGCTGCTTGTGAACCTTGAATGTTCACAGATACTACCTGTCACTGTTTAAGTTACATAGTTTTATTCTGCATATATGCTACGTAATTGTCGCTTTTCATCTCATTAACCATGAGAAATGACATACCTTGGCATGGGGTGTAGATCTCCAATGAAATGTTCTCAGAAAAGAGACCAATCTTAATCGACAGTGTAATTTGCAAGAGCAGAAATGCAGGTAGTGTTCACTAGCAAATTCTTACCAGGTGAGGTATGGGAGAGGCACAGGGTGGGTTAAGCGTTCCTCCCAAGACCAAGAGAACTGTAGGGCTGCTGTAAGAGCAGGGATTATGGGACCAGCATGAATAGCAAGGTACCTGGGTCAGCATAGACAGGGCTCCTGCAGCCTGAGAGATGGGTCGGGTGCCTTCAGACAAAAATCAGAGCCCTACTGAAGTAAAACAGACATTTTTTGTCCATAAGGTAGCTCAGAGATCCAGACACAGGAAAGATATTGGCAAGGGAAGATCAGAGAAGATAATTTCTCCTTTGTCTCATGCAGTGTTTTCACACTCGAGCAAGAATAATAGAACGGGATTTTGTAGTTCTGGGGCAATGTTAGAAAGTGCTTCATGCCTCTGGCACTGCCAGGGCCTGGCGTGCATCCCCCTTGTAGGAGTTTACCTGGCTGAGACCCAGGTCAGCTCCTTTGCTGGCAAGAGCTGTGGTGAAGCGAGCAATAGCCAGTGAGAACAAGCCAGATCTGAGCTATCAGAGACCAAGGATGAGTGTGCCCTGTGGAGGACCACGGCGGGTGGCTCTGAGGGCCCCATGCTGTAGGCATGGGGAGGTTTCCAGACTTGCTCCCATTACAGCCCCAGACTAAATGTGCCACTAGCCAGCATCTCCTCTCTGAGTGACTCTGGGCACAATTTTAAACCTGGGGCTTTCTGAGGGACTGACTTCCTTCGGATGGAGAGTGCCAGCCAAACACAAAGTAAGTGCATGTGCATGGACCACAACCCTTCTGAGACAAGAAGAGCTGCAGAAATATAATATCCCCTGTGCAGACCCCTTCAGAGGAAGATACCAGTCTCAGCCTTGTTGAGGTATTGTCAGCAGGCCTGT
Organism: Aptenodytes patagonicus; assembly: GCF_965638725.1. Classification (NCBI taxonomy): domain Eukaryota; kingdom Metazoa; phylum Chordata; class Aves; order Sphenisciformes; family Spheniscidae; genus Aptenodytes; species Aptenodytes patagonicus. Next base: position 44,276,963 of record NC_134954.1, on the reverse strand, counting down.
GCCTGCCTGTTTCTTAACCTGTGTGCTGCAGGTCTATAAAGCTCATGTTTGAATGGATGTGCTTCATGCCATAGTAGGACTGTGAAGTATGACGTTAAATGCTGGCATTTAACTGGCAACCACTCCCAGAAAAGCTATTTTCTATTGCAGTTGTTCTCATCTGTTTCATATCGCACTTCTCTGTGCACTGCAGAGCTACTAAGGTAAGCATGAAACAGTGTTGGAGGTAATGTCATGCCGTCCTCTCAGACACCCGAAACTCAGCTGAGCCATTTTGTCCATAGTTGTACAAAGAGACTGCAGCTCCTCTGTCCTACTTTGTTACTATGCTTTTCTTTTCAAAGGATGGAAATGTGAGAAAGAGGCTGCTGGAGGGACACCATTCAAGGTTGCATAAGCCAGCATGATGCTGAGAGAAAGCAACAGAGCTGCTCTGTCTCTGCCTTGGGACAGCCACTCCTGGGTTGAAATTATTGAGTAACCTGAGTGTGAGCAGCAGTGCCTGAGCAGCAACAACCACCACGATGTCCCCAAACACCTTCCTTACAAACAGACTTGAGAGGTGACCTCTCCATGTCCCAAGTGTGACCAGGTCAGTAGGACATGCACATGCCCTTGGCTTCGAGAGGAGAGGGACCAGCTCCTTGCCTTAACAGACTGTTCCTTGCTCGCACAGCCTTGGTCCATCTCTACCATATGCTACACTCATCACAGTCTCAGCTATTTATGATGAGAGATGACCAGAAGCAGCATTTGGCATGTGCTACTCCTCAGGGGAGGACAAATTGCAGCAGATTGGTCTCATGGACATGAAGGGGACTCTTGCAAGGGAAATGGAGTAGGACATGACCAGCAAACACAGTCCTTCAGCACAGGGTCCAGCCATTGGTTTCACAAACCAACCAAGTCTCCTCTATTTGTATTTAAAGGCTGTTGCAGAATACCATTCCCTTAATGGATCTATTTTCACAAGCCATTTAGCATCATTTGTTCTGTGTCAACATTGTCCTTTCATTTAGTTTCCCCCACCCAGAGTCCCCTCCTGACCTCTGGCCACCCATCACCCAATATATTCATAGACAGCAACTGCACCTCCTGCAAGCTCAGTGTCACTGCGCCAAGCCAGCTCAGCCCTGTCCCATCATGGACATCTGTGGCTAGCTGGTACTGAAATGACAGGCAAGCCTGTTGTTTCCAGCGCTTGCCTGGCCAGTGCAGGGCTGCAGGCCCTGGCCCTGAACTGTGCCATCTCACCCCTGTCACCACAGGCCTCGGCCATCCAGCGGCTCCTCACGCCTCAGTGGGTCCACCCAGCTCTGGAGCCACCGGGGCTGCCCACATGTTCCCGCTCTTGCACCAAAGTAATTTAAGGACAACATAAGGCCTTCCAGAGCCCGGACTGCTAGCAAGGTGGAAGCTGCCTTCAGCCCAATGGTCTGACATTCCCAAGCTGGCCTGTGGGTGCCTGCACCCCCTCACACTGCCCCCCACCCCCGGCAGCTGCTGCCCCTGTGCTGCTGAGATGGACCGCAGGCACAGCCAATCAGGAGCAGTGCTGCTGGTGCCCCAGCCAATGGGATGGGGAAAAGCCAGGGTGGGTGAGGCAAGCTCGCTGCTGAGGTGTTGTGGTGGCCATTTTAGCATCCCTGGTGGCCATCTTAGTCGTGTCAATCACCCATGGAGGCCACGTTGCTGGGACCACCCAGCCCCATCGCTGCCAGGGTCCTCCCTGCCATGGGAGGGGATGCCTGGGGCAGGCGTGGGTCCGCTTGGCCCAGGTTTCCTGCCTGCAGAGCTGGGGGCCCCCCCGGCATGAGGCTGCCAGGCCCTGCACAGTGGTGCAGGCGCAGCCCTGTCCCACCAAGTGCTCCAACGGGCTCTGGCAGCGTGCTTCAAAGGCGAAGCTCGTCCCTAGAAGAAAAAGAAGTGCTTGCAGCTGCCCCAGTAATGAATGGCTGGGACACAATCCAGCGCGAAGGCAAGCCCGTACTCCAGCTCTTAGAAAACTTCCTCGGCACACAAGGGAGAAAACAAAAATGCCCCATGCAAGTGAGGTAATGAAAGACCACAACGAATAGCTACCAGCAAGAGAAGCATATGTATTAATCACAACTGACTTGGAAGGTAGCTGGAGTCATTAACTTTTCTCTAAATGCACAGAGATGACAAAACATGGGTTGTGAGCGTATAGGACACAAACCATGGTACAATTATCCAGTGAGGCCAGCTGCTCTCTGCAGGAAATGAACCCCAGTATAATGTGGGTGGATAAACAGCGTCATTCAGTCCTACATGACCACGGGCGCTGGCTACCCTGCCCAGGCAGCTGTGGCCCCCCATGCCAGTGTGCCTGGAGCTGACAATAAGTTTCCATGCTGGAAAGCGAGCAGGATTGTGGGGCTGAGAGAGGTAAGCCCACCTGCACCAGCCTGCTGAGACCTCAGCTTTGCCCTGGCTGGGGTCCCCACTGAAAAGAGGGGGGGGCTGTAAGTAGGCCTCTGCCATTAAGGGTTTTACCTTTTATAGTCCCTTGCCCACCATGCTGAACTGGGCCGTATGGTGCTGCCTCAGGGGAGCACTAGAAATTAAAGACCTGGGAAGTGTCTGCTGCTATAAAGTCCAAGGCTTTAGGGGCTTCTTCATGCCTCCCATCCATTTAAAGCCACAGAGGATTTGGCCTATGACATTTTAGTGGGTGTTTTTGTTCCTCTGGCTGACTTCTGCTGTCACTGTGTATGGCCATGAAGCTCTCTCGGCCTCTGACAAGATCTTCTGCTGTTCTAGTGCCTTGTGTGTTTCATCTCAAAGGCCTTGGGATCTTTTCCTCTTTCTTGTTGTCTTTAAAAATGCGTGCGTGGCTGCTGGGTGAATGTTGGTTTCATAATTGATGGACATGGTCTTGGCAACCTCCTTTTTAAGAGCCATTCCTTGTCACATAAATATCATCTATCAGGGCCTGTTGTCTTTATAGCGATCTTGAGCAAACAGTTTTATTTCCAATCAGGACATCACACATTGATCTAAACACTCATCTGTAATGGATCAATTTACATTAGGAGAGCAGTATTGTAGCATTGCTGTTCATTATATTGAAAGAAGTATATGTTTAGTTACAGGCTAAAATCAATTAAACAGCCCTGTGCCTTTTGCTGTGAGAAAGTCAACAAACCAGTCTGTCTTGGACAATTATCCAGCTACAGCTCCTTAAAAAAAGGGCTTCCAGCATCATCCCCTTCCTCTGAGTTCTCGGTTTCTCCTTCAGAGATGTCTTCTGCAATGTTTTGCTTGTTGTGCAGTCTGGTAAAACATTCTCAGCTAAAACGCACACGAGAGAAATGAAGGCAGTCTTGCTGCTGCTGTTGTGGAGGGGGCTTTCTCAGGCCCACACAGAGTCATGCATCCAAAAGGGAAACCTGCACTTTCACCAGGAGGCTGCCTGATAACACGTGACAATATATGTGGGAGATGCTGAAAAATGTAGACGATGCTGTTTGTATCTTCATGGGTGAGATCATTATCTCCAAGTGGCCCTGATTTCAGGGGAGGAGAAAAGGAGGAATTGGGAGGTGGGGAGGAATTTGTACATTGCTCTGCTGTTTCTTGCCTTACTGCAAGAGAGAAGACTGCAAGGAGTGCTGGAGGCTTTCTGATAAAGGGAACGTGATTTCAGCTGGTGATGTAGCTGCAGAGAGAGTAGGAACCTGCAATTTCAAAAGCAAAACACATAGGGGAACTGCAGGGCAATGCAATGATGGGATTTGAGGATGGATGTGGCGGTGGCAGATGAAGGTATTACCTGCCCCAGCTCTCTGCCAGAGGTCAGTGTCCTCAGTGGCAGAAGGGAGTGTGTGCTTGTGCCCTGCCTGCCATGCGTTGTCACCGTGGCAGGGCCAGCGAGCAGCTGGGCTCTGGGCTGCCATGCCCGATCACCAACTGGCTCCCACTGGCTTCTGCCTGCTGGCAGCAACTGGCCAAGCTCATGGGCTAGGGTGAGCCCATGGCCATCATGGTGATGCTGGGCAGGCCAGGCCAAGCCTCAACACTCCCACAGTAGGTGACTGTAATCAAGAATTTTCTCTTTTCCTTGTGCAAAAACTCTGATAAACAGGTAAAAGTGATCAGCAGGGGTAGGCTCTTACTTTGTGGTAAGAATCCCCTCATGACTTGGTGGCCCTGTGCTGTGGAGGACTTGTACAGCCTTCCTGTTTTATATATGTATATGTACGTATATAGATTTTTTTGGCTTGAGATTTTGCCCACTTCTTCTCTACCACCCAGGCCATTCCAGCCCTTGTCTTACTCTTTCATTACATGCACAAAACACTGCTGCAATGCTAATAATAATAATGAGAGGGAAGGAATAGCAGATATTACAAAGCTTATTAAGAAATTGATCTTTGTTTTGCTCTTGAATAAAGAGGCAGACCTCAAAACTGCTGAAGCTATTCAGTTAATTGGTTATTGGCTCTCTTGAGTGATTATATCTACCCTGGTTCCACCAAGTTCAGCAGGTCTCGTGCTGGTCAATTAGCCTTTGGCATCCAGGAAGGGAAACGCTTCATTCAGGTTTTCTCAGAGCCTGTTTGTGTAACATAAGGTGGACTGAGCAGGAGAGGTTCCCCATGGGCAGTAGGGGAACTTACTAGCACTCATGGTCTGAATCCTGCCTTTGAACTGGCACCAAAGGGCATTTTTGCCTGTGCCCCAGCCCTCCGAAAATGTGGATGCTGTTAAGTGGAAGAATCTGCCCCAGGGACTGCACTGCAGGAGGACAGACAAAGCGAGGGGGTTTTTGGAGGACCACAGTCATTTCCTCCAGCATGGAGGAAATGTGTACCGGGGCCTGGTTCTTCCGCAGGCTGAGCAATGCCACCAGAGCCTGAGCTTTTTTGCCGGCTGCGCAGATGGATACCCTGTTGCTTGGTCACAGTTGGTCTGCAAACTCACTAATCACTACTGCTCTGATTCCTTCAGCATTACCAGGCTATGCAGAGCTAAGCAGCTGATGCCATTTAGTGGCTTTTCCTACAGAGTGCTCAGTCCTGCCTTCACCGCTATGGCTTGCCAAAGGGCTCCAACACTTGCATTGCTGTGATGCAGACCCTGTAATAATAGTTGGTTACATTCAGAGAATTCAGTTCAGATTTTAAAACCTCATCAAATAGTTAATGACTGACTATTTCAACACAGCAGTTCCTGCAAGACTTGGGAGAGAAGAGAGAGAGGGAGATGGAAAAGTTATTCATGTCCCATCTGTCTGGAACGCTTGTCCCCTCCCTCCCACCCACTGAGTCACTTCCTCCCTTTATATCTCACTTAAAATTTTTCCTTTCCCCTTTAGCTTATGATTAACAGGCACTCACCCTCTGCAAATTGTTTCTTTTTTTCTAATGCAATGTTAATTAAGCTTCTATGGATAAATAGAGCATATTGTCTTGCAAATGCATGTATGGGGTGAAATGCGGTATATACTGCATATATGGCCATGTAAATGAATGTATCAACCACTGCAACATCCAGCTGGTGATCCAGCCTTCCAAACTGAGTTAAGGAACTTGCAATGTACTGCCATGGTTATTTTGTCCCTGCTGCCCAAAACATAGTGGTAAGGTATGCAGGGAGAGGCACCTTACTTGAACTGTGAGGTGTTTTAGGGCAGCAGCTACCAGCCCAGAGAGGAGTTTGCTCAGCTCTAGGACCTGACCCAGATGGGTGTGTGGGATGGGGCCACTTGCTTAAATGTCTCAAGGTGCGTTTGTGAGGGGGCCTGGCTAGCCCAGCCCATTGCCTTGCTGCCAGGGCTTAAGAGGGCTCTCTTTTAATTAGCAGATGGAGAAGGACTCTGGAGGAGAGTGTCATGCAAGGTAAAAGAAAGAGGTGGTCTCCTAGGCAAGGAGCTGTGCAGCCTGCGGGTATGTGCTGACCTGGCATAGCAAGCAGGGAAGAGCGGGCTACCTACAGCCTTCTGATAGCCTGATGGAAGAGCAGGAATGGCTGCAGAACAGGAGCATGCTGGTGAGTTCATCCTGGAAGCAGCCAGGGTAAGGAGGAGGAGGAGCCTGGGTGGCTTCCTGAGCAAGCATGTGAGGTGGCAGTGGTGGTGAGGCTGTAAGCTGTGAAGTAGATGAAGGCTAGGAAGGGGAAACTTGAATCTCCTTGAACAGGTTATATGAGTTACTTGAGGTTTCCCAGTGAAGGGAGAGAATGTGAGGCTCTATGTTATATACTGCAGAAATCTTGTTCGTGTTCTACCTGCTTCAGCCTTCTTGCACATGGCTCAAAGATGGGGTGTTTTATCTACTCGGCACCTGTACTGTGATGGTACAGGGAAGTTTTGTTCCTCAGGGATGTCAGGCTGACACCACTCAGGAAAAAAAATATCATTTTGTTTTAAAGCCAAACACTTAAGCAGCTATATGTGACTAGGGGAATTCCCGTCCCAGAGAGACACCAGCATCACTGTGTTCAGCTACTAGTTGCTGTCCTCTCCTGTAATCTCCTTTTGTAACAAAATCCTACCAGCTTTTCTGGTTCCTGTCAGTTGGCCATAAGCTGATGGGTGATGCAATAACCTGGGTAGTATGTCCACTTGGCTGATGCACTGAAGGCTGGGGCACAGATGTGTCATGGAACCTCTGCAAAGAACCAGCTTGGCTCCTGCTGGAGGCTTTAGCTGTTTGCGGGTCCTGCAGAGCCATGGGCTGGCTCTGTGCCAGCCTCCCAGTTCCAGAAGCTCACTGCAGGGGTGCCTGGGCTGCCTCTGTGCTAGGCTGGCACTAATCCATCAATGCTTTTTTTTTTGGCTCTGACACTGTGTCCTGTGAAAGTAACTGTGCTGTCCCCAGACCTGTGTGTTATGTAGAGCTGGGAGACTCACAAGCCATGGCTAGGTCTCTGAATATTTGGTATCTGAGAAGTGTCTTCATCTTATACACGTGGGTGATGGTGCAGGTGGGCTGAGACAGGTCCAGGAACTGAGGGTGGACCTGTATTTGCTGTAACTTCCCAAATCGGGGACCTGTGTGCACTAAAACCCCAGTAGTTTCCCTTGAGGAGCAGGGCTGGGGAGGAATACATGGGTCTTGTGCCTTTTATGACACCTAATAGGAGACTGTAAAATGGCCATTGAATTTTATTGCATTTGTGGGAGACTTGATGAGTCCAAGGATGGTGTGCTGTGATACTGGAAGTTGAATAACCACTGGTGCTAATGTTGCTGAGTGTTTTTTTTAAAAGGGGAGTTTGTTAGTTTATTCTCCCATACCTTCACTCTAATGGGTAGCTATGCATTCTTTAGAGATTTCCTCTTCCAGCTTATTTTTGGAACTAATTTTACACATATGCATGCGGGGACAGTATAGCTGCCCTTGTATTATGGGGCAAATTAAATTAGTATTATATATATTCAGGGCAACCTTTGGAAATAAGACAATAACCTCAGTTGTTTATTTCCCTGCGAGATATTAATGACTTACTTTTCTTTTCAGTGTTATTCTTCTCCTTGTCCTACATAAACTTTCATAGCTCTATGCAACAGCAAGATATCTTTAGGTAGTATGCGGCTTGCAAAAAGCTAAGCTCGGTAATGTTACTGTGCAGATAGATTTGGCTGCTGGAGAACTACTTCAGTCTAAGATTTTAGTGCTGCCAGCTGGCAGAAGTGATCATATATGTAAAACCTTAAGCTGAGCCAGAAAAACCTGAGTTCAAATCTCTTGCCAGGGATTATAGGATAGAATGATTAACCTGATTTTATATTTTTGGATAACCATCAAGTGCCCGAATATTTATAGTAATAAATGTCTTCCATATGTGCTGATACTGCATCCATGGAGTGCAATAGCATGATACAGTTATTGTCTTACTTGAAGATGCTAATTATAGCTAATCCTATAGGCACATGAATCATGAAACACTGGCTCAATTTCTGGCAGCTTCTGTGAGATGCATCTGACTTTGCTCATGTGAGCAATGCAGGTCAGCAGAGAGCTCAAGGCAAAATTCCAAGAGTGCTGGGGATCCTGAGCTCTGTTCAGAAGAGATACAGGCACTTGATATTTAAGCACTTAAAGCTGCAGGTGGGTACTTTACCAGCTTATACCTTCTGCGACTTACTAGTAGGTGCCTGGGTGCATCTTGAAGTGTCAAGATGCCACTGAAAATATAGTCTTGAACCTACAAGCCATTGTCATGTAGCCCTGTGATCCTCCAAGTCAAAATTGGCAGGGGTCTCTTAAGTTCCTAAATTCATTTGGTGCCTGCTAGACTGGTACAATAGCCATGCTTGGAGCAATGCTGGTGCCTGTCGGGCTGACTCAGTATGGTACTGAGGATGCTCAGCTAATGCAGAGACAGTGCTTCTCGAGGGATGTGGTGGCTTACCAGGTCAAGTTCTTAAACACACCTTAATGTAATAAAACCTCTTCCGTGTATGATTGTAGAGCTACTCTCCAGTTGGTTAGAAAAAGCAACAAAGGAACTGTATGAGGGTTACAATGTTGTAATAAGAAGGCTATAAAAACAGAGAGAGACTAAACCAATGTTTCAGTAGTTTTTCTCTTCCCTTGAAATAGAGGTAAGCCCGCCCAGACGTCTTCCTTTTAAATACTGACTACTGCATCTGTTTTAAACCAAAAATAATACCTTTTGATTGGAAATGTTTCAATAACATTATTTGTGCATTTTATTGAGGCGAAGGTTGCAATTATTAGAGTCACCAGGAATTTCAGACATTTAAACACAGCCTTTATTTCTCCAGAGTAAACCACATCCCTGTGCAATTATTCTTCTATCTAAATGCCTTCAAACCAAGTCCTAAACCAGATCTGACATTTGTTGCTGGTGGTCCCTCTTACAAATCGGCCCTTGAAATGAACATGTGGGGCTGAACAAATGCCGAAGAGGTTGGGCTGGTCCCTGGGGATGCTGAGGGAGACAGAGCTGGTGCAGGATGTAGTGTGCAGCCCTGGGTAGATCCTGTGGCTCTGAGCAAGCTGCTGTCGGTCTGGTCAGGTACTGTAGTCTGGGCCCTGCAGACTTTAAAAGAGTAAGGAGAAGGGTTTGTCTGGTCATGGAAACGGCTCCTTCAGCCATGTGATCTCTTTATGGCTTTTCTTTCAGCTGGCTTCTCACCAGGAAGCAAACAACTGCATCTGTGGCAAAGGGACTTGGCTCAACAGCCAGAATGCTGGTGTCGCTGCCCACACACCCCCCCCCACCCCCCCCCCCATGGTCTCAATGTTGCCCCTAATCTTTTCAGCAAACGTTTTTGGAACTTTAATTAAAAAACTGAGACGGCTAAGGGGCCTCTAAGGCCTAAATCCCCTTTGTTTTCTAGCCTCTCTACATCCTCTATTGGCTGCACAAGGGCTAGGCATTTAAGCACTTTCAGTTTCAGTTTCTTGATGGTTCCAGCACAGCATAAATAAGAATTTGGGTCTAAAAATCCATTAAAATTCTGACATCAATGAGAAAAACAAACCTTGATGCCAAAGGAGGTGCCTAGCTTACAGCTTAGCTTGGGACACAAGGAGGTGAAAGTTTGCTTAGGAGGTGACTTGAGACAGCAGTAGAAAAAGGAATTCTCCTCACCTGGCCAAGGAAGTTTCAGCACCTGCCTATTTAAATCTCTAGCAAATGCTTGCTGGCTTGGAGGGAGCAGGATTAGGCTCATGGTGGAGCGCAAGGATGACAGTCATGACTTCTGTCCTCTGCTGTCTGTATCGTCTGGATGTGTTCTCCTCCATGTACTCTACAAGAAAAGATGCTGTGAAACTTGAATGATGTGTCAGGATGCTGGTATCCCCAGAGAGATAAGCAGTTGCCATCTCACCCCCAGAGCCTTGTGGGAGTTAGTTGCTGTCCCATAGGACTCCGATATCGGTTGTGCACTTCTCCAGGGTCTGGGCTTTTGTGACCCTATCTGAAGTGTGTGTGCCCTCTGCCTTTCCCCAGGGTAGCAGCATGTTGACTGTCCCGCCCCTGGTCCCCCCCGACCCCCACCACCACCTCTCCAACCATTCTCAGGAGAAACATTGTTCTTGCTTATTCTCGTGAGGATGGTGAGCCTGCAGTAACGGAGGAGCAGAGCAAAACACAGAGCTCTTACTCTAGTAAAAGAAGGTGGGTCTCAAGCCGTTGATCATATGAGGGCAAGCAGGTTCCTGGCAAGAGTATGTGTGTGCTAGTACTTTGAAGCTTTTGTCTACATAGCAGGTCAGGTCTGGAGTGTACTGTCAATTAAGGGCAACAATTCAAAGTGATTCACAGCAGATTACGCCAGCACGTCTCTTCATGGAGCATGCTCTGGTCCTGTGCCTGCAGGTGCTGCACAGACTGCCAAGCCTGGAGCTAGCCTGCAGTTATGCTGTCAGCCTCGCTTAGATCTAATGCTTTATGACAACTGTCTACCTGTAATGTGATAATGGGCTGAAAACCTCTGCAAAATTGATAGGGTCTCTTGCAAAGAAGGAGAAACTTCTAATGTGGCAGGCCTGATCTCTTTCTTAAGGCCCACATCAACTGCAAAGATTTCTTTGCAGCTGGGAGGCCTGGTTCCCCTTCTGCCCCTGACAGGAGGGGTGGCTGTGTTGGTGTCTGTGAAGCTGCTGGCCTCTTACTTTCTCCCAATGCAGGGGGAATCAATCTGTTGCATTTTCAGGGACTTCAAATCTGTTGTTAACTCTGAAACCTAAGGTACTGTTGGCTTCTACCTCCTAGGGCTTCCTGCGTTCTCTGCCTGTACTTTTTATGTTCTGGATAAAATCATCTTCTGCCTTCAAGATGTTTCCAGGGTTTATACAATAAGTTGGTTATGTTTAACTCCTAAAATATGGATCATTGTCTAGAATGATTACAGGTAGTGTTCTAAAAGAAATTATGCTTAACATTGTGTAACACAGCCTGTATAGAAGGGACCAGATTCCTACCCACCTTTTACTGGTATGATCCAGGAATAGCGCCAGTGACTTTGTGCTAGATCAGTGTTAAGCAAGAACTGGGCCTAAAATATCCTGATGTATTTTAAAACCCTCCAAATTTGCTATCCAGGTAAAAGCACTGCAACTGGGAAGTTGCAGCCATGGGATGGGTGGTCCCCCTTGCTCTGGAGAGGCCCAGGCATGTTCCCTGTTCATAAACATGTGAGCTACAGGCCCTTTTCCCCACACCCCCTAATGCAGTTGATGGCACAGTGTTGTTACCATCTTGGTCTAGTTCCTGGCACAGGAATCGATGGCAACCAAAACCTATTTTCACAGCCAAAGTGTTGTCATTTTAGCTGGTGTGACTAGTTGCAGCTTGTCCTTTTCCAGCTGCCCAGCTTCCATCCCAGCTCAAACAGGCCCAGGGCTGGTGTGAGGTGTTGGCAAGGTAGGCACTTGCATGGGGACAGCAGAACAGCTATGGTCTCCTGAGGTATTTTGGCTGTATGGGAGACTGGCTAGTGCAGGTGGGGGTGACTGCTGTGGACAAGTGCCAGGCCCTTTGTCGGGGGGAGAGGGAGATTGACCCTCACGGCCTGCTCTCTGGCATAAGTGATCTAACCCTATCCTTGGGTGCTGCTGTGAAGCCAGGAATCGGCTCTTGGGGCTGTGGACTATGCTCTCAAGATCAGAGTCCCCTCCAGAGAAAACAGGGATGTTTACACAGAGCACAACTATCCTAACGGCCATGTGATAACACCAAGCTGAGTGGTGCGGTCAACACGCCAGAGGGACGGGATGCCATCCAGAGGGACCTGGACAAACTCGAGAAGTGGGCCTGTGTGAACCTCATGAAGTTCAACAAGGCCAAGTGCAAGGTCCTGCACCTGGGTCGGGGCAACCCCCGGTATTAATACAGGCTGGGGGATGAAGGGATTGAGAGCAGCCCTGCCGAGAAGGACTTGGGGGTACTGGTGGATGAAGAGCTGGACATGAGCCAGCATGTGCGCTCGCAGCCCAGAAGACCAATTGTAACCTGGGCTGCATCCAAAGAAGCGTGGCCAGCAGGTTGAGGGAGGTGATTCTGCCCCTCTACTCTGCTCTGGGGAGACCCCACCTGGAGTACTGTGTCCAGCTCTGGAGCCCTCAGCATAAGAAAGACACGGACCTGTTGGAGGGGGTCCAGAGGAGGGCCACGAAAGTGATCAGAGGGATGGAACACCTCTGCTATGAAGAAAGGCTGAGAGAGTTGGGGTTGTTCAGCCTAGAGAAGAGGCGGCTTTGGGGAGACTTTATTGCAGCCTTTCAGTACTTAAAGGGGGCTTATAAAGAAGATGGGAGCAGACTTTTGAGCAGGGCCTGTTGCGACAGGACAAGGGGGAATGGCTTTAAACTAAAGGGGGGGGAGATATAGACTAGATAAAAGGAAGAAATTTTTTACGCTGAGGGTGGTGAAGCACTGGAACAGGTTGCCCAGAGAGGTGGTGGATGCCCCATCCCTGGAAACATTCAAGGTCAGGTTGGACAGGGCTCTGAGCAAGCTGATTTAGTTGAAGATGTCCCTGCCCATGGCAGGGGGGTTGGACTAGATGACCTTTAGAGGTCCCTTCCAACCCAAACTATTCTATGATTCTATGATAATTAAGAGGCTCGAGGCTGCAGGATAAACCCTTCCCTACCACCTTCTCATCCTCTGGAGTATAGGCCCCTGTGGTAGCTCTGACCCCCCATGCCATTCACTGCCACATCTGTGGGTTTATCATGCTTCTTAAAGAGCCCATAAACCCATTAGCTCTGGGCAAATGATCCCTGGGCTGTCTTTAGAATAATTAAAACCACAAGGCAAACAGTTACTCTGGACTATCAGCAGCATATCAACAAAACTTGTGTCTTGAAATGTGTGTTCAATTTCTGTTATTAAAAGGCACAGAGCCATATGTGAAAAATTATCATGCATCTTTCTGAAATTAGCAGAACTATTTGAACAACCATTTTGTCTCTATCAAAACAGTGCCTTATTATTATTATTTTTTCATACTGTGTAGGAAGGTGAGAGAGCCTTTGGAAAGCAGGAGGGCTCAGGCAGGCAATCTGACTTCTGTAGCCCCTGACTATATTTGTTTGCTGTGCAGAGATGGACACCATCTGAGAAGCCCAGGCAATGCTGGTCGTAAATGGATAAAGAGGAGCAAGATGAAGAGTCCTGTGTTGCTTTTAATCCTGAAATCCAGGAGACTGCTGGTTTCATCTAACTCCTTAATTGCTCTACTTTGAATGAGGCTTTCACAGTACTTACCAAATTCAATTCCCATTAGGGTCAATAGAACTACTGATTCAGTGGGAAAAGAAAAAAGACCAATGCTGAGTGTGTTTTGAAATTCCCACCACTTACGGTTAGGAACATATGTTAAAAAGTGATGTCACTTCTGACTGCTTATGCACTTTCAAAATAGCATTAGACCTTTAAAAAAAAAAATTCTAGTCCTTAGTTTCTTGAACTGGCCCTCTGAAAATGGCACCAAAACCACTTAAGAGCAAGGCTTTCTGAAGGGAGGGAAAAACGAAGAGGAGCTGTTTCTGATTAATAGTGACCAATAACTGTGGGCAAGGTCAACATGTGGCATACAGCCAGGCTTGAAGGAAAACGTGGTGTGAAGTGTTTTGTCATTTAATGGATGCTTAAAAAAACCCTTCCAAAAACAAACCCCAAAATTATTGATCTGTTTGGCAGTACATTTGGCAATTGACACTAGCATACAAGTCCCTCCTGTGGACCAAGTGCCTTTGGTGCTGGCTTTGCATGGCATATAGAGGATTTTTAACTTTAATGGACATAGTTGGGGCCTTTTTTATGTATGTCTGGTTTTGTGCATGTCTGGTTTCAAGGGTGTTGAAAACAAGCGAGATCATATTTGGAGAAGATGAGCATTAAAGAAAATGCCAATGCTTCTTGCCAGGACTAGTTATCAGCCAAATGGATTGAGATAAGGCAAACAAAACTGAAATAAATATGAAATCAGTTGATTTAGTCTGCTTAGTCAAATTGAACAACAACATCCCTTGATCGTCAGAGCTGAATCAGCAAGTATAAAAAAACCAAAGACAGTCAACCCTACACTTATAACCCACTTGAGGTTTTCATGCTGACAGCCTAGTTGCTAAGTATATAAGGTCCTCCCACTACTGGTTTGTCTGTGTCTCGGGTTATATTCGGGGATATGACTGCATCACTAGCCTTGCGATCTTAACTTGATTTTTTTTATTTTTTTTTTTTTTTAAACTGAACAAATACATTGGAACTTTTTTACTGTGCCAAGTATTTCTACTAGAAAATATTCTGGAGGATTCATGTAATAACAAACATGTGAAGGATTTCTGATATGAAAGAGTCTTGCTTATATTCATTTTTTAGCTCCAGAGTGAGATTAACTTTGTTCTACAACTGCTTAAAATCTAAACCCATATGCCTCCAAATGTGCAGTTTTAGCATACGTAGTAATATGTGATATGAGCCCTGATTACACAGACTCAGCTCTCTTCTTTATTAATGTAGAGCCGTAGCTTTTCTCCCTTTTCTGGAGAGCTGTGGATCCTGACTGAAATTTGCCATGTTTTGCTTTTCTGAGAGGATCTTTTGTGAATCCTTTTAGAAACAGTTCACAAGTGCCTAGGGTTGTATGGACCGAGCTGAAAATGAAGAAAAGAGAGAGAAGCTTCAGAATTAGCTATTCAGCTATATTTCTGTATTAACAGCTGTTAATATGTAATTTCTACTGGTAAATAAATGTATAGTCGTTGTTTTGTACATTAGGATTCAGTCTCTCTTCCTGTGGCACGTTATGCAATGCCAAATGCAGAGAATTTAGGATTTCTGCTATCTGGAAAGGGAACTGAACAAAAATGCTTTCAGAGACACCTTCTGAGTCCATTGCAAATAGCACCTTTAGCTTATGTGAGGTAATACAATAAACTGAAAACACCTCTCTAAACATGATAAATTATCACTGTTAGCAAAAGGTAGACATATTTTGGGGTGGCAGAGAGCAATAAACAGCCTGAAAACCATTACTTTGTGTTAGCTCTGGAGGCTCAACAGGGACTTTTGCACATTCCCTTGTGTGAAATCAAGCTAACTTGCAAAACACAGCAAGCTTTTTGGTCTCACAGAAAGATCTTTTGTGTCCAGTGCCAGCAGTGCTGCCATGTTAGAACTGAGGAAAGGGAAACACCACCCAGGGCTGTTGCAGCTGACCACCAGTCTGGCATTGCCCCATCTTGCCACCTTCCTGAAGATGCCATGGTAAGAAGCATGTTCCAGTTTTCCCTGAGCAGGGCTCAGCTCGAACAGTGGGCCTTGTGCAATGTCCTTCTGCTGCTATCGAGTATTTAATGTGCTGCTTACCAGTGAGTGGTGTACTGCAGCCCATATTTCCCTGGCACAACCATAAGACATTCCCCCCCCCATCATCCATCCTGTAGTGCAACTGCTAATTAATTGGCAGGGCTGTACAGAAGAGCTGGCTGAACAGTGTTTGTATAAAGGGTCAGGGCCTTGGCAGGACACTGCATTTCCAGCCTTTGAGAAATATGGGGAGAAGAGTCAGTACAGAGATAGGGAAAAATCCACTAATCTCTTAAAGGATAAATCTCTACCTTCCTTCTTTTATATGACCTTACTGGGTACCTAGGCAGTGGAACTGGGAATATCTGCAGAAGAACAAACGGGTTGGGAGAAATAACATACATGCAAGGTGTATATTTCAAGCAGTTAATACCGTGGTTGACAATGAGCTCTTTCATGGGACTATCAACCAGGAAGGGGCCAGAGCTCAGGCCAAACAAAGTGATTCTTATGTTTTCCACGTACATCAGGGAATGTTCCAGTCACCAGCCTCTGCAGCTGTTCCAGCTTCTACCACCTTTTGGTTCCTTCTCCACAAATCCTTTCCATGCAGTTGTCAAAAGTTTGCAGCCACAAGTTGCATGAGTGCCCCTGCAGCTGGGAAGTGACCCATCTGGGTCTCAGCTCCCCTTGCCCCAAATGCAGGTGCTCTGGACAACATGATTACCTGTGGTCTGTTGGCACTAGTAATACAGGCACTGTCGTTCATTTAGCCTGCACAAGATGAGATTTGCTCTGGGTGTGGTGCCTCAACATGGGCATCTAGGAACAGCAACTTCATCAATGTATCCATTATAGGACTTAAGTGCCTGAAATATAAAATATTATAGTTCCCAAGACCTGAGGGTGAGGTGTGGAGACATCTCCAGCAGGGACAAAGTTAACAGTTAGAGTCTGATAAGCTGCCATTTGGCTCTGATTGCAGTGGAGATACCAGTCTGGAAAACTGCCCAGTGTGCTGTTGCAAGAGACCTGTAATTAGCACGTGACCACTGCTCGTAGTGTATCTGAGAGTAATAAGAATGTGACAAACCTCATCTCTTTTCAGTTGTTGCAGGCTCTTGGTCTTTAGCTCTTTACAAAGCTGTGGGTAGTCCTTTAATTAAAGCTCCCAATTATGCATTTGACAGAGATCCTGTAGGCCAGCAAGCTGTAATGTTAAATGCCAATTTATTATGGAATGTCTCTGCAACTTTGCAGCCCTGTGATCCACCCCATATCAATATTATAGTTGGCTGTCTTCTGCAATTGGGTATAATCAGTGTCTTATTAAATCTACAGCATCCCTGTTAAATTATGTGCTGTACGTAATAGTTTCTAGAGAGCTGGATCTCAGTGTTAAGTGCTGCATGTATAGGGAAGTGCAGATGACTTTTACTGGTAGCACCTGCAAAGGGCAGGAATGCTTAAACTTCATCTGGGGACACCAGGGAATCTCTTGGTCAAACAAATTCTTTGAGATGCTCTAGCTGGGACAGCTCATCTGCAGCAGGTCTGTATTCAGGAGGGGTGAGTAATCAGGGCTGTCGTGGGTGCAGCGAAAACACTGTTTTCATCACAAATCCAAAACATAGCATGATACAAGCTACTATGAAGAAAATTAACTCTATCCCAGCCAAAACCAGTATAGCTGGTAAAGCCCTCTGAAGGGAGAACATGCGGTTGTCATGAAAAGCTTGGCTTCTCTGTGCTTTGTGCATGCTAGTTACAGTCCAGATGACCTGCAAGCAAGCTGGGGGCCTGGCATTTGAACAGATGCACAAAGCAGCTAGCTGGAGTTAGCTGCAAGTGGGCGCTCACCCTGGGAGCAGCTGAGCTGTCTTAGGTCTTTGTAGAGCAACTAATTAGCCTGGGCAGAGCATCCTGCTGGTGTGGCAGCACCGCTTCACGTCCCCAGTGGTCTTGGGTATCTGCCCTGAACTGAATTGCCTGATGCAGACATTCCCCATCTTTTCTAAGTGCAACTTGGTGGTGGAGAATTGTGCCTAGAAATGTTCTGTATTCCTGTGTTTTGGGTAGCTGTACATCAGTGGATGCACAATTGTACACAGCATTTATAGTATAGCCACCTGGAAGTAGAGTGCACAGAGGCTTTCCATGCTCTTCCTGACACAGGAAAGTTCAGGTTCTTCTGGCTGAACCTCAGTACGAGGCAGAAGGGCTCTGGTAATGTTGCAGCTGTATCAATTCACCTCATTTAGAACGTATCACAAATATGTTTGTGATTTAGAAAGAAAAGATGCGTCTAGAAATTATCTCTTCATTTGTGTTTATTATAATATTGTGTAAAAATGCATGCTCAATTGCTGCTGAATTGCTATAATCTATTACATTATACCTTGAACAACTGGTAAAACTGTATACATGTTTGAGCTGGACCTGAACTAAACTTCATGTCTGAGGGTATTTATGTTCTGTGGGAGTTCAGGTAAGAATTTGAGGCACTAAGTGCTTTGCAATAAAAAGTCCTTTGAAAGAGTTTGGACCCCAGTGGAGGAGCTAAGATGTATCCCCCACCCCCAAAACACTGAGTGTCGGTCAGCACTGTCAGAAATGCACTAGCAGGAGTTCTGCTTTCTCATTGCTACTCAAACCTAGACATATTTGTAGCTTTGTTTATAGTTCTTTCATATATTTGAAGGTGTTTCACCAGCTGTTAACAAGAGAACCGTATCCCTGCTGAAGTCCCATCCAGAATGTATTTTCTCCTCTCACAGTTGCTGCTTGGGGATTTGGTTTTCCTGTTCCTGTAACAGGCTTTAAATCTTAAGGACTGAGCGCATCAGCAAGTCACCAGGAGAACTAGTGTTTAGGCTGTACTAAAGTGTAAACTACTCTTACCCCTGCAGACCCATATAAAGCTGGGAACTTAAATTCATAGCTCCTCCCAAGTTACTCTAGCAAAAATCTTCCACTGAGCCAGGGAGGCAGCTCCACTTGCTCAGAGCAGGGTGGTCCTAATCGGCTGCAGTGTGATTTCTGGGTGAGCGCACTGGCTGGGGGACACATCTGCAGCACAGTAGCTCTTAGTGCAGGTGTGGCAGTATTCAGCTCCTATGGCCTTTCTGGTTTGGGGAGGGGATGTGGGAAGGCAACACAGCCTGAGGAGATGGTTAAAAGGATAGTAACAAACAATGGAGAGTTTGGTGGGGTCCCATCTACAACCCCCTACAACCCCTATCTGACTTGCTGATATGGTCTAGCTCTGTGTGTAGCTGATGTGCCCCTGCACTCCCTCCAGCACAGATACTCCTGGGTTGCTCCATAAGTCCTCCCACTGGGTGCCTGGCTCCCTGCACAGACCTTTGGGCTGCTGTTGAACAAAGATAGTTCTGTTACAGAGGCAAGTCCCCCCCTCCTGTGTCGAGGGTCCTTGTGTGTCCCCAGAAGCCTGAGCTGTGGTCTCATTTACAGATCTTTTCCAAAATCCCTGCTTCAAACTGGGTTTTGGAGTCTTCTGCTGTCCACTTCCCATGCCAGAGAAGGGAGAGGTTGTTACTATGTCAGTCCATGTTACAGTTGCCCGTTGTCTGGCACATGTGTGCTGTAGACTGTAGCAACTCATAGCAGTTTCAGTATGTCGGAGTGCTTCTTGGTACAGGAATTTTGTAATGTCTGCCAGACATCACCACAAGCTGGCAAGACACAGATTCCCCAAAGTGCCAGCCAGTACAGCAACATTCATCAGGAAGCCAAGGCTTGCAGGTAGTGTTTCTTCAGTTCACGGTCAGCAGTGTTTGTGTGGGACCAGCTTGGCTCTCAGTTAGGTTCACAGGCTTGGGGAGAGGGGGGAAGTGGGCAACTAACATGCTCTTCTGCTTCATGTTCCAGTTGGCCTCAGATCCCATTTAGCAGAATAAGTACTTTTTGACGTGATTTCAAACTGAGGGTCACAAATTACTTGCCAAGTGACTTGTCCATATTAAGTTGCACTTTAGACTTTCATTCTCAAAGGTGAACATTGGTATATTTACGATCTTCTAAGGGAGAAAAACAGAATTTAATAGAACTTGCTAAACAGAGCAAATGAGGCTGCAATACACCATCTCTCTGTTATATATTAATCTGGTGTTATTAAGTCTTAACTTAACAATGTATTGTATGGACAGCTAAAAAGGGCCAGGAAAAGTCTCTGTGTCAAAGATGTAAATAGCTAGGCTTTTTTACTGGAATCATTAACTGCACTGCAGTTAAATCCTTTGATTTCATGGCTGGTTTAAATTAAATTAGCAAAATTGTAATTATTTAAAAAAAAAGTGGGTTTAGTACATATCAAAAGGTTCAACAGAATAATTTGACTATATGTCTATTTAAAAGGTTTCATAATTTTTTTAAAATTTGACTTACTCAAATTTCCTCTGGTAAAAAGCTGGGATTGTCTAAGGCCGGTTCAGGTGAAGCATATTTAGCACATCATTTTTGGTGACAGTCATAATGCAATCCAGTGGTATTCAGTCATTTTAAGCACATGCATAAAGGTGAAGATGCATAGAAATTGAGAATATGCTCCTGAGCTGGGCCCTGTGGGACTTACGTGACCAATGTCCATTGAATTGCAAATATTTGGATATGTAACGCCATAGGTTTTCCAAGGGAGTGCTCAGATAGTATCTGCAACTAAGCAGACAGCAGATTTAATGATACAAGGCTATGTATCATTAAACTGTAGAGCATTACACGCAGACCTGAGGAGATCCCCCTGTGGCTTTTGCTCCAGACCAAACCCCAGGCACAGAGTATTTATGGATTTCCTCTCAGTGCGGCTCCCCTTTTCAAGAGGAGGTGTTTCCTGCTCTGGGGTAGGCCTGCTGTCCCTGAGCACCTGCCATCTTGGCTTCCTGGTCAGAGCCAAGGATGTCACCTTGGGAGCTCTAAACTTTCAGCTTGGGCTTTAGCATGTTTCAAAAAGCCTCTTTCAAACCCAAATGAGATGTTTAACTCATGACGTGGTGCTGGGGACTCTGCCCCCCAGCTGGTGCTCCCCAACAAGTTTGGGGTCTGGCCACTCTCAGAGCTACTGTAAATCCTTGTCCTTCTCCAGACAGGCCACTTGCATGTCAGCAGATGGCAGCGAGGTGGACCAAGATGGGTTTTTTCCCTTCCCAAGGATAACAGGCTGCTCTTTCCTTTTCCACTCTTTCAGGCCCTTGTTCATTCCCAGTGAAATGCTATGGCAGTCACAGTGTAGGCAGCCCATCGGGCTGCCAGACACACTCAGGTGAATGCCAGACTTGCCTAGTCCCAGCAGCTTGCAGAAAGCCCCTGAGGAGTGAAGATTGGTGGTGGGACTGCAGGATCCCCACCCACAGCACTGGAATTGCCCTTCTGCTTCACACTAGCTTCAGTAGCAGTGACACAGGTCAGCCCCGTCTGCTGCTAAGCCACGTTAAGAGGGTCTGTCCTCTTTCCTCCTCCCTACATCCTCACGTTGCGCTCAGCTACTTGTTCCTGTTTTTTCCTCCTTGCTTCATCCTTCCCCTCTCCTACGCATGCACCGGACTGTTGCTGCCTTCCCCATGTGCAGATGGGGCTGTTCAATAGCCTATGTTTGTGGAACAAGCTAATTTAAAAACACACATTTGTCTCATATAAATGTGTCCATATTGTTCTTACGTACTTTTACATAAAAGTTGGATCAAGTCATCCTGAGCCCTGGGAAAGGTACTAGCATCTGCTGAGTAGGACAGGCTGTTGGGGTCCAGTGGCTGGGGTTAAGGTAGAAGCTCCTAACCTGAACGTGTTGCTGGCTGGGCAGTAAAGTACCTGCACAACCTTGGCAAAATCCTCTACAGCTCCTTCTCTGTCTTTTTTGTGGTTGGGTTTTTTTGGGTCTTAAATGTAGGTTGGCCTGGTGAAGCACTTTCTGGATTCGGTCAAACACTGGAAATATGTCGTATAGGCAACTGAGGGACCTCAGAGCATTGTTGTGGAAGGAGTTGTAAAAGGGTGATGGTGCAAGAGGTGGCTTGTGCGCCTCTTCCAGAAGCACTGGTGTGAGTTACCTCTGTCAGGGGTCACCAGTCCCCTGTATGCTCCTACAGCAGCTGCTCCTGCATGTCCTCCTAAAGCAGCTGTCAGGGGACTAGAAAGAGCAGTGGTGAGCAGCAAGAGGCAGAGAGAGAGAGAGAGTAATTACCCTCTTTCACTGGGAGGGGAAACGTGAACAAGACCTAAAGCCAAATATCTTAATGGTTGCAGGTGGAGGAAAGACAATATAGAAGAAAATGTCCCTGTCCTTTCCGCGCCTTTCTGGGAATACTTCAAAAGGAATGAAATGGGCAATCAGTAAATGATTCTGCAAAATACATTCCTGATCTATCAGCAAAGTCAAATGAAATTACCTAAACAATTTAGAGATTAGGAGTATTGCAGAGCTCTAACCCTTCCTTGATGGAGGTACACCCACAGTTTGTATTTACCAGAGCACGAAAATACAATTTGTCTCAGTAGGAGACTGTAGGACTTTCCAAGCAGTGCTGTGTTCCCTTCAGGAGGGTCTGAGACTTGTACAGAAGGCGCTCCTGTGGGCTGTGTTTGATGGTATGGGTAAGGTCAGTGTTTCCAAGGTTATGCTAAAGAAAGAGCCAGGACGATGGCAGTAACTGGCGTGCCAAATAATTTCTAGGCACTCGTTGCAGAAATATCTCCCCACAGAGCTGCTTGCTAGGTTCCCTAGACTTTGAACAGACTTTACTTAATGCTAGAAACAGGATTTTTCGTCTTCTGTGTTTCTTCGAGGTTGGGACTGTCTCTCCTGTGTGTTTCTAACACATAGTTTGAGGTTCAGAAATGTACCTGTAAGGGACGAGGCCCAAGTGACTGTGCTGTAAGCACAGACAATGCCCCAGAGAAAGCTCCAGAAGCCAGCCACGGGGAGGGGCCTGGTGTCACTCACCTTGGCTGACTAATGTCTCAGCCACTGCTGGAGCTGGGGTGAGAGAAGATTCTAGAAACCTTGGGCTGGAGCCAATAAATAGGGGCGCACATGAGCCTCCTTGGGGCACTCTCCACACCGACACCCCCTGTTGGCAGGTCCGACACTGGATCCAGGATTGGTGATCTCTCTCTTTCCATCTCTCTCTCTCTCTCTCCCCCCCCCCCCCCCCCCCGCCTCCTCCCTCTTGCTCTCTGCTCTTGATGCTGCTAAGTAACACAAGGCCTACCTCAACTCCTCACAAAGCCGCTTAGTTTATACGATATATTAAGACATAGAGGGTTGATGCTTATAGAAGTGTTGGTGCCATTAAAGTTGAAGTTAGTGTTTGGACCTTGAGTGTTGTCTCACCTTAATCCACACCGAGGGGATTTGCGAACCTTAGTCATTCTCCCCTTCTCGCAGGTGGGACGTGACATACTAATTGGCGTCACAGACAGGATGCCCTCAGTGTTGGAAGGTCCTACGGGATACTGACTCTCCACCTGGTGAGTGCAGGTGGGGAGAGCCGGGAAGTGACCTCTCAGCTATAAGCTGGGAGAGGTACGAGCAGTGGCAAGCCATGGCTGCCCAGGAAATGCCAGTGCTTGACTGCTCCCCTGTTGTTGAAAAGTTAAAGGAATACAAGGCATGCCCTTCCCTACCAGGAATGGCATGGGCCCATATTAGTTGACATGACCCGAAAGCTGTAGCGGACAAAATCACAACCCTCATGAAAGAACAAAAGGCTCGACCAGGAAAAGGGAAAGCCACGGTGTGTGCTGTGTTGGGAGCAGCACTAGTGGCAGTCCTAGTGGCAGTCCAGAAGGAGAGGCACCTGGTTAAGCGAACCAACAAGGAAATGGTTGAATCTTTACAAGAACAAATAACCCTGCAGGGCCAACTAGCTGCTGAACATACCACTCAGCAACTCCACGTGGCCCTGTCAGATGCATTGGACCGAGAGAAAATTTTGCAGTCCGAATTAGAGGAAGGGGGACAAAAATCTCCCGACCGGACAGATCTTGTTTCTGTTCCGGATAGTGTGCCGGGATTTACAAGCTTGGCACAGGTGGATGAAAAGCAGAACCTAAGACCTTTGTACCCAAGTAAAGAACTAGAAATTGCACGAGAAATATTTTACCCCGAGAAGGGGGAAGTGGTGATGAGGCCAGTGATTAAAACAGAGACCACTGATGACGGCCAAGGTGGGGGAGCTCTGCAAATCACTACCCGAACGGTGCCGTACTTGGTGGCCGAAATGTCAAAAATCCAAGAAAAATATACCAGATTGGCCCAAGAAACTGAAATGGAATATGTATGGAGGGTATCGCTAACCAGTGGTGACTGAATCCTGTTGTCAGAAGATGAGGCCCAGGGGTACTGGGGGCCAGGGGTTTTCCTAACTACTGATGACCCCAGGGAGCCGTGGTCGTTAACCCAGCGAGCTGCCTATTGGGCAGAGGGTCTAGACCCCTTGGAAAGGGGAGATCCCGTGTGCATTGAAACCCCGACCACAAACTATTTGATCGAGAGTTTGCAAAAGGCTGCTTGTCTTCAATTAATGCATGATAGGTGTTTGGTCCCTCAACAACCTTCCCCAATGTTATTAATTGCTAACCCCGACAGAATGACTCTCCTACTCTGAGGTTTACCTGATTCCTTGAAACTATATGTAGTGCAACTGCAAGACCGTTTGCGGGACACACTAGCCCCACGAGGAGGGGGACAAGCACAAGGAGGGCCCATGACTTGGGGAGAAGTAGCCCAAGAGTTAATAAATTATGGTAGAAGGATGGGAATCACGGGGGGAGCCACAAAATCGAAAACTGCGGTGTGAAGAGCGGAACAGCAGGAAAATCGACCCCCGCCCCCTGCACGAACCTTGGGGGCAAAGAGAAACCTATTGTGGGCTGAGGGAATCGAAAAGGGGATTCCCCGGGACGTAATGGATGGTATGCCCACTATGGCCTTAGAAAGGCTCATCCGAGCATGGAAAGACAAAAGGAAAATGCCCCCCAAATTTGAACAGCCCACTTGGGGGAGTATGAGGGCAGAACCTCAATTCGACAATAGGGCAATGATTGCCTCTAAGGCTCCTACTGCCCCCGAAAAGGATTAGATTGACCTGGGAATGGGAAACTGGATGTGTCGTCCCCAGTAAGTGAGCCAGGGGATGGCCATTTAAGAAGGCTCACAGAAAATAGTAAAGGGGACCTATTGATAACATTTCCCCTCGGTCTCTTTAAGACCCCCGTTATGTTCCTAGTAGATACAGGTGCTCAAATGTCAGCACTTCAGGTGGATGTTGTTAACCGCAATGGTATAGTTATTGACAAAAAGCAAATCTGGGTCACGGATGTGTTTGGAAACTGCAAGCTGCTTAGCTTATATGATATATTAAGACATAGAGGGTTGATGCTTATAGAAGTGTTGGTGCCATTAAAGTTGAAGTTCGTGTTTGGACCTTGAGTGTTGTCTCACCTTAATCCACACCGAGGGGATTTGCGAACCTTAGTCACTCTCCCCTTAGAATCATAGAATCATTGAGGTTGGAAAAGACCTCTAAGATCATCGAGTCCAACCGTCGACCCAACACCACCATGCCCACTAAACCATGTCCCTAAGTGCCTCATCTACACGTCTTTTAAATACTTCCAGGGATGGGGACTCAACCACTTCCCTGGGCAGCCTGTTCCAATGTTTCACCACTCTTTCAGTAAAGACATTTTTCCTCATGTCCAATCTAAACCTCCCCTGGCGCAACTTGAGGACATTTCCTCTTGTCCTATCGCTTGTTACTTGGGAGAAGAGACCGACACCCACCTCGCTACAACCTCCTTTCAGGGAGTTGTAGAGAGCGATGAGGTCTCCCCTCAGCCTCCTTTTCTCCAGGCTAAACAACCCCAGTTCCCTCAGCCGCTCCTCATAAGACTTGTTCTCCAGACCCCTCACCAGCCTCATTGCCCTTCTCTGGACACGCTCCAGCACCTCGATGTCCTTCTTGTAGTGAGGGGCCCAAAACTGAACACAGTATTCGAGGTGCAGCCTCACCAGTGCCAAGTACAGGGGCACGATCACTTCCCTACTCCTGCTGGCCACACTATTTCTGATACAGGCCAGGATGCCATTGGCCTTCTTGGCCGCCTGGGCACACTGCCGGCTCATGTTCAGCCGGCTGTCGACCAGCACCCCCAGGTCCTTCTCTTCTGGGCAGCTTTCCAGCCACTCTTCCCCAAGCCTGTAGCGCTGCATGGGGTTGTTGTGGCTGAAGTGCAGGACCCGGCACTTGGCCTTGTTGAACCTCATACAATTGGTCTGGGCCCATCGATCCAGCCTGTCCAGGTCCCTCTGTAGAGCCTTCCTACCCTCGAGCAGATCAACACTCCCGCCCAACTTGGTGTCGTCTGGAAACTTACTGAGGGTGCACTTGATCCCCTCATCCAGATCATTGATAAAGATACTGAACAAGACCGGCCCCAAAACTGAGCCCTGGGGAACACCGCTCGTGACCAGCCGCCAACTGGATTGAACTCCATTCACCACAACTCTCTGGGCCTGGCCGTCCAGCCAGTTTTTGACCCAGCGCAGAGTACACCTGTCTAAGCCGTGAGCCGCCAACTTCTCGAGGAGAATGCTGTGGGAGACGGTGTCAAAGGCCTTGCTGAAGTCCAGGTAGACCACATCCACAGCCTTTCCCTCATCCACTAGGCGGGTCACCTGGTCATAGAAGGAGATCAGATTGGTCAAGCAGGACCTGCCTCTCATGAACCTGTGCTGGCTGGGCCTGATCCCCTGGTTGTCCCGCTCATGCCTTGTGAGCGCCCTCAAGATGAACCGCTCCATAATCTTCCCCGGCACCGAGGTCAGGCTGACAGGCCTGTAATTCCCCGGATCCTCCTTCTGGCCCTTCTTGTAGATGGGCGTCACATTGGCAAGCCTCCAGTCGTCCGGGACCTCCCCCGTTGACCAGGACTGCTGATAAATGATGGAGAGCGGCTTGGCGAGCACCTCCGCCAGCTCCCTCAGCACTCTCGGGTGGATCCCATCCGGCCCCATAGACTTGTGAGTGTCCAGGTGGTGTAGCAGGTCATTGACTGCTTCCTCTTGGATTATGGGGGGTTCATCCTGCTCGCCGTCCCTGTCTTCCAGCTCGGGGGGCCGAGTACCCTGAGGATAACTGGTCTGCCTGTTGAAGACTGAGGCAAAGAAGGCATTAAGTACCTCAGCCTTTTCCTCATCCTCAGTGACAATGTTCCCCCCTGCATCCAATAAAGGATGGAGATTTTCCTTGGCTCTCTTTTTGTCATTAATATATTTGTAAAAACTTTTTTTGTTGTCTTTAACGACAGCGGCCAGATTGCGTTCTAGCTGGGCTTTTGCCTTTCTCATTTCTTCTCTGCACGACCTAACGAGATCCCTGTACTCTTCTTGAGTCGCCTGCCCCTTCTTCCACAAGCGGTAAACTCTCCTTTTTTTCCCGAGTCCCAGCAAGAGCTCCCCATTCAGCCAGGCCGGTCGTCTTCCCCGCCCATTCTTCTTACGGCGTACAGGGACAGCCTGCTCCTGCGCCTTTAAGACTTCCTTCTTGAAGAATGTCCAGCCTTCCTGGACCCCTTTGCCCTTCAGGACCGTCTCCCAAGGGACTCTCTCAACCAGCGTCCTGAACAGGCCAAAGTCCGCCCTCCGGAAGTCCATGGTTGCGGTTTTGCTGCCCCCCCTCCTTACTTCACCAAGAATGGAGAATTCTATCATTTCATGGTTGCTAAGCCCAAGACGGCCTCCGACCACCACATCTCCCACCAGTCCTTCTCTGTTAGTAAACAGCAGGTCAAGCGAGGCACCTCCCCTTCTCGCAGGTGGGATGTGACAGTACCTAAGACTACCCTGTTCCCATACAATAATAAATCATAAAGAAGCTGTTTAAGTAACAGACTCCACAGTGCCTTCCTCCTGCACTGGAGGAAGATGTGGAAGCATAACAACTCTGAGCTCAGGCAGGTCCCAATCCCTGCAACAGGAGCTTGCAGGCAAAGCATTCATGCATACCCTCACTATCAAAAAGGAGCTTTCTTTGAGCCAAGCTATTATTCGTCTTGGTGTCCAGAGCCTTCAGTGAGGTTAGCTCGCTCCTGCCTCAGACACAGCAAGTGAAACTCTGCCATAAGCAAATGGCAGGCATTCAAAAGGCTCTCTGGGGACTTGCAAAGCCTGAAGGAGTCAAAAGTTGAAATATTTGTGATCAGTCTTATTGCCTGATGCACCATTGCCCCTTTAATTCTCATTTCGGTTCCTGAAGTTGGCTCTAAAATAGGTGGAAGAAAATACGTGAAGGCACTGGTAAATGTGATGGTAGCAATGTTCTGCTTTTTTAATTTATTTTATTTTTAAGAGGAGCAGCAAGGTACTACACAACTATATTTTAGTGACTTGTGCCCTTCTCAGTGCTAGAACTGACTTCCGCTCTGTTGGGCAATAACCTAAATATTTATAAATGTTTCTTTCCTGATAGTGTGTGCAAAAGCCTTTGCTAGTCTGTGGGGGCGGGGGGGAATAACTGAAACAAATATTTCCTTATTTTTATTCCCTACTACTTTCCACACACAGAGGCAATTTCCTGCTCTCTTCAGCTCTCTCCAAGAGATATATAGTAAAGTTTCGTTGAGAGATGCTTGGAGCAAAACATAGAATTCAAAACATCCCGCGCTTTGTGGATATTCCAAGTCAAACCCAAACAGACCGGCTGGAGTCTACCTTCTTGCCTTTTTTTTTTTTCCCCCTCCCCCCCCCCCATTAGTACTTTTTTTTATTGCATGTTTTGGAGGGTGGAAGTTCTTGCCTAGAAGGTAATGTCCTACCTTTTGATGGGCACAGGGACAGTACAAAAATCTTCTTTTCTGATTTAAATGATGAGATTGGGTACAATTGCTTCTTTTTTCCTAAAGACATACAGATCCTTCTATCAGATAAATGAGCAAAGTGGGAATTGGTAGGCAAATGCTCAACTGGTATGAATCAAAGCAATGCATTACAACAAATCCTGGCTGCTGTGCTCTCCCTGTCACTTCTTGACCAGCCACTGAAGTTTCTTCTTCGTTGTGTGACTCAAAAACTCTGTCAGTACATCCGATGGATGCGAGGGGGTGATGCTGTGCCTTTTGGCCACAGCGGGTGTTAGGTTGCTTCAGGAAGGGTCCTCAGCAGGCCAGCTAGGTGCCGTAGCCCTGTGCTGCACCTCTCTCCTCTGCTTGTTGGCCTCAAGCACTGGCTGAGGCCAATTGGCTGACTATAAAGATTTGGCAGCTGCTTCCATCCAGCAAAGGGCTGGAAGGATGGGGTGGCCATTTCATGGTGTTTGCAATCCTCTTGCACCACACAAGGCCAAATTCTCCTCTTGTGCACTCACAATGTCCATGGAGTTAATCCCAACCTACAGTGATGCTGGAAAACTCTGACCTCTACAACTAATTTCCAATTGTAATCCTAAAAGAAGAATGGTTGGCTAGTTTGGTTTTTCTGCCCGTGCTTAAGTGCATTTTGCTTTCATTATGGGGTGTCAAGTTGTTAATATTTATGGAGTACACAAAAGAATGAAAATTCTGTTTCGTGTTCAATCTGACATCTTTTGGCACCACAACCCTCTAGTCATGGTAATAGTTCTGTTTCAATTCGGCAGTGCTCTTTCGAGATTAAGTCCTTTAAAGCGTGGTTTGGCTCTGAGGAGGGATTCTATGCAAATAGTGTTCAGGGGGTCTGTCTTTATTGTCTCAAATATTAATAATTTCCAGATCAAATGCAATTTGCCTTGAGTTTGTTTTCTTGTTCTTTCTTCCCATTCTGTCAACTTGGTTAAATGTATTGTGATGCTTTTAAAGTCAACCTGCTTCTTTCCTTGGCAAATGCCACCCTGCATGGTGAGGTTCTGCAGACCTCCTCCAGCTCAATTACCCCTTCCACTCTGCAGCCACGCAGGACTGGGAGCGGGGCCTCCCACAGGCCTGCACAGCCACGGCTTGGCCTGGGTTGGTGTGGGTATAAAGCACAGGCAGTTATCGGTGTGGGATCAGAGGTCAGTAAGTAACCAGTTCCCTCTAGACAATCCTTGTCGCCACAAGGGTAAAAGGCACTTAGAAGTGTGAGTGTTAAAACAGTCTTATGCAGGAGAAGGGAAAAAGTGGCTCCTGGGAGCTGTACCAGAGGCATATGCTTCTCTAAGTGGGTGCACTCAGGCTCTGGGGACACATTTGCAGAGGCACAGGATGCTGTGCTTCCGTGAGCCTGCAGTGGGACAGTATTCTGCCTTGCTCTTGGAAAGCTCTGCCTGACCACACGCCAGCACTCGTCCAGATCTGCTCAGCCCAATCCAAACTTATGAGGTTCTTGTGAAGGATCACTGGGGGATGATGTCATTTGTGGCATCATGCTGAAATGCCTAGCTTTGGAGGCCTTCTCTGCAGCTTGAGCAGCACAGCCATGCATACTAACATGGGTGAAGTGATACTGCTTTGAAGGTTCCTGAGTCAATGAAGCCTGTTCTTGTGCAAACAAAGGAAGAATACAAAAGCCACTTTAATGCTGCCTTAACTATGTGCATTTTATGGCTTGGCAGCAAAAATAATCAAAAAATATCAACAAAATTCTCCAGAAAGCTGGGGGGAAGGAGAGATTATTACTGAAAAGGGTATTTAATTATCCTGTTAAAACAGCCCATAGACTTTCAGAAAGTTAAGGAACACTGAAGACTGCAAACTGTGTGCCTGCAAGCACAGGTATAGTGCATGTGTTCAGATAATGTATGTTTACATATAAGCTACTTGCTCATGAGCATGCATCATTTGGAATGCAAGCTTTGCGTGCAGTGCTGAATCTATGAAATATAGCAAGGATACACCATGAAGAAATGTTGACTCTTGAAGTATTTTATAAATCTAATGTAACTGTTGAAATCACAGTTGTCTGGAAAACCTTCTTCCAATAAGCGCACTATATTCCCTGCTAAGACTCCATTCATTATTTGATATACTAGCTTAGGCATACATTGCATATCCTTAAGTCACTACATGCAAAATACTCATTTAGACTAAATCTCTCCTGGAATAAAACCCTTTAGGATAGAATGATAACTCCCTAAGAGTACATGCTAGATAGTTTCAAATTCTTACTCATTCTTTTTTTTTTTTTATGGTTCATAACTGCACTATATTCTATTATTGATCAGATACTCTAGTCTTTCTTAGTGAGGATTTGTGTATGAGGAAAGAAACACCTATATCAGTAGTAGGACATAACCACAAATACAAAAGAAATAGCAACCTTTGTGCTAGAGGCTTGGGTCATCAGTCACTTAGATAACCACTTGTTATTGCCAGTGACCCTGTAAGTACAGATGTTAACATTAAATGTCCTCCATCAAGTATGTTCTATGACACACTCCATGGTAGCATTTGATGCACTCTACACCAGCTGAGTGGGATGTAACATAAAAGTTAATTTGCAAACTCTCACGTTTTCTGGCATATTTCAAAGTCCATCCAGACACTTTAGCTGGGGTTATGGTGCCAATGGATTGTGGCCTTTGATCCGGAGGAAACCAAGCTTAGCTTCTGTCGCGCTTGCCTCCTGCTGAGGTCTGTATGAGCTGCCAATGGCTGTGCCTAACATCCAGGAGAATAGAAACTGTGTCTTGGTTTAGCTCAGTAGAAGGATCCTGATGTAAAGCTTGGGCTAGTCTTTCCACATTTTAGTGACCAAATGAAAGAGCAGTCTAGAAGGACCTGTCCCCTAACATGCAGACAGGATGCCCATCACCACCCCCCCACCCAAAGTATCAAGAATTTATTTATTGGATCTTAGCACAGTCTTTCTTCTGCTTTCTGACATTTGATATGAAAAACACCTGTAAGTGTGATCAATGCTTGGTTTGCTGCATGGGAATGGTTATAGTTTGAGGTGAGCCTTGGGGACACTTTATGAGCTATTAAGTAACTCATTAACTAGGAGGCTGCGTACTTGACATGAGAGACCTGGGTAGGCTGGGGTGTCTTCTGATGCAGTGTGCCAGAGTTTAAAGATGCAGCAAATAAATGTTCACCTAATGGTACAACAAGCTCTTCTCTCTCCTCCTACAGACAGCATGTCTTTTTTAAATGGCAGAGACACAATTTGCCTTTGCTGCTGGAGCTTTCCCAGAAAGAACACCTATTTCTCATATTGGATATTAATGCTAGATAAAGCTTTCTGTGGAAGCGGAAAATGTGTTAGAAAATGGGATTGCTCTATTACTACAACACTTTTTTTTTTCTTTTTTGTAGTCTTAATCATTAGGTCTGAACATATAAGCTAGTTCTGTCAATCAGTGGTGGTTCATACCTTTACTCTGGAGTTCCTGGGTCAGCTGTAGAACATGTCACTGCTGTACTCCTACACCCCCCATTTCCTGCTATCATCTCAGCACCTTTCAGTTGTAAGTATGGTATAGGGAAGAACTATTACAGATAGGTTATATTTACAGAGAAACTGAGGCACAGGGCATGTCAGGATATTTCTGTGCTGCGGCTGAAAGAATGAGCAAGGGTATACATACCCTCATTAGCTATAGCTTCTTAGCACACAACACAGTGGTAGCACATGGGAGCACAAACAGCAACAGGGTAACCTGAATACAGCCATTGCCTCTTCTTTATTGTGGAAGGCTGTGCCCCCTGGATTGGAGCTGCCAGCGGTAAGCTGTTGCTTACCTTGCAAAGCCATCTTCAGTCCACAGGGCTGGTAGAAGTATTGGTAGCATCTCCTTTAAGTCTTCCCTTTTTCATTTGCCAGATTAAGGAACTCTTGTTGATCCTCTGCTCCGGCCAACCCACCTCAATGGCACAGGAATAACCATAAGGTCAAAGCCATAGAGGACCAGCAACAACAGAAGTGTGGAGTGCATAACCATGTTGGGCCAGGGTGGGCTGCCAGAACAGGGGTGCAAAAGCCTTTGCCCCATCTTACACAAATAGTGGCACGCACCTTCCTGGGGGAAAACAAAAGATAAGCATTGTTTTATGGGGCAAGTGAGAACAAGAAAAAGCCCAAGCACAACACAGCTCCATTCACCAAGTGAGTGCTGGGTGAAGCCATGTCAGCATCTGAGCTGCCCTGGTGCTCCTTCTGCTGTCTGTGGTAGCTCACTGCCCCAAATCCCTGCCACTGCACCTCATGTCTGCAGTCACAACTGCCAGTGGGTGCTGGCGGGGGGAGTGAGCGGCTGTATGCCAGCAGGGAGAGTGGGCTGGCCACAAACAGGTGGGAAGTACAGGCTGTATTCAAGTAACAGAGGTGTCAGGCAAAGATGCAGTGGCTATAGTTGCGGGGGTGGGGGAGGCATTTAGCCCCTGAGGACTACAGTAATTTGGGGAGAAAACAGGCTAGATCCATTCCCTGGCTCAGCACCCTTGTTTGAGAGGGAGCCATTTTGGTTAGGAGCTGCTCCACCTGTGCTGCTCATAGTGCCAGTTCCTGTTGTGTGCTTGGGGCATGATGCTAGAAGGTAATCCATGGGCTATGTGACTCCAGCATATTAAATATACAGTAGCATCTATTTTGCCAACTGCATGCAGAGGGAATGGGCATAGAGAGGATGCTCGCTACAGCACTGGTGTCTCAGCTTTCAAGACCAGCAAGGAGGAATAGAAACCATAGAAATTCTGCAGTACAGACTGCAGGTCAGCTGGGTAGCACTATTAACCCATGTATGCCAGAAACACACACTCCGTGTTCTCCGCAGCAAAAGACTGTGAATGCTCTTAGGGGAATTCTTGATTAGAATGGTGATTCTAGGTTAACTCAGTTCTCCCATCATTGCTAATGGAGAAAATGGGCCATATGTTTTTTTTGGGCTGGGGAATTAGTTCAAATAACAGTTGTTTTGAGGCTTTCAATTTGATTATTTCTAACTTCTTAAGAAAACATAAAAATTGGGATGATAACACTAAGTATTAAGCCTTGCTTCCTTGTAGATTGTCATGATTAGTAGGAAGTGTAGATAGAAAGGAAATAATGTACAATATCATTTCATGGTCAGTGTAGACCATTGCAGATGAAGTCTTTTGATAAATTGACATCCTGATTGCACCCACAAGCAGTAGGGGTGCCTTCCTCAGCACTCTCCCTTCCACTCTCCCTGCTGGCATACGGCCGCTCACTCCCCCCGCCAGCACCCACTGGCAGTTGTGACTGCAGACATGAGGTGCAGTGGCAGGGATTTGGGGCAGTGAGTTACCACAGACAGCAGAAGGACCACCTTAGGGTGCAGCTCAGATGCTGACATGGCTTCACCCAGCACTCACTTGGTGAATGGAGCTGTGTTGTGCTTGGGCTTTTTCTTGTTCTCACTCGCCCCATAAAACAATGCTTGTTTTCAAAAGTGTCTAAGGCAGCATAGAGGTGTTCGTGCAGTAAAACAGGTAAACCAAAAGGCATGCT
The DNA here is from genome assembly GCF_965638725.1 of Aptenodytes patagonicus. Taxonomy (NCBI): domain Eukaryota; kingdom Metazoa; phylum Chordata; class Aves; order Sphenisciformes; family Spheniscidae; genus Aptenodytes; species Aptenodytes patagonicus. Next base: position 44,243,260 of record NC_134954.1, on the reverse strand, counting down.
TTTCATTCCTCTCCTCAATAAAATGTTACTAGAGACAAAGAAAGTAGGATTTGGAAAAATCTGGAAGGCAGTTGTCAGCCTTCAGTGTGGCCAAAGGAGATCTGAGATTCCCCAAACCATTGTATATATGTGGATTGGTTGGAAATCCCCTCTAGGGTACTAGATCTGTGGGGTCTCGGCATAGTCACAGTCCTTTGGTGAAGCAAGAGGAGAAAAGAAGCTGCTCAAATTACCCTGCAAATGCCAGGAAATTAACTACATCTTTTTTCAGCCTACTTTGAGTCCTAGGTTTCCTAATCCAGTTGAAATATTTTATAACATGTACTGTATGCAATATACAAAAATTACAGTTATAAGGCAAAGCCATTTATTTTACATTATAATGTTCAAAACCATTCTCAGTTGATAATATCGATATTCTCAAGCCCAACTATTGATAAACTAAAATTCAGGTGCACAAAAAGAGTCTTAAAAATTATGAGACTTTAGAGTAAAAGCCCCTCAAATGCCTTCTGACTTCTGGTTTTTCAGGTGCATTGGGCTTCTGTTTTAAGCACTCCACCACCACCCCCTCCAGTAACTGGAACAGCTTACCAGTGTGTGGTTTAAACAAATGCAAGTTAAAATTCTCCCACATTCACCTGACTCACAGTTGGTGCTGTAAGATGCTTGACAAATATTGCAAGACTCCTGCTAAATATTTTGGCAAGACTCCTGTTTGCATCTAGCTGTTAGAGATGCATCAGGTTTTGACTGTATGAAGTATTGGGGGGTATTCTGGAAAAGGGTGCAGTAGCAGGGTGTGAATGAAGTAGGAAGAACAGAGTTTGTTCCTTTGGAAGTAACTATTTTTATTGTTGAGGTTTTTCTCCCACATTGGTTTGGTTTTGCTGTGATGGGAAACAGTTGAGGCTGGAAGAGATCTCTTGAGACCATCTAGTCCAACCTCCATGTGCAAAGCAGGGTCAGTTAGAGCATTTCTGATGGGAAAATGAGGCTGGTTACACCAGGCAGCACATGTGGGTTTGAGTGATGGAGGGAAATGTATTTGGCATTTCAGAAAATTAATTGCTTGAAGTCAACTAGAAGGCAAGGAAGAAGAAGAAAGTGTGATGGGTTCTTAGGAAAGACAATGTGGCTGGCTTCAAAGACTACTCTTCAAGTATTTACTCTAAACATGCTTTTAGTGCCTCTGCTCAAACACCTTTACGTGTGTGTCCACCAGTAAGGCTGGAAACAGATAGAAAATCCCAGAAGTATTTTGCTGGGCTAAATGATTACAATGGATATATATAAAGTATATATATCTATATATATAAAGTATATAGATAGAGATATACCTAAATGAATGCCATGCTTAAGAAAGGTAGATGGCAGCTGTGCAAAAAATTTTGAGACCTTTTCTTCAGGCAGACTTCTCTAATGACACATTTATATAGCTGTGGGGCATAACAAGAAGCTCCCTACCTCAAGAGCTCAGTCTTGCAAGTAGGCACTTCAGCTGCAGAGCAAGCACAACAAACGAATTGCAGATTAAACATACGTCATACATGGTAGGTCTAACACACCTCAGAGGTGGTGTCTTTCTAGCTGCCACCACTCCTGGCCCATGCTGCTGAGGCTATGACTTAGCATGGTGCTTTGAGTGATGTATCTCCCAGTGCACTTGGGTAAAATGGGGTTGTTTTTAATTACATATGTGAATGTATGTGACACATGCAAGATGGAGATCACCGGCTCTTCAGCAGGTAGAAGGGAATAGTAGTATCTTCAGGGACAGACTGACAAACTGGGACAAAATAAGAAAAAATTGCTGCGGTTAAACGCAAGTCTCCAATTGCCTACACATGATGAGAGACCATTTGGCAGACTGAGAGGTGTGCTAGGAGCAGGCTCTGGCCGGTAGTGCTGTCTTTGACTTTTCACTTCTGGTGTGCTGACTGTGTCTGCTCTGTGCTGAAGCAGCCAGCTTTGCCCCATGATAACCTGTTTGGTGGACTATCTCCCAGTCACTCTTGCAGGAACAAGAAGCTGGAGGTGTACCAGTGATTCCGGTAAACTACTCTGACCTTGGACTGTTGGTGGTGAGGAGCCAAAGTTCCTGCCTGGCAGGAAGTCTCAGTGTTTAAGAAGTAAAATTCATTTGTAATTGAAGTGAAAAATTAAAATCTCAGCATCTTATGTGAAGCAAATTCAGGGAAATGTTGATTATTTCCCTAGAAATTCTTCTATTAGATTTAATGTTAAATGTAATAGTCATATTAAATATGAAATGCATGGCTACAAAGGGTCAATGTAAATATTTACTGTAGCATTAACTATATGATATGATTGCAACGGAATGTTTGGACTATTTTCCCCATTACAGTTTTATCATAATCGACATGTTTCCCCAAACATTTTGGTTTGAACAAAATGATATTGATCTTTTTCAAGAAAAACTGTTTTAGTCAGCATTTTTCCAGGCAGCTGTGACATACAGGGTGGAAGTCAGGCTGACCTTGTCCCTTCCAACATCCTGCAAACAGCTCTTCTGTTGGGTTGCTCTTCCAGAGTAGAGTCTTTGATAATGTTGGGGAGACATTGTACACCGGGGTGGTTGGATTGAATTAAGTGGTGCCATGGAAGGAATCTGGGACGGCTTAGGAAGAGAAAGAAGAGCAAAATGCTTTTGCTAAAGACAGAAGAACAACAGAAAGGAGAGATGCTAAAGCCAGCTCCTCACAGACACGTTTTGTTTTCGTGGGTTTGTGGTTTTTTTGTTTGTTTTGGGTTTTTTTTGAGCTAAATCAATGGGAGTGGGGCCCCGGGTGCCTTTAGGAATCCATCCCTTAGTATTGCAGTCTTGTGGGACTGTGGCAGGGCTAGCCCAGCCAGGCATGCTGGGATGGGGTTGTAAACCCTGCTGGAAAACCCTGGACACGGCTTCAAAAATGCCCAAGTGCCAGTTTGTCTTAAGCTCAGGCTGCTGGGTCCAAGTTGTTCTGATGCTGGGGTGGGCGGGTCCTCCCACAGCAATCACTGTAGCAGCTTTGCTGCCAGGGCTCTGTGCCAGGGCTTGATGGGGTCTCACAGGTATGCTGGAGCCCTCTTCCACCTGCCTGCCTCTTCCCTGTGCACCTCAAGGCTGCTCTGCCTGCATGTCCCTGGCTATTGGCACCCTCCCATAGATGCAGGTTTACTTTCTTGCTCTCTCCAAGTCTCGTCCACCTCCCAGGCAGCCTCTGGGCTGGCTCACATCTGTGCTTACCCTGTCAAGAGATGATCAGCTCTCTGTGCTAAAGCAGCCACTGTAGGAAGAGGTATGGGCAAAGCTGATTTGTATCAGTTTATGGTGGGTTTAATCATTTTCCACTTCTGCAAAGGGGCAAAGCCTTTCCTACTGCTTTTGCTGTCTGTGTGTGGTGGAATAAACATCTGTTGGGCCAGTCCTAATTTGCAAGCGAGGGCAATTACCCGTGGCACAGGTGTGTTATCCTCTGAAAGATTTTATTTCTCTCAAATGTGGACATGTCTGCAAATAATTTGAGGCACTGCTATTTTATAGCCTTACACCCTATGGAGGATAATTACTGAGCTTTTTTCTTCACCTTACTGTATCTTTGTTTCATTCACCAGAGGAAAACTCCCACTTATGCCCCTCCCATTTGCCACATAAAAACTGTCTTTGAAGTGGGAATACAAGTCACAATAAGTTTATTGTTAAAGTAAATTAGCACTGAATGAGAACACAGTGTATGTTTATGAGCCAATACATTTTGGAGAATGAGCTATTAAATTCCAGTAGTTTGGCTCCGTCTGTGGTTCACAGCTGGCTTGTGTGAGGGTTTGATAAGAATCAGTGGGAGAATGAACTGACCATCTCCTGCAAACAAAACACTTTTTTTTTTTTTGACCTTTCTGTCTGCGAAGTATAGAACCTTTAGGGATCTGTTTCCTTTCATTGCAGGCTGCATCTGCAGATGATTGGAAACATACCTACAAGTCCCAGGATGTTCAGATCCAAAGTCTTGGAAGTTCAGTTCTACATCAAACCCTTTGAAGTTTATTCCCATCTCTGCAAATGACTGATGGAAATGACTGAGCATCTGAAACTTGTTAAGAACCTAATCCAAGGACCCCCATTTAGCTTAGTGGCTTTTGGATCAGGCCCTTGCAGTGAGCTCTCCTGAAATAAGGGACATTTCAGTTTCCATCTCGGTTTTGCTCCATTGGTAGGAATCTGAAGTGGTCAGACAAAATCTAATGAAATTTTTCTTTTCCTACCTTCATTTTTAAATGGCAGCTGTAAATGGCAGCCTGGCATAAAGGGGTGTCTAAACCAAGAGCAAGAATAATAAGAAATTTGTGGGCTTCAAAATTCCAAAGGAAATTCAGATCCTTGAAATTTGGGCTGGACTCCAGGGCTAGTTTATTCATCTGGCCATTTTCTGGGTCTTGAGGCTCATCCTGTTCTTGAATATGGTAGCAAGTTTGCCTGGACAGGGAACAGAGGGAATGTGGAATGCAATTGCTAGCTCCATGCTTTCTGGCCCAGGCTCACCTTGTTTTGGGGTGGCTTTAGATTGTGCTGTTGGTGCAGAGCACTCAGCAGAGCTGGATATGGGAAAATCTCCTTACCACAGGGCATTCCTATATCGCCCAACTTCCCCATGATCTCTGCAGGGGACTTGAACAAATTCTCACTGCCTGCCGTACCTGGCTCAGGAGTGAGCAGTACTTGGGGTTTGCTAACCTGGCTTAGCATACTGGCATGCACAAAGCAATGCCAGGACCTCGTGAGCGTGGAGGCATCTTAAAATGGCCTTGTGTGCATCTGCAGTGAAAGCTTAGGAAAAAATTGTCAACTTTACCACTTTTCTTTCCATGGGTTGTTTAAAACTGACACAGAAAAACTGGAGAGTTTGTCTTTTCTACTGGCTTAGTCTCTCTGAACTCTCTATTTGTGCCGCCTCTCTTGGTATGGCTATTACACACAGGATGGAAGAAACCTGGCTTTGCCCATCAGACCTCTGGCTGGTGTGAAAGAACAGCTTTCTAATTTTTGTTTTCCCTGAGGTGGCACATTAGAGATGATGTGAACTTGGAGTCCTCTTAAAATCATATTGTAAATTCGCTTGTCAGAATAGAAGGATACATTGATCTTGACTGGAGAAAAAAAAATCCATCACACTACTTATGTCTAACGAAAACAAACCTTCTGAAATGAAATATTGACTCACTGAGGTCAATGTTGAAGCTAACACCTAGAGAGAATGTATGTGAATCTTCCCTTGGGCTAGGAAAGTGTCAGCCCACCTGGTGTGTTGGTTGCCTGCAGGGTCCCGTACCCCAGCTCTGGGGGCACTCTGGAGGCCACAAGCCCAAGGCCTGGGATCCAGGACTGGATGGTGAGCTGATTTTCCTTGGGCTGTGACAGTTCCTCAGGGCTGCAGTAGCCCATGGCAACTGGCAGATATTGCTGCAGCCCTCAGGTTGCTCTAGTTAGCACAGGGAGACCTATGCAGTGAAATATCTCATGCTTTAGGAACTGAAGTGCTAAATGCAATCCACTTGGGAGCACAAGGCCAAGTAAAGCATTAACACCGGAGTTAAGACAAATCAATTCAGGAATAACTAATGTTGTTGACTTTACTTGCACAAAATGTCATTTTCTTTGAGCTTTTATTCTCTCCCCCAAGAGCAGGTTTAAGGGCAAACACAAATATTAGTAATCTTTCTATTAATTATTGTTAAAGATTTAAGGGATCATAGACTTTGAAGTTAATGCCCCATTCAATGTGGGAAAAGGCAAAACTGTGCATCCCCAGTGGTGTTGTTCTTTCTGGCTGGCTGGTTGATCACAGACCAACTGTCCTACCTTGCGACATCAGCAGCACGTTGCTTTACTTAGGGGCAGTAATTGTGAGATGAAGCAGATTTCAGATTAAGTGAGTGAGTGAGCATGCCTGCATGTGTGCATCGCACGTGTACGTATGTGCACTCCTGAACATGTAGATGAATGAATGCAGTAGTAGACCTGCTTCTAAATCTGGTGTGACAGGCCTGCTTTTTTGCCCTTGTGCAAGATTTTATCTTTGCTTATCCTGTACAATGATCTCTTTCATGAATTATATACAAAAGAACTTCTGAAATCCTGGATTAACTTTGGAATAGAAGTTTTTATTTTCTCCAAACATGGGTGGCTTCCATGGCCTGCTCTACTCTAAAAGTGACCCTCTCCGAATGGCATTGTAGGGCTCCTGGATTCACATTTGTCAGTTCCAGATCGGATTTCTTTGCTTTTTAAAAGTGAAGATGTATTTGGTAACCCTCTGCACTCTTCCTTGGATCAAAATGAGCAGAGTTCTTCCTTTCTCAGGAATCCCTTCTATCGGCTATGTGACTGCCTTTCATCAGCCCTACATAGACATTATGAAGGGTGGAGTTTGGACTCGTAATGAGTTATTACAGGGGATATGTCTAGGGAAAAAGGACCCAACCCTGCTAACGAGATTTTAGGAAGATTTGAAGAATGGAACAGTTTTTGTAAATTTAGTATGTTTGTTACACAGCATTGAATGCAGTATTGAATATAAAGCTATTGAAAGACAAACAACTTGCCTAAAAAACTAGATTAATTATTTTTACCTAATCAGTTTCATTTCCCCAAATGCAATTTTGGAGCAATCAAAGCCAACTATTAATTTGGATCAAATTCAATGAATAGTTTTGGCTATAAGGGTTGAAATATTTTGCATTATATCCATATAGCTATACCTGTATCAAAAAAACCTGCTTTGCACTTCCGAAAGCGTTTCAGTTGGGGCATTTGTAATGTAGAGATGGACACTTTTTCTGCAGTGATGATTCAAGCTTACAAACTCAAATTTATGAATTGATGTATTTTTTTCTATTCTGTCTAGAAAAAAGGAAGGACAGAATGTTTTGGAAGAGTGGTTTCCTTTTTTTTTTTTTAAATTTAGGTGATTTTTCTGAAAGGGTTAAATAATGATAAACATTTTTTCATCAAAAGCAGACCTTCTTAAGAGTCCTCCTGTTCATTGTAAAATTTAATTTTCTAATATTTCTGCTCAGCCACTGAACCCCAAACTCCATTTTTTTTATACAGCTCTATTTGTAGTAAAAGCCAGGGAAATTACTGCCTAGAAGTGGGATTTGCACCCACATTGCCTGCCTGCCCTAATTATGACTCTCCAGGGCACTCTAGGGTGTTTGGTGCTCCACCTGGCCTAGACTTGCTTGAATATTATGAGAAAGAAAGGGAGAGGACTGACTCTGTAGCCTGCTCCTACTTTCCTGTACATGGGAGTCCCTGATGCAAGTCCTTCCCTTTACTGAAAAAATCTTTAAAAAAAAAAAACAAACCTGCAGTTTGAATTGATGCCTACAATCCTGTTCTGTGCAGCAACATTTGTAAGAATGAAACAGCACTTCTCACTCCTTTCTGAACTCATCTGTCTCTTCTGTGACAGTGGCAGGCTTGGAAATGACTGCTGATTATGACAGGTGAAAGTCATGAATACAGAGGGACTGGGAGGAAAATTGCATTGCAATCTGCCATCTACCCTGGAAACCAGAAGGGAGATGGTGCTGTGCCAGCATGTCCTCCATACGCACTGTTTAAGGGCAAAGGGGAAGCTGGACTCTCCCAGGGATCGGTGCTGAGCTTTAGCACGTTTCAGAAATCAGCTCTTTAAGCAAACGAGAGAACATCCTGGAGGCAGCACCGGTTCCGCAGCAGGGGTGGGGGCAGCAGGAGACCATCACCTGGCAGTCGGCAGGTTGAGGCAATGCTGGAGAGAACCACTTGGCAATGGGCAGGTGGACCAGACAGCAGGAGTGCGGCACCATTTGCTCCAAGACTTGGCATTAATGAGACACCTATTGGAATTCTGCACACTCTTTAAAGACCTTCTGTGCAGAAAATCGTTACGTTTACCGTAATCCTTTGCAAGTGAAAAAACAAACTGGAATCTTCCCCGCTGTACTTATTTGTGGGCTTCCTAGGAGGCTTTTGGAGCTGTGAGTCACGTTGCTTTCTGGATGGAGGTGCTGAGAGATAGACAGCTACTGCAAGCGATGCACAAACTGGAGTCTTGTGCCTGAAGGGGGTAGGGTTCAGCATGAAGGGCTGTTATTTGACTTGACAGTCAGGGTTGGGTTTTTCCAAGTGGTTTCCCTCTGTGTGCACACTCTTAAAAGCGCTGTTGCTGCACATGCAGGAGAGAGCTAACATGCCATGGATGGAAGCACACAATGGAGAACACCTCTTAGAAATGTGGCCCCCAAAACTAGGGCTATATTTTTAAGGAGTTTATATATCCAGCGTGCTGAGCTCTTCCTAAAAGACTGGCTGTAGGATTAGCAGTGAAGGGGTAGACTGTGAGCCATCCAGGCTGTGTTTAGAAGTGCTTTTTCTTAGACCACCTAAAAGCTCTTGGATTCCTCAGTGGCGGTGGCATGCAGTCACTGGAAGGAGACTCCGTGCTAGGGTAGAAGCAGCCCACGGTGCTTTCTGGCTTATGATGCAGCTGGACAGCGGGGAAGGGAAGGCGCCCTTTTCATTTCATGATGCTGGTGATCACCTATGGGGCCTCATTGTTTACTTCCCAAGGAGACCTCTGCTTCTTGTATGTTTTGAAGCACACCATTGCTCTCCTGCCCCGGTCCTTTTCCTGTACTACCATTACATGAACACAGCACTGATCTACAACCTCTGTTGGTTCAAATTTGAAACTCTGGCCCAGCAGCTGGAGAATTCAAGTGGTGCTCCTGGAGCCCTGCCCCAGAGAGCTGGCCCTCACTGGGGCAGAACTAGGAGCTCCCTGCTGACTTACGTGGGCTTCGCTGGTTCACAGCACTGCAGGAAGCAGCCCTGCAGCCTCAGCACCTCTCTTTGACCTACCTAGAGAGAAGGGTGGGGAAGAGAGAGGAAAAACAGAAAAGCAGAGGAACTATTCTTTCGTTGGGGGGCTGTGGATGCCCTTACCACTTACTGTAGCTGAGAACAAGCATAGCATCCTCTGTAGTACCAGAGCCAGGAGGCAGCAAGAGAAATGTATAATCTTGTGTCTGGTGTGGTAGGGGGAGGGGAAAATGTCTTTTAAAGTGTAATAACACCTAGGTTTTATAATCCTGCCCAGCTCAGGCTTGACAATTCTTCCGATAGCCCAAATACTATAAATTTAGTTGAAGATAACAGAACAGATGGGAAAAACATATGGTTTGTAGGTAGTGTGTGGTGGCTGATATTTGTGGTACGTTAGGGGAATTTATTTTATTCTCTCTTTCCCTGTATAACTTTTTGATACTTTCTTGAGTTCTTTGTGCCTTTAGGTGAGCTTAGGGCTTTGCAAATGTCTGATAACTCGGCTTTGTTCAACCAAATTATCTGTTGCTTTGTAAACCTGCTTTAGAGTTAGAGAGTTTTTTGTCTGTATATATTATCTTCAAGCTCCAGTTGGAGCCAGTAGAAGCTGGCCAATCACTTAGAGCCCATCACTTATTCCATCTGTCCCGTTAATATCTGTGGAGAACTTGAATGGATAAGTGATACTGTACTGAGACTTCCCTTTGCTCAACTGCTTTACCAGTCCTCACCATGTGCATTGGATGCCAAGAGATGCAGCACATGCAGGAATGTGCCACAGATACAGAGAGTGTGCCTGTACGCATGAGCTGGGAGCAGCATGGGACTTGCTGGGCAGAGGCCACCTTCCCACCAGCGCTGGCCTTATCCTGCTGCAGTGCAGCTCCCCACCATTGCTGTCTGTGGGGGAATGGGAGGACACCTCCAGCGGTGTGTGCTGCTGCCAGCAGCATGGACTGCTTCCATTTTGGTTTTGTTTAGAGAAAGCCTGCCTGTTCTGCAGGGGGCTGCTGGAAAAGCACCAGGATATTAACCCCCTGATTTACCTGCCAATCTCCTCCCCAACAAATTTGTGTGTTGTGCCAGAGCTAGATACAATGCTCAGCTTTTTATATGATGCAAAACCTAGGCAAGTCAGGCTGGGTTTAAAGCACAAATACTTCAAGTATTACAAATGCTTCAAGTATTTGCTTATGGATACCTGAGAAAAGCTGCATAAGAATACAAGTCGTGGTTACAGCACAGATTTACGTTTAAGGGAAAGGGACTTTAGACAAATGTACAGGAGGCAATACATTTGCTCATAACTTTAAGATGCTTGAGAAGAACCCTCTTTTCCCTTGGAAAGGACATTTGACAGCTGGTCTTTCCATGTGGCCATAGTTTGAAGGGAAGCGGTACATCTTTGCTATAGTAAATGGACAGAATAAAGTCAATCTTCTGATAAAGGATGAGATCAGGCTTGAACCAAACTCAGCCTTGACTGTCAGAATTTTCTGTCCCTGAACCCCACCTAAGTGCCACGAGGTCTGAGATAGGCTGCTGACTGACCCAGCAGCGTCCACCTTGTGTCTTGAATGTATTTTCGTGGTGCAGGGATGTTGTGCTTGGACCAGAGCTCCTAAATAAGTGGAAGGCTTTGTTGATTATCCACTGATCCACCTTGGTTCATCAGCTGCACACCTGCCTTCCTGCATGCCCAGAAGCTACATGTGTCTGTACTCCTTCTCACATTCAGTAACAAAATTACGTGCAGTAATATTCTCAAGGTATTGCTCACCTAGTATGTCCCACTTTAGTGAATTTATCTGAAAACTATTTGTAGGCTTTTGACCTCAGCTTGAGCTCATAATACGGCTCTTCCATATTATCTCAGGCTCCTCAAAGCAACCTGGTGGTGCATGATCTGTCATTAGAGATGTGGAGTGTTTGAACACCCTGATGAAACGAATGCTGCAAATATTTTCTGTTTTGTAAACACTGTAAATATGTTGCCCTGTGGAATAGATGGCATGAAGTGCATGGCACGAAGCTTATCCTGATGAGAAAGCCAAATGTGCCATGGGGAACGAGCTGCAAGAAGCAGCAGAGAGTTTAGGTCAATTTAACTGAGACAGGTTTGGGTTGATGTCCATACTGCTGAGAGCAGGATACCAAATAGCTATATTTTTGTCCAAACTGTGGAAAATTGAGCAGACAATTACTACTTTAGCTGTGTCTGGAAAGATGTGCTGCAAATTAATGGAAGCCAGGGATATGATCCTGCAAAGCATTTGGCATTCCTATAATCAGTGTGTGCTTGGTGCAAAAATCTGATCCAGCCAATGGGATCAGTTCTGGGCTCCCATTGACAAGGATGGGTTTCAGATTTGACTTGTAGAATTGACTGGGACAAACTCACTGATGTGGATTTGTATTTCAGGAGCAATGGTCAGGTTCCAGCCGGCAGAAGGTCCCTGTGAGTTGTCACTGAAAGCATAGCTCAAAGGTTAAGGGAAATTGTAGGAAAAGGATTATCTTGGCAATGCAATTTGGGACTACCAGAATTTTAAGACTATTAAAGCATGTACATGCTGATCAAAGAAGATCCTTAACTCTGGCATCTCCCCCTTGAGGCCAGACTTTAAAATTACAAAACTCTCAGGATCAAAAGAAACTGTTCAGAACAGCATTGAAGACCCAAAGCTGCAGTTCCGAGTAGAAGGGCTTGTGACTCCCACATTAGCTCCGTAACCTTTACATTATGTCTGCCTGGGTAGCCCAGGAAATGAGAGAGTCAAGTTGTGGCTTTTCACTGGTGTCTGTTGATACCAGCGTGAGCAGAAATGGGATCCAGAACTTGGAAAGGTGAAGGCTAAATAACAGGCCTGATATTAGTGGAAGATGTCTGTTGTGCCATGTTGCTTAGTCCGTCTCTGAAGGCCCATGGAGAGATGCTGTGGCTGGGGACAGGATGACTGTACCTGGGGAGCTCTACGGATTGGTCTTGCTTTTTACTTGACTGGAGAACACTTCTGCTCCAACACAAAGGCTGTGGCCTTTGTAAAATCATAATGTGTTTACAAAGTGACTTTTCACACCTAGAATACATTCTTAGGAAGGGAATGCTCTATGGGTCAGAAGTTTTAAAAACAAAATTGTTACTGAGTTTCTGATGGTATTTTATGTATATATTCCACCTTAGAAATGTTTCTTTTGGAAGGATGCAGGATGTAGAACTATTCACTTGGTCTTGAAGTGAGGTGTTTTTTCAGCTGTAATTGTGTCTTTTATTCTTAAACTTACCCTTATAATTAAAAGAACACAACAAGCTTTTGCATTCCTAAACTCTGACCCATTTAATGCTATTGGTTGTGCTTGATGTCTTTTCTCCATTTTCCTCTCTTTCCTGAGTTCCTAACTCCCAGGTAGTCAAAATTATTTGTTTGCTACTAATAGCTTTTCCACCCACTTGCCACACCTAGTTAGTGGTTCAGCAATGCAGTACTTTAAAACTAGTCAGAACCTGATTCTGTTTTGGCTTACACTGACTCTCTATGGCTGTAGCTCCAACAGGGAGAAGGGAATCAGTCTCAATCTATAAACATTATTCCTCTGAAATATTTGGCAGTGACTTCTTCTGACCTTAGTGCGGAAATTTCCTTTGCAGGACTATGCAAAATGTATTTTACATCTGATAAGGCATTTAATGAATCCTTGGTTCCCTCAGAGTTTCAATAAATGTGCCTTGCTGAAAACTTTATAGACAGCCCCATTGGCAAGGGAACAGGACAGAGCAGAGCTGCAGCCTTTAAAGGCCTGAGGCTGGAATCGCCATTGCATTGCATCTGGCTGAAGGGGAGTGGTCGCCTGCAGTGGAGTGAGCAGGTAGCGAATGCCATCCTGATCCTGAGGCGATTTCCATCTGCTTTGTGCTGGTATAAAAGACTGCACGTAGTCTGTGGAGCTTCGCTTCGCATACCTTTCTGGGTGCCAGAGAAAATCATGACTGAGTAGAGATAATCAGCTCAAATGATACAAAGAAGAAACAGAATTAATGCTCACTGGTATTGCTGTGGAGAAATAATAAAACCATTGGTAATAAAAACTGCAATGGAAGAGGGTTTAGCTATTGGCTTCATAGATGGCTGTGGATCCCAGAGCCCTTGATTCTGGAGAGTGTTTTGTAGCAAAGCTACCCAGGACTGCAGCTGTCCCCGGTGTCCCCTTTGTGCCTTGACTGGGTCCAACCTCCCCCTGAAATCTTTCATGCAGCTGCTACCTCGCAGAGCTGAAGACTTGTAGGCCAGTTTGCTTGTTCCCTTCCTTGGATGTGGTGACTGTGATTAGCTATTAAAAGGGGCTCCATTGTAAGGGAAATGTGAGCTAGTGAATGGAAGGAAAATGTTGACTTTCAATTCCATAGCGCTTATAATATGTTCAAGACCAAAAATGTAATTTATTACTAAAGACTTGTGTTTTTGCTGTTCTTTGTATTGTTGCAAAGACAGTCTAATTATGTCTCTGTTTGGATTTATTTATACTGCTTGTACATGGGCCTCTCTTTCCCCTGCCGTTTAAAAAAGGGAGAAGCCAGGAGAATCTGTTAGCAGAATGAGGCTGTCTCCATCTCCGGGGAGGTAGCACATGGGACAGCCTGTGCTCCCCACAGATGCCCTGCTGGCAACACTGTTCCCTCCATATTAGCAGGAGCATGTGCCTGGCCCAAAGACAGGACATGCCTTGTTTGCTGTCAAACCTGTCCTGGCTTCATTTTGGCCCACGATGTATTTTCCTTCCAATATTTTCCTCTTCTCATAAATTCATGCCATAACTTGAATTTAGCCAACAGAAAGAGAAGGGGAAAAGGGCATCCAAGAAAGGGAGGAGAAAGGAGAAGCTTATAGAGGTGTGAGGGAAATGGTGTTGATGGCTGGCACTCGGGGTAAGTGGAAATGAGGTGGACAAAACAAATTGTACGAGTAGATTTTCATCTGCCTCAGTGAGGCCATCCTTGTGTTCTTGTAGTATTAGCACAGGGAACAGTAGTTCCCCTGCTGCTGCTGGATTTCTATATAAAAGTGAATTTAAACAGGGTGTTTCTGTCCACCCTAAGTAAAATGAAGGCATAATAAATAAGTCAATAAAATTTCTTGAGGAGGAAGTAAAACAGCCACTTTGTGTATATACATGCCAACGCCCAAAGCACTCTTGTAAAACAGAAGCAGCAGCTCTTCTCCCAGTCCCTTCCTGGTGTAAATGTGACAGCGGGTGCGATCTGCACGAGGCGTTTCTGCTCATACAGAGCACGAGAAGAATTAAAGCAAAGAGCCAAATACTCTTGAAAGTAAAGAGGCAGCAGGAGCTTGGCATCTGGTTTGAGAAAGGAGGAAGTATGAGTAAATATTTGAGGGGAACAACTGTTTTAGCCTTTTCGTTCGGGGGCCCAGTCTATCGGGTTTTGCTGAGGCCAGAAGGATGAAGCCCTGTGTTTGTCATTAGGACTAGGTACACACGGTTCTGTGGATTTTGTACTTTTACGGCTGCTCTGTGATGATGTAAGAGAAAAAAATAATCTTTTATAGTCCCTGATTATCAGGTTACAGTTTATTAGAGATATAAATGCCAGCAATTTAAATGACTCTGTATTAGGTTGTCCTTGAAAAAACAGAATTTGTAACTAAAAGGACAGTGCAAGGAACTCTTTATGAAACAATAATGCCATATTAGTTGGAACAAGCATTGTATATTTAGAAATTTTAAGTCATTGAGTGCTTTTAAGCAAAGTATAGATGCAGTGGTTATCTTCTTTGTGGACAAAAATATTTTATTACTAGCTATTATGAACTCCACAATCTCTAGGCAGAGATTATAATGGACTAGATACAGGGCTCTATCGATAATCTTAGTTAACATTTCAATTCTATTAGCTTACTACACTGATAGCATTCATTGTGGACTGAATGACAATCAAAAGTATACCACAAGAATAATTGGACAACGTTTACCTGTATGAAGAATTATTCTACAGGGACGTATATCACACTGATTTCTGAAAGCATTACTCTTCTTCATATTGCAGTTTGCTACTGCCGTCTCACTGTGCAAATGATTGTAAAGGTAGAAGGTTACAGGAGGACGCTTGTGTGAAGCTGTGTTGAATGCCGGCTGTAGTGGCTTGTCTGTACTTGGTTGTCTTCCAGATCTCTGGGGTTGGGCTCCACCTATGCCAAAGAAGTGTGTCGTCTAGTGGTTCCCATCCTTTCTGGAGCCAAGCCTCATGTTCGAACCCTGGCAGTGTCCCATGCTTCCTTGGATCGAGCTCCAACTGGATCAGGGCTTGGAGTCCTGGTTTGCTGCTTGCACATGTATGCGTGCACCTGCTTTTTGATGTGAAGTGTTAGCAAGTACAGTTTGGCACATTAATGCAAAATCTGTCAGAGCAGGTTGCCCACCTGAAGTCAGTTTCTTAAATGTACGGCAACCACATTTCTGCTGTGATTTCTGTGATTCTGGAAACCCTGTTGCAGTTTAGAAAGGAGAGGTTGTGCTGTCTCCAGCTTTTTCTTTCCCTTTAGACTGGTAACTGGACTAGTTTGTAAACTGCATCCTCTATACCCTGACTCCATTCATGAATTTATGGGGTGTACATGGGGTGAAAAGCCTGGGGCTTCTGTGCTCTTACCACTGTCCTCAGAGGTGTTCCGCTCAAAACCTCTGTCCCTCAGATCCCTGTGCGGGGAGAAAGTTTTATCTTCTGAGCAGCTGCAGCATGAGGTGTTAGCTGAAGGTCTTCCCCTGGAAAGCAAGGTTGAACTCTGGTTTCTGGGTAGTGCTGATAGGGGAGCTGTGATGTTTAGCTGGGCTTCTAGCAGAATAATGCAAGTCTAAGGTCCCATTTTTACTCTAGTGTCCAAAGGAGTGTAGAAGACATTGCCATGCAAATCATGAATATTCGGATTTCCTTCACACTTGCTTTATTAGCATTGTTTTGCTTTGCCAAATTCTAGCTTGAGTTGGAACCATGCTGCAGAAAGGCAAATTATGTTGTGTTTGCTTTAGCCCAAAAGACTACACAAAGCACTGGAGCTCTCCAAACCCACATCAAAGGTGAGCGTACCCTCTGCTGCTCCAGACACGTCTGTCAAAAAGGATAAGCATTTGCTGCTGCATGGAAAGATACTTAACCTGCCTGCTAACGTAGCAAATTACTTCTGCCCCTTCTGGCTTGGAAAAGACACTTGAAAATTAAACCTGTGTAGTCGGGGCAAAATGCAGAGCAAACTCAGGTGGCAAACAGCTCCACAGAGAATATCAGAGCAAAAGGATGTAAGAGAGACGACAAATGTTCTGAAGTGATTTATTTGGTGGCAGTGCAATAAAATCTGCAATAAAAGAGGATCCCCTCAACAGAGAACTTGCTCTGCTGCTGCTTACTGTACCTGTGTAGGAACAAACCGTGGAGGCCTTCCAAATACTACACAAAGCAGGAACTTGTTTTGCCTAAAATCTGTCCCACTCAATTACTGTCAGGCTGAGAACTGGGCTCTGCTCAGTTTGTACAGCTAGCCTCAGGCTCCTGTAAATTACTTTGATCTACATGGATCCCTGAGGATCTCTTAACTTGTGAGTTGGTCTCCGCAGCCTGTTCCACGAAATGGGAAATCGTGTCTTACTGACAGGGGTCTTTCTGCAAAGCTCCCTTTCCTCCACCCCTTCTGATAGCAGCAGCCTGTTTCACACTCATAATCATAGGACCTAGTGCTTCTCTGAAAAGTGGCTTTCCAACAGGGTAACTACAATTAACGATGCACTGTAAATGCCATAGATGAAACCACATCATCTATTTAAATTAAAAATTTATATTATTACTTTATAAATACCTGTTTTCTTTCTAAAATCATCACCCTAGTTGAGGGCTATGGCATTTCCTGCAAATGATGACCAGCTGGGGTTAGTAGCCATTCATTGTACCAGAGGTTATCATGTCTCAGCAGGGTTTTTATTTTTTTCCCTAGGAAATTTCCTGTCTTTAGGTCTGTATTGCTTAAATGATACTACTGCCTTAAATGTCAGCTGGCATACAGGGATGCTTTCTGGCTTACTCAGTTTTGTCTGCGAGCAGGGTGGGAAATTTTCTGTCAGTTTTGTTTCTCATGGAAAATACACTTTTCACAACATAGATTTGCTTCTGTTTGGGGAATGCTGACTTTGGGGATTTTTGGTTTAAAGGTTGTTGGGTTTTTTTGGTTTGTTTTTTAGCTAGTTTAAAGCTTAGAGCCAAAAGCTTACATTTTTTTTCTGTGTGGGAAATACCAGTTATTTTGATGGTTCCCCACCTCCCAGTTTTGTAACAGGAAAATATTATGTTGTAAAAATGGGTGGGGAAAGAGGACATTAGCAAAACCCCAATGTTTTCTACAGAGAAATAGTCAATTTTTCTGCAGCTGAAACATGTACTTTCTTTTTTGTTTGGTTGGACCATTTTTCCTAGTGGAACTGAAATGTTTTCCTTTGGAGGAGTGTGAGCTTCCCTTGGGCCCAGGTGAGCTCTTGGTGCCTCCTGGGACTTCGGGTCCGTAGTCTGTATGTCCAAGGCTGGCACTCGCCCTGGGGTTGCCCTGCCTGTACAGACAGCTTCCACCACCAGAGGCCTTCCTCCGCTGGTGATGTGTTACAGGGTGTTGTGGGAAACTCAGGTGAGCCAAGCAGGCAAATGAGGTTCGTTGCCCCTGGAGCAGCTCATAGCTTGAACTGTTTTGTAATGAAACATTTTTGCTTTTCTGAACAGAGTCATTTTGATGCCAGTTATTCCACAGGTGTTTTCTGTAGGCCAACTTGCAAAATAAAAGTGATTTCTGTATACCAATTTAGCAAAACACATGTTGAATACTGGCATTTTGCTCAGGATCGAAAGTGTGCTTTTCAGCTAAGAGAAGAGCCCGGGTTTAGATGATGGAGTATTTGGGTTTAGCTTCCTAGATCCACTGTTGAGGATTTATAGTACTGTAAATCTAGACTAACGTCATGTAAATCCATAGTAATGTAACTATATTTATTTCCCTCCATGGAGCTGTCTAGGTTTACACCAACGAGAATAAGAACAGTATTTGGCCCTTTAATATCTATCTCCAGATAATAAAAGTCATATGAGGGTTTCACTAAATATTTGGCAAACCTACTAAAACAAGCCCAACAAACTACGCAGGACGTAGATTAATTTCCTCCACCAGCATCTGGGTTCAGCATTATAATTAGCAGCAGATCTCCTAGTGATATGCCAAACAAAGATGTTTATGTCAAATAGCTATTTCTTAGAAGAAAAACAAAAAAAAAAAAAAGAGGGGGGCTTAAATTAATCGAATACCATGAAATCAGTCCACATTGCTAGCCTGGGTGATAAGTGGTTACTGCCAGAGGTGCTTACAGATGGCAGCTAGAAAAATTTTCAGTTACGTTATTCAGTTCAGTTCATGATTGTATAGGCATTGCAGGGGCGTGGGGAACTTAAATCTGTCTTTACTTTCTTACCTCTCCTAATGGCTGCTCTTCCCACTTGAAACTTCTTTTGATCTCTTGACATGTGAATCGCACTTGTTCACTTGGACTCACTTAGGCTTTGGCTTTAAATCAACTCTGCATGTTGAGTGCACCTCATACGAGTGACAGGCAATGCTTAGAAAAGTTGGCATGGGAGCTTCCTCAAACAACAACCAAAGCAGGCATATCCACAGCCCAGTGAAGTCTCTGCATCCCCTGAACTGCCACAGTGGGGCTGCGTGTATGAGGAGGACAAAGTTCCTGTTGGTATTTTGGAATGTGGAGATCCCAGTTGCTGCCAGGAACCTGGGGCGGGGGAAAAGAATTAATTATTCAGACCTCTGAAAAAGTTTGAATTGAGCTCTGCTGCTAGAAACAGATATGGATCTATGTGTGGGCTTGATAAAGGAAACCCCAATCTTCCTGAGTTTAGGCAGTCACTCTAACAAAAGCAGAACTGCAAAGAGTTAATTTAATGTGGAGGAATTCTATGAATTTCTGGAAAGACCGAATGAAATCACCATCCAAAGTGATCAAGAGTAGTCCAAAGACAGATTTGGCAACTCTTCTAGACTGTTTTACCACAAAATGACCTTGGGTTTATAGCTGTGTCACACTAACATTTGAACCTTCAGTTTGTGTGCTAGAGGGCTGTACTCTGCCAGTGGCAAAGGATGCTTTCACTCATTTAAAACCTGGAGATATTAGACATCATAAAAAGTTCAATATACCAGTGTGATGATAATATATCTGTTGTCTGCACTGCAAACTTCCCAGCTAGCATTCCAGGATTATTTGTCAGGCAGTAATTAGAATGATGCATTTTAAATCTTCTGAAATGGTGCCAGGAAGAGAATTGCTTTCCATTTTGAACAGTGTTAGTGGTACAGCTGGAAATGCTGCCTAATGAAAATACTTCTAAACATCTCTGTCTGCGTTTGGTCCCAACCTGCCCAAGGAACACAGGCAATCTCTTATGTTCACCTTGCTGGGCTGCAGAAGAATTACTTAACAAGCTGTCAATGCTGATTACACATATGGAAGAGTCCAGGTTTTAATGCCACTGAACCCTACTGCAAAGAGCTCAAAATGGTACCAAAGTACCAAACACTCAAAATGTTCAGGGGGATTTGTAATTTTGTCTGATTGTCAGGGTGGAACACCTTCCCCTGCAGCCAGTGTGACCTCCTGAGACACCCAGTGGGTTCAAACCCTAGTTCTGGATCCTGATTTAGAGAACAGCCATACTGATCAGGATGTTTGTCATCAGGATTTTAGTTCAGCAGAGTAAGAGATGGAGAACTGTCATTTTAGATCTATGATTTCTAAGTATCAATGCAGAGATATGACCAGAAGATCGGTAGACTTGTCTGGATTCAAACTCTGGCAGAATAGGGATGAAAATCTAGTATTAAAGTTTGAAATAAAACTTAAAAAGGTAGATTTCAAAACATTGTTTACTGGACTTCTCATAAGGAACCTCAGTCACTTGTGTTCAAAACTGCCATGTCTACAATGAAAGAAATCTCTATTTCATTTGTTTATAACCTATACCCAGGAATGGAGGCTCTGGGTCAGATCATGTTACTGTGATCAGAGTGTTAAGTTACAATAAAGTCTGTCTCTAGCTATATTATCTCCTGCTCAGGCTTCATAGTAGTAGTCTATTAATCCTGGGATTTAGAGAAAGTTGCTGAATGAACAGATGCCTACATGGCCTCTTTCCTGCCCAAATCAGTAAGAAAAGCTCTTGGTAAAGTAGAGTGGAAATAATTTGTCCATTTAAAATATTCAGATGTTATCTTTTGGTCACACTAGCATTTCTCAGAGTGCAAGTCAAATAAGTGTGCAGGAAAAAATTTGTGTATCTGTGTTTTCCATTAGACTAATCTTGTGATTTCTGCCTTTCCAATAACCAGTCTTTGGGAACATCGTCATGGTTTAGCACACGTTCTTTATACTGAACACCAGGTCCTCCGCTGATGTAAACTAGCACGGCAAGGCTAACCTATGCTGATTTACCTCAACCCAGGGTAAGACTGAAGGAGATTAAAAGGGAGTCATCATCCTATAGAGTAGAACCAAACGTATGCGTGCTGGAAATGGTTTCAGCTCTTAGCCCAGTTTTGTTCTACTCAGGAGTACTTGTGCATGGCTGTCTCCAAAGGTGAGAATTCATGTGCTGCACTGTGATACTTGGTGTCACTAGGAAGTATTTGCAGGATAAATCCATCTGCAGTCACTCTTTGGCTCTTGATCTGGAGCTGTATAGGTTCTTAAATGTGGCTCCTGCCCAAACACTGAAATCTTCCCTGGGGTTACCCTTCCCACTTTTACTTTGGGTTACATGATCTCTACAATAGCTACAATTGCTTCTGTTCTTCTCCACTTCTTTCCAACCACTTCTACAGGGATCCTGCTGGAATCACAGTGAGGATGCCCACATGATTTTTGCCTGCAGACTACAGGAAAGAAACAGGGGGCACTGCTAGTGCCAAGGCTGTTGATGACGGTTGATGAATGAAGGTGCACTCTTAAGTGCTGCTGCCTGTCCCGCACTGGTTTTCATGCTCCCATCTTGGCAGTGCCCTCAGCCTTGTAGGGCACCTCTCCCTGGGCTGGCTGAGCTCCACAGCAAAGCCTCCCTTTGCAGGGCTCTTGGCCTGGAGAACTGGAGGCCATCTGAGGGGCAGCTGTGTTGACAGCTCTCATCAGAAAGTGTTTGGGGAGAAAATAAAAACAACCCACATAATTTCTCCCAAGGAAGTGGAGGAAATACAGTCTGTCTATCTCTCATGGCAGAGCACAGGGGGACCACAGCAGCATAAGCAGTGAAGAGGCTGAATGTGACTAGTTCTTTGATGGCAAGATGGCCTGGTCCTGGTTTCTCCTGTCCTGCTTTGAGATCCACCACATTCCTCAGCACAGCCCGAGTGTCACTGCACCGTAGCTGCTGAGCCTCAGAGGCCAGTGCTACCTGCTGGGGGTGAGGTGGGGCAGTTCAGATGTGTCTCCTCAGGAACCTGACCAACAACAGTATTGCTGGCAGCTCAGGATGGTGTTCATCCCTGTGCCCAGAGAGAGAGACCCTATCTCTACGTGTTTGCGAGGTAAAGGGGAAAGGTGGCTCTTCTGCGTTCTCTTTTTTACAGCTCAAGGTGAGCCCCAGTTGGGCAGCTGGCATGCAACTTCATTCCTTCTGCTTTCTTTTCCTCTCATTTTCTCCCTGTAGTGCAAAAATAGTATCAATAACACATTTATATCCTGCAGGAAAGGTAACATGTGGACAATGTTGCAAAACTCCAGGTGGGAGCTGTGGCTGTCGTACAGAAATGACATATGTAAAAGTTACCAAATATACACAGAAGCTTTGAAGGAGAAAGGTGTTATTTCAGAGAAAATTATCTCATGCTTCCTGAGACAAATGGTAAACCAGGCTGCTTGCCCCTCATGGAAGCTTTCATGGCATTGGATGACTTAAGGACTTTCGGGGCTAACCGTTATGTGAGGTGAAGGACACCTTGATTATATCTGGCTCTCCTTAGTAGGTACGGATATTGCTCTGTATCTAGGTGCAAGTGAAGATTAAGATTCAGTCTATTGGTGGCCCAGGAGAAAGGAGAGACTGTAGGAGAAGAGACCTCTCTGGAGGCTTTCTATGCTCCCAGTCCCTGGGATGGCTCTGAGCCATCTCCTGTCCCCCAGGACTGCTCCTTCTGATCCAAGAGCCACTGTCTCCCATCTGTGTGGCCCAGCCCCGTTCGTTGCTGAGCCTACTAGTCCCTGTGAACTCTTGCCCTCAATATCTGGTGTACAACAGGCAGGGAGTGTCCAATGCTGAAGTGACATAATACGTTGCTCTAGCACACCAGGCCTCTCGCTAGCTGTATGCGCTTTCTTTGCTGGAGAGCTTCCTTGCAGGCAGGGGCAGCTGCATAAGACAACAAGGAGCTTGGCTTCTCGGTGCCACCTTCCTGCAGAGCTCACATGGCAGCCAAAAGCCAGCAAATCCTACCCACAACAAGCCTCGACTCCTTGTCTATAGCTCTGAGCACATCCCTCAGCAGTGCCTTGGTTTGGAGACATGAATTCAGAGGAGTGTTCTGGTCAGGACAGGGCAGCTTATACCTCAGTTCATTTACAAGTTATCTGTGTGCAGAACTACATATGGGAGAGTCAGTTGCTCTGCTGATTATTGTGAACATTGCTCCGTTGCTTCTGAGACGCTCAACATGCTTGGACTGAGGCCCCTAAGACATGTCATCTTTCCCAGTTTCTGACAAGCCATTCCTATGGGGGCTGGACAGACCTGCGTATGCCCTGTGCTCCTATCTGCTGATTGACAGTAGCAGCGTTTTGGAGCTGGGCTGATGAGAAAATGCAAATGCTTTTGTGAAAAGCATTTTTCTTGTGGAAAACTGAGGTTTTAATGAAAGTGATTTATATGGATAGAAAATCCTAAGTATTTTAAAAACTCAGAGACAAAACATTTCATAAACCAGAAATATTGCCATTGAAGCCAGTGTCCTGTCTACTTCATGGGAACCATAGCTACATTCCCATTCTCTTCTGTGTGTAGGAATTGGTAGTTGGTCTACACCTTCCCTGATGCACCATAGCCAGGGACTCTAGCAGTGACAAGCTCCTCTTTTTCACAGGCAGTGCTGTATGATGAAGCATGAAACCTGGGCAGCTAACCCACGGAGGAGGGTGGGATATCCAAACCCCAGTGCCTATGTGGCACTGCTGCTCTGGTATGAATTTTAAAAATTCTGTCTCTGTTATTCCATACATGCACACACCCCCATCTGGAAAAAATCCATTTCAATAAAAATAAAAATTTTCTCCAGAAGAAAAGAAAGCGGTTGATAAGGAGGAAACAAAAATTATACAGAGCCAGTTATACAGATTGTCCATCTGTTGGCTCTTGTTCTGTCAGTGGCTCCCTGGTAATGTCCATCACTTGTCTATCATTCAACAGAGAAATCCCCACTTTCACGAACCGTGGCAGTGAATTTCAGGCTCACAGCAGGAACCGGTGAATCTTCACTTCAGTGGGAACAGGGCCCAGCCCTGAACTCGTCCCACTCAGCCAGATATTCTCTAAAAGTTGTGATCTTTTCAGCACAGATTTTGTCTTCTTTCAGCTAATTCTGCATATAGACATTGGAGCATAAGCTAGCTCCTTAAATAAAAATCAAAGCAAAGCACTTGACTTCAGAAGAATAGGCGACCCAAAAAGAAAGAAAGAAAGAAAAAAAAAAAAAGAGGCTGCTTAGGTAGTGGGTTGAACAGATGCCATGGGTTGTTATAGCAACTTGAGTTCTAAAAACAGGAGAGAATACCCACATGCTGCCACATCTACTGAAGAACCCACACTCCAGATTTCAAAATTCAGGCACTGAGGAAACACCTATTTCCTATTATTAAAAAAACAAAACAAAAAACAAAACCAGTGCGAAGGCATCCTCAGAAAAATCCATATACATTATCCTATGAAAGAGAAGAGCTTTTTAAGATGCTTTGAAAAGGCTTGTGGTATCATTTGTTTATGATATTTAAAGCAGTGTGTGTGCATGCCTGTGTGTGATGTGGATTTCAACTTGCAAAGAGAACTTGAAAGCCTTCCAGCAAAAACGTAAGCGCTCTGACAAAGAGTTTGTGGAGGAAATAACTGGCAGCAGCAGATACCAAGGTGACAGTGAGCAGTTGTAGCATCAAACCTGAAACATTTACCAGTTTTATGTACTTGTATGAGAAATAATGACTCCTCAGACACTGTCTCTGTCAGTGCAGGGAAAAAGCACTGATTAGTAGTAAATCTAGGAGATAAAGCTTCAGGCAGGTATAATAGAAAGTTTTCATAGCAAAATATCATGTTATATGTCAAAATGTGTCAATCAGACTCCGTGTTCTGGCAAAAGCACACTTACTATGGCCTATGGAAGCAAATAGGTGTCTTTCTCTTGACCCAGCTGAGCAGTGGATCAGGCCTCATGCTTGCACATGAAATATTGCTTGGTTTGGGATCTTTATCTGTTCCAATTTTATCTGAGTAACTTGTGTGGGAGTGTAACAGCCTGAGATGCTCCCCTGGAAAAGGCAGGGGACTTGAAATGCCACATTTGGTTATTATTCCATAATTTTATTTTGTGGGTTTTTTTGTGTCAGACTATTTGTGCTAAAAGTCATCTGTGAATTCATGCCTTGGGTAACCCATCCTCCAGCTGGCTTCACGTAGTGAAAGTGGAGCAGCTCGCAGCGCTGCGCTGAGATCAAAGCCAGTGAGATCAAAGGCCGGCTGCTGGGAAAGGGGCAAAGTGAGTGCAGGACTGCCCTTGGCACTTGGAGAGCAACATCTGGACAGGCAGGAATTTTTCCAACAGAAGGGCAACAGAAAGACTAGACACAACCATTGGTCTCTGCACCATGGAGACAGCAGCCCCACTCCAGACTGGGCCAGCTGGCTGGTCACCCGAAGGTGGCAGCCTTGGGGCGCTTGTGTGGGTGCTCTTGCCCATCAGCTGGCATGGGGCAGAGCCTGGGACGCCCGAGGACCAAGCCTCAGCATCTGCCCCAACCCCTTCTTCCTTCTCTAGCAGGCACGAAACAGCACAGGGGAGTTTTGAGGGTAGATTTATCAAAGCAAAATGTACAAGTTGCTCAGGTATGGCAGTGAGGAAGCTCATACGTGTGTGTTGGTGAGAAACTCCCCATCAACACCCATGGGAGTCCCCGTAGATAGGAGGTTTTGCCTGCATAGTGCTCCTTTGAGAGAGAGGGCTGTACTGAGTTTCAAGGGTGGAGATGTTCCTCTCTTACCCCTCCATTTGGCTTCACCCTGCCCACCAGCTCACGCTGCAAAAGCAGCATTTGCAGCAGAGGTCTGTATGTGCCAGCAAGGAAAAACTGTTGCGGGATGCTGTCGTATTTGTGGCAAGAATGACAGGTCACAAGATCAATGGTTTTGTCTGTGATTTTTTTTTCTCTAGTTCCTAATGCTGATATTTTACTGTATTGTATTTTACTGTGTTTTGTGATGGATGCTGGGGTATACCCCTTTCCCTGAAAGAGCTACAACCCCACTGTGCAGACTGCCCCAAGCACTCTTTGGCCCGCTGGGCCAGTACAGCCGTGTGATGGAGCTGGCACAAACCCGCAAAGGGCTGAGGCCTTGTTTGGCTGCAAGAGGAAGAGTCAGTGGCTCCTACACCAGACCCAAAAGTCACTCCTCAATGTCTTTGAACTTTTCTCTTTTACCTTACTCCTTCTAGAGGTATAATTTTCAGTAGAAGCTAGCTCAGGCCCGCTGTTTTTTTGTAGTCATCTTCCAAAAATAGTGCATCTGGTCAGAATTTTTCTTCTCCCTCCGTTTAATTCAAATACGGCTGAAAGACATTGCCCAAACATACCTCCAGTAGTAATAATATTTAACAATACATCTTCAGACAGAAAAGAATATGGAAGCTATTAAACCCAGAGGCAAATATTTTCTGAGTTATGAGTGTGAGAAAATTGAGTTATAGGTAGAATGTGAATGGTTTTGCGATCTTCATAGCAGGTGTTAAAACCAACCTGCTAAAATAATTATTTATTTTTCTTAAAGTATAACCTTGGATTTTTAAAGCTATCCTAGAAGGAGTATAGAGGAATATGTTTTCATCTGTGAAAAAATTAAGCAGGAGTTTCTGGAGATGGAGTGTGAAGGAGAGTTAATAGAGTTAGTGGAGGGAGGAGGTCTGGTTTTAAAAATCATAATTAAAAAAACCCCCAACAACAGGAAAATCAAATTAAGTGTTAGATTTTTTTAATTTGCTGGTGAATGCCCAACCACTAGTGGTGAGCAGTCCATGGTACAAACTCAAGTACAGATCTAACATTGATATGTTGTGGAACAGCTGTCAGATTTAATCCTGAGATATTTGAGACAAAATAGGCTTTAAGAGAGACTTCTCCCAGCAAACTGGCACTAGTGCTGTGTTAGACATGGTGCAGTTACCGTGTGAGCTACCTCACAGCTTCTGCAAAGTCTGTAAGTGAAAACTACCATGTAGTGCTTGCTCTTGTATTCTATAATGGATTTGTCAGAGAAGCTTTTCTTAATGGTCATGTCTGTCACACTGGATGAGAAACACAGTGTGTTTTTCCTCTCTGCAGAACTGAACATCAGAGATTCAAATGGGAATAAAAGAAACAGAGGCTCATGCTGAAAGTGTCAGCAGCGATGGGTATACCTAGAGGAGCAAGGACAACTGCTGGGCAAGTGAGCAATCTGGCCGTGCCCTCCCAGGTGAGCTCATTGGGTCTCAGCAGAACACCCCTTTTTGGGGCACAGGGTCCCAGGGCCTGAGACAAAAAGGTCCCACTCTGCACCCAGGAGGGAAGCTGCAGAGTGGGCCCCCTTTGGGCCTGGGCCTCTACTGTAGTGGAAGCTGCTGCAGGTGCCTGAGCAACAGCACTGATCTCTGTGGCATGAGAGAGTCACTTGGCCATAGCCAAGTGTAAATGCTCTGGCAGTGGAGATCTAAGCAGTGCCAGGTGGGGAGCTGAACATTTCTGTCTCAAGAAATGTTTCTGAGATGGACAAAATGGAGAACAAGGAAAGCTTCATTCCAGGAAAAAACAAATGAGACCGAAGGGCACTCATGCAAAGGCAAATCCCTGCTCTGCCTCGTGAAACGTTTTTTTGATGAACCGTCCATAGTTTCCCTCCCAAGATTTCCTTTAGACAATCTCATTGGGGCTGAGGAATAATGTGGGAAGGAGGGTTTATCTGCTTAGCAACAGAAGAGGTCCAGACTCCCATTTCACCTCTAGTGGAGGCAAGAAGATTTAATTGTTGATTTTCAACTAGAAAATGGGATGCAGTCTTCATTCTTGTGTTGGGTGGTAGAGTGGGGAAGGAATAAAAGACCAGATTTTGTCCTTGAGCTTACTAAAAACCCTTCTGAGCCTTCTTTGAAAATAATTCCTGGCACAGTCAGCTTTAAACCTAAGTTTGACTTTTTTTTCCTCTCCTTGTACCAAACATGATTAGAACATAGTATGGATTAATTGCTCTGCCAAATGTCATTCCTATAAATCAAATCTGTTTTCTGACATATGAGTGAGTGTCTGAATACTCCAAAGCCATTAAAAATATCTGCATAATTTTAAAACCTGCTAAATGTTGTTGTTTTCTCTCTCTCTCTTTTCATTCTTGGTACAGTATGGTATTTTACTCTGATGATGAGAAGTTGAATGGCAAGTTTCAGTCAAATGCTTTTTTTTTTTTGCAATCCAATCCTAAAATCTTGACAATGGCACTTACAGTGGAAATGCCACCAACTGTAAATTTACACACGGACAAAACTTGGCATCCCTAATCAGCTCTTCTTTAGGCATAACTTGTGGGATCTCTGCCCACATTCTCTCTGCAGGAATTGGTGTTATCCCACTACTGAAGTATTCATGTGTTAGCGCTCCAGGTGTATAACAGCGTGTGGGACAAAGCCTCCAGCTCTTGTCCTACCAGTCTGTACTGTGTTTCCTGTGTAATATGGCAGAAGTAAGTGCCCATGGTAATAATGATCACCCCACCATCTGATTAGCTGTATCATGCAACTAGAGCTGGTGAAAAATTACCCAGTACAAAATCTTTTTTTCATTGGTAAAGGCTGATTCGACAGATCTGAAGCAGTTTGTGGGACTTCATCATTTCTGCCAGTCCTTGAAAGGAACCAGTCACACTGGTAGACAAATCTGTTCCTGGCAACCTGCGTGACTGCCCTCCTCTTGAGACCCATGCATTTTTTGGCAAAGTGCTGGGGAATGAGGTTTGCAAGCGGCTCTTACCCTACCTCTGTCCGTGGCCCCTGGCAGTCTGTTCATCCTGGCTTGGGGACACTGTCAGCCTGGAGTGACTGGCAGCCTGTGTGACCAACTGAAAAATTCATTTGGGATCTCTTAAAATTAAATTTATTTTAGCCTTTTTTTCCATATTTTCCCTCCTGGGGTGGGGGGAGTCATCTTCTAACAGTTCTTGTCTTGATTTAGAGGAGGGTTTTTTATAATCTTTTACCAGAGATAATTTGGTTTCTCACTCACATTTGTCTCTCGCTGCTCAAGTGCCTGGACAGAAAGGCAAGTTGCTCTATCTGGCTTCAGCCTGGCCCAGAGCCCACCAGCACCTGCGGGGGGCTCTTCTTGCTCAACGGGGTTTGTGAGCAAGGCCCAAGGGGCCAGGGGAGCAAGTGCACTGAGGAATCTGACAGCTTTTGAGGTTTCCCTCTTGAACCTGCAGTTGTGTCCGTTTGCCACAAAGGCAGATAAAAAGGTCTCAAACTATTTCAGGAAAGGGCCAGTCTGGTGAAGAAAAAAGGTATGTTTCTTCTCACAGCAGAAACTGCCTGCCTCTGAGATGGGCTGTCTTGACTTCTCCTGGTGCCTTCTTCAAGGCAAATATTCCTTCTGCTTTATGCCACCAGCACATCTGCAGGGAGCCAGGGCAGCTGTGGCTCCTGTGGAGAAGGGGCACCCATCCTCTGTGTGCAATGGAGAGCAATTCAACAAGTATGTGAGCCTGACCCCACAAGCCTGTTGTACTGGGTGGACTGCTAACTATCCTGGGAGGCTCATAGTGGATTTTTTTTTTTTCTTCATTTTCGGACTCCAGTTCTTCAGATCAAGCTCAGATAATTCAGTTCAAGAAGTCTTCCATGCCCACTGTTCTAGGATTTTGTTGCATATTGTCTATTTGCCTCTCTTTAGTTAGTTTCTTTCAAAGGTCTCTCTCAAAGGAAAATGCTGCTTCAAAACTAAAAGCTGGAAATTTTTGGTATTTCCACTAATTTTCTCCTTTTTTCACAAAGTTGCTCAAACTGACTATATTCTCAAGCACTTTTAGCTGTCCTAATTTTTTTTTTAGCAGATAAAAATCGTTTCCCATTATACTTTTCAAACTATTTCTCATTGGTATAAATTCAGATAATAACCACACAGCATCAAGGAGGATGCCACACCGCTATCTGATGAAAATGGACACAGGGTATAATGTAATTCAGTTCAGATCTCATGAGTGTTGTGTGGCTAAACATGATACTATGATATGGAAAATGAGGTTCTGGCCTTTTTACCCTCTGTTACAAGTTATTTCTCTGAACTGAAGCAGCTACACTGGGAAACTGTGTTCCTCAATTTCAGAATTTGACTAAACCCTAAGTCTGTTGACATCAAGATCTAAACAAAAGGGATAGAGAAGTAGAGATATCTGAGGGAGCAAGTAATTTTGTGTGTCTACTAATGCTATAAGACAGCGTGAAAGAGTCAAAATAGTCCTTTAACGGCAAACATACCTGTATCTCCTTCTTGCCAGCCGTGGGTTCCACCTTTGAAGATCCACTTCTGCTGCTTTTAAACCTAAGAAAGGAACAAAACTATTTCAAGAGGCCATAAGGTCTGCTAAGATTAATGTGAAGGGCCCAAAAGAATCATCATCTTCCAGTTCAATGTGGCTTCATTAAAACTGTCTGGAGCAATTAAAGCAGCGCAAGATAGTGTGATCCAGCAAAGGGCCGTGGGGCGTAAGAGTGGGTGGGGTGAGAGAACTGGTTTTGTAGCATCATTGATCTTGGGCAAGAGGTTTCACCTTTCTTTTCTGTTCCCATATCTTGATTTGTCTAATCTGTGTATTTAGACTGTGAACTCTGTAGCTGAAACTATTCTGCACTGCATAAGAAACGTGTATGCAGTTTCTGGGGTAATAAGAACAGGACTGTTTCTATGGAATACATATAAGGGGACCCACTGATTTTGAGAGCTTCTGGTGAAAAATGTTTGTGTGAGTGCAAAAGTACAAAGTGAGGGTATTATTACTCTATTTCCATATGGGTCATCTAAAACATTTGGGTCTGGGCTTATGCAGCTACTAAACCAGAGTTCATGTTGTGGGCAGATGGAGCAGGCAGAGGATGCAATAACCCATATGAAATCTGGCTGTTGCTGGGTGAACCTCACTGGGTTAGGTCTCTCCTTCCACCTCTGAGCTGCTCCCAGGATGCTGAGGAGGATGTGCTGGGGCCTGTGACCCTGCCATTCCACTCTGAGAGCTAGGTAAGGGCCAGTAAAAACGTTGCTAGGTATTCTTGTCTTAGGTATAAAATACATTCGCAGCCTGAATTTGAGCTCAAAGAGGTGAGTGATTTGCCTGGAAATGACAATGCAAACCACATCTGAAATTGGACCTGCTGAATCAGTATTCCTCCCACCCTGTAACGCGGAGAAGCCCTGGGATAGAGCTTAGCCTGAAGCCTTCACTAGCCCAATCCAACACCTCCTGGGTGGTGGTTAAAGGCCAAAAGCCTCTCTGTGCACAACTGTTCTTCCTTCACTTGTCCTGCCCTGTAGAGCCAGAACAAGGCAATAGAAGTAGTTCTGAGAAAGGCTTTATTAGCATCAGCTGTCAAAACCACCTGCATTTGTAACCCAGCAGTGTATTTTCCTCATTATCATTCTTTCATAAAGCATATTCTTCCCACATCTTTTCAGCTCAAATTCCCGGCAATAGCCTTGGAAACCAAAGGAGGTAGAACAACTTTTTAAGCAAAGTCCCTCTTTTTGTTCAAGAATGCAGCTTTGTCCAAGCAAAGGTGATTAAGATAGAAATTAATGTTTTTATTAGCTTTTTGTCTCAAACTGAAAAATACTCGTTATTCTATAACTTGCTTCCAGCATCTGGAATCATAACAGAAGGTAAGTTTCAACTTGAAACAAAAGTAAATGTTTTCCCCATGCCGCTCTGCATAACCAGCACTTGAGATATATATATATATATATTAAACAAAACAAAACGCAAACTTGGTCGGAACGCAATTGTACCAAGCTGCATGGCTGGTGGTAAGCGTGTGTTCCAGACAACAACTCAGGAAAAATGAAGGTCAAATACAGAAATGCCCAGAATGTACTAATTAGCTGAGAGGGAGAATGCAAACAAACCATAGGTGGCTTCAAATTTCTAAAAGTTTGCACAAGAAAAATAAAGATTTTTGAGCTAGTAAGGTTTTTGTTGAACTTAAGTTTGATTAAAGCATTTCACCTCTTCTGCCTGAATTGAACCCTCCCCCACTGCAGGGTTTTGTCACACCAAGATACCCAGAATACTCCACTACTTACCATTTTAGCACCTGTGAACTTTCAAATTGGCTGCTAATGGGCTGGCTGGAGCCTGATGGGAGTTAGGCAGGGGAGAAGCAGCCTGTTTGGAGCACGGCACAGTAATGCCCATTTTTCTTCCTGAGGTAAGACCTTTTGCCTTGGTCTGGAAATTCTTTCTGTTTCGGTTTATTTGTTTGTGGGTTTTTTATTTATTTATTCATTGTATATTCTTGATCCCAGTAGCGCTCCTTTGGGAAAGAAGGCGGCTTGGTTTTTTTTTTTGTGCTCTGGATGAGGTTGGAGAACCTGGAAGGCTGCACTACATTAGAGGAGAAACTGTATGCTAATAGCTTTACACATGTGTGATGTGAAAAGGAGTCCTTTTGCAGAAAAACAGAGGTAATGATTTGTACATAGGAGTGGTTCGTTGCATGTAGCAAGAGGCTTGAGTCCTGTGTGGAGTAGGTGCAAGCTGGTTTTTGTACTGCCTCTTTACAGTCTGTCTTCTGTGAGTCTGCAGAAGAGATGAAGCCATGTATGAGCCAGAGGAGCTGTGCACGAGGTGTCTGGTTTGCTCTCTGCTAGAGTCAGACCTGCTGCTTCTGTCTGGGTGCTCCAGCCAAGCGAAGCAGAAAAAAGCTTTTGTGTGCTGGGTAGAGCAGGTGTAGGTGTTATTCTAGTTATTTTCAAGCTCTCCAGCACTAACTTGCCTGGGAACAGATGCTCTGCTGGGATGGGGGAACCCTTTTGAAGCTCGCAAGGAGAACATGGGTTCAGGGAGTTTCTACATGGTGCCCATCCTGTTGGCTTTCCTCTCCCCAACACGTACAGACAAGGACAAGGAAGTGTAGTGCTCTCTAATGGCTGAACTTGGCTAAAGGCCAGATCTAATTTAAATTCCTCAACAAACTACTGCAGATAAGTTTATTTTTTGCCAGTTCCTCTCAAAACCAAGAAATGGCTCAATAAAACCTGAATGTTTTAACCTTAAAATTTCTTTGGTCTTTAAATAGGGTAGTCTCTAGTATGGGGAGACCTGGTAGAGGTAGAGCTGGCTTGCTGCTCTCTGCCAGCAGGTCTGCAGAGCTCCTGGGCATTGCTGTTGTTAGCATGTGGTTGTTGTGGGCTTGTTACAGCTGTGTGAAAACAAGGGTGTACTTATTTCTTGTCTCAAGGCAGCCCAGAGCTGTGTTTTGAGAAGCCTGAGAGGTGTATCATCAATACAGGGCTATAGCAAGAGGAGACAAAACCAAGGCTTTTTAAACAGATATTCTTTCTCCTGCCTAATCCAAGCTCTCTTTTCTGCCAGGAGGCTGGCTTTTGATTGCAAAAGGCAAGCCCCTAGATGCTCTCTGTCGGAAAATAGATCTGAAGTCCTCCTAAGGCTCGCACTAGTACATGGAGGAGGAGAAGGGTCTGTGTGTGTGAGCTGGAGTTCTGCAGATGGCAAAGCGGGGCCTAGCAGGAAAAGCATAGAGAGAGAACAAGAGGGTCAAAAATTATCAGCTTGGAAACAGGAAAGCTTGAAGCATTTTGGGGCAGCTATTCAGATGATGGAAGAAGCTGGTGGTGATTTAATACTGAAAGAGAACTCAGGGAGGCTGTGTAGTGGACTAGGGCATGAGAAGCAGCCAGTGTGAGTCTAGGAGGTGACAGCACTGCTCTATCCAGCGCTACGGTGAATGTGTCTAAGATAATGATATGAATCTGCTGTTTCTCTGTGTCTCAGTGGTGGTGAGAACTGCAGTGATGTTTGCAGAAGGAGAGGAATCTCTCCAGAAGGTTGAAAGTTGGCTTTGTATGGATTGACTAAGCAGACAGAGGGGGAATGTGATCCATGCATCTGTGTGAAGGCATGAAAGTGTAAGATGGAAAACATGTATTTAGTTTTTTCTGGGGACTTGGGGAAAATTCAGTACTTTAAAGCCTCAAGTATTTTACTTTCAGAAAAGTGTGTAAATTGGGAAACTTTCTCTCTTGAACTGAAAAGTAGCAAAGCCTCCGCAATGTATGATATCTGTAAGTTTTAAATGAAGTGGCACTGACTCTCTGTGACACTTTTCCCAAACTCTAATAAGTAAGTGACAGGGACTCTGGAAGAAGGATATCTAGCATAAAATAAATGTAGTGGTAACAGATAAACTCCTTCAAGCTGGAAGTGTCTTTGAATATGCAGTGGATGTTAGTGGCAACGGTTCTGGCTTCATGGGGTCCCCAGCTTCCAAGAGGAAGATGCTGCGTGATTGAAAAGATATAAAGAAAATCAAGGGCAGGGGGCCAAACTTAAGCAGTCAGCTGGTATCGGGGCATAGGTGCCAAATCAAACCTTTGAGCCAACCTTTGAGTCTACTAAAAGTTGGGAAATGGCATTGTTGGGTTTTTTTTGTTTTGTTTTATTATTGCTGGTATTTCTTGGGGGAATATAGTTTAAAAAACAAAACAACCTCTATGTTTGTAACTCAGAATTGTTTGGTGAGAAAATGAATAGCCAAGTATCATTCCTGCAATGTACTGTTTACTCTAGTTTTGGGGGACTGCACAGTGTAAAGCAGCCAATAAATTAGTATGTCATCTGGTTGCTATGAGCTCATTAAAGGTTACAAATAACTTTTTTTTTTCCCTCCTAAGCTGTTCAGTCAGCTTTGTATGTTTCTTTTGTTTGCTGTTATGTTCACTGGGACAGTGCCTTTTGTACAGGTGGTGAGGTCAGCAGTGACAGAGGCTAGGTAACTTTGCTGTGCCTCTTATAATGTTTCATATAAGCATAGCTCAAGGATTACTGCTGGTGGTAAAGGACAGCCAACACTGATGTGTATAAACACTCCCCAGAGTGCCTTGCTACAAGGTTTGGAGGAGAAGTAATTATGTTAGATTTTGGTTTCAGTGGAGATCTGATAAGATTATATTGGAGATATTTTACTTTCAGAAGTCTGATGTGATCCTTAAAAAGCAATAAATGTAACACCTCTTCTTTGAGGCTGGTTTGTCATTCCATAGCACAGAAAATTTGGTGGTAAAGGAGACTTCCAAAGTAATGAGGTCACATTTAGCTACTCATTAAGAATCCCTGTTGGCAGAATCTTGCCCCTGCCCTTCTCTCCTGTCCTAGGTCACTGGTGTGGTTTTAGCTTTGATTTAGTGATTAAATGAATGGACAGCAGCAATAGGACCCAAATGCTGCTCTCTCTAGTCATGTGAACTTTGCAAACTAGTGCTTTTACTT